>NW_027271689.1:252500-942500 GCF_040938485.1 Diadema antillarum
CTGTACTGAATGAACTTGATTGCCGGCACAAGAGATTTGGCTGGAATCTCATCATTAGTATTTGATTTAAGTCATATCCACACTTTGAAGGTTGCTCTTTTTCATTCAAGATGTTGATATTGGAGCTTCATCGAAGCGTCTCAAAGGAACAGTCGAAATATCCTGATATCTGGCTTAATTCGTTGTCAGATTAGGACAACTGATTTCCGCAGACGTTTTTTTAAGGTGACGTTTCATTTGATAATTTTAAGATAATGGATGGAACATCCTATCTCCGAATTCGTTTCAACACATTTACGCATCTTTGCTTGCAATAAGGATGTCATATTATCCGAACAGTAAATCATTCATGAAATCAAGGTGTGAACATACAAAAAATAACAAATATTGATGACATGTTGCGCTGATTCCATGTACACGTAATTCCCTTTCTCCTCTCATACATGTTTTTACCTAACACTCAATCATACATTTTATCTATCAAAATTTCTATCTATCTATCTATCTATCTATCTATCTATCTATCTATCTATCTATCTGTCTGTCTGTCTATGTAGCATGTGTCATGCTTTATAAAGTGCATACAACCTCCATTAAGTACAATTTAATATTCCCAGCGATTATACATACCACCGATTATCCCAACAGAGGTGTTTAAAATTTCTTTAAAATTCGTCCTTCCTCTTTGCTCTCTTGCTCCAAGGTCTATCAAAAACATAGGAAATATAAAATCACTCAAACGGAGATTGATATTATCGCAAAGTACACTCAGGGTTAGATCATCTCTCTTGTTCGTCTGTCCAGGATAGGAATGGAGCTGGGGAAGGGGTTTTTCACGATCTGAATGCAACACCTGAGGATATTTATTCTTCATTGTTGAGTTCGAAACCACGATGAAAGTTTGGAAGTACTTTGACTCTGACAAGATGTACTGGTGACCAGCACTGCACATTTTCTAGCCTTCGATGTGTTGACATAATGTATTATTGCGACTCGTTGGCAGTGATCGTGCGAGGTAAGAACGTGATAGGAAGGAGACATTCCCGCTGTGTCGTCCTTACAACCAATTCTTCCCTTGAACACCCGCCCCCCCCCCACATACACCAACCAAAGTCTCACCACCTTAAGTTCATCTTAACGCATTCCTTTTACAGTGATTCCCAATAATAACATCCTCATATTTCATTCTTATTCACATTCACGTCCACACAATTTAAATTTCTCTCCTCAAATGGCATGCTTAAAGCTCTCGAAGATGAAAAGATCACGAAGTCTCATGAACACTTGTTATCCTTCAAAATCAGACCATGCGATCAGATCTTACAAGTTGGCGCTTCTTTTAAAGGTAAAAAATCGCTCATCTCAAGGTGTGTATTTCGCATGCAATGTTGTCTTATTGCTCTTGATGGTTTTGTATTCGGTAACTAGACACGAGCTTTGCTTACCACAGACATTACCCATGCCATGTGGTTAAATGTGCCATTGTCCAGTAATGACTGCAAGTCACGTGAAAACTACCCACGCAAAGATGAATCTGCTGGACGTTAGTTCATCATCCATTAAACACTTATTACCTGTCCATTTTAGGTGCACCTTCTAAGGATAAAAAAGTATATTTTCTTTGCTATCGATCAATCGAATAGGCCTCCGTTACCTGCCATTAATCTTGTTAAACAAAACGATAATTCTAACGATTTAAAAGAAACCTAAGATGATAAGGTAACCTGGGGCTAAGTGTTCTGAACCATCGATTTTTACTATATTCCTATGCCTGGTGACACCAGCGATCAGCGTACCTGATTCTAACTGACTATTATCTGTGTATGTGACCATGATGTATTTCTGCTATACGGTATAACCTAAGTCTGGGCCACAGTAGTTCAACTGGTCTCGATTCAGCGGTAGCGCTAGCCCTGATCTGACATTTGTATAGGCCAGATCTACGCTCCAGTCCCAAGAATGAAGTCAAAGTTTAGTTTGCAGATAAATTTTTCAGGATGTTTTGGTTATTTTAAAATCTGTTTTCCCACCGTTTGACAGAATACATCGTAATTTTGATATCTCTAGATTTTCGTAATTTTGGTGCTTGATTGCTGAATGAAAATGCATCAGAGACAACTAGAATGATACCGGCGTCGGCTTCGATGTCAGTGTCAACTTCGATTTCGGTGTCGAAACAATGTTTACGAATACTCACCATTCTCGTCGACGTTGCGATGGAGCTGGGTAGCAATGAAGTAGTCTAGCTTCCGGACGTACTTGCCGAGATTGTGCCATCCGTCGACGAAGGTCGGGAAATTTGGCGGAGGATCAATCTTCTCGTAGAAATTGAGCACGACAGCGTAATTGTTGTTCCCAGACATATTTACTGCTGAACGTCTGATGGGAGGCTTGTGAAGAAGAACGTGGACACGTCGGAGTGGCGGATGCAAAATTCAAAGACTCGTGGATGGAACCGACGCAGCGAGAACAATGATGTGGCTAGTCTCCCGACTACCGAGTTACTCCTGCGTAGCTAGTAGTGTTGAAACGAATGTCAAATCATGTGTGTTGGTGAATCGAACGCAGACCTCATCCCAAATGTTTCGCGCCTCACATGCGATTAGCATTCGTGTCGCGGTGACGAAAACTGCAGATTGATTATCACTTTTGTGTTGGGATGCGGGTGTCGCCAAAAGCTCGTGTCAATCGTGTATGGTGAGCAATCGTGCGCACACACAGAGCACGCACAATTTGGCAGACAATGCCTAGGCATCCGCCCGGAGCAAAATAGAGCATTTCTATCCATTGCCAGAAAGATGGGAGTGCGCACAGAGCGTGAGGTTATTGGAATATTGACGGGTTAGAGAAAGAGGAAGGGGCGTGAGGGAGGCTACTATCTTTCTTGTGCTTGCTATTTTTGTTTGAAACTGTGTGTGCGGAGTGCGAGTGCGTCATACAAGTGGCACAGATATATCTAACACTACCAACGACAATCTGAAGTTAAGGTGATTGATATAACAATGATGTCGTATTTAAGGCCTTGTCCTCCTCCTAGTAAGCGAGTTTCCTGTGGTGACCATGTCCACATATTACCATCACCAGTAATTTTATTAGTCTAGATTAATGTCTGCCTCAATCTGAACTTGACATCAGAATTTGATATATTCAATGAATTATGTGTATTATAACCGTTATGCTTTTGAATTACCAATGATATGGTAGCATGATGTGTAGGGTGTTCTTAGACACTCTCAACAGCATAACAAAGCATTCCCCTTCCCGACACGCCCTAATCCTGAGCAATATTCAACCTCCTCGACATCCTGAACCACGATACGTGAATGGTTGCCATCCGCTCCTCATTCCTCCTCCTCCACGCATGCTCCTATCACCTCCCCCCCCCCCCTCCCTCGGGCTCCTTGACGACATTTCATGATGTCGACGATGAGGGGATTGATCTCGAACCAGTTAGAGTACTCTCTTCCACCCTGTAGGCGAGTGATAATCATCAATCACCAATACGCGATCTAAACGACACGAAAGCAGACTGGACTATGCCGTTCAGCAGAAAGGTGGTAAGAGATGTTGTCCGGCTTCCCACCAGAGTCCCTGTTTCAGCCAGCTATGCACAGAAACTGGCTCTATTCATTCCATTTTATTTTGATTTGTGCATTTGACTCGTTTGAGGTACATGTACATGTATGTATAATAGGTGCATTGATGTAAAAAAAGAAACGGGGAATGTTGCGTATAAAAGAAGGGTGGGGGGAATTATCACCGGTCATGAAGTGCAAAAGTAAAGATAATCTAGTGCTTTCAGCGCAGAATTAAGAATGTCACTTTTTAATCATAATTAAACCCATCAAGATCAGGTAAACGATACAACCCTGAGTTAACGTTCGTAAATTGAACTGAACATCCACGATGTGCACGTTGTGTGTATGTGTATACATGTAAAATGTGTGTGGGTGTGAGCGTGTGTGTGAGCCCGTGCGCGTTTGTGCAGGAAAATGACAAAAATGAAATACGATATATATATATATATATATATATATAATATATATATATATATATATATATATATATTTACTTATATGTATAAACTTATGCGTAAGACAGAATAATTAGTATTCCATGGAAGACATACCTTCTTCTTCCTATTTCCTTTATTTTGTGTTTGAGGGCTTTGTAGCGATGTTATTTCCATACATGTAAGTCGTGTTATAATTATCACTGGCAGTGGCACATTTGTCATTTGTTTGTATAGATCCTGATGAAGGCGACAACGGCCGAAAAGCTCGAACACAGAATAAAGGAAATAGGAAGAAGAAGCTACGTCTCCCGTGGAATACTAATTATACTGTCTTACGCCTATATAATGTCTCCACGACCTGGAAGTTTAAACGTTGGCACAACATTTCTTGCATCTATATATATACATGTATACCTAGAACAGTGGTAAATTCACTTCTTTTCTGGTTCACTTCCCACTGTAAAGCGAGGAGGTTGTGTTTCATTCAGAGACCTAACATTCTTAGGGAAACATACGGATTACATTCACTACTCATACTATTGTCAACTGCCCGACTCGTGTTCTTCAATTCAACGTAAGAGGGCGGTATGTATACTACCAGCCGCAGAGCCACCTGCGGGTTCAGCTCTGACCCGCACCACACCCTTACCGCACCACCGGCACTAATACATGTAGTATACGCCAAACGTCTGTGTGTGTGCCTTGTGTGTGTTGCGTGTGTGCCTGTCTGTCTGTCTGTCTCTGTTTTTTTTTCTTTCCCTCCCTCTCTGTCCTCACCCTCTCACATAAGGTGCTCGCCCAATGTCACTCTAAATAGGCCAGTTCTCGGTTTCACTTTGCGCATGAGCAGAAGATATGTAACCGTTACATGTACTAACAATATTTACTGATTATTCGTGCAATCCTTAGAAATGTTGCTTGCCAGCAAATCCACATGGCAAGAGCACCTAGTATTCGGCAGTAATATTAGAAAATGTTTGTTAAGACGTTCAATGCAAAACGATGAAACGCCTGCTTCTCAAAGTGTTAATTGACGAGACCATTCCGGTCACATGGTCTAAGCAAGTTCTTGTTTGTTTGGATATGAATTCCATAAATTGCTAGGTTAGGCAAGCTTATGCATTATGTCGCTTTGAAAACGAGTGAAGTGCCTAACCAACTGAGAAAAAAAGAAAGAGCTTTTATACAAATATCTACAGATGAGTTGATTATGAACTGGCTTATTGAAAGCACCAACACGACTCAAATCACTACAGTGTACCAGAAAACCTCACTCCATAATATTCACAGGTTGAGCTTGTGTTTACACATGTTATGACACAGAAGATGACAAACATAGGTTTACATACATCATAACTTAAGAATTATTCAATAGCAGTAACAAAATCACTCGAAGAAATAAGAATAGATCACATCGCTGTAATACAACAACACTCTGACATCTGCAACAAGGTTATCACTAACACAAAGCAACATCGACACAATACGTAGTGTCACAATGTGAACAGTTTTCAAAATTGCGTGTAATAGGAAAGCTAAGTGTACATTCTCTTAGCAATAGCTTTGTGCATACAGTATATAAATTTGTTTTACTCATTTGATTTTTCAAATCCCACACTACGCAACTTCGACTGACTGTGGGCGATACAATCAGTTGATTGGTTGACACAGGCGATGACGCGGCATCGTTATTACAAAAAACTACTACATGTTTGATTGGCAATGCCAATGTTTGTGCATAGTTATACCAATATAAAATAATGAACAAAAACAAAAGTCTTCCTTGAGTTAAACGTAGTCATATAAGCTATGAGTTTGGCAAGATGATACAGTAGTGTAATATAAGTGCAAAGCAATATTCATTTACAAAACACATAAAAAACAATACCGATCATCAACCTATCATCCATGCAAGAGGCGAACTCCTTTATTACCAGATACTTCTTATGACGACGTTCTTTTTAAAAGGATGCGTCCTTTCTATTAAAGTGTTTCTTTCTGAAATAGTTCATGACGCTACATGCTGATTTGTGCGCATATGAAGGCATTGATTTCTAGTCGACAACACGATATAATATTGTTTTCTTCAGTTTATTGATTCTTGACTTATATCATGAATGTGATGAATAATCCTACGAACGCACTGTCCAGATTTGGATGCATTTCAATTTTCCGCCCCTTGCGCCATGACCACGACCATCACATGGAATGAGAGTCACTTCTTGTGTCATATTGTTCGGATAAGTGTTCAGCTTGCTTGATAGTGCATCACCTCTGAGATAGATTAATTTCATAAAGTTTTATTTAATACACACAAAAAAAATCTTGTCATCATTAGTCATGATTTTCAAGGAAGAGCGTCAAATCTCTACAAATAATTTCAAAGATTAGCGTCCCTATCTTTCCGAAAGCCTTTTTTTGCAGACTGTTTTGTCGGCGACAGCTGTGAGGAGCTCTGTTATGGGTCAGCCAGATGCTACGCATTACCAGTAAAGAGACATAAATGACTTCAAATGTGTTAGGATTTATTATGCTTTCAACGTGTGTCTATTTGATTTGAAATATATATAAACTTTTAGAAACTAACTTTCAGACAGAAGATTTTCATTTCAAGTACTGATCAAAATACCGCTCATATCATGTGAGCACCCCCGCGCCCCAAGCCAGGCACCCGGGAGATAATCCTCGATTAATGCTGCTGCTCCACATGTGATCTCTCCCTTAATAGCATTCTACTACAATGTACAAGTCTTTAGTATACGTGTACTTTCGGTCTACGAGTCACACCGCGTGGTTGCTTAATATCTCACAATAAAACTTCATCTTCGGCAAGCTTGGGCTAGACTTCAATCCCACAGGTAACTGTAAACAAAAACACATACTACATCACATCGTGTTGATGCTGTAATGATTACGTTTTCAAAACTTTTTTTTTTGAACTTACATAATACTGTATTACACGGGACAATAGATATCCTAATATTTTAGACTGACATTTCTTCATTCATAAATAATGTCAGCAGATCTAACATTCTCGTTGTTGTTGTTTTTTTAAATTAACGTCTCACATAGAATTTAGATGAAAAGCTGTATGAATAACCGATATAATCATCATAGTCCTCACAAAATATACATTTCTGAAAAATGCTACGAGTAAGATACACTGTTTCTTTGGACATCATTTGGATTACCCTTCCATTGATGCTTTCGAGCGACAGACATAAGTAGAGAAATATATACTGTATTCTCGACACCAAAGTAATATTCGTACCACATATTTTATTCTATAAAGAAGAAGTGAAGAGAGAGGTAGGGAGAGAGGGGATGGGAGAGAAAACACCTCACAAAAACATACAACGTTTGTACTTGATATATCTGAAAAATCAAGCATCAACGTGTAGGGTTGAACTCCAGAAAAAAGTTTCATGATCTGATGTAACGCGCCATATCTCCAGCGCCATATCAACTTAGAGTCTCATACCAGAGATTCCGATTGCTTTATCGAGGCGCACCTAATAGTCCTATGAGACCCTCTCTCCAATAGTTATCACAATGGCATCATCACACGTTTCCTTATGTCAGTAGACCAAGAGCTGGCCCTTTACATAGTGAAGGAGAGAGTGGTGAGTTCTGTTGACTTGAAATGCACATCAGTGGGTAAAAGGTGTCACAGCCAGAAAAACTATAGGAAAATATGTTTATATTATCGCTCTTTATTGTCACGAGGACTCGGTAGAGAGCGCCCTCGATTGGCCCCTCTACGACACACCGGCCGCGTGTGACGACAGATGCCCGCTTCTCACTGTCCATCAGCAGGTTCTTGCGTCCACTTCGCGACCAGTCCTGGTAGCACACCTGCGATGACGTCACAGTCCCCATACCTCACAGCTCTGCCTTGAGGATCATGTCTTTGCTGATGAAGGACTCTCGTTTGACGAACTTACTGAGCTTCTCACCCGTGAAGGCTAACAGGTGATACTTCTTTGTCTCCGTCAAGTCTTCAATGCCAAGATGCCGGTAAAGCTGACGTACCTCGGTGTTCCACTCGACCACGCAGGCCTGGATGCACTTACAGCCACGGTCTACCGCCATCTATCGACAAAAGGATTGTAGAGGGGAAATACTCGGTAGTAAATATCTTTATTCACTGGTCCATTGGACCAGGTCCTATTAAGATACGAAAGGTTACCCATAATTGTGTCTTATTATTAAGTGCCTGCGCCAGACTGGTGTCTTGTTTCATGAAAATTTTCACTGCTCTTACGAAGCTTTCTGGTCATTTACACTTTTTTCTCGTCCTCATAAATTCTAAAATTGCAATCTTTGTCATAGACACCATACATGCACATGGACAGATTTCTTGATTCCGATGTGCACCCTATTTCTTTCTCAGTACATTTTGCATGTACAATGTAGTAGCTTTTTATATTGAAATATAACACAGTACTGACATATTGCAAGTACTAATAATTTTCTTTAATGACAAAAACACGGAGAAGTTTCACTGTTGGAAAGGTTTATTAAAAGGTGAATTTTCCTACAAATTTTACTAAAAGAGGATTTTTGGTGGTAATTTGAAAAAAAAATATATCGGAGAAGAGTTGGGCTTTTACAATAATTAAATGCATCAACATGATGTAGCCTAATGATTTACAAAGTTACGTAAAATTGTTGTGCATACTATCACTTTTGTGTGAACTCTGCATAATATCAACAGCACTCTAGCAAATTGCACAAAACATTAACATTTTCATTTCATATTGACGTCACAAAATAGTTTTTCATACTAACAGACATGATTCGTTTGTTTTGTCGGTTTGTGTGTGTGTGTGTGTGTGTGTGTGTGTGTGTTTGGGGGGGGGGGAGGGAGGAGGTGTCCTCAGTTTATCAATACCATTGAATGTATTATTTTGTTTCTGCGTGGTTTGCTTTGTGTTTTTCACTCTGAGGAATAGGTTACAGAGACCCCTGTGAGGCACTTACCTTGATGACTTTATGCATTAATGTTACTCCAAGACCCATCCCTGAAAGAGAAATTAGGGGGAAAAGAATATTAATTACATAACACACAGATTAGTTGGGCAGTTGAATGAAAAGGCTGTGAAGGCTCATAGCCGTATGTAAGTCTCCCATCAGGGCGAGCTGTAGTCTTCACTATGTCTTGTTTTGCTTTATGACGTCAGCTCCAACGAGCTTGAAAGAGTGAGATGTAACAAATTTTCCCCTAGAATTGGAAGCATGTGTATGTGTGTCTAACAATCTGCAGAAGCCTTGATGCGGTTGTTAGTGTGGGTGTGATGGCTGGCAGCCATCCCATTTATCCCTGGGAACCAATTGGAAACGGAAGCCCCTGCCATCGACTCTCAATCGACGCGATACCGGATGTATTGGGATATAACATCTAATCAAGCCTAATTCCGGAGTGTCAAAATTATATTCGCTGTTTTGTGACCATGACCGTGTGATTGACGCTTTCCAGAAAGGCAGTGTACATGATAATTACCACAACGATATTCTAGCAGGTTAAACCTAGATACTGCATTGGAAAGTTCGTTCTGTTTCAAGTACGAATGATTAAATGCATCGGAAAATGCTTGATTCCATATCAGCGCTCATATTGCTCCACCTCGTCCAAGGCATTTATCACTATATGTCCCTGTATATTATGTCACATCTGTTGCATTCCATCCCTACACAGAAATAGATTTTTTTAAAAAGATACGGAAATAGTTAGGTATGAACGTGAAACAAATCATAGCAAAAGAGAAACAATCCCCATAATATACCTCACACTAGTGTGCATCCACCAAATCAGTGTACAGTATCTAATATATTACAAGTACGAGCCGTCCTGAATCATAATCATAATATATATTTTGTTTCATTCACATTTTTTTCCTGGTAAATCTAACGTCATGGTCAGGTTATCACGGGAAGATTTATGGTGTCTGCAAAATTAATTATCGAAATTCGAGTTTTCTTGTATTAAATCTACACATGAAAACTACTGTTTCGCGTCACTGAGAATATGCAGGTTATTAATAACGGGATACGCTATCATATCGCACATATGATTATTACAAACGTTCTGTTATTATATTGTATTCTCCGAGGAATAATAATACATATAGATTAGGTGTTCTGTACTTCGAGGTAATCCACTGTTTGATACTTAATAATAGAACCGTTCACAGAGACGTCGTCTCAGGGTTTGTTGAATAGAAAAGAAGAAAGCATACCTAGAACAAAAAAAAAAAAATCTTAATCTCTTTTTAATCCCTCTCCTATCTTTTGAGATATACCTTCGACCCAAGAGATCGATGCTGTAGTGTGGTTAGATGACCATGCCATGTTAAACCATCATCAATAACATCAAGAAACTTCGAGCTGTGCTTTTGTTCTATGGGGAAGTATTTTTTTATGTTCAATGGAATTGAGGTTTTTTAATTGCATTAAAAATGTGTTTTATTTATGCAAAAAGATACTCAGATGATATTCTCAGTATATCTTATCAATAGTCCAAAGTGCAAGCTGCGTATTAACGTTTCGATTTTATTGAGTGAGCGAAAAATGCTCGCATTGTCATCAAAATCACGAATGATCCCTATTGATGGATTTATGATGTCACAGTTACAAAAAGAAGTGGTTCCAAAATGGTGCCTTATGGGACTCCATGGCGGCATGCATGAATTTACACCATTGTATACATGTTACATATATAATATGTGATGAATGTTACTGTGACATAACAACGTTAGATAAGCTTGTGTAAATAACAATAAATCACGTGACACGTCTTCACCGTCACACCCCTCATAGACTCACCTAAAACTCGCTTGTCTCTCTAAATCCTCATGCTTCAAATTTGTTTTGTTTTGCACATTAACTCACACAGACAAGAATCAAAACAGCAGCAACAATCGAATGAACTTTTCTTGAAAGTGTGCAACTTTACTTCCTTGTGTTCTGGAGGTTTTTAGTATTCTTGTGACAGTGTGTGATCGATGACAGGATGAATTCTTCTTTCTTCTTGGCTCCTTCATTCTCCTTTCTTCTTCTCTTTTTTGTTTTTTGTTTTTTCTTTGGTAACTCCCCTTAGTACGGCTTTTGTGTATGTGTGCATGTTTTTACACACATGTGGGGAATGTGTGTGTTTGTGTGCGTGTGTATGTGTGTTCATGGACCTAAAACGTTGTAGGTACATGGTGTGTTGTTGTTGTTGCTGCTGCACAGCTGTTTTTTGTCACCATATTTTCGTGGTACACACGGTTCAATGAATATAGCGTGATATATTCGTGATAATTTCCTTCTCTGTACTTTGAAATAATTACTGTTTGCAATAGATTTCAAAGTACTTGTATTACAATTAACAGTATACTCTCGATGTACAGACAGATTTTGGCTGATATGTTGTTTGAACTTTATTTATTGATTTATCCACCTTTTATTAGCTCGGGTTTCAGTGGATCAATCTTTTCTATCGGAATTTTTTTGCGCACTGTGTTGATAAAGTAAAATGTACTGTATGCATCACACACGAGGCTCTGGAAAGGGACTTCAAAAGGAGAGCTCACTCCAGTACATGTGAGTAAAAATGAATGGTCTGAAATAACGTTTAAAATGACCATTTAAAACTGACCATGTCTTTTTCAGTGTATTCATTTCTTGGAATGTTATCATGCTTTTGTGCGGCATTATGCCCCTTTAACTCACGTGTACTCACCAACGAGACATCGTTCTTTGCTTCACTCATTTTGTTGGCAGTATTTAGATCTTCCTTTGACTTCGTTCGACATTCGTTCTATTTATTCCAAAATGGTTTACTCTTTCAAATGTCAAGTAAAAAAGTCGCACACATATGTTGCCATGAGGTGCCTTTGTAATCCTTGCATATACCAACAATTTTTTTTGAAAAAGTCTTTTTCTGAAAGGCGATTGATGACTTTGTTGAATGGGCATCACCCTTGTAATCTTTGAGGGAGTGCCATCCATAAAGAGATACCAATCTTTTATCATCACCGTGGCGGAACAGGTGGATAAAAGTAACTGGTATTTTCCCATGCAAGCTGAGACAGAAAAAACCCTGGGGAAAAGGATGCACGAAAAGAACTCGTGGCTTCTAATCGCGTAAGGAATAACAAAAAGATATTTTTGGCGAGAGAAAAAGGATTAACGGTACGTGATTTTGTTGGGTGCTGTTCGTTATTCCGAAGGTTCGTTATTCCGAAGGTTCGTTAATCCGAAACACACAAATTCCCTGCACCTAGAGGTTCGTTAATCCGAACATTTGAGGCGTTATTCCGAAGGTTCGTTAATCTGAAAATGAAATAGGGTTTGCTATTCCGAAGGCTCGTTTATCCGAAAATGAAATAGGGTTCGTTATTCCGAAGGTTCGTTGATCCGAAGTGATAAAGGGTCCGTAACGAACCTTCGGAACAACGAGCTTTGTTTCATTTTCGGATTAACGAACCTTTTTTCTTTTTCGGATTAATGAACCTTCGGAATAACAAACCTCATCACATTTTCGGATTAACGAACCTTCGGAATGACGAATCTTCGGAATAACGAACCTTCGAAATAACGAGCTGTAACCATTTTGTTTGTATATCAATCTTACGGTTCTGTGAAACTGTGTAATAAGCCTATAGCTCATTAAACTATACACCACCGTACAAGAAGTTGACTAATGTGTGCCGATGTTGGCTTGACTTTTGGTATAATGTGCGGAAACTGCTGAATAAATGAACACAGCAGTCAAGGAGGCAGAAACTGACACTGTATAATTCATGTATTCATCAGTCAATGTCAAAGCAGTATCTTCAAATGAACAAAATGGTTAGTAGAATCTTTGATAAAACCCTTCGGCATTTGTTTCTTCTTATTCTCCTTCTTTGTCTTCTTCTTCTTCTTCTTCTTCTTCTTTGCCTTCTTCTTCCTCTTCTTCTTTCATTTGATTATGCATTCAGTTAAAGTGAGCTGGCGTTGCTTAATTTTTTCCTCTCCTCATCATGAAACTTGTCAGCTTAATTTTCACATTTTGGTCAGTTATCACCTTCACGCATTCCTTTTAAAATTCAGTCGCTTATGTCATTATTTGCTTGAGGATTCAGAGTAGTTGTTGGCAAAGTTGGTCAGGTAACACCTATACCTGGACGTTCTTAAAAACCTGCAATAAAAGTCCCTACTTGGAAAAAGTATTACACAGTTACACGAGACAATGGTCCCATCTAAGGAAGAGGTTACATTTCATTCGCATGTGATGTTTTTCATCAAAGAAACACAAACAGTCACACACACACACACACACATACACACACACACATACACACACTATCACACAATCACATGTAACCATCATACTAACAGGAGAGACTAATCTTGTGATTTTTGTCCCCTTTTCTTTTTGTCTGAACGAATTCTCGGTTCCCATGTACACACACTCTACAGCCAGTCTAAGCGTGACAATAGTTGCAAGCATGTAACCCTGGCTTGTATCGTTCTGATGTTATACAGTTCGTTTTCACTTTGCTTGTGGAGTGCCATTCGATCACACACCTGCCTTTCATAGCTGCACTCGTACTAGCTAATCTCGGAGTGAGGACGATTAATTTACCCAGGCTATACTGTCCCTGGTGTGTTTCTTCTGGAATGTACTGTACAAACGTAATGAGTTCCTTGACAAACAATCAACACAGAATGTATGATGAAGAGGGGAAAGTGAAGATGTTATATAGTGCTTTTCTGAGTACCTCAGAGAACTACTCCATAAAGGGGATAGCATAATTTTGGTTGAGGTAAAGATTCAGCTTTTATCTTTCTGTGAGAAACCTAAAAACCACTTTATGAAATGTGGCAGAGAATACAATTCTAAGAGGAAGTCAAATTCTATTCAATTAAAAAGTCAATTCTAAAAGGAAACTGATGAAAATCTGTTTTGAAATGGCTGAGATATTCAAAAACAAAGCAAAAAAAAAAGTGATCTTACTAAAAGATAGGTCTTACCTTTTATTAGGATCGATTTGTCTGGGATATCTCAGTTATTTCAATAGCCAATTTTCATCAAATAAACTTCTAATTCCTCTTACAACAGTTATTGTCTGCTCTTTCATATTTCCTTTAGAAGTTTCTCCTTGTTAAAAAAAAAGTCATTGTCAAAAAATATTGGAAACCTGAAGCCCCATCTCAATTGAAACTATACCATCCCTTTAATTCACTTACCGCGATACTCCCGTTTTATCCCTTTAATTCACTTACCGCGATACTCCCGTTCTACGAAGAGATCTTCAAAGTAGAGCATCTTGCCATTCCAAGAACAGAAGCCGTAGAAATAGAGGGCGTACCCGACGAGGCTACTCACTCCGTTGTCGATCTTCTCAAGAACGGCGCATTGGAAGACCGGGTCGGGACCAAAACCATCTCGTCTGAGATCTTGAGAGAGGGAGAGAAAAAAAAAAAAACAGTGGAGATCTCTGACAATTTTTATCTCACCTGATTTTATGCCCAATTGATCTTTACCTTTGTGATATATGCATTTTATGATTAGGTTGGCAGTCATCAAATAGACTGAACGTTATTGAAGATATTATGTGGGCTTATCAAACTGGATTATCCACTGGCAAGGTTGACTGCGCAAATTCGAGACATGACAAAACTAATGTCTGTCATATGCTCCGTCACTACACCTTTTGGCGCTTTAATTACCCTAATGACGATACACCCAATTTTCGTGCATTTGCGGAAGTCACTTATATACGCCATAAAGATAATTACTGCAGCTGATCTTGATGAGACTTTGTTGCTGTTATATTCGACACTAAAGTACTGAGGTAACCATGCTGTTAAAAGAGGTATTGAGGTGACTTAATTGGTTTCACGTCAAGCAGTAACTGTGACATCCCTCAGTCTTGTGGGTCATGTTTGTTATTCCGACGGTTATTTAATCAAAAAATGAAATACGGTACGCTCTTCCGAAGGTTCGTTAATCCGAAAATGTGAAGATAGTGCGTACTAACAACCGTTCAGACTTATGAACCTTTTTTTTTTTTCCTGTTTTCGGATTAACGATCCTTCGCAATAACAAATAACCTTATTTCATTTTCGGATAAACAAACCTTTCAGATAAGGAAGCTTATTTCATTTTCGGAGTAGCGAACCTTGGGAATAACGAAATGTAATCAAATTTGTTACCTATAAGCAAGAATGAATTGTATCTCCGCGGCACGATGAGTGAACAAATTTATCACTGTCAGTACACTGCGATGGGAGTTTGCTTCTTTGCCAGCAAATTACATTATTGTAACATCACACGAGTAGGTTGATTTGTTGGTCTGTTCCATAATTCACACGTCCGCCTGTTGACCGACCTCCTGCTATGCGCAAAGATTATTCTGTCTTTCTACGTATCTGTCCTAAATTCGTTCGAGATTATTCTGTTCTGGTAAATGTATCGCCATCGGGAATGATCGATTACTCATACTGTGCGAGCTAACGAACATGCAAAAGCGTATTATGACGTTAATGGCGTTAACAAAGAAATAGCCTTCAGTGCAATCCCTCCGAGTTATTGTTTGGACAGGTCATCCCGAACTGACCAATGGCAACTGAATATCAAAAAAGAGATCGTTGATAGTTTCCCTTCTTTTCCATACTGTCGCGTTCGTATCACAACGAATTTTTATCACTTCATGTTATTATTAAATTACTGAATTATGACGAATCATAATTAATATTGACATCAGGTAGGAAAAAGCTTGTGTTAGGCTGTAATGCGGTTCGTGTTCGAAACTTTCAGGCGTGAAATTTTCGATCAACTAGTATGAAAGTGTCTGTTTTAAGTTGACCTTACCGTCGATGACGAAGATTTTGCGCTGTCGTAAAAGAAGGCTAGTCTGTTAAAGTCACGAATAAATATTTTTCATCACGACATATGAGTGCTGACTTAGTTTGCTCGAGTATTAGCAACCACAAATTTTTTGTCAGAGGCAATTAAGTCCATGGCGCAACTTAACAGTAAAAATCAACGTATATAGGAGTAACTGAACCGCGAAAAGGTCGAAAGAAACTGAATCCTTGTCATGTCTTTCATATTCGTTACAAAAATACAGAATTGATGAGACGTCACTGTCCTTTGTTTGATCTGCTCCTCATTCATGACAAGTATTCATCTATGCAAATTATTCTTCATCGAGATGAGTTACCAGACAGAATGTTAAACAAACACGTTAGAGAGGGAGAGGGAGAGAGAGAGAGAGAGAGAGGGGGGGAGGGGAAGGGTGGTGGTTACAAGTAGACGTCACCTTGGACACCTTCGATTTGATTATGAATGGCGCATAATTAGCAGAGAATGTCACGTGACGGTGAGAATCAATCATAATTATGGTTGAGTTACGAGCACAACACCAGCATCTCTTAAAATTCCGGCGGTGATATGATTTACAGCCACGTGTGACCGAAGGGAAACATTATTATGTAGACCTTCCTAACTGACTTAAACAATAAAAGATTGACAAAAAGAAAAAAGAATGTCCTGCATTTGCGCAAGCTAAAAAAGCTTTGGATTTTTTAAGCCCCCCCCCCCCCAAAAAAAAAAAAAAAAAGAAAAAGAAAGAAAAAGAAGTAGATATCGTTCACACTGACATGGCGATGATGAGAATTTCTCCTATTTGTTCGTAACTGAGCAACAATATTTTTCTCTTTTTCACAGAGTCATCATTGCTAAATGATTTTAACATTACATCTACAAGTTACGGGGTGAAGAATATACATGTAATTTTCTAACCACCTCCTTATTTCAGTTAACCACATTCCACTCACATTTTGTTTCTCATTGATCACATTTGTTTATGGTTCACTACCCTTAACAGACGCTTGATGAATCAGGTCTGCAATTTTTAAATGCAGCATCCCCCATTACACGGGTGATTTGAAAAACATTGTACGTGTTCAACATAAAAATCCGTTAATGACAAATTTTTCTAGAACTTAGCGGCATGAGGGGAAGTAGTTGGCTTCCTGTCTTCACTCATCATCTGTGACCTACTCTTGACCTTCCAGGTGGCTTGATGTGATCCAGAAAAGTGATCTCCCTCACCCCCCTCCACACACACACCTCCATGTTCTCCCTGCCTGCTTCACTGCACTGACAGGGGTCTCAATCTTGAAATCCTAATTGATGCTGCTACAAAGCTATCACTGTATGCCAGGGATACTAGGCTACTATCTTCAGAAACGCGAAACGGATGTGTTGGGTGTAAGTTTGCTCTTAAAACGTAATCAAACTTTTCTTCCTTATCTCCTATCCATCTCCATCTGAGCATGATTTACTCAAAATGAGATGGCAGAGAGCAGTTTCTCTCTCCCATGAGTTAATCAAGTCATAATTTCATTATTGCGTATTCATTCTTGCGCCGAAGACCAAATTTATGTTTATCATACCATTTAATACGATTGGCGGGAAATGGACAAGATAATTATTAGCAGTATACACTCCCACTTACAGGGTATGAACTCTTTCACCTTTTTTCTGTCCATAGGTTGTGTTTGTTTGTTTGTTTGTTTGTTTTGTGTGTGGTTGCTTGTTTGTTTACTTGTGTTTGATCATACGAACTTACTGAAATACAATCAGCTAGCGACGAGACTTCCCTTACCCTCTGTGCGCCATGTTTATTTCCTGTCCATTATAGATTAGTATACTTAGGTACGAATATGAAATTTGTGCTCATTTTGACTCCATGGCACAAAAAGAGTTGAAGGAGAAGTGAGAATTGATCAACGATGGTTAATGAAGTAGCGACCTTCCGTGAGACTCACAGATAGTGAAAGGAAAAGGCCGTTGAAGGCTAATGCCAGGATTTTGGGCATGCGCATCACTACAACACCTGCAATTAATAATCATCATGCTGGGCAAAGCAAGGACACGTTGTTAGACATGCACTTATTCAGGTAGTGGAATCAATGTTCCAAATTGTATTCGGTATTTACATTTACATACTACCAGAAAGTGCAGAGGCTTTTCACGCTGGAAAGCATCGATCGAGAAGGAAGAGAGCTGGGGTGGGGAAAGAGGGGGGGGGGGGGGTAGAGAATAGCGATCGTGGAGACTCAATAAAACATGTGCTGATTTTTTTTTTTTCAAGCACAGAGTTCGAACATGAAAAAATCGAACGTAATTATTACCACATCAAGTGTTTCCAAAAGGCCGACTTATTTTCCCTCGAGTACGTACCTAGCTATTCCATCAAGCTTTAAGCTATACATATTTAAAGCTGCACACACACTGAACTTTCTGGATGTTATGGACAACCTTTAGGGCCTATTAAAGGTTTGTCATGTGCAGTCATCACCAGCATTACTTTTACTTGAATATCTCCGTATTTTGATGTCAGTGACATTACTTTTTTTTCCTTTTTTTTTTTGCAATTTGAACAACGACGTCAGGAAAACACCACACATTATAAAAAAAATCTTGTCGAACTGTGTAATATAGCGTACAGAGTTTGGGAGAATTGTATAAACACGGGATACTACAAGCATGTGATCCACGCCACACATACATTACGAGAATTTAGCTAACAGAGAACAAATGAGATTGTTATCACAGTATGACAAAAAGAGAACATAAAAATGTCCATATGAATGAGTGTAAGTCTCCTCACCTAGCTTAGTTTACATTGGTATCTTCTTTATCGTCTTATTTACACTCTTACTTGCATGGCTAATAATTACAAGATATATTTCATGCAAACACAATTTGCAGAGCACGATCATCTATTTGATATTCAAATCCATTTGGAGCACATACATAATTTTAGTCTTTGAATTACGCTACGTGCGCTCAGGTGTTGTACTCTCAAATGTGGAGCAGCAACATTTTCCTTTCCATGCTGTTAGCAGAAATAAGTTTTATCATACTGTGACATTTTAAATAGTTCCAGTAAAGCATGTGGTAGCTGTATCCCAGCGTGGCTGATCAAAATAAGAGACTGAAGAACAGGAGTAACAACCGTAAAAAGACGTCGTTGTCTTCTTTGCTCTAGGTAAATGAATAGTGGTAATTAAACTGTCATCCATACATGCTTCTGTTAATGAGCGACGCATTTTATCATAAAGGCATATTTTATCATAAATATAGATGTCTCCAGTTCAAAGATGCTCATTAAGTGAACATTTTGAGAACGAACGAGTCTTTTTTTTTTTAATTTTGTGAAATTTTCTTTATATTTTCCTTATATCATTCTGCGTATGTGACGTCATACGCTTCAGTAGTCTTCTCATCCGGCAATGACTGAGCAGAAACTTTTAAAAAAATCACAACTTTTGAACAGATTGTCTGACTTTCCTCAAACTTTTACTGATTGCTGATGTGTAACAATACTGCAGCATCCACTCATGAATTCACATATAAGATGAACTTTTCCCTTAAGATTCCGATCGAAGCCTGGCTGCTGGAGTATGAATACATGTAGATGGAGTTCGATGTGAAGTATAGTAGAATCGGAGTGCATGTAAATAATCGCCTACAATTCAAACGCATTACGCGTTGTATGTGGCAGCGGGATACAAAGGGGATATGCATCGAAGAAATGTGGATGAAATAAGGAAGGAATGTTCATTTTCTCATTTTTCCGGCTACTTTTTGCATGAATGCAAATATCACGATATGCGTTCCACATAATTCCGCCAAATGTCTTAGACTTAGTATAAGATATTTGAATACTTCGTGTGATCAAGTCCTTAAGATCCTTTATTCTTCCCTCCCCCCCCCCCCTACTCTCTCTCTCTTTCTCCCTCTGCCACATGATTCTGCCCTGGGAATATTAAGCACAAAAAGGCCACCATTAAGTAAAGAGTTTTCAGAGACGTCAGAAACAATGGCTCAATATGTGTCCGGTGGCCCAGCGCTTCAAAACATCATAAACTGTCTCGGGGTTTCTTGTGGTTTTTAATGTTCTCATATCCTCATGAAACATGAATGTACGTGAGGAGTACTCCACCAGGCATCCCCGTTTCTTCTCTTTTATTCTAGTGTCAGCACTGGGCAGATTTTAGTGAATCTAAACAGTAAATGTACAAGAGACCCGGGGGTCTTGCGCTCACCTGAGTATCGCAAGTTCACCTTTCACGCAGTCACTAATCTACATTATTCACAGCTCTACCAAAATTTGACCAGGCATTCTTATAGAAGATGAAAATGTACAATAAGGGCCAAAATTTTTTAAGATTCCTAAATTTGGGGGACTGAGGGCCCCCCGGGTGGGGCATGGTGCTCATTTTAATGAATTGAGATCCTAACCCCCTAGGGATGCTACCTGCCAAGTTTAATGGTGAAAATCCATCATGAGGTTTTCAAGAAGAAGATGAAAACGTACAATTTAGGCCCCCATTTGGACCTCCCCATCCCTCCCCCTGGCCCCAAGAGGGGCACCCCTGGATCTGCTTTGAACAAAATTGAAACTACATTCATTAATGTACTAACTCATAGTATTATCTTAGCTCTATCACTTCTGATTCTAGAGAAGATTCCTTAATTTTGGGAGGTTTGGGCCCCTTGGGGCCCTCCAGGTGGGAGTCAGAGCCCATTCGAACAAATTAAGATCCTATGCCCCTAGGGATACTACCTGCCAAGTTTGGTGAAAATCGGTCGTGGGATTCTCAAGAAGATCGAGGGATTCTCAAGAAGAATATGAAAATGTACAATTTAGGCCCATTATGACCCCTCCCCACTACCCTTGCTGGGTCCCAAGGGGGGCACCCCTGATCCCGCCATGAACAAACTTGAAACTACAGTCATCAATGTACTAACTCATAGCATTAACTTAGCTCTATCACTTCTGGTTCTAGAGAAGAAGATTTTTAAAGATTCCTTAATTTGGGGGGGGGGTTGGGCCCCCCTTGGAGCCCCCTGGGTGGGGTATGGTGCCCATTTTAACAAATTGAGATCTTAACCCCTTAGGGATGTTACCTGCCAAGTTTGGGGAAAATCGGCTTTGTTGTTTTCAAGAAGAAGATGAAAATGTAAAAAGTTTACGCACGACGGACGACGGACGAAGGACGCCGGACGAAGAGCGATCGCAATAGCTCAGGTGAGCTAAACAGTGAAAAGTAACAAAGATGTACAGTTCAGTTACATCATGATAGGTTCTGTGAACTAGGAATAGGAAACTATGTCAGTCACTGTTGTAATTACGCATGATTTGGGTATTTTTACCGCGTATGAACAGACTCTAATCAAACTGAAAACCTTATCTGTAGGCCTATATGCATTATATATATATATATATATATATATATATATATATATATATATATATATATATTTATATGTATATATACTATTATGTAGACCCTATATCAAGTGCAGGTAACAACGGAACAATGGGGTACGGGGAGATATTGTATAGGTGTGTCGTTATAGAACAACGTTCAAAGAGCAAACACAAAGAGATCGGGAGGAATTCAATGAAAATAGGACAGAATGTTTCGGACTCTTTAAAATTCTGTTATGTTTAACCGGATAGTGAATTTGGCTGCAATCACGCAGTATGCAAACGATATCAGATTGAACCTTTGGCCGCAAAGTGAATGTCACTTTAAAACAAGAAATGGAATTACAATCATGTGTCTCGGGGCCAATTTATATTTTCATCAAGTCAACATTCGTGTTTAAGCTTTCAGTCTCGTACGGCCTTTCTTTTCTTCTTTATACATACCGAATAAGAGGATTTGGGTAATATCAATACAACTTACGCCTCAGAGACTATTACTACACAATAGCACACGTTCTGCCTCAACGACAAATCGCCATTATCATTAGAGGAAGGTTTAAGAAGATTGTTTGTGAAGGGAACAATTCTATCGCTATTTCTGTCACAGTGCGGATATAGAAAAAGCTACCCGATCGAGCTATTTCACGCTTCAATGTCGGACGCGCTTAATCCCTGTAAAAAGCACCATTCCTGTTTTTTTTTTTTTCACCGCATGCTTCATAAATAAAACACTATTATCGTTTGCTGATGGTTTACGCCTTATAATCACCGTGAGACCTCGTATTTCCAGCATCGGGGTGAAAGCTTAGCAGAGAAAGTGTTAAGAATACGTCATATCATTATGAATTTGATGCGATTCATTCCGTTTCATTTAAGTTTTTCAAGGAAAAATACATGAAATATAACAAAATAATATGATGCGTGATATCCAGCCAGCCAGGCTCACTAGAACATTACAAACAAAGTATAGAACATGGTGACCAATCCATGAAGAAACTAAGAAGAGATGCAAAAAAGTACCATGGAACCTACTGTAGTTAAACGCAAACTAGGTCTCAGCAGGTGCTCAGTGGGAACCATGAAATAGTTGTGAAGATCAAGATCAAGCGATAAGATTATACACACAAACAAACACACACATACACACAACAAATTTACTTTTAATTATGATAATAACAAGTTTAATGTAATTCCCTCATTTCTTGTCAGGGGAAGCAATAACTCGAGATATTTTTGAAACAACATTCCGGGGGAGGAGAAAGACGAATAGAGCAGCCGCAAGCTGTTTTCTTTTACTTTTCATCAAACAAGCCATGAAAAGAAAATAGCCTGATTATGTTAATATAATTGGTACTGTATGTTGCCATAACATTGTTCACAATGTAATGTTACTTCTAGGTAGGGGTTGCTTTTCTGTTCTTTTCATCAACGGATTTTCTCTTCTAAGACCAGTTTTTCAATTTGTATTCGGGGTTTTTCTTTTTTCTCTGAACAAAGATTTTATTTTCGCACATGATGAGGGTCCAGTTCACATGAAACGACGACTCTACCTATATGACATGCCCTTCAAGTAAGTTGAGAGCTTAATTAATGGAGAGTAGCTCTCATTGCTATAATGCTTTATCAGCATTACATGGGATGGCTGTAGAAGTGGGGGAGGGGGGGGGGGTGATAGGGAAGCTGGAGGTATATGGGAAGTGGTTACAAGGACAAGGAGATGACATTGCAATCGATTGTATGTGTTTTTTTTCTCAGCACTTAATTTCTTTCAATGAAGAATTAACTCAGACTTTTGTTTTGTCAGAAAGTGCGATAGAAGATTCACAAACCACAGGGTGCTAACCCGGAGATGTGGGTCTCCAACATGCCTACATCAGAAAACTGGCGAGTGATGTTGACCCTTCGTGCTCATGGTTCGCCCCAGGTGACCAGTAAATGTTAGCAAAGGGTATCAACGAGGCACGTTGTGCCATACGAAGGAGAAGAATATAAATCACGACATAAATGAAGTAGCTATAAAAATCTAGGCGGTGGTAAATACATCACAAAATGGCGATTATTACTGGAGTATCATAATCAATAAAAATTGAAAACGACTTCAACATTGTCCCTTTACTATACCTTGCCAACGTCCCTTTGCATAACACACGTGGGAGTGGTGTCCTACACATCCACAGGTGGAAGACATTATGTCTTTTAACGTCTCTTCTCAATGATGTGACAGGGTTGTTTGGAACATACTGTAAATCTCTCGGCAAATCATTAAAATTTGTATTAAAAATCCCAGGCTCTTCATTCTGCAAACTTGCTGACGTTTTGACATTTAGGCTTAATACAGATTCACTGTATTTCCAAACTGTTGGAATTTGGTTTTTACTTGGTCAGTTCATTTAAAGAAAGGATGAATTTTAGAAGTTAACCATTATTTCTTACTTCCGTTTTCACTTTTTACTTTTAAGTTGTTATTTTTCAGCATCGGTATTGTAAAATTTTCTTGACACCATTATTCAAAGAATGTAAATTGCAATTGAATTCATTAAGAGTGATATGTTGTTTTTTTTTAAGATCCATTCAAAGCGATGCTTGTAAACATGGCGCCCATGGAGAAATTTATAACGATTAACTGCAAAGCAGATTAATTCATTGGTCTGCCACACTACTGCCATAAGAAAGATAATATGCATTGATTAAAAAAGAGGGATTTTTCTTCGACTTCATTGTATGAACAATCCTTTACAAAGAATTGACAGTGGTCTTCGACAAAAGCATCTAGCTTTCAGCTTAATTTGCGCAAATCTGCACTTTATGTTGTCATCCATAACTTTAGTTCACGAATATTGGGAAGCTGACATTCACCTTATGACCTACAAAATTCTGACCTTGACCTCAGCGTATCTAAATGGTAAAGTACCTTGTCATCCCACAATGGATAACTCATGCACTCATTTTCATCAAACGTCACTATACAACGATCGCACCAACGATAAATATGAATAAGTAACCTTCCAACTGCATGCTGATAGCGATTATTATCCCATTGTGTATAGTAGTGAATAGAGTACCCGTCTACAAAGGAAAAATTTGGCTTGGCTGAACGTTTTCTTAACTATATTCGCGCAAGAAAAATAGGCCTATCTCGAATGCGAAGTGGACTATCAAACCTGCTGTGCCGTCATATTTCACTTGAATTCATTCCAACAAAGTGTGAAAACACTGCAGTCGCATGCATATACAGATGGCGTTACACAATCTGCGAGAATATATATTCGTACACGTACTTCAAATCGACAGTACCTATATGAGATTGTAAGTCTACATTTTGGACTAACAATGACTTATGACTTCTAATCACTCCCTGCATTGTGTTATTGTTAAATATATAGGCCTACATGTATTTATGTATAGCACTTGTAAGAGCCTTGTGATTTTTTTCATGGTCTGTTGGAAGTGAAATAAAGTGGAAATGAAAAAAAAAAAAAGGGACTGAGATCTCGAACAAAGACCGGACTTGATGATCATTATATCCTTATACTCGTGTATTCTGTGTCTGTATACAAGAACAGTCTCAGCACAAGATACTAACTTGCAAAATTTTAGATCGGTTTCGTCCGTTTTCCGTCTTTCGCATACTGTACGTTGACGGAAATAACTGGTCTTCTTTTCAGAAAGTGTTTTTAGACTCAAGCTGTAACAAGCAAATTACTTTCTTTAAAAAGAATGGTATCACCAACCTTCTTCGGTAATTTTCGTTTCGTCTGCGAATCCTTCCAGTGCAGAGAGTTTCTTCATCAGAGTCAATACATGTCCGCAGTCATTTGGCGTGGCTTTTCGGATGATGAAGGACACCATGATGAGAACCAAACCGATGTCGACTGATGCTGCGTTGACGACGATGACTGCGACGACGGCAAAGGACAACTTCCGGGAAGGATGAACTCTCGCTCTGACTTTGCCACTGTTTGCTGTTGGGAGCAGTTAAATGAACGATATCGGTAAGAATTCCTTTTAGGACGATGGGAAATGGTCCACTCGGTGTAATGTACCTTTCGGAAATGATTCGGTCCAATGGCTCCTAAGCCGGTTTTGTCAACATAAGTAAGGAAGGAATTTTATCCCGGCGGCACCACGACAGCCATTCAATGAACAATGAAGGCTACCCTATAATAATTCCTACAGTGAGTGGTGACGTGAAGTTGGCCAAGGCCAAATCGGGCTAAAATGGTGCCAGAGCTGCCTTATGGACAAACGTTAACTGTCAAAGTGTGATCTCTTTCCATTTGTTCAAGTAATAATACACAAACATCTATCCTTTCTGTGCTTATCTGGAAGTGAAATTTTGCTATAACTGAACTTACGACGGCTTATAAGGTACACATTATGTAATAAATATTTATTGGCCATTTTGGCATTTGCTAAAATATATCTAAGACGACCGTTCTAAACACAGAAATAGCATTATCAATCATCACATTTTAACACAGAGATTATAATTATGTAAACATAATTGTGTATTTGTATAAACCAGTACAACCATGAACATTCTTTTTATTTGTGGGTCTGCAAGGGGGGGGGGGGGAGGGGTAACATGCTCTCCACTGACAAACTTTATACAGACTGTATGGATTTCCTATACCATCCATACAGGAGCGAAGGATTCGCACATCTGCCATAGAGTTAGTCGCACCCTATACTACAATGTACGACTAGTGGGAATACACAAACATGAGACGAAAGAAAACAAAATATAAAAAAACCACCTATAACAAAACTTCATAATCTCATGTCATTATATTCTCGCATCTCTCTAGAACTCATCATAGTTCTTGGCGAGTGAAAAACCATTTCAAGAATCTGAAAGATTAGATTGAATCTTTCAAGTTAATCTGTCAATCAGTTGTGATAAATTGAATCTACTGACCATTTCCTTTTTTAATTATCTTTAGCTCTGTGCGAAACGAAGTAGTATAAACAGGTAATCATAATTTGAAAGCCTTGTGGCCATCACAATCTTTAAAAAAAAAATACAAAAAATCAGAAGGGACGAATGCTCTAATATCACGTACACCTCACGGTTCCGTTTCAAGCGAAAGTATTTCCATTGAATATCACACCTTTATGTCGCCGTGCTATATTTGTAATGACAATTGTAATCTGTGCCGTGTGCAACCCATTTTGCAATCGACAATTTTCCTTTCCGTTTGTTTCTTCCTTTCAATCTTTTCATTTACCTTCTTCCTTGTTATTGCCATGATACTGAGAGTGCATGGTTAGAGAACGGTGATTGTGACGCAGCTGCTTTTACTTTGTAACCGGAAGCATTTAGTACATGAGGCAGATGAAAAGAAAATACACGAGTTGACAGAAAGTATTGGGGAATACTGACGATTCAGCTGTTTGATACCATGTAGTGAAAATTCAAACCTGGTGGTACTGTCAACGGCGTGAATACTCCGATCTTATAGATTTCACACTGTACACCAGGGGGTCATTTCATGAAGCGTTTTGTCGGATATTTCGTCTGACAAACTGTTAAAAGCTACTGAAATCCTTGCATCTGATTGGCTGGGAGCAAATTTGTCCGACAAAGTTGTTGGACAAAATGCTTCATGAAATGCCCCCCAGTTCTTCTTAGGCCTGTTTCAGATGGCAAACTACTAGTATATCATTATCAAGAGGTAATAAGTTGTAGGGGAACTCTTCCAAAGTCTTCCGCTTTTTTTTTTTCAAAAAAAAGTCTTCCCCTCTCTCTCTCTTTACATTTATTGGATGTAAAGTTACGAGAGGAAAATGTGCCCCAGTTTACTTCGACCTGTCAACAGCCCTGCTCAGGCAAATAATACGTTTTCTATCAATAGTCATTTCACACGAAAGAAAAGCTTTTCTACTACTAAGGCTACTAAAGTGCAATGCAGTGACGGTCATACTGAGTAGCCTTCAGTAAATCTCGGGGTGAATAGATAGTACATGTAAGTACAAATGCATTTTGCGGTGCACATGGCGACTAAACGCCTGGGTCCCGTTGCATAAAACTTTTTTAGCAACCTCAGAAAATTCTGGTTGGGATTTGCCAAACCTGAATTTTTTAAGGTTGCTAATCTAAGAATGTAAAATCCGTTGCATAAAAACTCTGGTTGGGAGCTTCCAACCGGAATTTTGTGATTTCAACCGGAAAAAATGCGGTTGGAGTTTTATGCAACGGGCCCCTGGTACTGATGCTCCGCGATCCCCAAAGTGAACAAGTCCTCTACTCACCGTTAGGTATCGCTCCAGACTAAAAACCTTTCTCGACACACACTGAGAAGTTCTTCTGCTCTTTTCTGTCAACGTTGGCTTGAAAAGAAATATTCATTTGATCGTCGTAACCTTCTAGTATTCTAACGGCAGAACTGCATTATTTAAGGTCTAGACTTTTCGATAGCTCCAAAGCGACAGTAGGGAAGGTACAATTTCCGTACTGTCTTCTTTTTTGTGTGTGTAATTTATATTATAATATGTCATCATAAAACGGATATATGGGAATGGATAATGGGAGAGGGGGTAATGGAGGAGAGGCTGAAAGTGGAGATAGGATGATGGGAAGGAGGGTTAATGGAGAGGGGCAGATAGGGATAGCGATGTCAGGAAGAGAAGGTGATGGGGAGGGTTAAAAGGGAGAGGTGATGGGGAAAAGGGGGTAATGGAGAGAGGGTTACGGGATGGGGCTGATGGGAAAAGGGATGATGGGGAGAGGAATATAGGGGAGGAGTTGAAAGGGAGAGGGGATGGCGGGTAAAAGGAGGTAATGGGGAGAGGGGAAGGAGGGGAGGGGTAATGGGGAGGAGCTGATAGGGGAAGGGGATGATGGAGAGAGGAGGTGATGGGGGAGAGGCGTGATGGGGAGAGGGGTGAAAGGGGAGAGGGGAGAGTAGATGATGGGATGGTAAAACATGGTGGTACACGAGAGAATAATCCCCTGAGAAATTAACTTTATAGTACAGAAGTTTCAAGAGTGACATTTAAAGGCTGCATTCTAGTATTAAGCTGCTGTCTCCAAACGTTTCCAATTGACTGCAGTAAACGACCAATGACGTCATGAAATGGCATGCCCTTCGCCGGTCGCTCTGTCTGACGGGTATTCAACCTGTCTCTTATAGAGATCCCGTGTTCGTTTGTATACTTGAGCAGCTGTGGTTAGGTCCAACTTCGAAAGTTAAATCAGGGAGACAGGAATCTCCCTGATTTCAGCGTAGATTGATGAATTCTACTGAATTACTGTCAGCTAGGAAATGTAGCGTTATCTGTGATTCTCCACTTCTCTTGCGACATTGTGAATTCGACCATGATACATTATATCGACTGCATATTCAAATTTATGTTTATGTTTTTATTTTGTGTTTTTCCCTTATATTCCACATCGACATTGGCATTTTAGATTCTGCCAGTCTCGAACTCAGTCATTTCCACATGAGAAGTAAAACATGCAGTGGTCATCAGAGATCGGCCTTGAATTATGCCTATAGTCTCATTAGACATTGTCCCTGTGTATTGGCGCCGGTATTCAGATGGCGAGCCAGTGCCTACGGTTGATCGAACTCGAAAAGACATCGTGTAAACATCGCAGCTCGACTGAAGTACTAAGTATTCATTCCCGCCCGTCGCTAGGTAGCCCATGACAACCAGAGAAAGACTCCCGACAAGCGATGGGGGACATTCAGGGAGACAGCTATGGCGATCGTTTTCCGTGGACGTTTCCCCACGTCACTGAAAGTGTATAAAACCTCCTTGCTGAAAGTAATGTGGTCACAAAATACGACCACTTGATCACGTTGGATGGTGAGGATGTTGCTGAATTGATGTATCAAAGAGTACTCTAGAGAGGATTCTTATCGTCAAATTCATGCTCAATCACGATGAAGTAAATGATCTGCATTCGCATTTCATTCCTCTGTTTTCCTTTGCTATGTTTCTCAGGCACGTCCTTATCATGTCGGGATTCGGCAGCAGAGGTACTTTCAAGAAAATGTGTATGGGTGTGTTTTGGTATCACTCTTATTGCATGTGTACAGATGTGAACCTGCCATTGCTGAGGTACTAATGAAGCATATAGGGATCTCTAAACAGGTATAGTACCTCTCATGACCTCAGCACAGGTGGAAAGATGCCCATCCCAATGAGGATGCCATGGATACTCGCAATGTCAAGACGAATAAAAAACCAGCTGGGTGGACGTGATCGATCTGAAGTATCTATTTGATCCTAATCAACAGGGTTACAATCAGGACCAGTCTGGACAAAATACTAGACATGAAATTCAGAGTGGTAAGCCTATCAAGGGTTACTGTCAATACACTTACACGAATGGTGCTTCTAATCGTTCTCAGTGAAACAAAAAAAAAGAGAGGACAGTTTTAAAGCCTAAATATACGGCGGGCATCAAATATTCATGTAATACCACTCAGACTATTAAGGACAGAGACTTCGTTGTTTCTCTGCTCGTTAATAAATACTTTATGGATCATTATCTTTTTTCTGTTTCTCTCTCTCTCTAACCCTTATTCCACGAGCATCATGTTGGACCCTCTCGTTTTTCTTCATTGTAATGTTATTTGTTATCGGTTTCCAAACAATCAAGCGTTGTGCTTATTATTGGCAATCGTTCTGTATGCAAATTATTAACATGTTACTCATGTAATTATACTACAGATGTATTGTATAATTGATGAAAATGATGAAAATTGTATAAAGTTTACTACCGGTATTTTGTACCTTGTTCATGAAATTGCAGAAAGTTGATGTATTTGGAAATATGGCATACAGAGAATAAATAAATCAAATCAAATCAAAATCAAATCAAAAGGAATATATCTTCAATTTTTTTCAAGGTGTGCGTTGAGCAATGATGTTTCTCTTTCTGGCCGAAACATAATTTTCTCCCTTTGTATTTTTGTAAACGTCATGGTCATTTTAAAGAAGGTCTCTGGCATGAATTCCTATAATACTGTATTTAGTCCAAAGGCCTTTCTTCCCTTCACTGTTTGTATGCATGGTTCCCTCTTAACTTACAAGATATGTCGCATCACTTTCAGGTCTTCCTGCAAACAGATTACTGAGCAAAACATCCCCCATCCCAAAAAAGGCAATGGATACCGGAATAGAAAAATTAATGTAGTAAACATAATGTCATGAAACATGAGTAAGGATCTAGGTTTATCATCAAACCTTGTATGAGAATCATGGTAAAAACTTGTACTGTATTACAAGCTGGTGGTAGTTGAGAGAATCTATTAAATGCCAGACATATTCAGAAAACCTCTCTCACCGCCATACAAGGAGACAGTGTTAGAGCTAAGAATTTGATGCATCCGATAATCTGATAGCAACATCCGCTCGATGTGGACTCCTCATGACCACAGGAACTTCACGGCTCGGACAGGGGACGTCCCTAGAGTGTCCATGAAATGTCAGGGGAGGAAGGGAGCAAAAAAAGCATCAGAGTTTTGAATCAGGGCTTTCTTCTCCCTTTCCTCTCTGAAATAAGTTTGACATGGAGGCCGTGGCATGACCCCAATTACACAGCAGACGTCCGAATCCCTTTGGATTTCCTATTTTCCTTTTTTCTCTATAGTCCAATTCGAAAGGGACATGGCATGGGAAAGTCAGCTGCAATGTCAAACTGAATTCCCATAAAACTGGACTCTCTTGACCCTACGCAAAATTCGCGACCACTGAGGTTGGTCTGGCGCCTCGTTTTTCACATCAACATCAATTCTTTTCCTAAAAATGATAAATAAATCTGTTTATCTATTCATTTATTTATTCAGTATTCTTTACCCAGGGTAGCCCCATCAGTGGTTTATACACTGTTATTCTTGCGGGCCTTACAACAGAATAAGCCAGTTTACAGTTCATCTCTGCGCGTGAGCAGAAGAAGGTCATTTGTACAATCAGGGAGGTGGAAACCACCTCCCTGGCACAATCAGGCGTGTTTGTCTTTGAATTCACTAAAGCTACGCTCACTAAGGTTTGTACGAACAATGCGTTCGTACGAATGTCACTGTTCGTACGAATTCTTGAGTTCGTAGAGATTCGTAGATGGGGCACAGATTCTTACGGCCTTCTTACGAATTTCGTACGAACGCTGTTTAATTCGCAAGAACAACTTCAGACATTTTAGAGAAACGAAATGATTTTCAGTTATGCAATGGCCCTAGAATTCGTACGTTTTTCGTAAGAATGCCTCGGGGCCCTTGAGGTATTCTTTCGTCAGACTTACGGCCATCTCACGATTTCTTTTCGTCGCAAGATGGTCGTATGTGCAACTCACGGCACTCTCAAGTCATTTGTAGAAAGATTTTACGATTTTATTTTTGGTATATTTTGTCTTGTTGTTAAAAAGACGCTGCCGTGTCCTGTCGAAAATTCTGTAACAATTGAAAGTTTTATACTTCAAGATGGCAGTAGTGCCAAGGAGACTACAACTGCAGCTGCATCTGCAAGTAGAGGAGGAGGAGGAGGAGGAAAAAGAAGAACATCGAGTGGTTGTAGCGGTCACATATTTAACAGAGATGCTCTCTGGTTGAACACCTAGAACAGAGTGAGGGTTAAACTTCGCACGTTTGGCTTTTTACCCCCTAAAACTCAACAGTTGCACAAATTGTGTACCTACGCCTTACGAGTCCCTCACGACCACCTTACAAACTCGAAGAGTTGTTCGTAAGAACGCCGTAAGAATCTACGTTCGTAAAGGAATTCTTACGAAAGACGTAAGAGACCTCTGTGAACGACTTAAAGGGAAGGTAAACCCAAAGAGCAATGTGGATTGAGTGAAAGCAGCAACATCATCAGAACACATCAGTGAAAGTTTGAGGAAAATCGGACGAACGATGCAAAAGTTATGAATTTTTTAAGTTTTGGTGTTCGAACCGCTGGATGAGGAGACTACTAGAGGATATGACGTATGAGTGGACAACAATACAAAGAAAATATAAAGGAAATTCGACAAAAATTCACTTTTCTAGAATTATGAAAGAGCAGTGGACCAACCTCTTTCAGAAAGCAGGGGGAATAATTGCTACCCTTAACATATGTCAATATCAAGTTGATGGAATTTGTAATTTTTATGACAAATTGATATTTGTAGAATTTTCTTTATATTTTCTTGGTATTGTTGTCCACTCATACGTCATAACCTCTAGTAGTCTCCTCATCCAGCCGTTCCAACACCAAAAGTTAAAAAATTCATAACTTTTGCATCGATTGTCCGATTTTCTTCAAATTTTCACTGATGTGCTTTACTAATGTTGCTGCTTTCACTCAATTCACATTGCTCTTGGGGTTTATCTTCCCTTTAAGGCGTTCTTACAATCATTGTAAGAATTTTAAGGCCGTGTCACACCTTTCCGGGCAAGCCTTGCGTGCGACTTGCAAAGAACAATTTCTACTACCCAGAGGTCCCCGGAATGAGCCGCACATGACAGTACCTAGCACGTATCTCACCCGTAGTCACCCGGAGGTGTGCACGCAAATCTTTTTACCCGCAACCATGTTTAGGCCCTGTCACACCTTTGCGGGCAAGCTATGCATTCTGTTGCGTGTAGGGATTTCCAGCATACCGGGAATTTCTGAGGGCGAACAAGGATTTGGGCGAGCCAGTGCATGTGTCTTACTTGCTGGACGCGTTCTACTTAAATTCTACTTGCGGGTATACTGTGTGACCTTTGTACCAGTCGCGTGGGGACTGACAACTCAGTGAAGGAATTCCTCTGAAGGAATGACTAAAGTCCCAAGGAATGTCATTATCTTGGCTGCATACGGGGACTACGAAGTACCTGCGAGGGAGTTGCCTGCGAAGTGCTGCCGCTAAGGGCCTCCTACTGGCGTTCTGCGTGGACCTCTCCTGGTATCCCCGCGACTCACCCGGAAAAAGTTTTAGTCATGCTCAAAACTTGCGTGAGCACCTCCGGGCAACTACAGGCGAGATACGCGCTAGGTACTGTCAGGTACGGACCAACTGCGGAGAGCTCCAGGTAGCAAATTTGTTTCCCCGCAAGTCAAGCCGCAAAACTTCCCCAGATACGGTATAACAAGGCCTTGAGCATGCTCAAAACTTGTTCCGAGTGACTCGTGGGGTTCGCTCGCAGAGGTACACGCAGAACACCAGATAGGAGATCCTTACCGGCAGCACCTCGCAGGAGTTGGCTCTCACGCAGGTCACACGGAATGCACGCAAGTAGACGCTAAGTAGCACGCGTCTAGTAGGTAAGAAACAAATGCGAAAATTGCAAACATTCTTGTTCGCCCGCGGAAAATCTTCTACGTGCTGGAAACTACCTCCTCGTCACAAGCCCGCGTAGCTTGCCCTCTCGACCCTACAAAATCTTGCGTAGTTCTTACGATGTTCGTACGACGTTCGTATGGCCGCCTTGCCAATATATCTTGCGAAGAGAGGGTTTCGTGCGAAGTTTAAAAAAAAAATCTTGGACAAGACCATCGACCAGGCTACGAGCTTACGAACGGTCTACGAACGGTCTACGAACGCTGGTTTCGTATGGCCTTCTTAGGAAAATCTTACCAAATTGTCTAAAAATCGTTCGTACGGCGTTCGTAGTCAGTTCTTACTGGTATTTGTAACGGAGCCATTAGACAGACATTCCTGATGTAATGATTATTCATGTAACCCTTGTAAATGGTGCTTACTAGCACATTCACCTGACAGTCAGCCTGTTATTTAGCAATGTTTGTAGAAAGACTTTGTTTATGCATTCAACACCAAACAATGAAATGAATGCCTGCCGAAGTGTCCATTGATAGACCACTCTTGTCAACCTGCTCTGTGCAAGTTCATTCTTTGTTTGAACGTGAATGTGGGCATGCTTATGTATCATGCTGCTTTGAAAATGAGTGAAGTGCCTAACCAATTGAGAAAAAAGAAAGGTCATTTGTACCAATGTGTACATGAGCTAACTGTGAACTGGCTTATAACAAAGTACAATACACAAAGTAAAGAATCAAGGACATCCTGTTATACGTACATGGCAATATCAAAATAATGTCAATACTGTGTGTAAAGTGCAAAATAAGTCTTTGATGACAGTAGTACGCAAGTTCATACTATCTGAAACAGGATGATACCCTTTAGATAATTATAGGAATATCATACTGACCTAATTCTACCCCAAAAGAGATATGTATGCTCTTGTGAAACAGAAAATCATAATTATGAGATATGAAAGGATAATAGAGCATACAGCGTAATTTATATGGATGAAGATTTTGTCCGTAATATCCTCTGTTTATCCTATATTTTATCCTCAGTTTCTGAAAACAGAAACAAAGGATACATCTTGAAACTAAGAATATTGACGTCTTCTACGGGATCGTATAGTTTTGGTAAAGGGCTAACTTCATGTTTCTAACATTTCTTTTGGTGAGATAACGAGAAATCTCTCATGACATATGAAAGTACACGTAATTCCAAGAGGAATTCACCGTTTATTTGATGTAAATTGGTTTTGAAATGGCTGAGATATCCAAAACAGAGCAGTCCTAATAAAAGGTGGGACCCGCCTTTTATTACGATCCCTTTGTTTTATCTCGTTTTTAGATGTCTCAGCCATTCAAAAACCGATTTTCATCAAATAAACTTTGATTTCCTCTTATGCTCTGTACTATTTCATTAGTTGTTTCTTGGTATCTCGTAAAAAGTTAAAAGCCCAGTCCTCATCTCCACCAATACTACACCAACCCTTTAAACTCTGTACATTCGCTAAACCAGGGAGGTGAGAGGAAATGCACGTGTCTTCAATCTGCATGTGTGAAACTGGTGCTCATGTTTATTCTGCTCGTTAGCACATTGAAGAGACTTGCATTATTGGTACACTTACGTGGAGGCCGTTCGTTTCAGACAGGACAGCCGTAATATCATGGAACGACTGCAATGTATTTCGTCAAGCTCTTCTGTTTTGTGAAGCTGTTCGATTCTAAATTACAAACAAATCTCGTCAACCCACTTCGGGTTTGACCTGCCTCGTTGAAACTCACGACCTTCCCGACGGCAAAAGTAGAAGTAGAATTATCTTCTCCATCATGGACAGTGCAGTCTTTGTGCTGCTAAAACTCATTCTTGGAAAGCTTTCGTGTGAAATTATTTAGACACGTCTGAGATTACAGACGGTCGGAGGGGGGGGGGGGGGATGGGATCACCGCCGTGAGCTAAGTGTATCATGTCATGCTTGTTTGAGATGAGATGGATTATTTTCAAATGTTTGTAAGCAAATCGGTTAATATCATGGAACGACTGCAATGTATTTCGTCAAGCTCTTCAGTCTTGTGAAGCTGTTCGATTCTAAACAAATCTCGCCAACCCACTTCGGGTTTGACCTGCCACTTTGAAACTCACGACCTTCCCGACGGCAGAAGTACACGTAGAATTATCTTCTCCATCATGAACAGTGCAGTCTTTGTGCTTGCTAAAACTTATTCTTGGAAAGCTTTCGTGTGAAATTATTTTCTCACGTCTGACCCCCTATTCAGACGCATGCCATTTTACACCAAAACTCGATAACGAAACGACGTATAAAGAATCATCGTATAGCCGACAGACCATTCAGACACTAATTTCGACCGTTTCTGGGAAACGTCGTATAGAATGATGTGCAGTTTCCCATGCACTGCACATGCTGTGGAGTCACCTTCCGTGCGCGCTCCCATCAAAGATAATATAAAGTTTTGGTACCTCAAAAGTTTCCCTGAATTTCCTTGTCTTAGTTTGTTGTGTTTCAGGTTAAAGTACCTTTCATATAACTAACACTGTTAGACTTACTCGCCCCAAAGTGCTCTCATGTCTTAGTAATCATGCAATTAACTGCGACCAGCAGCCCCATACGCATGGCGTAATGGGGCTTCGCATTGTAGCATTCAGGATCATGACAAACTTAGGTATCGCGGGTAAATATCAACTTAAAATCCAAAAATTTCTTCAATTTGAAGACTTACCAATTAAGTTGGAAGTATTGAAAACAGGCTTCGGGCAACGTTTGGTTCTGCCAATAGTCCCTTTCTGTTCGAATTGATGACTGAATGTGACTCGGTCGAGAGGACCTTGGGAGAGCTACATACACTCAATACTACGGCCAGCGCATGCGCACACATCACATGCACACAAATTTCAAATCCATGAACGGATAAGATGTTTGTGTGCGTTCCATACTCTTTATCCGGACCATCAATATCCTAAAATTACTGTGTCCAAGTTCCTTCCTTTGACATTTTGACTTTTCTTGATCCATAACTGCTAAAATATTATTATAAGGGCAAGAGGTCATACCGTCGAAAAGTAAGCAGAGGAAAATTAACAAAACGTTGACTTCTCACTGACAATGAATGATGAGTTCTGACACTTCCAATTCTGAATTTATGTCACTGATTTTTTTTCTTCAAATTCCTGAAATTCTTCCGTCGAGATGTTTTCATTGCAACTGATTGACAAATTGCCCTACATCGACGTAAATAAATAAGCACTGAATTGATCAGTGTTTTAGTAGTAGCCATGATAAAAAATCATGGGCGTACATACTCGAATCCTGCTCGAGTATGTACGCCCATGATTTTTTTTCTGTTGTTATTGGATGTTGTTGTTTGCACTCTTCTTTGTTTCTTTGTTAGCATATTATGTAAAAGAACTTTTATCACCTATACAGAACACAGCTGAATACGCGTTTTGAAGTGCCAGATCATGCTCTCTACATGAACTCCTCCCATACTTCCAAGCCGGCCATTCCTCGACTCAAGGAGCTTAGTCGACTCGACTCTCGCGGCATCAATTCGACCTACAGACGAAGATCCAATGTGTTCACTCTGCATGCTCTATATCTCAAAACGGAAGAGCTACTCTGGTCATACGCTCTGCATAGTCACTAATTAATTGCAATGAAAGGTCAAGCATATGCGGAAGATTGGATCAGTACCATTCAGTATGAGGGAGATGAAAGGGTTCGGAGTATGAATGAGGTAATGAGCGTGGCTCAACGCTACTGTGATAAAAAGACTCGTTAGTATGGGATTTATGGGACGGACCTATGTATGTGACAATTACACCAATTGCAATGATATGTGAAATGTATACTTTTGCTTTGTATGAAATTTCATCCGTTTTATTGTGTGGAAAATGATTGAATTTTATCACATTGAAATCAAATCAAGAAGATGGACTATGCAATGACTCATTTACTTTTTCGTTGATTCTTATCTTCTTTTTTTTTCATATGAGTGAGGAGAGATCCGTGGTTCAGGCATTGAACACATCTCATTAAGACCATCACTGTCACATAGTCTTATCTAGCCAGGGAAATAAGCACTATTTTGCGATGGCGACTAATGGACCATCATAATTACCCAGCACTGCCAAGCAGGCCTAAAACATGTGGGCCAAGACGAACAATGGAGGAAGGCTTATTATCCGAACAAGTGTGCATGCACCACACTGGATTCCATATCATGTTCACAACTATCTTAGAGCATGATGTCACCAGCTGATTTGAGAATATGGCACAAGTGTCCTCTCATTACAGTAATTGTCCCTCTCAATCTACCAGTATTCGGGTGAAACGTACAGACACGCTGTGCAATCTCAGCACACAGTATAGACGACATGCCACGGGACTGGGAGCACAAGGGCAGCCGACGTACTTCTGAATTGCCACTTCACCGAAAGGTATGTGTATTGGGAAACAATTACATGTATTACTCCAGCTACTCGGATTTTCATTGCTAGAGGCGAACAAGTATCGAACTCTGGAAGCCAAACCAGGTTCTCCTCGTTCACAGCAAACTGAAAAGACTCTGTTATGTATCATCATAAAATATTCTTTATCAAGTTTAGTAAGTCTTTAAGTGTTTCTCCGTGGTTAGGCCTACATAGTTAATGAGAAAACACCTAATTTTCGAGGAAAGAAAACACAAACGTTTTACGCTCAAAACACCAGATTTTCCAGTGTTGTTTACAACATAGCGCATGGCTTATAAAAGTAAATACGACGTCTCGCGATGTGAGCTAGCATTTCACAACTTTACTTTAAATGCGCTCCTACCTTTAAAGGACAAGTTCACCTTTATAAACATAAGGATTCAGAGAATGTACAATATTAGTAGAACACATCATTGAAAGTTTGAGGAAAATCAGACAATCCGTTCAAAAGTTATGAATTTTTGAAGTTTTTGTGCAGTACTCGCTGGATGAGAAGACTACTGCAGTGTATGAATAACTTAGATGTCACATGCGTACAACAATATAAGGAAAATATAAAGAGAATTTCACAAAATTCCATCTTTTGAAAAAAAGTACACATTCCTCTGACTCGTTACCGACAAATGTTATGGGTAATATTATTCCCCCTGCCTTAAGAAAGAGGCAAGTCAAGTGCTCTTTTATTATGCGAAAAAAGTGAAAATATGTTGAATTTTCTTTTACATTTTCTTTATACTGTTGTACGCATATGACTCACAAGCTGTAGTAGTCTCCTCATCCAGCGGTTCCAACACAAAAAATTAAAAAATTCATAACTTTTGCATCGATTGTCCAATTTTCCTCAAACTTTCACTGATGTGTTCTACTAATATTGTTGCATTTTCTCAATCCTTATGTTTATGAAGGTGAACTTGTCCTTTAACTTGCTCGGCAAAGGTGAGACACGCCGCGACATATCAACACGGCACTATAAAGGAGTACATCCGATATACATCACGTCTAGTATTTCTTTATGACATTGTGGCTCACCAATCACAAGGCAGGCTGGCTGCGCTAAATCTCCCAGTCCCCAAGGCAACGATACTGAGTGAAATTCCTATATATCTTAGTATTTACTTACGTCTTTTGATTAAAAAAAAAACTCTCGAGATTACAAGGCGTAAATCCCTATTGACACCATTCCAGTTATATGCAATGTCTGGATGGTTTTTATCCACAATGTACACCACACATGCACAGACTTTTCTCTCGTTTTAGACTCTTGAGTTTGTGTGTGTGTGTGTGTGTTGGGGGGGTGGGGGAGAGATGGGTGGGTGAACCGTGGGTGATTAGCAGTGGTACAACAGGCTACATTCGTCTTATTGCAGTGCGTACATTAGCAGTGAGACAGATGTCATTATACATGGTATAGTGATGATAACAAATATAATGAAATTGATAACAATGATCAGAATTAGTAATCATAATGATCAGCAGTCTTATTCAATTTCTATTTTCAATATGATCATTACGTCTAATTGTGATGAAACTGACAATGATGAAACCACTTGGATTTGAATATCGATCGTAACCAATGTTCAAAGACTTAATGTTGACAATAGTCTTTGGAAAGTCCTTGTTGGAATCCGCCCGCCCCTTCAATACACTCACTCATCTTCATCATCAAGTTCATGCAGAAGCAAAACAATTCTTATCGGTTTGTCATTTTCACACCTTCTGACCCACACATCCTTACGACCATGACAGTGATCGAATTCTCGTACTTAAGTAACCACGCTAGAAGTTTGAGAGGAGCAAAACTGCAGAGGAGGTGCCTTGCTTAGGACAATGAATATCAAGAAAAGTGTTTAAGAGGTAACACTTGTTCAATCTCCTTTGAAAGTGTTTGGATGCAGCGCACGATAGTAACCAACCATCCCATCCCCTCAAGGGCGTGTAACACTAACGCTCATTCATTCTTTCTTCCGAATTGGCTGACTATGAAGGACCTACAACCACGTTAGAGCTAAAACTCTGCATTATGTAAAACCACCAAAGCTCGATCTTACTTTATTCTCGAATTCAACATCACCCCGAACGTGGCAACTGCTCTAGCTGAAAGTCGTGGGTCAAAGAAAACCCGGAGCATGATCGGGCATATCGGAGAAGGCTTTGAAGACGGATGAAGTTCGCAATGTTAGAAATTCTTCTCGATTTAAACGAGAATCGAAACCTAAGGACAGAATCTTAACGATGGTAAAATGTGGGTAAAAGCCGAGTTAACAATAGAGGAACGTACTTACTTAACACATTCTCTACGGGATTCTGAAATCCGGACAGACCTTGCACGATACTGACTAGAATCAATAGGCAATGAGGTAACAAGGTTACGGCAATGTTTGAAAGTCAATGTCTATTTAACGTCATGTCCTACAGGTCTGGACGTGAAAAGAGTTCAAAAGGTTACTCGACTGTGACTATGGCGTCGTTTATAAACAATTCACTTCCCAGAGTCACTAATGCATTAAAACAAAATAATGGAAATTTAAAGGGAGGGTATGGTGGAGGTAAGTCGATTCAGCTTTTTTACTTTTTGCGAGATAGGCTACTGAAAATGTTACAGAGCAAACAATTCAAAGTTTATAAGATGAAAATCGGTTTTGAAATGGCTGATATATCCAAAACAAAGTAAAACAATGTGATCTAAATAAAAGGCAGGTCTCACCTTTTATGGTGATAGAATGACTTGTTCTGGATATCTCAGTAGGCCCATTTTCTTTTGTATTGTTTTCATATTGTATACTCTCAATGACCGATTATGTAATATGAAAATTCACAACATTGCTGTTTATTGTATATTAGAGAGAATAGAACTGACGATTCCTCTGTTGAGTTGTGTCTTCTATTTTGCACAGTTTGTATCTATTTTACTATATCTGGAGAAAAAAAAGTACAGAATTAAACCAAATCAAACAAAACTAAGAGAACATGAGACTGATTTTGTTTAGTCTTCGATTTCTTGTCAAACACTGAATAACCACCGAGTCGCGTGTTTTGACTGACAAAACGACAAAACAGGGGCCGCGCAACAGGGGTGGGGGGTGGGCTGGGGGCTGCAGCCCCCCCCCCCCCCCCCACTGTTGGTTCGTGACAAAAAAGAGAGAGAAAAAAAAGGGGGGAAATCGGGGAAAAAATCACAACGCCCACTTTAAAAATTTGAATTTCCTAAGATTCCGCCCTTACATAAAGTTCCTGTCTAAGCACCACACTTACATTCCGAAAAATCAATAGTTCCCTCATGTAGGCCTATAAGGAAAATATCCCCTTTTAATCAACCCTTTCTTCTCTCAGTTCCCCCGATCATTTTTTTTTTTGGGGGGGGGGGACAATTTCCCGAATATTCCATCAAATATGCGTATATAAACGAGATATCTCAATTTTAACTCTAAAAAGGCAAAAGCTCCCTCGTACGGGAAGGGTGGGGATAGCACTCTCCCATGCTTTCTCCCAGTTTGCCCCGCCCTGTGCATAGAAGTAGACTATGGCTATACATACCTATAGACTTTTAGTTCTCCAAATACAGTATACAGGTGCCACAAAATGTGTGCACCAAAACGTTTAACTGCAATTAGAAAATACAGAATCTCCCTCATGTAGGAGGGGGAATAGCCCTGGCTTATCCCCTCCCACATCCTCCTGCTATGTCTCCTTCCACAGACTTGCACTTCTCTAATAGACCAATTTCCAGATATTCCAACAGAAAAGTGCCCAAGTTGAATTTCAGTTCTAAATGAAAAAAAAAAGCTCCCTCGAATATGGGAGGGATATCTTGCCACCCTCCCATTGATTCGTCTCCTCTATAGTATAGTATTATTTGGGGAATGACAATTTCCGAATTTCCCACAAAAAAGTGCTTCAGATCGCTTTATTTCAATTTTAAAAACGCAAAAGCTCCGTCGATAGGGAGGGGCAACAACTCCCACACCCTCCCTTAGCTCTACCTCATTAGACTTTATACAAACACAGAGATGATGCACACTCAGAATAAGAGCTAAATTCCGTGATTTTGCTATTAACACTTCCCTGAAAAAAAAAACGCCCGAATTTTTTTCCATTATTATCATTTTTTTTTGGGGGGGGGGGGAGCTACAAAAAATTCCAAGTACTGCACCAAAAGTTTACACCAGATCGCAGCATTTCAGGTCTGAAAATGTAAAGTTATCTTCGCGTGGGAGGAGAAATATCCCTTATGTACACCCTCGTGTGCACGCCTTTTACCGACAGCGTTCATGAAATTCATTGTAAGAATTAATGCAAGAAGTTTATTTGAATGCAACCACTTTAAAGGCAAATTGTTCAATAATAATCCACATCAAACATCCTGCTACCTTAAACAGGTGGGGCCGTTTCAAGTCGATAAAGCACGCAAAAACATGCATCAAATTGCACCATTTACAACATCAAAATGCAAAAAGTTCTCACCCATCGTGGGAGGGGGGCACCGCCTCTCACTCCCTCCCCCTCTGGCTCTCTCCGCTCGGGCTCGGTCGCTTCGATCCCTCGCATAGTAACCGCCCCCCCCCCCCCCCCCCCCCCCCCCCCCCCGATCATATCCTGGCTACGCCGCGCCGGTGCGTCTAAGCGGGGGGGGGGGGGGGGGGGGGTGCCTTGACCATGACACCCCGGTGTCCGGCAGCCCCCCCCCCCCCCCCCCCCCCCCCCCCCCCACACACACACACACACACTGAAAAACGTTCCGCGGGCCCTGCAAAACTTATACGAGTTTGTAAATATGATAACCCACAAAAGCGAAATTTGTAGCAGCTCTTGAGTGTCTGTGGCAAGACCTTGTGGTCGACAGCTCAACAATACTTATTGTATCACCCGTAAATGGATAAAAATAGAAGTGAATGCATCCACGAAAGTATATCACGACGATTAGCCGAATAGTCTGACTCGCAAATTACTCACAATGGAAACTGCCAGCAGCATTCACAGGTTTGTAGGATTGAAAAGCAGACAATGAGGAAACCTGAATTGAGCTCAAGAGTTCTGATTTGAATGTATTCCTGTCCATCATGATTGGTAAATGCAAGGTGAACAACCAAAACAAACTTACGGCATTGCCTTTATACCATTTATAGCATACATAATCTCCACACTGCATGTATGTTTACCGGTTTTTGGTGCAAACGTCGTATTCGGATGTCTCAACCATGGCGCTATAATACATACAACTTGTTGGAGCTCCATGGCCAAGCTGTAAAGCCTTGAAAACGGGAGTACAAGAGAGTACTGTGTCACCTCGCAGGATGGTTGAGACTGCACACAATTTGGACAGAATTTAGGGTATAAATGATAACGCAGTGACATCCATTGCTTTGACAGCTGTTCCTCCCACCTCGAGTCTCTGTCACGCATCTGATACGAATCTCCTCATTGTCATCCTCCTCAGCAAGCGGGCGTGCTTCTGGGATTCTGATCCTATCATCTTTACTATTTACTTGTAATCGTACTGTACGATCTATCAATAGTTTAAAACGGCGGCGGTCCAAAACAGTGAAGTAGATAAATCTATTCATGAACTCTGCAATCCACAGGACACTTAATTTGGTCTTTGACGTGAACACATCATTCGGTGGTGTTTTTTTTTTTTTCAAGTTCATACGATGATTATGTACAAATTATGTACAAAAATTAAGATAGATAATTGCGTTCCGGGAGACAGATGGCCCATCGCACTTTTTGTGTCTCTGTCACAGCGGGTAGGTGAAGTGAGAATCATGACTCTGAATCAAGGCCTTTAATGGCTGCTGTCCCATTTTTCTCCTTCCCTTCCCCTCCCTCTCCATTTTGGGTTTCCGCCTTTGCCTTGCGATAATATAGTTCTTCCTTTCACTATCTCCTGTCTACAGAAATGCATATTATCAATGTATCCGTTCTTCCTTGTTTAGACTGTGATTACACCCGTTTGTGTTTCACTCAAATACAATAAAGTGCATTAGAAAACCGTGTACATACCTTTTACTGGAAGAGAACGTATATATTTCCGTCTTAATATCCAAGAATTCTCAAGTCTTGTTCATTATTGTCAGGTAATAATACTTCCTCAAAGCTCGGTTGACGCGTTGGTGCTTTTCAACGATCATATGCATATCTCGTGAATGCATCAGAGTAGCTATATTCCTCCTATGTTCTCGCAGAGAAACACTCCTCCTATCACACGCAGGGGTCTGCCCGCAAGTGAAGCTTGTGGTCGACGTCGAACGGTGTAGAGCCGTGGCTATTTTTGCCCACGGGAATTCAAGTGCGCTATAGTTTCCTTTGAACGAACACTCGCTGACTTGCGCTGCCTGTCGCAACAAGCACGCGTGGAGTCTCGATGAGGCAATCCTATGACAGCAGACGACGAGGCGCGCCGCCCGTACGTCCCCGAAGCAACCAATGGCCCACTCTCTCACGTTGCCATGTCAATCGTGACTGTCCCTCTTGCGCGTGTATGGCAGTCATCGGGGAGCCCGGTGTGTTCTATTACGGTTCATGTACCTGCATGTCACACAGCCACCACGGAAATCGAAGGATTATGGATATAGAATAAACATTTAATTCTTTATTGAGAAAGACAGCGGCCGATTCCCGGACCTCGTTAAACGTGATGTATCGCTAGTGACTCAATTTGCGTGGCGGTATAATACTATTATCAGCAAAGATGGAATGTAAGATGTTTGTTTTTACACGACAACTGTATCGACTTGTGTGTGTGTGTGTGTGGGTGGGTGTGTGTGTGTATGTGTGTGTGTGTGTGAATGTGTGTGTGTGTGCGTGTGCGTGTGTGTGTGTGTGTGTGTATGCGTGTGTGTGTGTGTGTGTGTGTGCGTGTGTGTGTGTGAATAAAGCTGTTGAATGACAGGAAAAGAGACTTGCAATGTGTATCAAGGTATTAAGGTGTAGTAGGGTATTTCTCACTCACCACTCCTAAATCTGCAGGTCAGCTTGCTTTGTCCCTTATTTTTCAGCACTGTTCATTTTCATCCTATTTTTTGTTTTGTTTAATTGCTCGACATTTCTTGATTCTGTGGATTGTTTGAGAGCTAAACCCAATGTAGTGCATTCTCTATCAATTACTGTCGCGGAAGCCGAGACTGGGAGTTGCAGCCCCTCTCATCACACACATGTTTGACTAGAAAAATGGCGTAAAAAGTTAGTTTTGGTAAGTAAACAATAAAACAAACAAAGAAAACGAATTCAAATCTACTAAATTATGTAGGTAGCCTACAACCATATGAAGAAAGTATAAAGAGAATTCAACATATCTTCATATTTCTAGTAAAATGAAAGAGCGCTTGACTTACCTCTTTTTCACAGCAGGGAGAACAATATCCCCATATGTCAATAACAAGTCGATGGAATATAAGGGGGGGGGGGCTCACCGGTGCCCCTTGAACCCCCTCCACATACACACACACTCACACACACACACATACACACACACACGCACACACACACACACACACACACACACACACACACACACACACACACACGTATAGTCCTATGGGCCTGCTATTGTTTGATCACAGAGCTATAGGACCTACTTTTAGTAGTTCGATTGCATGTATTACTGTACAATAACTTGCATTCCTTCTTTAGAGAAAGTAACATCTTTCATGGATAATGGAGGAACATTCTTTATACTTCACTGCCAGGGATTATTGTGAAAAGTGAATTTTCACCAGTGGCAACAGTGCTGAAATTTCAATATAATGTAGTGAGTAGTGTTCAACCGATGCATGGCATAACATCTTTGTTTATGAAGCTCCACAAAATTGCAGTGTTTTAGCACATCATCTTCTGTGAATAAGGACGTCAATAATGTCACATGACCAATGCAGTCATTACGTTTTCAGATGACCATGGGTTATTTTATTTTATTTTATTTTATCTATTTTTTTTTTTTGCTAGTGGATTGACATTGTTTGGAATAATAAAGCAGACTGGTCCCACTACAGGCGGTGCAGCTGGAAGATGACAAAGATATTCAAAGCTTTCACTATCATTTTCAATTCTTTGGCCTTCATTCATTCATTCATTCATTCATTCATTCATTCATTCAATCATTCATCCATTTCATTTCATTTCATTTATTTTGACTTCCAACAAAAATGGAGTTACAGTAAAACATTTACCTATACGCAACACAAGCTATGCGAAATCGATACAACATTGCATTAAAGGAAAACACTGCTGGGAATAGAAACTTGATTCTATCTGTGCTGCGAACTGTATGACTGTACCCAAACAAGAGATTTTGGAAATGGAGGGGGCTGCTGTCAAAGCAGATGATCACATGAGTTGGCTCAGTCGGTAGCGCGTCTGCCTCCAGATCCAAAGGACCCGGGTTCGATTCCCGAGTCATGTTGATTGCAATCATACCGTCCCCTCTAAATAAGAGGCAAAACACTCTGTCCCTGATAGGACACAAAATGGAGGTCCCATGTGTGAAAGTCACAACTCATGCACGTTAAAGATCCCACTTCATTTATTCATCGCAAAGAGCAGGGTGTGTAACAAAAGGGAACGTATAATATAGTTTTGGTCAATATGTTGGTTGAGACTTATCTTCAGGTTTATGACACTTTTGGTGAGATAATGAGAAACCTCTTATGAAGTATGAAAGAGCATGTAATTCCAAGAAGGATTCAACGTTTATTTGATGAAAATTGGTCTTAAAATGGCTGAGATATACGAAAAAAGCAGTTCTAATAAAATTGACAGGCCACGGCTTTTATTAGGATCTCTTTGTTTTACCTTGTTTTTGGATATCTCAGTAATTTCAAAACCGATTTTCATCAAACAAACTTTGATTCCCCTTAGAATTGTGTGCTCTTTAACATTTTATACAGTGGTTTCTAAATATCCCGCAAAACGTTACAAGCTGAATCCTCACCTCAACCAGTCCCGCCTAAGTTCCAACTGGACCGCATGGAAGACCAGCTATAGTGTATATAGTATGAATATGGGCTATCTTCTTAGATGGAAAATTAAACAAAGCAAAAAAAAAAAAATAACTGAGTGAGAAGCTGCAGATCAAGAACCTTAATCTTTACCTTCCATCGGCAAAGTGCGTGGTACAAGTTCAAGTTCAAGATTATTTTTTCCATCTAAAACATGATTACTAACATATAGGCACAATGTACATGAACGTAAAGAAATATTAACGTAAGTAATCAATGAAAAAAGAGGTTACATTATACTTTTGATGGGGATTGCAGAAAGAGGCATTTTTCTTTACATGTGCACTGTTTAAACCTTCCTCTCTTCCTTTCTCTCGATGGAAGCGAGTAATATCTCCACGCACTCAACACTATACTACAATGTATATAAAAATGGTGGGTTTCCATTATGAGAACTGTACCGTCATATCGCTAATAATGCTTTGACTGAGTGTCGAGTGAATTGTCAATTTAAGTCACAATAAGCCAGTCTAAGTTCCCCGTCAAGTTTGGCAAACAAGGGCTATCATGTATCACATGTTATATTTCAGTCTGTCCAAGAGCAGACTGTGTAAAAATCTGGCTCGAAGTACAAACGGGTGTATGAACTGTGCAAACTGAAACTTACCTTGAATTCTTTGAATACACAAAAGGCGTCCTTAGATTTACGTGACATACAAGTGATCATGAATCGACCTTTATTTGACATGTTTGACCTCGTTAGCATTGCAAACTGGAACCATGGAGGTGGAACTGGAACGGAGTGACTTCTATTTGACTGTTCAGATCGTCGTAGACCCTTTGAAGGTGGCCTGCTAGTCAGGGGAATGTCATTTTAGTCCTCGCAGACACATAAATCGAAAGTGGACAGCTTGTATACACTGTAGTTTACTTGTTTTTGTAAGAGGTGTTACAGTTTGAGTTTTCGTTTCGTTTTTTAATGTTGCTCTGAATTTAAAGTGCAGCAAACAAGAAAAGAAAAAAGAAAGAAAGCAGTCATCCTCCAAGATAGAATGAAAGTATACATTGCGATTTCAGGAAATACACATTTTCTCTACTTAGCATTCAAACCACAAAAGAATACGACAATACAGTCGTACGCAAATCTCTCAGACAGCATGGTATTTTGCATGTTTGTCAAAATGTCTTTTCTATAATGATGCTCTTAAATTCTAAACGATCTTGACTTTCTTGGTTTCAGTTCGAGTGATCAAATGTTTTGATGAGTGGCGGTGATCTACAATAGAGAATTTTTTTACCTCCGGAAATTATTTTACGATTCCTTCGACTGCCGTGATAACCTATTTCAGTTGGGCGCGATCATGTTTCGTGAATAGACCATTGTTTATTGCCAGTATGTACTCCACTGATTTCTACAGTACATGTACAGATGACTATAATATCTGGGGTAGGAGATGCACGATCAGAAATGAAGCACTCATATTTCCCTTGTAAATACAGTCAATCCTACCTTAGCGGCAGTCTGTCTATAGCGGCCACCTGCTGTATGCTGCCACTGAACCCCCTCCCCCGATTAGTCTTGTTAAAGACCCTTTGCATAGCGGCCACCTGTCCAACGCGGCCAGCGGCCACAATTTTTCCCCGCGGTAGATTTTAACCTGTCTATAAGATTATAATAGCGGTCATAGAATCACACGGAGCCACAGCCGAGCCGACAATTCAGGCATTATTTTGTCAGGCGCCACTCCTGCATTCATCACTCATTTAGTTATAATAATGCACTAGTGTGAAGCTTTCTTCACGACTGTATTATTTATGCTACTGTGCAACAACTTGATCAACACCGGCATTGTTAAATGCATGAAACACACGTGTGCATATGTATATAAACACATATGTACATGTAAGTAGTTATAGATGTATACAACGATGATACATTTGCATGTAGACAATGCACACAAAAGTCGGCCACCTTTCTATAACGGCCACTATTTCGCCTTCCGTGGATGGCCGCTATAGACAGGCTTGACTGTATATAACTTAATTACATTTTTTTCAACGTTAAAACTAATTTTCTCCAACAATTATGGCAAAAACTCTCATGAATTTAAGTAATCATTTTTCCCAGTACTTTTGTTGGTTCTTTCATTGCACAACCCTCTACATATACCTTGTATAGTATCACCATCGTGCCAAGTCAACAGTCCAGCACGCTGAAATTTGCTCAGCTGAGCGAATATTTCTAGGTTGTCCTAAAATGAGGTTAACCTTTAAAGGGGAAGGCTAGTAACTGATCAGTGGGAATCAGTGGAAATGCTGGGAGATGATTGTTCCAATCCTTATGGGATTCATTCAAGAGTTCATTGTATATCTATTGTTGTGTGAAAATGATTTGCTTCAGAACGGTCTCATATTCAAGACTAGTAATGTGCAGATTAATGCTCCGTCACTGACCAGGGACGCTAACCTGGAAGCATTAAACTGCACATTACTTGAATATGAGACCATTCTGAAGCAAATCATTTTCACACAACAATAGATATACAATGAACTCTTGAATAAATCCCATAAGGATTGGAACAATCATCTCCCAGCATTTCCACTGATTCCCACTGATCAGTTACTACCCTTCCCCTCTAAGTATCCTGAAATGTTCTGAACAGCGTTGACTCCCTTTGTCTAAAATCATCTTCATTTTGTGGCACTTCATGGGCAGACAGGGACCTGTGTTTCACTTAAACACTAATTAAAATGAACGCAAACTACTTTTACCACTCGTAAGAGTGAGTTCATGACAGAGGGACTGAAAAGGTGGTTCTATTGGAATAATGGGTGATGTTTTTTATTCCGAAGGTTCGTCAGTCCAAAAATGAAATACGGTTCGTTATTCCGAAGGTCCGTTATTCCGAAACACACACATTCTTTATGTATACCTAGATGTTCATTAATCTAAAAATTTAATAGAGTTCGTTTATCCGAACATTTGTCGCGTTATTCGAAGGTTTATTCCAAAGGTTCCATATAGTTAATCAAAAAAAAAAAGAAGAATAATGTTCGTATTTCGCTGCTTCGTTAATCCGAAAATGAGAAAAAAAGAGTGCTTATACTAGTGAACCTTCGAAATTACGAACTTTATGTCATTTTCTGATTAACGGACTGTAACCGGAATGATAATGAGTACATCGTATATAAACACTTATCTTTTCACCCTCAATCATTGTCTTTTAGACATGGCATATCTTATGTTATATGCAATAAGCCCTCAAAATCACTTGCCAATGCCCTAGGAAGCCTAAATATACAAACGAGTAAATGCTAAGAGCCTATACGACGCATTTCACTGCATGCTGTGTCAGCAATGGCCGTATTTGGCACAATGAATAAAATATGATGTTTATATTGCGTGAATTTGTACAGTAGCTAAAACAAACAAACAAACAAACAAACTGTGTAGTCTTGCTGGGTTCTCAGCATCACACATGTGATCTTTGGCATAAGCGCTACGGATCAAAGTATTCATATCATAGTATTGTTTCTCGTAGACGCCGCATATGAGCTATCTATCTATCTACGAGTATCTATCCATCTATCTATCTATCTATCTATCTATCTATCTATCTATCTACCTATTTATCTATCTGTCTATCTATCTATCTATTTATCTATCTATTTATATGTATGTATGTATACATATAATTTCAATTTAGATTTATTTCTGCAACTTCCTTTTTTTAAGAATACAATGTACAAACGAAAATACAGTAGCAATTTTGGTTACATAATATTTTCTAAGGAAGATCAAGTGTTCAAACAAAATCTATCAATCTTTTAGAGGTAAAATACATTAAATTATTGCATTTTCACTTTCATGTCGTGTTCAGCGTTGCAAGGGCCGTCACAATCAAAGTACGTATTGATGTTTGACGAGATTACAAACCCTTCCTGACAGAGCCACTGGAAAACTATTCTGAATGATTTACTCGCATATTCTATAATACATACCATCATGGACCGTACCACTAGGGTCCATGATACCATTTATGATATTAATAATGTTATGATATAATATATCAATTTATAAAGAACAAAACCTATAGACATGATTATGTTCTTTTGCCCTGCAAAAACTCCTGATGTACTTGATGATAATAGACAGTTAAAGGGAACGTAAACCCAAAGAGCAATGTGGATTGAGTGAAAGCAGTAATATTAGTAGAACACATCAGTGAAAGTTTGAGGAAAATTGGGCAATCGATGCAAAAGTTATGAATTTTTTAAGTTTTGGCGTTGGAACTGCTGGGTAAGGAGACTACTGTGGAGGTTATGACGTATGAGTGGACTACAATATAAAGAAAATATAAAGGGAATTCAATAAAAATTCATTTTTCATGAAAATTACATACTCAATCAACTTGATACTGACATATGTTAGGGGTAGCACTTATTCCCCCTGCTTTCTAAGAGCGGCTAGTCAAGTACTCTTTCATTTTGCTAGAAAAGTGAATTTTTGTGGAATTCCTTTTATATTTTCTTTATATTATTGTCCACTCATACGTCATAACCTCTAGTAGTCTCCTCATCCAGCGGTTCCAGCACCAAAACTTTAGAAATTCATAACTTTTGCATCGATTGTCCGATTTTCCTCAAACTTTCACTGATGTGTTCTACTAATGTTACTGCTTTTACTCGATCCACATTGCTCTTTGGGTAAAGTTGTGTTTTGAGTCGTGATTTAAAGACTGCTACAGTTGGGGATTTCCTGTCTTCTATTATGGTAGGTCATTCCACAGTTTGGGAGCTGCACAGGCAAATGCTCGGTCTCAAAATGTTATTTTTGATATTTTTTATATATTATTTGTTATTTTAAGATATAGATATCCGATCAGATAACACCCACTCTTGATCAATCAGTGCGGCGATCCCTGACTCCACTTGATTCTTCCAAACTGAAATCCAAATCAGAAGTGTTGGCAGTCAGTGCTTGATATTATCAACAAGCAATAACAAGTAGATCACGTAAATTTTATATTTCAGAAGTCAATTAAATCTCCAGCTGAAAAGCAAAGAAAAATAGATATTGTTATATGTGATTTCGGCAAATCAACTAGCGAAGAATGAAAAAAGACTGATGATCAAAAAAAAAAAAGATTACAAGGTCTTAAAAGTCTTTTGTATGACAGGAACACAAATACCTTGTAAAAATCCCTATGTACATGTACTTCTAAGCACGGATGCTATTGCTACAACAAGTTCTCTGCTTTTATAGAGCGGGGAGGACGAAAAAGTGAAAGGTAGTCACAACAGTCGACTGGTCTAAATCTGACATTGGACGACCCAATTCACATATCGAAAGGAAGCTTGCGTTGTGCTTCAATATTCTATGCAGTGTAATATTCATATTTTCAGGACCAATCAGTCTAGACGTTCGCCATATGCTTATGAGATATTGATTTGAAAAGACCCCAAACTTGTCGTAACGACTTGTCGTAAACAGATTATGAAAATCTATCCCAAAAATGTATAATTCCTGACAAAAGAAAATTTATGATGATCATCTCAATTGCCATTAGGATGCGGCGTTTTTCTTTTCTGCTCATTTAGTCCTATTTTGATAAAAATTTAAATGCAAAAGGAGTGTTTTTCACACTGGAGGGTTTTGACAGGGCTGTTTTCACATCAAATCATTAGGAGGGTGCGAACGAACCAGCGCATGAGCATACACAATGATGCGTCTATTTAGGATGAGAATGGATAGACACTCTGACGACGACAAGCATGATATGATCGTCTATGCGACGCGTACTCCCATGATGTTACCCATGAGGAGGTAAACTATGTTCTAGGATTAATTTATCAGAGCGCCACCTCTTGATCAAAAAGTGACGAATGCTTTGTCCAATCGCGTGTGTCGCTGCGCCCGGGATTCCTTCGACTGCGGTCTATTCACATTCACTTTTGCACGGCGGCTTAGCAACATCGACAGGCAGGTTCTTCTGGTATCCTGTCAACCGTTACGACCACTTAAGTTCTTGTTAGTAGTGCATTTCTGTCTGGTTCGTGTTCTATGACTTTCAGCTTGAGAGGGAAGGTTTAGGAGCACTTCCGCCAGTACAGCGCCATCATTTCATATCGTCATTTCCAGTTTGTAGCTATCAGGAAACATTCATGACAGTGGAAAGGAGGTGGATGTGGTTGGCCCATCCTGAAATACTCATGTACCAAAATTCCTATTTCAAGAAGAGTACATCCTGCAAAACTTAACCTTCTAAAACACGCTCCGATGAACGAAGTACATGGGCGTGGGACCTAATTTACCATTACAGATTGGAACAAGCCTGAGCTTCTATTGAAAATTTCACTTTGAACAGCCAATGTCATCGTGGGACGCAAAACATTTCGGAACAGCGAGTAAGGTGCCTATCTGGCATGTGACATAGCAAGAGATATTGGATACTCTGCGAAATACTCGTGTCACTTCGAATTTGTCCCGTGGCCGACTGACTGTCGAATTGAGAGCTGAGAAACGAACGAGTTTGCTCTCGAAGGAAAGAGCTGTCAGGCTTGCAGCAATCTCCGGGGACCAGGGATCCGTTTACTATCCCATCACTGAGGAACAACTTGCTCTATCTCTCGAACACCGAGATGTTATTGAAGTCTTCTTGATGTGGAGCCCTCCTACGTGCCTGACACGAGAGGAACAATAGGAGAAAGAAGTCCTTCTAAAGTTGTAATCTGTAGGGGGTTATTCGTGTTCGCTTTACATTCTCATTTCCTTTAGATAGAAAATGGTATGACATAATATATCTTCCTTTCATCCGGCGCTCATACTAGACATTATCCCTCATTTGTATGGAATAAGGACGTACATTTTGTTCTGTTCCTTGGGAAACGGAAAATTGGAGCAAGTAACAATCGGAAAGCTTTGTTTCATATCCAATTGAAAACCTCACCCCGATCAAAAGAAGAAAGTGACATCCGCCACGTTCAGTCAAGTTTTTGAGACCGTGGAGACAGAGAAGTGTCATCATGACGGGTTCGAACAAACAGTCACCAGTTAAAATGCAGCGTGACATTCGTTTCACCATCCTAGGACAAAGAGGGGTAGGCAAGTCAGGTAAGAAAGTCACTTTTTGCATGCCATTGCACCATGTGTTCCCAAAAATTCTTGAGTCAGGTGTAAGTGATATAGCAATCATGTGAATCCGTAAACCATCTCGGTCTGGCCTCGTTTAACCCCATCATGGCATCATTAAAACCATTGATCTGTGGATGTCTTTGTTTAAAGGATTACCGTTGACTCAGTGCATACTGTCATTCGCGGTATCAGCAAAATTAGCGGGGTTAACTTCGTTTCCTGATCTAACTCTATGGCAGAAATCCATATGTATGCAGGCTTCCTCCCCCCCCCCCCCCTCCAGTGACAAGTGGCACCTCACTAATATTCATGTAATAAGATTAGAGATCATCAAGTGCGGAGTACACTTGAAAGTCAAATTTCAATATGGTGCCGAAATATAGAGCAAGTATTCTCAGAATTCAATTCCTGAGGCCCTGGTGGAATATTGTTTCCCACTCCACTCTCGGTTTGCGAATTCTCGAGCGATTATACCAGCATAGTGTGAGATGAACCATGGGTTGCGCTTTTGTTATGTCGGGTGTCTAAACTCTGTTATCCAAGTCGCAAGTAGGTGTGACGGCATTGTGTCGTCATGGTCGCGCGACGCAGAATGAAGTTCCAAATCCTTGCGATAAACACTTTTGTCTCGAGCCGTCATCCGCGACTCGGTGTATCAGCCTCAAACCACCGAAATGCTTAGAGAGAAGACTCATTCACTTCTCATTATCCTCCGCACCAGTAAGGTGTGAAACCAAAGAAAGCAAGCCTTTCGTCGTGGTTGAAAGTTCTCGCCCATTGAGAAGCGATTTCAGTCGCTATTCCTGCCAAACCCTCCGAGGAGAAGAATCCTCGCGTGGCTGCTGTGTATTGCGATTGTTACTCGACTCATTTCAGTGTTCAACCTCTATCTCACATCTATATATGTAAATCTAACCTGCAATGGTTCATTCGCAGTATTAAAGGTCAGCGTCAGCGTTCTTTGTCTTTGTCTTTTAATCATGGATATTTTCCATTCTATTTCACACGTGTCCACCAGTGCCCCTTTTTAGAGATATGTTTGGGTTAAACAATGACCTGTAATAGTATACAAAATCTATTAGTGGAAAATTGAGCTAATCATATACGGATATGTCTGGTCAGTTATCTTTTGTTTGAGTATACAGAGTGTTGTTAGTATTACGTAAACACTATAGGTTAGCACGTGTTCTGGAGTTTATAAAAGTGCCTGTGATGGAAATTGTCGAATAGCATTTTGTCAAAAGCTGGATAGTCATCGAATGAAAATATCTTGAAGCTGAATTTATCTGAATTAAGGACTGAATTCTTTGTAAATGATATTTAGCTAATTAGAGTAGGTCTCCCTATACCATATCTGCGAAAGATTTAGCGAAATAGGAACTGCATCAACAAATTGAAATCACACAACATTATGCCGGACTAGGACCTTGTGACTGGACTTGATGATAACTTCGCATCCAGTGTTGTGGGGGAGGGGAACGAAAATAGTCCAAGAGCATGATTATATTTCTGGATTTGTAGAGAGAACATCTTCCGTTGTGTTGGAGGAAGTGTTATAACACGTCATCCTGAATGCGCGTCAAACAGAAGTCATGAAGAATGTATATGCCTTTCGGAAGAATGTAAAGTTAGAAAATGTTTTACCCTAACCGAAGTAGTCATGTGATCCCAGGGACGTCACAAATCATAATTACGCTCAAGATAACCCTCTGGCGAGCCTGGAGCACGTTATGTGAGATGACCCACCAACATGCAAATTACCGTGGTTATTTCCGACAGTCAAATTAAGAAATAAGATGTCTGATTAATTTTTTGTTTCTGCCGTTTTATATGGTCTTATTTTTCTGCCGAGAATAATTATTTGTATCATAATTGCCATTTCTTTTATGGGGGTACATGACTGATGTGGAAGAAATCCAATCCATCATTTATCATTTAGAAGTCGTTCCAATTAATATTCACTTTTTGACAGAAAATAATTCATCATGGAGATTATTGTCACATAAATGACCATCACCATATTTTCAGCTCATAAACACATTGATCTTACTATTTTTGAATGAAACTAGCTCAGTGGAACTGATCCAGCAGAAATTTCAGAAGTGCTGCCGACATTTATCACAAGATTTTTGTCTTCCTTTGAACATTTATGATGAGTTAATTTCCCGGGAATGGTGATGCTTGTTTTCTAATTTAAAATCATGACGGGTGGTGGTTTCTCGATGCTATCCACACCCAAACACCTAGACGTGAGATCACGTTCTATTGCCATCATTCAAACTCTGTGTGTTGAGTCATCCCTGACTCGAAGCGAGCGGATGACGGGGGTTTCACATTCCTAATTGCCATTGCCAAGACTTTTTGGACTCGGGATACTGGATGGGATGGAGACCTGGGAGGACTTAACACAAGCCAAGTCATGGACTAGAGGAAGGAAATTATTTGCCGCAACACCCCCTTGCGATTAGCGTGTATAATTAGCGCACTCCTGATGACATGATTGTACTTTGTTATCATGTATACAGAGTGTTTGGGCGTGGATTGGGCTGTGAGCCCTGACACACGATCACGACTCTGTCATAACTGCCACCATGCCCGTCTTGCTAATCACTTTCTATCGAGGCAGCTTCACTATGCGATTGAGACCTCCTCAGTCTCAACTATGGCTATATTCAAATGGCGACTTTAGTCTTTATGATGTCGCGATTAAGTGGCCTATTGACAGAAATTTAATTCATAGTCCCAACGGGTGTAGTGATTTTATATAATGGATGGTCTTATTTTGGTTTTTTATTTTTTATTGCAGGTTATAGGGAGCAAAGACGGATGAATCTACCCCTAGCAAGCTTTCCAAATCTTCGCTAAAACTCATCCGCAGATGTCGTTTTCGACGACATCAATTTTATCAAATTTGAAGCTCATACTACTGGTACCATACACATTTAGTGCAAAACGGGGAAACGTCTGTGCATTAGTATTTGCAGTAGTATAGCACAAAGCATAGAAAATCATAGTATTGTACCGTTTTTACCGAGTCTCACGTTAATTGCAACTCCTGTGAATCGAATTCCGACACTTTTTTTTAAGAGGGTTGATAGTAAAAAACGGATATAATGAAATGTCCGGCAGAGGAGAGTGGGATACGAGACCAGTTTCATCACGTCAGGTGTCCCGTTGTATCAAAAGATATAATCGATTATAAATATCCTTACCACACAGACTGCCGAAGACTTATGATAGAAATCAAATAATCACTCTTCATAAAACAGGTCCCAGAACTGATAATAGTTTTCCTTCAATCAGCGGTTGTAGGTGAGCCACATCGGTAGTTATTGAATATGTCTTTGTAAAGATAAAAACCTGAGATTCCCATTTAAATGCGACATTGCGACCGTGAATCATGTGCGACGCAGATATGTCATGACTCACTATTTTCTTTTTCATCGTATACTACATTGAGCCTTCAGTGCATTTCGGATGTGGGATCCCACAAGGCAGTCCACATGATGGCTTCGAAGGCAGTGGAGACGCGAGGAAGGGGGGGGGGGGTGCCAATAGAGACTTAAGTAGAGAGTATGGACTCGCCGTCGTCTATCTAATCCAAACAAGCAGACAGTTACAGCCAATTTCAACACGAGTACCTCTTAACATGAGCTGCTTTCGCTCTACACTTGTACTTGACCGTGATATGCTGACTCGCCCAATCACCATGTAATAACCGCCCCTCCGCATCAATCTCACAGTACGCATGCTCGATGAAGTGAACGTAGAGAGAGTGTGAATGGCTAGCGTTTCAGATGTATGAAGTGAGGATTAATGAAAAGAAATAAATCATGCTATCGTGCGCCGTTCTTTCATCAACACAAAATTGGTGAGTCATCGCATAAAGGATTTAAGAAGCGGGCAGACAGATAATGGGAAATCCCCTCAGTGCACCTGGTTGCCATACAGGAGAAATCCACATCACAGGACAGAATTTCAACACGCTTCTATAGGAGGACATTACGTTTACAAAGCTCAGTACCTTAAATATAGATAAAAAGGGTAAGAGAAGAACAAGGCTGACTCGAATCAATGTCTCGAACAAACACGAAATGTTTTTTATCAAGTTTTGTAGGAGACTGTGTTTTTTATGTGTGGAGTCCTGCTATGAAATTTCAGAATAATCATCTGTTTGGACAAACATTGTATTTACTTTGATACTGAGTGAAACGTGGAATGGTCGAGCGGACGGACCAAGTCATCCCAGGGTCAGTGGCCGGGCTAATTGACACAGTAAGCCAGTGTCACCTGGTGTCAGGTGATAATTATCTGATGGGCAGTTGGCAAAAGAAGCTCGGCTCTCCAACACAACAAACATTATTAACGAACACATCGGACATATTCATCATGGTTTTGGCAACACACATTGGCATCTAACGAAAGAGAAAAGCTTCGGTCAATAACGCCAACGACAAGTAAACAAAACGTTATGAGGTGTGAAAATGTCAATCCAATTACTTACAGTGACCACTTGGCAATAATCACATTGATATTTTTTTCTATGAGTGTGTGCAAACACGATACATTCGATCATTAACAAGAATGTCAAATGAAGAGATGAACTTGAGAACACGAGAAAAGTTTCCCTTGTGTCCAAATGCAACCAAATTTGAAAGCGATGATGGTCTCCTATAAAGTCAATATGGATGTGATTCGTACATGCGTCCATTATGTTGATATAATGAATAAAAACTACATTAACGTGAGAGATATTGCATGTAATTTTCTCCAAACGTATGAAATACTCACTGATGGAGCACCGAGGATTTCTTAATAATCAAAATAATGGTCAGGAATTTGAATTAACATGATTAAGCAAAGGGTAAATGTGATGCATTACCAGTCTACCAATGGCAGGTCTGCTACCAAACCGCACAAGAGGTGTGACCACTATTGTTATGCTCTTTCATCAACGAAAACTTGGTATCAAAGCTATCATAATATTCATTCGGATGAACTTTATCTAGGGTTTTCTACAAACGATACTGTTGACAAGGCCATTTATTCCTTCCAAAGATAGCCGAGCAACTCATTATTATTCCGAAGCAAAATAAAAGACTACCATCTTCATCAATAACATGCTCGTTGTGCGGATCATTCTGCGCGTCCCACACTTGCTTCTACGTTTTCTCAGTTCCTTTCAGGGAGGTGATATCACCTCCCTGGTTCCTTTGGAGCATGTCTCAAGCGTCGATGGCGTTTCACACTTTCATGTGCCTAGAATTTCAATGGTTGCAATTATTTTCAAACGACTGTGGGCGTATAACAAGTTATTCAGTCGTTTCTATCCTCGAAAGCATAATGTTTCCCTCCCACTCTTCCCATATCTCCCTCTCTTTTTCTCTCCTTCTCTAAAGTGTGCATTTATTTTCATATCGGAAAGGTGATAACTTGTTTGGCGGGCTGACTTGTTGTTTCTGGCCGCAGGCTTTCTCGGCGCCCCCTTATATTTCATTTTGATCGTAATAAAATCTTAGCTTTCTTTCGCAGATTTACGAGAATTCTTTTATTGCTTTCTTTGTTTCCTTTGGTCGCAACGTCTATCCTCCGCTTTGCATCTGTCTGTATCTATTTCATGGTGAATCTTCAAGCTGTTGTATCAGTTTACCTCTACATCCACGTATCGGATCTCATATTCTTTTTTTTTTTTTCAATCCGCTATTTCTGTCAACTTATTCATAGACTGTTGTTATTAAGTGGAATTATTGCATTCCTCTAAAGAAAACCACCAAACCATGCAATTGCATATTTCGTTACCTGATATTTCCTACGAACCTGATTCTTTTACTTTTGAAGACATGCTGGGTTGGAGAAATTCTGTGCACATTCTTGGTTCTGTCTATGTCACCTTTCTGCATACCGTAAATAATTAACTCATAATGATGCTGGCACTCGTGGAGAATAAAATGGAAACACAGCGACGAAACAGAAACGAACAAACTAGGAAAAATAAAATGCGATTAGGATGTCTAAATCATGTTAATCGACGCTCCCATAAATCTATCGAGAATTAAATTTTGCAGACTTGTTGAAAGAGCTGTATGCCAGCTATACACCAAATACATCACCAGCAACAGCAGTAGATTCGCAAGTTCACACGTTAATTTTGTACCTACCAACTACACTAGCCTATTCCCCTAATGCAGTGTCTAGTTAGACAATAGACTTTTAAAGTTTTGCATTAGTTTTCTCTATAGAAAGCTGCAGTCTTGTTCGTCTGATTTTTACTCTTTTGTATTTGATTCAAGTTGATCCAGGAGTGAAGATTCCCTTTAAAAACCATCCGATATACCTCTTTCTCCGCAATTTAGAGATCTGTGCAAGGTGTGTGGATTCTGACATTTTCAAGCTTACTCTCACAAGACAGGCTCGAATTCGTCTGCACCCCGCAAGTGTGACAAGGCAGCTATTGCAAACGACAGTTTTGTGTGTGTTTTTCTCCCCACCCCCACCCCCTTTCACTCCGTTCATCTCTCTCCCCTGCCCCTCCCCTCTTTCTCCCTCTCTCGTTGTCTCATTATCAAGACCTCATCCTGTGAACACAGATTCCTTTACAGAAAGGTCATCAGAAAAGTTCACATTTCCGCCGTCCAGTTTCTAATCTGTCAAAATCTGAGATTTGATTTTCCATCACGGTAACTTAAAACGATTGACACTTGGTTTGAGGTGCATCGCAGCTAAGGGAGTCCTGGATTCAAACTCGGCTAACTTGAAACAGTGGGAATAGAATCCTCAAAGTGAGACAGATCCATGCGTATTGTATTGCAAACCTTAATAATATCTGGAAGCAGAGTGAAGCCCGAGTTGGTTTCATTTTCTGAGACCAACTCCTAAGATACAGCATTTTTGGAAGGATAAGTCACTAGTCTTAAGATGATCGATGAAAGGTATTTTTTTCTTCTCGCCAGCCTTCCACTTTCTTTTGAGTTGCTTTTGTTGTTTTTTTTTAGGGAATGTGAGGAGGTTACCTGAGCTGATATCTAATCTTCAACGCATGTATTCCGTGGGATCTTTTAATAAAGTTCGAACTCACTCTCATATGTGAAATGCTGTGAGGAGTGAAGGCCCAAAATTCGGAAATCAACCCAATAATTCACTGTAGTATTGATATCATTTTTATCATTGTATTATAATTATTATTATTATTATCATTATCATTATTATTATTATCATTATCATTATTATTATTATTATCATTATTATTATTATTATTATTATTATTATTATTATTATTATTATCATTATCATTATTGTTATTATCATTATTATTATTGCTATTATTACAATAAATTGTTATCATTATCATCATCATCATCATCATCATTATCATCATCATCATTATTTCTTTGATAACATCTTTGAAGAAGAGAATTATTTTCTATGTGTGCACAATAGAGCGCAAGGAGCCTTAGTTTTGCTTTAAACTAAAAGCTTGTATGTAACTGAAAATAGCTGCCTTTGAGCAGGTGAATACACGTGACCTATCGTCATGTTTCAGATACATAAATGATGAAACATCGTGCGCTTGTCAGCTAAGGAAGGGACCGCAAGCCAGCAAAATCTCGAAGGCTTTCTAAAGTATGATAAAAGGCAGGTACAGCTGTACAAACATGTCGGGATAAGCGGTTGACATTATAGGCGTGAGACCCAAGAAAGTAGGCAAAATAATCAGCATAGGAAAAGGGTAAGGGTAAATGGGCTGGGGGACGGAAGGAGAGAGAGGGAAGGGATGGGGAGAGGGAGCCCTGTGACAGACATACAGACAGACAAACAGGGGAGGGGACAGCTACAGTGACAATTAAATCACTAAGCGCTCTTGTCTGCACGCCATCACAAACACACACACACACACACACACACACACACACACACACACACAAATGAAAATTCTTCATTGAAATAGTAATATATGCGTCGTAGGCCTAGATAGTAGATACTGCATCTTATAGTTATTGGTCACTGTCATATGAGGAGCCCTTACTGTAACGGGGGCAATTTGATACCAAGTCACGCACATCGTTCAAAGATGGCCAGACTTCCGGTGGATAATTCGAGGCAAGACGTGCACGACAGTGCATTAACCCGTGAGTTTGCAAGTACATGGCTACACCGGCATTACTATCTGTACATATTCAGCCATTATTTCTGGGCTTAGAGCCGAGTTCCGACGGATCAATAATTGAAAGCAGTACCATTTGGCGTGTGTGTGTCAATTAAAGGGTGTGTACAATTCTGGTTGAGGTGAGGATTTAGCTTTTAATGCTTTGCAAGATATTCAGAAAACACTCTATGAGATGTCAAAGAGCATGCGATTCCATGGGGTATCAAAAGTTTATTTGATGAAAATTGGTTTTGAAATGGCTGAGATATCCCAAAACAAGGTGAAACAAAGAGATCCTAATAAAGTTGTGGCATGTCGCCTTTTATTATTATCACTTTTTTGATATCTCAGCCATTTGAAAACCAATTTTCATCAAATAAACGTTAAACCCTTCTTGAAATTACATGCTCTTTCATATTTCATAAGAGGTTTCTCATTATCTCACTTAGGAATGTGCAAAACATGAAAATCCCAAACCTCAACCAGTACTGTACAGTCCCTTTAAACTGTACTCTTGTGTGCTTGTTTTCTCATGGTCACCCTTGTGAACGTGGAAAAACTGTGAAAAGGTGTTTGAGCAACTGTAACATGTGTCTAATCATTTTTGCGTGTTATGAACACTGATTTAATTCCCGAAGACGGATTGATGCAAGTTACAGATAACTACGTCGTCGTGTATTCTACAACTATTTGGTTTAACATTTTGACTCTTTTATTTTTTATTTTTTGCATTAAACTTCAAACTCCTCGGTAATGACTTCTTCTTTTTTTACATCACATACTTGGTTCCTTATTTCTTTCAAAATGTATGAAATTTTACTCTTAAATTATCAAGAAGTAGCTTCGCATTGCACATTTTTCACTGAACAGTAATAAGTCCAGCAGAATGATAGAAATTAAGCTGAAGCTGGGAAAAAAATCTCAAGTGAAATTGGCTTTAAAAAAATGGAAAACAGGCCCAGGTGGAGTCGCGTACAAATTGCGCTGACACACCACAGCACAGGTCGCTCATGCATTGTCAAGGACAGAATGCCAAGGTTGAGGGCGAAATTTGATTAATTTCGATTTTTGCCCTCCCTACCCAGATCTAGCTTTCTTACAACCTGTTCGTTTGTTTTTGTCTCTATTTTCTTTGTCTGATTTATCTGCTTGATTATTTGCTACTTTCGCCGCAGTCGTACATTTATTGGATGTAATTTTATGCCCGGCAGCTACCGAATTTTTAAAATAAATCAGTCAATCTGTTACACACATGAGATATTACACGTAGAAAATACGTGAAGTACAAATTCATGTTTAGGGCAATATCATTTTGCCATGTCTGCATAACACAGTGCCTCAACCTTCTTCGCATCATTTTGAAGTGAAAAAAAAAAATGTAATCTTGATATCGTAAAACTCATCTCTTCTTCTTTATATTATTGCATCGTCACCATCAGCGCAACGTATTAGCTTACTGTACCTTTAAACGGTTTTTAGTAGTGGCCATGTGAGAGTAAACAATCCGCAAGCTTATAGGCTGACATTGCTCAATTTGTGACTGTACATGCTTCTGAATACTGTAGGCTGCATGCCATTTAGAGTCATTATTATTACATGACGAGTCAAATGAAGTGAACTGTTCTTCCCGGCTGGTACGCGTTATGGATTCACGTCTCGTCACGCCGCACTTTCATCATATCTATACATAATTATTATGGTTCCGCAAAAACACAAATATATGAATATGTAACTTTTTAGATATCTATCTCTCTTTAACATAACTGTATGATATATACATCTGTTTATCTATTCATCCATCTACCCTTTATTATTCTGTACTTTTTTCATCGATGAGTGAGTCAAAATTATTTCGTCGGGTCTCATTTCCGTTCCCTGTTGGGCTCGCGGGAGATTCCTTTGGTCTCAGCACTTGTCGTCTGCTGTCATTAATTCATTCAAAACATGAGCCCGCCCTGTTTGAGGCTCTATCTTTGCCATCAATCTTAGACGCACACCAATGTAGTAGAAATAGACTCCGATATTGTATGGGGCTTAGAATATCTATGCAACGTATGCAGTTGTTTTTCCTGTTGTTTTAGGTATCTATTTGTAGTCATCACAGCCATTCTGCGATGCATTGAAACCAACGGCACTGAGTTTGTCCGTGCCATATTTTGTCATACTGGTTGGACAACGGATTCTAACATTGTCTCTTCTCGTCACGTTTTAGCTCAATCAGCTGGAGTAACTATAGGTTCGTCAGCTGTCGCTGAAGTCTGTGGCTGATGTGTGCACACATGTCTCTTCTTTGCTTTTTTTACTGCCTACTTCATACATTCAGATTGAGAGTCTCAGCGTGTAGAGGAAGATGATGCAATGAAGGGAAGTTCATACATCACCATCTAACTTGTCCTTTGTTTTCATGTACTTATTAATTTGGGAGTAGATATATAGTTAGATTTCTGTAATTTGCGGTGTCATTCGAGGTTCTGCCAAAATAACAAGAATATATGTGTGTGTGTGTGTTTGTGTGTGTGCTGTCTGTGTGTTTATTCTCTGTCCTTTTTCGAGGAAAAGGCTTACGATGTGTTTATCAACCCTGCCTCCACTCAAGACCGGGTCAAGCAGACCAATAACTATATAGGCATGGCGTCTGCGGACAGTTTTTCCTCGGTCACTTTTGGGTGGATGATATAAGAGCGTATGGGCAATTGATTCTCCTGTGAATGATTAATGGTAATGCAAATGCTCGCATCGTGATTCTACGGACAGGATGTTCACGTTTTTAAGAAATTACGTTTTGAAGGAATCAAACAGAACCAAACGGCAGCGAAGGTGTACCGGCAGCTCTCCCATACTTAAATGACAACGTATGATTAAAAAAAAAGAGAGTCTTGAAAAAAGAAATAAAAAAGGAAATCACTTCAATCAGCATGAGTGAGGGTAAAGGGAAATATAATTCATGTCCATGTCATGGTTTGAGCTGATGTACTTCCACAGACCGGTGCCAGTTTAACCCGGTGAAGTGGTCCCACCTCATATCCAACTGGACCCCATGGAAGACCAGCTTAACGTAGCTGTATATGGGCTATCCAGCCATCCTCTCAGATGGAAAAGAACAAACAAACAAACAAACAAACAAACAATTAAAACAAACAAACCTTTGATTCTTGCCAAGGTATTTGCGTATGTACTTGAGTGATGGGTTGGGATTGAAAGGAAGCGAAAGTGTTAGTGATAATGTGTGTCTGTGTTAAAAGAAAACTCCACACGAGGGAGTCATTATGATATATCAAAAATATCATTTAGAAGCATCATAGCAATCAAACGTTTTGTTCAAGACAGTTGTGATCCTCACCAGAATAAGCCCCTTCACAGTTAGCAATTATTAAAGGTCTGTAATGACCTCAGAACCGTAAAATTTTGGAAAACATGAATTTATTTTTAATCTCGAAGTGCAGTTGAAAGCAGCCAAGCAGGAGAGGTGGTAATTTGTATGTAAGTGCTGCATAAATGTCTTTTGTTAATTTGATTGAAAAGAATATTCATTTACTTGTGTATTAATCCCATATGCACCTAGTTCATCCATGAATACATTGTAACATAGCTTTCCTATCCGTCTTTTTTTTCTTCTTCAAACAAATCAGTTACATATCAATTTCAAGAGATGATACATGCAAATATTCTTCATCTGTATATTCAGATTAATTTGTAACTGTGAACTACAATGGCTTGTATGACCAGAATACCAAGTCCTATATTCGCTCTCTCATTTCAGTGACCAAAACTACACGATTTCTATAAGCATTCAGGAAGCTAATGACTTCTATCTGTCGGCTGCAGAGGAGCAGACAGTGATGTGTGTATCACAGAGAAATGTAGGTATAGAAAGTGTTTACTTTAGGTACAGTACAATACACATAAAATCCACTTTCATAGTAAGCGCCCTCGCGATTATGTGGCAAATACGTCATCTTTTCATTTTTCGGTCAGCATTCAGCAGTCCCACATCGGTTGTTGACCTCCCTGTCATTCAAAGATTATAACGTCCGTGATATAATCTGTCATAACAAATGCCTACATTTTCGCCGAACCTTTGCTATTATTGCATTAACTACATATTAGATAGCATTTATTCTACTCTTATACTAGGAGAGATTCCATCCACGAAGGCCTGTGCTGACTGATTTTTCCATCTAGTTAACATGACATTAGGGTGAATAATATGATCATGTACTACTTCCGTCGATCAGTGATTAATCGGTGGCTCTCTTCGGCGGCTCTCTTCGACCGACATTGCCTGCGGCGTCTTGCAGAATGCGTGTTGGGAGAGAAGGTGGACGAGCCGCAAACTGACTTGCTTTATGCAATCTTCAAGGCTGTTGAGTATCAAACGTGGCGCGAGATTGCTCCTTCCGGTAACCCGGGATGAGAGAGGAGAGAAAAACAAAATTCTACTCTCGGTTTTTACTTCCAGCTCTCCTTTTCCGCCAGGTGTGCCCACGTTTAATGTTTAGTCTAAGTTAGGTGAAAAAACAGGGCATGTTACTCAAACGTTATTATGAATGTGATAACACCAACTGTATGTTTGTGTGCGTTTGTGTGCCTTCGTGTTGTCTGCGTATTATTGTGTTTACTTATAAGATTGCAAATCAAAGAATTTTGTGTTTCTTTCTTGTTTCCTTCTTTTTTTTTGGGGGGGGGGGTGATTTACGGCACTTCTTCCTGTGCTAATAGCACAAGTTGATGAAGTAAGTCTTTCATATAAAGGTGAGCACTACGTGTATTTATCTTATTCTTGCCTAGAACTTCTGAGATGACAATTCTATGACGCCATGACTGACCTAGGCCCTATAATACACCAATTATCATCCAGAGCAGACACGTGGATAATTACATGTCAGTAGTGACGTAATCGTAGTGGAGAATTTGTGCGATGCGATGCACGTGGGCGCCAAACTGAATCAAGGAAACGAGCGAGTCAAGTATGATTCTTGAGAGAACATTAGCTCAAAAGGACTCATTCTGCTAGTCAACAATTCACTAATTTCGTGTGAATGAGCCCTTTATTGGGTTGCATTTTTTAAGACAACATCGTCTATCCAATGGAATATCATTTATCCATGGTTATATAAGACTGAAAGACAAGTCGTTTCTAATGAACTAGCAAAATAAGTATTTTTATCAACAAAGGTCCAAATTATGTTTAATGTAGTGACGTCATGTTCAATTAAATGATTGTGGATTGTATTTCAGCACTGCAAACTTATCTCCATACCACTCCACTCATTACTATGTTGACTTTATTCTGCGCACGGCCACATGCAGGGTTGAGCATCTTAACTTCGTATCACACCCGACAATTTACGGAGCAGTACGTGATGTTAGTTTGTCTCAGTTCATTTTCAGGGAGAATGATTTGATGTATACCAGGTTTAGATGGGAAGTGTTTGTTGTTGAGGTGTATATGCATGAGAATCAGGAATCAATGAGAAATTAATGGGGGAGGGGTAAATGCGTGGGGCGATCTTTCTTGTTTATTCTGGGAGATTGTGTATACCACTAAAAATTCAATATAGCATGAAATTCAAGCTCAAGCGAGGAGCCATCACTTATTTATGATTCACTCTTCTACATAACACTTACCAGGTAGCATAGGAAATGTGAAATCGTAGCCTAAAAAAATATGAATAGGACTGTTACTTGCTATCTGAGATGTGAAGTAAAAATTTAAGAAGTAATGTTTTGATATCATCATGTATCTCGAAAATGTAACTCCCATCATTCTCCACCCCCTCCCCCCGGAAAGAACGCAGTGTCTCGTAGTGTCCTCACAATATATTCACATAGTCGACTATGACTGTGAAAACGCTCGAATTTAACAGTGTGAAGATGATAATACTGTGGTGTGGTTTTTTACACAGAGTTGAGATAGCAATGTTTTCTTTCAAACTGTGAATTAATTTACATTGCGAACTGATGTTCACATTGTCAAAACGCTCGAAATTAAGGGGTCATCCCACTAGACCGACATCCATGAGTCATACAGCTCACGAGTTCGACATTGAAAACAGGTCCATGAGTCATACTGATCACGAGTCATACAACCCATGAGGTCGACATTAGGCAAATAAAGCCCATGAGTTCGACACTAGGTAAAACCAGCCCACGAGTTCGACAGCAACACGGAGCTTAATGTGTCGGTCTCGTGGGCCTTGTTAGCTTAGTGTCGAACTAATGGGCTGTATGGCTCGTGAGGTGTATAACTCATGGGATGTATGACTGTCTCTTGACGTGCACCCGAAATTAACAGTGTGAAGAGATTTCACACGGTGTTCATAGTGTGTTCACACTGTGTTTCACATTATGACACACTGTGTTCATAGTGTGTTCACACTGTGTTTCACATTATGACACACTGTGTTCATAGTGTGTTCACACTGTGTTTCACATAACGACACACTTGTGTTCATAGTGTGTTCACACTGTGTTTCACATTATGACACACTGTGTTCATAGTGTGTTCACACTGGGTTTCACATTATAACACACTGTGTTCATAGTGTGTTCACACTGTGTTTCACATTATGACACACTGTGTTCATAGTGTGTTCACACTGTGTTTCACATTATGACACACTGTGTTCTTTCCAGCGGGGCGATCCTCTCTCCATCCATCCCTCCTTTCTCTCTCCCCCTCTCCTCCTTTCCCTCCCTCCGTCTCTATCCCTCCCTCTTTCTCCCCCTTCCAATATTATGTGTGGATTTGTTGGGTCTTTATTTCTTTTACCAAGGTGACAAACAGATGCAAGATTTGACATGAAAACGCTGAACGCCCATTTGCGAAAATACGATGGACGATCTTATGAAGATGTGTATGTATAATGGTCATTTAGGATCTATTACTTTTCACCTCCCAATCTGGGGCCGACAAACCGTGTTATATTCATCATCTCGCTCTACTACCTTCATAGTACATGTAGGCCCATATGACGATGAAGAAAACTTTTTTTTTTTTTTTTTCAAGCAGACCTTGTTTTGTTGGTAGCTTGATGTAGATACAATCTACGAGTCGATAACTGCCGGTGGGTGTGGCTGCCAACACGATGTCACTTCGATCTATAAGATCACCTGCTACCCCTATGGACTGATGTTTTTATACGTGATGTCTCGCCAGCATCTACAGCAATAGGTGTGGTCAGTTAATGGCAAAAGTATTTTAAAATGTAGTTTAATTTCCGAACGTGGGAAAGATGTTACTTGTGTGCTTGTGTAAGTAATCTGTAAGGGCATTTGTGTTTGTCTGTGTGTAGTGCGTAGTGTGTCTGTCGTCTGGGCACTCGATGTACGTATGATTCTACTGCGAGGACTAATGAATTATTTCAAACATCTGCGAACATTTGATGTGGTCATCCACTACATCTTTAGTCCAAACAAGCCTGCACTAATCAGTGTAGTTCCGCTGAATCAATGATATACCACAGGCCTACAGCACCTCCTTGGCCGTACACAAGTGGTAATAGATGTGGTAAACTCCCATATAGCAAGCTGCGGAAGTATTATAGTAGACGTGTTTGAGTGTGAATGACCAACCCCTAACTATTTACCCATTGCTTGATTTATATAATACAATATTAATTGGTTGCATGACTTGTTTTATTTTACAACTTTTATCATACGACGATTTACTTAAAAATTTGAAGTACTTAGCATTCATATTACCATGTTGTGTTCGTGAGTGTTGTAAATAATTTGGTAAGAAATTAAAAATAATTGAAAAGAAATGAAATAAAATGTAGAAGTCACCACTGGCAACACCTGAGGAAAAACATACATACACACACACACACACACACACACACACAACACAGAGGGAGTGAGAGCGCGAGACAAAAAGAGAGATGAGAGCAGGTGCTACAGAAAAAAAAAACGGAGTAGAAGCGGTCGTATAATGGTAAAAGGAGTCCACCTCTCAAAACGAGGAAAAGACATAAGAGATTTAGCCAAAGTCATGGTGGAAAGAGTTGAATGTTAAGTGATAACTGATTATTGCCAGCAGCTAGGTTAATGTGCTCTTATCATTGATCATTTCATGGACCTAGCAACCATGATCATTTTAACTGGCGTTTATACTGATCTGTACTCCTGTCTATTCCATACTTTGTTTTCGCACACCTATGTACGTGGTATATAATGCCATCGATTATTTCCCTTCTATTATGTAAGTCAAGAGTGTATTCAAAGATAGGCAATGCTGTGTTTACAATGAGCCTCCACCAAGAATAAAAAAAGAAACAACAAAACAGCAGTAATCAGTAATATCGAAGAGTACTTGTTGTTTTTTAGTCCGAAACTCTCACCAACAATTCTCACCATTTGGTAAATCATGCAAGCACTTCATCTAAAATCAATTCATAGAAATGCTAGAAAATATTAATACCTCCTCCTGTTCGCCTGCATCTCATCCATAATCCGAAGCTGTAGAAAATAAAGCGGGAATTGGCAGGACATTTGGAACTTTGGATTACAATGCATTATTTCATTTTATCCCCATCTGCAAGTATTTTGCAAGAGGACCCAGGAGATTATACGGCGTTTTCTCATCCGAGATTTTCTTTCTGCTGTACCAGGGATGTATACGTTACAAAAGAAATGATGATTATTCCGGTATACTTTCGATAAAGAAAACCCCTTACTCTGAAGCAAAAGTTACGATGAGCTATGACACAGGCATACTACCAAACATACAACAAACACACAAACACACATACACACAGACAAATGTAATACTCGTATTGACGTCTGTTTGTTTCTTTTAAGTTTAAATGGTAAGGGCGCTCATTACGTTCATGACAGATCATGGAGTCCCCTGTGTAGGTTTGGCTGTCGTTTTCACCCATCATACCATCATAATAATGTGATTGGTGATAATAGCTGTCATTAAATTTCAGCCGTCACGAGTTTGATTGTCGAACCTTGGGTTCCTTTCAATTGTTTATAAAGAAAATCATACTCGCAATATTCATAAATTTTTAGTCAGTTGAGATACGGAGGAAAAACCTTGTTCATAATTGTTGATATTGTCGGTCGCTCCGACTTCCCGTCATTATCCATACCAATATCATCATAATTATTACTATGCGGATTCATCATAACAAGTTCTTATCATATTATGTTAGTTATTTCAAAAAGTAAGCAGTTATAATCTTGATGTCATTACGAACCGTCCTTGTATTTTGCAAATTTTGTATTGCAAAGTAGGACTTGAAGAAAAATAGATTTTGAAGAAGGTCCATGCACGAAATCCACAATTATCTCTTACTTTTTTTACTCACTTCTGATACTTATTTCCCGATACTTATTTTCTGTTCTTTAATAGTTAACTTACAAATGTTACAAATGCTATTTGTAACATTTGCAATGGTTATGTTTTCATATTTTATCAATATTTTTTTGAAGGGGATACATTTTACAAGACCTGCCTTTTAGCTTCCCTTCCATTTTCAACATTGTCAACATTATGTAGTAAATTGAATGTGTTTCTTCCTGAATTTATTGTGTTGATGTTATATTTCGATGTATGTAAGATATGCATTTTTTCCTTTCCTCATGCTACGTCTTCCACACAGACAACCTTTGTTGAAAATGAAAATATATGAAGTAAAAAAAGTCTTTGATGGAGGATATCTTTATCATGGGCAAAAATGTCAAGGTGCACTATAATTCATCATCAAAAAGTGAAATACAAAAAAAAATATTTGTTTTATCACACCTAACAAGTGCAAAGTATATAAATTCTTACTATTATCATGCTAATAGTTGACTGAACATACAACATGAACTGTACAACATTGGCATGTTATATAGTAGACAATACATGTAACAGTGATCACAGGTTAAAATATCGCATTACAGAAGAAACTAGATTTAAAACAGTAATAAGAAAGCCGAAGAAAGGAGGGAGTGATTAAGCAATGCATACTTCTGGTTGCTATGAAATTGTTTAAAAGCTCGGCCTCATCCAGATGCCAATACATTATGCCAGAGCACTTTTCCAACCTAACTCAGGTACACATACACAACACACATGTACATGACAAATTACGGTGTATCGTCAGAAGGAGCTGAGTTGTGTTTTGTCGATTGCTTTGTAGCACCCATTGATTTGATTGCGTTTTGATGCTACTGCATTTATTACAATCTTCTTATTCCCTCTTCTTAAGAGTCTAGTGCTGTATGTAGAGTGACATCGTATTTCCAGATTGTGGCATAAATAAACGGGTTGGGTTGGCAGTGATGAAGGAGGAACAATTATAGAAGGTATACAAGTTTAGAAAACACCCATCTAGTGGTCACGTGGGTGTCTGTAACTCTGACGTCATAGCCTCGGTATCCTCCTCTCCGTAACATAGATGGATGTTACAAAGGTGTAGGGAAGGACTTCACACTGCTAGGAGTGAAAAAAACCCCATCCCATTCTCACTTGACCATACCAACGGATCACAGCTTCGGAACAACGACTTAAACATTCAAAGATAGCGAGCCAAATCTATTTCGAGATTAATTGATTGCTAATAGAATGTCAAACTGAATTATTTCTCAAGTCTATACATGCTCATATTGGGAATGCAATAACCGTTTGTTGCCTCCATCATCGCTATAGATGGATACCCGTTCCAACTCTCTGTTTGTGCGTTCTGTTCTGATGGAAATTGCTTGAAGTTTGGTGTATGTCATCCTACTTATTTTAATTTCTTACCTGCGGGCTTTGTGAAATTAGGTCAAAACAAGGAGGACCAATCGTGTCTTATCATATGTCGCGGAGTTGGTTTGTGTGTATAGATGTAGATTTTATATACCTATGTGTGTGTGGGGGGGGTGGGTGGGTGGGTGCTGGAGATCTCACTGTACCTGATTGGTTGGGTCAATGGGTTAATGCACCTTTCGGCCCGAATTCACGAAGGTGGTACAATCTTGTCCATTAAACCATGGACAAAGACCATGGGGTGCCAAGTGTCCCATGAAATATTTCGTTACGAAATAAGTCATTTCGTCGACGAAATGATTATTTTGTATAACGAAATGGTCAGTTCGTCGACGAAATGACTGATTTCGAAACGAAATATTTCTTGGGACACTTGGCACCCCATGGTCTTTGTCCTTGGTTTAAACCATGGACAAGATTAGAACCATGGACAAGATTGTTTCACCTTCGTGGATTCGAGCCTTGAGTCTTGACGTATGTATGAGCTTGGTTGGCACAAACGGTCCCTTAATTATCACGCGCGTTGTGACTTCTACACGTCATCACGTGGAGGTATTACCAATGATGATAACCATCTTCATCTGGTGGCAAGGCTGCGGTCTAACGAAGCGAGGTCTTGTTCCTCGCGGATAGAACTGTAATAGGCGCAGGATGAGCTTTGACTATTCACTATTCACATCGACAAAGATCTTCTCGCTTATCACGTAATCAATCTTACTCGCGATTCACTCACGCAGAGAAAAAGCAATGCATGATCCGTGATCTCACAAGAGAAAGGCTATAAAGCTGAGGAAAAACAAAACAAATAGCAAACGGAGATAGCAAGGTTGGGTTGTTTTCGTTGTGTTTTGTTTTAAGCTGACCAAAGTGAGGAAAGCACACATACACCAAGTTAAGCAGGCAAGCATTCACAACAGTCCAAACAGGCGGAGCCGCAAGCGTACTCAAGCCTACTCGAACACTAGGAAATGTATCGGTGCTGTCTCCTTTTACTCCTGGCTAGGGAAGTTAATGTTCGCGGTTGAAGATGGATGGGGCACTCTTAAAAGTCCAGCCGCCGTGTCGTTACGCATGTGTAAACGATGATCTAAGAGTTACGATAATGAAGATGCTGCGGCACACAAACACGCCGATATATTACTTCAAGAGCAGATTGTCATGACACAGTTCTTGACATCAGGTAAAGCGCATAACGTATTTCACCCTCTTTCACCTGCCGAAGTACCTCAAAGCATTCCCTGTGGTATACACAAGGCAGGCTACGGAATATCATGCTTACAAACCCCAAGCTTTAAACAGTCTTTGACGTTCAGTGCAAGTATATTTTCACAGTCCTCGTCTAGATTATGTACCTGGCACTAATTATGGACGGATGTGTGTCGACTTTATATCAACAAATTACGAATCCCATTTCTTTAAATACCCCCTTGGTGTAAACATGGGTGTCAGTGCCGATAAAACCAACCAAGTTAGTTTAACGGGAAAAGTTGTGACGATAAAATTTACAATCAGTCAGAGCGCTGTGGAATATCAAAGGAATCCCGGCTAAAGAACTTTAGTGAAGCAAGGTTTATTTGACACATTTTGTAATGAACCCGGGGCAATTCTGAGGCATACCCTGTAAAAGTGGTTTCTTTCGCGTACAGAAACTTTCGCGGTTTCCATCGGTGCGGACTTTTTCGAGTGTGTTTAAATTCGCGGTCGGTAATGATAGCGTTGTACAGGCGACGAGTTCAAAACATTTTCGCGTGATGTTAAATTCGCGGTTCGATCTCAAAGCGCGAAAAACGCGAAAATAAAACTACCGCGAAAGAAACCACTTTTACAGTATTTGGAAACTCCCCTCAGCAACTGAACGTGATTTATTTTAAGTTTGATGATCCTGCGGAATATTGTAGCCGATATCATTCAGAACTAACCCCCAAATATTCCGAGAACTTGGTTTTTTTTTTCCAGGTAATTTTGATTGGTCCAAGTTCAGATTTGTCTGATGATAACTGAAACTTCGATAACACTAACGTATAGGTTTAACGAAAATGTATACAAAATCAAACATTTTATTGTATCCAGTCACACAATTCGTTTTCTTTTGATTCTTTCTTTCTTTTTTTTTCCTTCTCTCTCTCTCAATCACTTCTCTTTTTTCCCCCACAATGGTTTAAGGTCACGTAAAAATGAAAGTAAAATTGGATTCATTTACTGCGGCCATTTATCAGGTCGCACAGGCGGAAAATGTCGAGTATGGTAGTTGGAGATTGGAGCTGATGTTGATGCTCCAAAAAGTCATGTTTCAGTAAAATGTCATGGATGTACGGAGTAATGGGTATGACAGGACAGACGTCGAAAAACTCGCTGGCGTCCCTACGCCCCCTATTTCCTCTCGGCTCGTGGAATCAACGGCAATGCTCTCTTCGTCCCATCCCAAATCCCAAATCCCTTCTCCCTGCCCCCCCCCCCCCCCCCCCCCCCCCGGCCGAAAAACCAAAAGACACAAAAACATATCTCTTCCGACGGACGTTGACGGGAGAAAACTGCATGATATCTACATATTGCACGGTGCAGTGCTAGAAGTGGAGGCGGGAAGGCTCGTATTGATGCAATGGTATGAATCTGATCAGGAGAATGAAGTAGCACTCAGGAAGCGCGCGGAGATGTTGTGACTATGATGGAATTCGACTATGTAGAACGAACAGATCAAAATAAGAAACAACCGAAAACACGACTAATATTTTGGCTCACACACACACACACACACACACACACACACACGAAGATGATGTTTGTTATGACGTCACTATTGATCTGCCTCGTTTTTTTTTTTTTTTTTTTGGTGCTGCCATGTAACTTTTGTTTAATTCGTTTTTTCTCGGTGTTATTGAGGTTCCCCACGAATAACATCTTTGATGAGTGTGGTGTTCTAAGCACATGTTACGTTAGTGATAGAAGGTAGTAAGTGCCTTTTTGATGTGCCTTAGATGACACCACCTCGCAATCGAAATGAGAACTCAGGGAGGAGATAGAGTTTACAGCAGTGTCCATAGATAATACATGGTCCTAGGGTAACGTTTGTGAGACATTTTCAAGTATTTTAGTCAGTCGATTGATATACGAGTCAAAGATGTCGTAAGCGCACAAAACAATCACTAGGCAAACTTTTAGGCAGTTCCCTATATGGGTTGAGCACGCGCTGTTTTAAAGTGTTTAGAGCTGAAACTACGATTTAAACGCGCTCCGCCACATCGCCCTATATCTTTCTTTTCCCCTCTGATGTCCTTTCCAGATCTAAGCCCCCCCCCCCCTCCATCCCCTTTTCTCTCTGATGAAGAGTACACCCAAATATGCCTCGATGTTGAGTGTTTTACCCATCCATGATCACTCAGTTTATCGTCCCTGCGATCAATTACAATCAAAGCGTAGGTCCACGAAAATGCCCTTTTATTCCATTAGCTATGGTTAGCGGTAGCATTAAAATGCGTGTGTGCACTGGGGCCCGCTATCGGTGAGCTCGAACTCGAAATTCAAATTTGCATACTGCCAGAAAAGGTCAGTTGTGGCGAGAGCACGAAGCAATTTCTAAAATCCTGTAAATTCCGACCGAACTGTGCCCGTGGAATACATTTTGACCATTAGTCATACAGTCCAAGGATGACATTTAGCGTAACGAATTGTCTGATACATTAACTTCCATTGTAGGTACATGCCAAGAGTTACTATGAGAGAGTCGCTATGTCTTTGAGATTGATTACGGAAAATCTAGAGATGGCATCTGCCCATCCCGAAAAAAAACTTGGGACTGATTATTGTCAATTGGAACCAGCGCCAAACACAAAGTGGTAAATTACCGAAAGGGATATTAAAGGACAAGTTCACCTTCATAAACATAAGGACTGAGAGAATGTAGCAATATTAGAAGAACACATCATTGAAAGTTTGAGGAAAATCGGACAATCCGTTCAAAAGTTATGAATTTTTGAAGTTTTTGTGCAGTAACCGCTGGATGAGAAGACTACTACAGTGTATGATTAAACTTAGATGTCACATGCGTACAACAATATAAGGAAAATATAAAGAGAATTTCACAAAATTTCATCTTTTGAAAAAAGTACACATTCCCCCGACTCGTTACCGACATATGTTATGGGTAATATTATTCCCCGTGCCTTTAGAAAGAGGCAAGTCAAGTGCTCTTTTATTATGCGAAAAAAGTGAAAATATGTTGAATTTTCTTTACATTTTCTTTATACTGTTGTACGCATATGACTCACAAGCTGTAGTAGTCTCCTCATCCAGCGGTTCCAACACAAAAATTTTAAAAATTCATAACTTTTGCATCGATTGTCCAATTTTCCTCAAACTTTCACTGATGTGTTCTACTAATATTGTTGCATTCTCTCAATCCTTATGTTTACGAAGGTGAACTTGTCCTTTAAGTCCATGCCTAGTCATATGCCATCGTATGCCTTCTGTTCCTTTTGGTTGAATCAATAAACAAACTTTAATTGTTTCGCCTACAAATTACCATGTTTCCTTCCTCACTTTGACTTTCAAGAGCTTGTTTTTGAAGGAAAAGATAAATTGCGGTCATCGGGAAAGAAGAGTTTATAACATCTCATCTATCTTAGTTGTTTCCTAAATCGGAATGGGTGAAAAGAGGAGGGTAGTTGGACTTTAAATCATTGGAGAGTTAGTTCTCTTCAGCGAATGTCAGTTAACGTCATTGCTTTTGGGGCAACAAGCTTGTCAGTTAATGTCTTGTGGGTTGTAGTTTTCTTTTTTTCCAAGTCAGTTCGATCAATAATGTGAATTTCATTTGCCAGCAAATTAATTGAGAAGACAACAATTAACATATTTTCATGGTCAGCGTAAATTAAGGAATTACAAGTCAAATTTCACTTTTTTGTAATCTTTAACTATCAAGGGAACGTGTGCGGTCCACTGGAACAAGATGTCTGTAAACTGTATAGGTCCCTCGCATAAAATGATCACCATAGGAATATTGAAACTACGAAATACGAGATTTTAGAATCCTAGAATACGGATCCTTGAAAGACTATATAGTGATCGCAATATTGAATATTATTATTTATGTGCTATAAAAATGTTGTATCAATGTATCGTTTTATAGATTTTATGGTGAAAAGGTTTAATCTCAGATTTTCCCCTTAAATGTGTATAATTGCTTATGATCATAACCACTTCATAGACATACACAGTGTATCATAGTCCTGATTTTATGGCGGCGATGAAATGGGGAAGTGTTGAGTGACGTCACTAATTTGACACGGGAACGAGGTAAAGTTTAGGAGGGAAAATTTGAGGCTATTTTTGGAGACGTTCAATGATAGAACATCTTTGATGTCACCAACAGGGGAGTTCCAAAATCTCACATTGATCAGATGCTGATGCACAAGAATTATTCGGGCTAATGGTGTTCTCAGAAGGGGTAAAATGATTCTCATTAGACCGTCTGGTGTAGGATAATTTATGAGCGGATTGGTTCGGGGGAATAGTGGTAGGCAAAGTGCATCGGGTGTGCATAGTTATTTTGATAATGCATAGATTGTCCCAAACAGTGGAGGTATTCCATCATGATATTGGGTTGCTTTGAATGAAAACAGAACCAAAAAAGAAAAAGAGAACTAAATCAGTAAAATTTGGGGGGGGGGGGGGGGAGTCAGACACGCACACAAAAGGTATGAAAGACAAATTGGCAACTCTGTGTGACGTAGATGTTGAGTGGCTCTCCATACGTTTTATATACAAATTTCACTATGTATTAATTTTCCCTGAAGGACAACAAAAGGCTGCGCTTTAAATCCTTGATATTTTGATAATGATAAATAGTGAAGGCCCAAAATACTTACCTGTTGAACAACAAACTACTTTATTGTAAGCTGTAGAATCGATGATTTATGAGCCTCTTATTTATGACCACCACGGAAACAGGTTGATTTCCTTATGATGTGTACACGTCACAATCAGTAATCGTGATTTTAATTGATAAAAAATATAAAACATAGAATGCAGGTTCATAGATCTGAGACAAATCTTTCCTTTTTTTTTTTTTTTTTTGGGGGGGGGGGGGGTCATGAATTCCTCTCTTGTCTCAGTACATTATGCTTTAAACTTCGTCAAACTCTCCTCTCAAAGACGTTGCTCCTTGGCAATGTTACCCCCTTATCGGCCTCGCTGGATTCCACGTGAACCTAACTCCTGATGAGTAATGACTTCTTATACCTCGACTCGGAATCAAATGTAATTCCCAAAGCTCAAAGCAAGAGTCCTTAAAACGCATCCAAACTTACGCTTTCACTGTCAGTCTGACGTTTTTCATCTTGACTAGACAGGGAAGTACAATTGAGAATTTGATGGACGTTTACTGTTTTTGACATATTCTTTAGGGCATATTATACATAATTCTCCATCCATTGTGCCTTTACCGACCAGATGCTGCTTTTTAATGTCAAAAAGTTCGTACTTTAGTTTGTATGATTGTTAGGATCTTTAATGCGACGAACGACTCGTCCCACATTTTACGAGATCTTGAGGGAATGGCTGTGCAGATTTGTACATGATTGAGTGTGGATAAGAATAAGTCGTTCTCTCTCGCTGATTACATTCGCCTTTATTTACGAATATCTAGTTCTATCAGGTAGTTAGGTAATAAACCGATCAACCTCAACCTGTCCTACTATTGCGTGCCCTCTGAAAGTGGTAGTTGGGTAGGAAAGGAAGGTTTTTTTTTTCTCACTATTCTGACAAGGTATAAGCAGCAGGACCCATTATTTCAAGCCAGAAACCATCAACCACAGTACTCAGATCTTTCAGCATTTGAAAGTGTACTAATCCGATATTAGCATCTAGATATATGTGGATAATCTATACTTGCCATCTCCGTAAATCTAAAGGCGGGTCCTTGTCTTCATCTGCTGCAAATTCTCTGATTTGTGGTAGCACTTTCAGTTTAGATTGTCTGTGTTGATTTCACCAGAATACATCATTTGCTCATGTTCTTACTTTATGTCGTGTCGGTACAAATTTACAAATGACCGGTCAAAAAGTCCAATTATAGGACGACGAGGCTTGTACATGTATTCCATTTGCAGACTTCGAATCACTTCAAATGCCATACCCCACGAGTATGCGTTTGAATAAATATCCGATGATAATTTATTGGTGTGTTTTGAAGCCCAGTGAGGTTGACATCCTGGTCGTTATATTTTCTTGGGTTCTTCTTTTTCGCGCCTAGACGATGGCCCAAAGGTAACATGAGACATTGACTGCCTTGAACAGACAGCAGAACATGAAATGACCTATAACATGTTTACTGCTCTATAAATTATAGAGTTTTGATCAACCTATCGTTATTAGTACCATCAACACATCAACAAAAAGAAAGGAAGAGAGTAAGAAGAAGAATTTAAAGACGAAGTAGAAGAAGTCAGAGAAACAGGAGGAGGGGACAAGCAAAGATGATGACGGCGACACAATCATGTGTAAATGTAAAGCTAAAACCTCCCGTTTGTGTCTTGACGGGGAGATGGGCGTACCCCATGTTGCGATGACAACGCATATTGCATCAACCATTTCGTTTCCACCAGTAACTAATAGCTCATATGTCATTGTCTTTATGAAGCGATGGTCTTGATACCCCAAGGTTCATTATGGGCTATTCACTTTAAAAGGCTTTAAGGCGCCCCTCGCAGGTGCAATTAAAGCGATTCTCTTTCGATTGACAACGATTGATCATGTGAAAGTTTGTAAAAAGGACTTCACATCTCAGAATCCCAAATGGATACGTAGTGTTATCACACGGCCTTTAGCATAAGATAAATTCATAAACATCAAATGGATGGCGTCATACTTGTGGTGTTTTTGTTTTTGATTGTTCATTTGTGTGTGTGTTTTGTTTTTGTTTTTGATTGTTTGTTTATTCGATTGTTTGTTTCTTCATTCGAGCAACAAGAAGACGCTGCTTATACGATGGTTGTTATCTCGGTGTCGAAAAACTCTCTTCAACGTGCAAAAATTCAGTCGTAACGTATCGATCGATCAAGATTCCCTATTTCATTTTTTCAAGATCATCACGTACAGGCATATTAATCTAAGACATAGTTAAAGGACAAGTTCACCTTCATAAACATAAGGATTGAGAAAATGCAACAATATTAGTAGAACACATCAGTGAAAGTTTGAGGAAAATTGCACAATCGATGCAAAAGTTATGAATTTTTTAAATATTTGTGTTGGAACCGCTGGATGAGGAGACTACTACAGCTTGTGAGTCATATGCGTACAACAGTATAAAGAAAATGTAAAAGAAAATTCAACATATTTTCACTTTTTTGGCATAATAAAAGTGCACTTGACTTGCCTCTTTCTAAAGGCAGGGGGAATAATATTACCAATAACATTTGTCGGTAACGAGTCAGGGGAATGTGTACTTTTTTCAAAAGATGGAATTTTGTGAAATTCTCTTTATATTTTCCTTATATTGTTGTACGCATGTGACATCTAAGTTATTCATACACTGCAGTAGTCTTCTCATCCAGCGGGTACTGCACAAAAACTTTAAAAATTCATAACTTTTGAACGGATTGTCTGATTTTCCTCAAACTTTCAATGATGTGTTCTACTAATATTGCTACATTCTCTCAATCCTTATGTTTATGAAGGTGAACTTGTCCTTTAAAGTGATTTGCGTAATTTACTGGGCAATGGTATCGCTGAGGCAGATTTTCCTATCACATTGCGTTCAATGTCTTTGCCCGTAGAGGTTGTTGTTGTTGTTTTTTTAATGTCTAATGAGTGGAGGGGGTAGGACATCGAAACGATCTGGTAATGTCTATGGGAATCGGATCACAGGGTAGTTTAATGACTAAAAAGCATCTGGAAAGTAGAACAAATCACCGTTGCAGTATTCTGTGAAAGACGAGCCGAGAGAGCTAGGGGGTCAATAGCAAGCGCCCCTCCGAGCAGGGACCTCATGAACAGGTAGTTGATCCAATAGCAGGATACTTGGCACCGGAAAAGAAAATAGACAATCGGTGTTGCTTGTAATGGCAGCAAATAGTCGCATATACCAACTTCTGCTTTGGCTTCTGCTGAAATAACGAGTGAAATGACTGTAATCAGCTGTCAGAACAGACGATAGTGTTCTGTATTGACCTAGTCATTGAAATTTTGTCCCTATCATGTATCGAGACTTTTTTTCTTTTTCTATACAAGTGTATATTCCTTCTCTCTCTCTCTCTCTCTCTCTCTCTCTCTCTCTCTTTAAATATTTCCTATTTTTGTTGGTGGGGGGGGGGGAATATGCTGACCTGCTCTTTGTGATGAATGAATGAAGTGGAACCTTTTACTTTTTTTTTTTACTTGCGTGCGGAGTGGCTAACTCACACTTGGGATCTCCATTCTATGTCTTATCCGAGGGACAGAGTGTTTTGCCTTTTAGTAGAGGTGACGACATGATTACAATGACCTTACTAGTTGTTAAAGATGATAGTAATCACACAAGAAGCTAGCATTAGGTATCTCACAAGAAGAAATAGGAGCACAGCGACCACAGACCATCACCATCAAGGTATTTGGGTACCACCGAGACTGCAAGAATTTCCTCACATAACTGCTTATTCCCTCTCTAGTCACTTTCAGAAAGTTCTACTATCCAATAAGAACTTGGTGTCTGCAACGCTGTCTTTATACTGTTCTCAACTTATTGGCCCTGCTAGTTTTCCCCGGGTCAAACGTTATTACGTAACACGAGCCCCCTCTTTCGTCATCGTCAGTACCCAGGCCTCTCTCCCTTCACATCTAACAATGACAGCAACACTGCGGACTTGAACACAAACAGTAAATCCACGCACTATACGCGTGCCATGACTTGTTGATCCGCCAATGTACGGATTGCTAAATACAATGTACCACGAATGACCCGCTTTACATTGATTTCTGCATAGAGCGACGCTCCTTTTTACACCATATCCAACCGAGCTCACTCCCTCTTTCCCTACCCCCCCCCCCCCCAGTCTCTCTCTGTCTCCCTCTCTTTCACTTTCTGTATTTGAAATCTCTGCACCTATCTCTGTATCTATCTATCAACCACAAGTTCAGGGAAGAGCATATCACGGCGACCACTTTAACTCAAGAAATTCATCTTCTTCGGATACGAGGAGAATCCTCCTATCTGGTCAACAAAGGATGAAGTCTTTCTCGTCTTCCTTTAATCCATGTATGCCTGATGAATGAGATGTTGCACGGTAACATTTCGGTAAAATGGAGATATTGTATTAGTTTTCAGAGCAGATGAAGATTGATTGAGGATACTGGTATGCTTTGAAAGCAATTTCAAGCGCGTTTCTGTTTGACAGGACACCGACCGTAGGCATAGACGGTGTCGATGTCATTTCTACATTGCCTGTAAAACCCTTTACTGTCCTTCTGATAGTCAGTTACTGGTTTGGGCCGCGGCTAGAGGCCGGACAATCTGGATGCGTGTGGAAGAAAAAATATAGCATATTTTGGCAGCTTCTTACACTATGTTGAAACGTTTGCCGATGTTTTTTTCCCCGTTTCTTTTTCTTATTTGCTGCTATACTGATGAAGTGGAAAGAGTTTACTAATCTGGGGTCGCATTATTTTGACCTTGAGCACATTATCCTGTGTCAATAAGTTCCATTTCTGTGCTTTTCTGTTCATCGGTAATTCTCATATTACAGAATATGTCATATTACCGAATATTTCATTTTGCAGAATATGAAATTCTGAATTCCTCATATTGATCTTTACGTATACGTGTATCTTGGAGCGGTGGGGGATAATGTGCAACATGAGACTGGGGTTTTCACCATGCTTACTTTCAAATACAGTAATGCCTTAAAATCATTATTTCCGTTCTTCAACGTTGATGGTATATCAAGAGACTTTTCCGCTGTTGCCCGCAACCTGTTTCTCCTTTAAAAAAAATGACATTTTCTCATGTTACTTTGTAAAGAGAGAGCTTGAGGTGGGGGCGCTTTCTTCTTCTTCTTCTTTTTTTGAAATAATAAATGCATGTTTTTAAATCTCACGTTTTCACAAACCGAACCTAATACATGCAAATATCAATAATAGCCTCACCTGGTTTAGTATGAATCGATGTAGCTGTCTATCGTGGTGCGAGCTCGTGTGCGATATTTAGCGTGTGTGATTGTGGGTAGTTTTGACATAAAAGGCAACCATGCCAAGGGGAAAGGTTTGTTTGACATCCCCATTTCAATAATTAGGTCAGTATTAATTTGCGCCACCCTGCGGCAACATGGCGTCAACCATGTCGTTATGTTCACAAGTCAAATGGCGCCTCCCTGCACTGAGAAGGAACGACACCTCGAAGAAAGAAGACTGGTGGTAGGAAAGGATACTAGTCTGAGCACAATGCTGCCCTCATAGAATGTATTCTCAACCTGCTGACTTATGCAAATATCTGAAAGTGCTTTGGTTTATGCTACGCATTTGTCACGAATGTAGACAGGAATATTGCCTCGTTGTTGCTCTCATTGTTGTTGTTGCTTTTTATTTTTACTTCAAAGTGACGCAATGATACAAACGCCGTCCTCTGCAGGATCTCCAAATGCACTTTAGAAAGAATGTATCCACGACATTAGATCTGTGAGGCAATATCCCTTACTTGATGTCTATGTCAAGGGACGTACGATGTTAAAGGGACTGTACAGTACTGGTTGAGGTAGGGATTCATGTTTTGAACATTCCTAAGTGAGATAACGAAAAGCCTCTTATGAAATATGAAAGAGCATGTAATTTTAAGAAGGATTCAACGTTTATTTGATAATAATTGGTTTTCAAATGGCTGAGATATCCCAAAAGTGCTAATAATAAAAGGCGACATGCCCCAACTTTATTAGTATATCTTTGTTTCACCTTGTTTTTGGATATCTCAGCCATTTCAAAACCGATTTTCATCGAATAAACTTTTGATACCCCTTAGAACCGCATGCTCTTTGACATCTCATCGAGTAGTTTCTGAATATCTCACAAAACGTTAAAAGCTAATTCTTCACCTCGACCAGAACTGTACACACCCTTTAACCTATCACCTCCATGTAGCATGGACATTGCATGGTAGAAATACATTATACCCTAACGGCAACACCACTCTGAACTCCCTTGACAGAGAAAGTACCGTTCGATCTCCTCCTGTTGGTTGCTTTAAATCTCACAGCAGCCTTCCGATCATACTGTTAGACATTATTTTGAGCTACAAAAACAATTATTCTGCCCTTCTTCCACTCAGGTTTAAACTATGCTCTCTTGCTGGGTGATTACATTTATTAGAAGACGCATCTGGAGAGACGCCCATGGCCCTTGCCAAAAATGGCGCACAGACAGAGCCATGTCAACGGTAGCAAAAAGCGGAAGGCAGTGTACGGCAGACGAGAAGGAGGTTAATGATTTATGCGTGCCGCTAAACTACCATTTTTGAAGGGCTTTGTCCTCTGTGGCGAGCAGGGTTGAGCAACAGTTACGACGCACATCGGAGCAGCATTTGGAAAGTTAATAAGAGCTGCTGCCTCAGGCGAGTCAGTCTGATGTTTTCCTCCTCTCAACCAACAGCTTCTCCAGCTCATTTCATCTCCTCCTGCTACCCAAGTGCGCTGGAAGATCACAATAAAGCTGAACAGTCAGTTTGATTTAGACATTTAGCTGAGAATATTGAAGCCATCAAGAGGGGTTCACTGATGAAAACGGTTCGACAAAAGGAATCAGAGGGTAACAGTGGGTGATCCCACTGTTTATGCGCGGGAAGTCCAGCTTGTGTGGCTGATGAGGGAAACCCGGCTGCGTGTTAATTAAAAGAAGCAAGTAGGACAGGGTGAATACCTAGCATCTGATACTAACATGCAGAGACTCTGTCTGCAGGACTAGCTGGATGGCTGTTGTAGTATAGAGAATAGCAGGAATAGATAGATGACTGTGATAGATAACTTAAAGCTAATAAGGGCATACACCCCCTGCTGGAAAAAAAACAACAGCGTCCCACAGTGTGGAACATAATGTGAAACACAGTATGAAGACATTGAGAACGCAGACTGTGATATTGCTTCACACTGTTTAATCTAACAATACTAACATTGTGAACACATGTCATTGTGATTCATAAATTCACAGCGTGAAACAGAGCACGGATGTTAACTCTCTGTGTAAAACCACACCATAGTGTGAAATCATTTTCGCACTGTTAAATTCGAGCGTTTTCATAATAGCTCTAGTCGACTATGTGAACATTATCATCGTGATCACACTGTGGCACACTGTTCTTTCCAGCAAGGATATACGAATATTGACAATGGATACATTCAAGATGCAAAAGAGAAAGATCGATCGACAGACAGACAGACAAAAAGACAGACAGACAGACAGATAGATAGATAAATTGATAGATAGATAGATAGATATGGATAGATAGATAGATAGATAGATAGATAGATAGATAGATAGATAGATTGACAGGTAGATAGATAGATAAATTGATAGATAGATAGATAGATAGATAGATAGATAAGGGAATAGAGAGAGAGAGAGAGAGAGAGAGAGAGAGAGAGAGAGAATGAGGACTTGAGTAGGGAGAATATCACGAACCACTAATCAGTTATGTTTCTTGCTTGTTGTGTATTTTTTTTCCTTTAATGGACTTTTTTCCCCAACCGCCCATTTTCCCTCTCAAGAATAAAATGCTGGCGGTTTGTGTGATCCTTCTGCATCGTATCGATAAACCTGCAGGGATATTGCCAGCATTTTCTCACCCAACCTCTCTCCAACAATGAATGATCCCCCCCCCCCCCCCCGTGGGAGAAATACAAGCCGTAGAAGAGATGAGATCAACTTGACGCTAACGCCTCCATATTGAAATCGCAATAAGATCAAATCCACTTTGATTTGAAATATTGTTTTACAAAGAAGCTGATTTAACCATGCAGTTTGTTTGTCAAAGGCATGGAGAGGGGTTATCCTCGCTGTATTTGCCTCGACCGGAACCAAAGGATTGTAAACGGCTGGATCAACCTTTCAAGCGGAGCTTTATCCACAATCAATAATTATGACTTGCTGGATCAACGTTGTCAAACAAGGTCGAGCTATTTTTCTCATTCTTCGAATAATTAGCTCTTCTTCTCATCAATCGAGGCATAACATTTGCAAATGTTGATTATAATTACAGTTCATTAACTAGTGTTCTTTCTTGTTCTGCGTTTTGAGAAAAGGACCCCCCCCCCACAAAAAAAAAACCAACACAACAACAACAACAACAACAAAAACACCAAAATAAAATAAAACTTAATGAAGGTCAAGCCGCATTTGTGAGTAAAAGTTGGAAATCGGACTCTTTGTTCATGGTATGAAATTGATGTTTAAGAAAATCCCACTGTAATCCTTATTGCTAGATTATCATTAGTGATGACCCAGTAAAGCGTTCCCATTTCTTTTTCTTTCATTTTTATTTTCTACAGCTCTCGTCGTCCGATACCTGACACATCGATATATCGGCGATTACGATCCGGACCTCGGTGAGTACAACGCGAATCAAGATTCTTTCACCTCTTTTTTTTTTTTGTCATTTTCCTTTTTTGTGTGTGTGATTTAGTTTCCCTTCTTTTCTTTTCTGTTTTTTTTTCTTTTCTTTACTTATCACTGAATATTGTAGACTCTCACTGTACATGTAAATTTTTTCATTTAGTTCCTTTTTTTTAATGTTTAGCGTATATAGTGTATTATTTTGAATTATAAACGTGGGACTCTGCCAAGCGAGAGTCGTATTTTACAAATACGGCTGAACGGGCAGCACATCCCCGTTTTCTTCATACTACATAATGAATTTTTCCTGCAGACTGCAGATATGTTTTATCTGAATAGGGAAATACAACAACAACAACAATAACAATATCTACTTCTCAATTCGACTGTTACAATTTACAAGTGTTACATTCTGAAAGCCTGCGCTAAAGAGTTTGAAGTCTTCTTACTCTAATATCTGACAGCTTAGATATAATATTTTTTCGGGGTTTTTATGATTTGTCTTTTTTTTAAAAGGAATTTGAAAAGTCTTAATACCTGTGGATTTGAGAGACACCTTGACATTACCATCCTGATCAAAAATTGATTGGACATTTCCGCATTCATCCTTCGAATTGTATTATATTTTGATACACAAGTATATTTATAAATACAAAACGAAAAGGGTAAATTTAATAGATGCTATTACTAAACGACAATTACAATTTACAGAAAAGTAACAGCGAACATTGTAAGATGCATTTCACAAAACTAACAGCTGACGATAACAATGACTCTCATCAACGGTGTACATTTTATGTCTTGCTGCACTAGCTAGGACAAATATATAAAACAAACCAATGATACAAGAAAAAAAAAGACAAATGAGAAAAGATAGCACCTGAGGCAAAAGACATTCGGCACAAAAAAAAAAGGAAATCCTGCAATAAGTTAAAATTTAACAATACAGACTCATGGTTGAAACACAAAACCTAAGACAGTCGAATGAGAAAAGATGCCGGGCCACGACTACAACACCTTTAACGCTAAATAAGGTACTCATTACCCAACGTCACATCGTTATATAATGCCATGGACCCAAAGAGCGAGCTGGTGTTCGCACTATCGCACCTTGACGTGTCTAAACCAGATGCGCACCCTAATGATGTTGTTGCATCAAACACTGCGTGTTAGAGATAGCAACGTTTCAATTCCCTCGTCTAAGATAAAGAGAGTACCTGAAACCTCACTGACGCAAATCATGGCATGTATTGATATGAACAAGTTTTATTCAAATCATTCCTTTTATCTCTTATGATATCTCCTCTTATTCCTTCAACTTTTCATGTTGTCCATTTCATGAGACTATCGCACCTCGCCATCTGCAATGGCCTTTGAGCACATGGAAGCAAATTCCAACGCCCCCCCCCCCCTCCATAAATTTGCAATAATCTTCAGATGGATTGTAGGCTAAATTGCGATGACTGCGCATCCGGGCGAGGAAGAAAATTGAAATGATTCTCGTGGTGACAAAGTGTTCTACAAGAATGGAGGCAAATTTCAAGCGTAGATGGCTATCAAGCGGTATTTCTCGTATCCTTTGTGTCACGATACCATGTCATACACACACATATACACACAACATACACAACTCTTTGTCTCTGTCTGTCTGTCTGTCTGTCTCTTTCTCTCTCTATCTATCTATTTCATATCTCCCCTTTGTAAAAACATTTATACTCACATAGACACTAACATACATGTTCCTTTTTTTAACAGATATATTTCACACACCATCCGAATTTGAGTAGGGACATTACTGTATAATCTTGTAGAAATGTATTTTCATGTTGCAAGGAAGTAAAGCAAAGAAAGATGTACAAGAAGCAACTCCAGATTAATTCTATAATTATATGATATACTTTACATACAAATTACAAGAGATGAAACGAAAATGAGAACAGATGAAACAAAGTCGAGGAAGAGTCCTTTTGTAAAAATTTGAATCAGTATTTATATGTTAAGTATTGTTAAATATTCAAAATGTGAACAATAGTTGTAATAAAAATGTTTCGAAACTAAACCGTCGATAGTTTATAAGTTTAGTCAGAAAAATAGAGATATCTCCTTATATTTTGGGCTTAATTAGGACATTTTTAAATGGTAGGATATTTTGTTATACAACTGACCTACACATATGCATCAAATGTGATATCCCAAACATTCTTTAAATCACTGCTCCCAATGGTAAAGAGTACCTTTAACATTGATTTCCTTTCACTATTTTTGCACTCGTTCTCTTTACGCAAACAATCCGCATGCAAAACATTAGACGAGAATATGAGCGCCCGACATGGCAATTTATTCATGATAAACAATAAATCATATCTATACTTCAGACCGAGCGCCGATCGAGGCTATGATAAACCATCAACCCATCACCATGCGCCTGTGTGCTTCTGTTTTTCCATTTCCTTCCCTTCTATTTAACGCAGTGACGGGCGCCTGACATTCTCCGCGACTGAACTGTATATTATATGCTCGAATTGAGCTGCTTAAAGGGTCGCATGGAGACTCAATCTCCTGGCATTAAACTTCTGCAGACATCATAGCTGTCAGTTTGCTTGGATTAGCATGCAGGAAAGATGCTAATGTATGCAGTTATAGTATATATTCATATATCAATAAATAGTAAAGGATGAATATCAATTATTAATTTGTTGAGAAGATGTCATGATAGGTAGGCCTATACTAGGCATGGTCACTTACGTGTTATTGTTTACTTCCAATGTCTTATACACTGCTATAGCTAAATTACATACATGTTCCTCCTCTATATATATATATAAAATAAAAAAATCTGTCGTGATTTCTCTTACAGCCTTGGTGTAAGTTTTAGCAGATTTCCGCGGACTAATGGTGAAATAAAACAGGGTCAAATATCAGTCTGCATGAGATTGTGTGGATTCTTTTTAGACTTATATTTTATGAGAGGGGGACAGATTGCATATAGGGAAAGGCGGGAACAATCTTCAAAACATAGCTGTGATGAAGAATGTACCTAGGCTTGTATTCGTTGTTACCAATGACCATAGATAATGATGTGTTATGCAAATCGCCTGTGGGAGCAAAGAATCACGAATTTCCAACGGCATCCAGCAAACATCAATATCTGCTTGGGAAGTAACCAGTCATAGGTGCGAAAAAGAAGTCAAGGTGCGATAATAAGTGCGAAGAACAAGTCACGCATATTCGATGCTCCACCAGTAACTCGGTATCACCATTATACTATGATAAAATGAAGGCTTCTTTATTAGATAAGCCGCCAGTGGCTTCACTCTGTGCTTTCTTTCCGCCAAGAGTTTTAATCAAAATCCGTCCCTTTTCTGCAGGATAAAGCGCCACAAATTCTTTTATTTTTCAAGATGCCCCACCTACTGAATAATATGTGGCCTATATAGAATTCCGCATCCCCGATTTCGTGATTTGAACATTGCTATCCCCGTGATTGATTAAGATATTTTCCAGAGCCCGATTCGCCGTAAATTTAGGCCGAGTCCGAGTTAGCGTATTACTCTTGTTTTCTCTTTTTGATCTTCAAAAAGGTTCGATTGGCAGATACAAACGGTATATCCATCAAGGGTTATTGCCTGTGAGCTGTGTTTACTGTTGACGTAATCAGTCAAGGCTGAAAGGAGGTTGAAAACAAAAACATCTTCCTCCGACCGCACTGATTCTTTCTGAGAAAAGAAAATTTACCTGAATAAATTGTCGATCAATCAATGAGATAATTTAAAAATAGGTGATTCGTTCATTTGACCACAGTACTGTTTTTAATTGTTTCAAATAAATACCAACTGAAATTATGGCAGATTTAGTCCATACAAATAAACAGACTTCACACATACATACATAATTCAATTTAATTCAATTCAATTAATTTATTTTCATTCTTCTTTTTCCAACAAAACATAACACAAAATAAATCAGGAATTACATCAGAAACATAAACATTCGACTTTGCAGAAGATAAATGATACAGATAAACAGAAGAATGCATACTGGCAACAAAAAATACGAAGTTATGCTTCAGTTGAGAAAAAAAAAACAGAATTGAGAGGTCCACTAAAAAGCAAACTTGTATACTGTGAACCACTTAAAAAAAATTATGAATTACTTATTTACAAACACTTATCACAAATATGAATTACGACAGGACGGAACAAAACAGGAGAAACACAAAAACATGACACGACTTGACAGAATAGATGGAAAGAATGGAAGGAAGGAAAGAAAAAAGAAAAAAAAAACCCACATGGCGGGCCTACAGTACATACATATACAGAAATACATCGGTAAATGAAAATACGTGCATACATATTGATATTTACTGGAATATTATGTTCGTAATGACCTGCTATATGCACACATGAAATTTGTTAAAATAATTTATCATTAGATATCATTATTACATTATCATATATTATTAAATTTCGGGGGTTGTGTTTCGATCTAAATTTGCCGTATAGCAGGTATATATATATACACACACACACCCACACACACACACACACACACACACTCTCTCTCTCTCTCTCTCTCCCTCTTTAAACTCATACACGCACATTATCATTGTTACGTTCTTATAAACACTACAATATAAGTTTGTTGCTCGCTCGTGTGACCATATATCTCCATACTATTATTTTACACATGACTGAAATAATGTCACCCTTTTAACATCAGGACGATGAACTTTTTAATCCCAAGCCCTTCAGAGAGATATTGGAGCTGGGAAACGAGGAGAGAGCAATATAAACTGGATGGAAAGACACACATCTATGTCAGGCACACAACACACACACGCATACACACACACGCACAGACAAACAGACACACACACACATGCACACGCACAAACATACACAATTCAGTTCAAATCAGTTCAAATCAAATTTTATTTCCAATTCATATATCACATTTTGAAAACAAGTCGAAGGAATGCATAAATAAACGCTCGCAAGCATATGGAAAAGATGTGATCATACACACACCATATCACGCAAACTTATACACACACACACACACACACGCACACACACACACACACACACACACACACACGTACAAACATTGAGAGAGATGTGAAGTGCGCGCGACGTCGCCAGTGTTACCAAGACAAACAGTGGAAAATTACGTTGCACAAGACTACTTAATTTTTATTGCTGTCATCGCTTTTCGGAGAAGGACTCTATGATGATCTGCGTCAGATATCAAATAATTTTGGCAATGCGTGCATGTTTACGTTCCACATTGGGGGAATGAGAAAGGATTTAATGGCTGCCACGATGCTTCGTCCAGCAAACAGGCGTTTCATCGCAGCGGCAAACGGCAAATTAGAATTGATTGCTCTTCTGGAGATGACGGAAGAGTTTAGAGTAAAGCAAGAAAAGCGAGCTACAATGAAGCTTCTTGATGAATAAACCTTTTTGACAGACTGAACAGAAAGGGACGGCGGAAGTCTAATGAGGTTTACGACAAAAGATTTCTTGTTGATGATTCTTCCCTACGGTTATAGTGAATGCTCCTTCTGAAAAAAGTTTAAAAATACCTATCTCATCTATCTACAATCAGATGCATTTACTCTGTCAATTGGCATCAGGTCTTATTGAGAAATTCTTTGGTGAGCAGACTCTGCCAGCCATCTTGCTGACAATGAACATCGTCTGACAACTTTAGGTGTTGTTTTATGGACACGCTGATGAATACTGGGATTTTCTAGAATACAGTAAACTGAGGATAGTATAGAGAGAAATATACATTTTTTTTCCTGTCCTGTTTTAAAGAGCGAGGAAAAGCAATGTGTGTGTGTGTGGGGGGGGGGGACAATGGTTACCATGCCATTTGTAGTGGTATGGTTTGGTTTGATAAATATGATGTTATACAAAAACGCACAGTATATATTATATCACATTATACAATGTACGTATATAATATAATATAATATAATGTAATATAATAGATATAATATAATATAATATAATATAATATAATATAATATAATATAATATAATATAATATAATATATTATAATATAATATAATATAATATAATATAATATAATATAATATAATAATATAATATAATATAATATAATATAATATAATATAATAATATAATATAATATAATATAATATAATATAATATAATATACCATAATATCATATCATATCATATCATGTCATATCTATATATGAGTCACGAAGACATCTTTTCACTTATCACATATTCATTAAACATTGTCACTTTATTGAAATCGAAAATTATGCAAGTTATGAAATACAGTGCTGTTGTTGAGTCCCATGGCAAAGTGTGTGTTGTTAGAGGAGCAGACATGTCCTCATTAATGTAGCGACAATGGTCCCACGTGACCAACAACGAGGGCAATTACTCACATATTTATCTTTTTTTTTTGTCGTCGCGAATGGTTTTATAAGGTCATTAGTACAAAAACCAGGGTGACTTAGATCCAGGTAAAGCAATGTTCTGACACGATTATTTTGTCAGACCCTTAACTCCGTAACCCTAACTATAATGTTCAATTATTAAACAGATAATTATTACATGAGCTTTCACCAGCAGATGCGAATGTCAATACTCTTGCTTTTCTTAAACTTTTTGTTGTGACTCCTCTAGAAATAATTCGCCCCAAGCAACGTAAGTTTCAGTTCAATTATTGTACCACGGTGTTTACACAATATTATCCTTTCTCACATCCAGAGTGTGATATCAATCATGGCCGTGTGCGCTTTACCTATAAAAACAGCGAAACTGGTTAAATCTATTATGTTGTGGAGGATTGGGGGAAAACAACATCTTTAATCACATGTTTTTGCATGTGCTTTTCATAAATGTAGTCTTTGCAGTCCTTTGTTAATTTCCCAGTAGAACTTCTGATATATTTTTTTTAATCTATAAAAACATACTCGGACTACCTATGTTCAACACTTTGTAATACAATCTGCATCAATCCATGTCGTTTCAAAGATCTGTTTGTTTGTTTTTTAACTCCATCATTATTTCAAAGAAAACCATTGAAGATTTTGTCTCAGAATAAAGTTCACCACGAAAAATTCACAGGGGCTTTGATATCCAGAGTAGATTATAGGGAGAGGAACGTCATAGTAGGCCTTGAAGTTGTATGGCAAGAACAACCTTGTACTGTTCGTTAGCAGCACTGGTAATGAGGCCTGAAATAGCTCCAAAAAACAAAAAACAAAAAACCAAACTTCGTGTTTTGTTCATATCGCAAAGTGTCTCTAACTCTGACGCCTAATTATTCCTCTCATGTGTTAGCATCTGATCTCAAATGTTATGAGAATGCGTTTCATGTTGGGTAAACGTTTGTTATACTATAATAAAAACAGATGCCTCCCTAGCAAGAAAAAAATATCATTATTATAAAGAATATTTTTGCTTGTTCAACAACGGTGAAAAACATTTTTGACAGAAATACACATTGACACAGATACAAATAATCGCTATCAATGTAAGGGAGGGAGGGGGAGGGGGAAGAAGTCTTGTTTTCTTCTAGCGTCATTATATTTGTTTGTTATAAGTTTATCCATAATTCTCCGAAAAGAGCGATAAAATCATGTGCAGATTTTGCTTTCACGCATACTACCTTAATCCTTGCTGGATGATCGTTTTCATCAACTTTCGTGAGATGGGGGCCTTAGGGAATTCTTTCGGGAAGCACACGATGCACGCATGCTTAATGGCTAGTAATGAATACTCCAGCGCGACCGTGACAAGATCGCGGGAGGAAAAATCGTTGTTGGCATCATGGGAATAGAGGCAGGATATTTGCCACAACGCTCGTTACTAAAAAGAAAAAAAAAAATCATTCAGATTGAGTTATACAGAAAGCATTGACAAGACATGGCGACACATTGCTCGTCGATTACCAGGAGGGCCCTAAAGCAGCACCAGTTATTACGTCCTGCTTTTCAACGAATCGGATTATTAGCAAAGACGTCTGCTCAATCTTGGAACCCCTGTTGCGGTCAAGAGTGAATGTTTAGTTTTCTCTAGGAGCTTCCGCTTATTTTAATGGATTCTGGACCATTTCTCCTTCTACTACTGACATTCTGGGATGGACATGTGGTCAAATATCTCTCCTGACACATTTTAGAGTGTATTGAAGTTTATGAAGCATATTACAATATTGCAAATCTGTCTCCTGGAGTTGAACACTAGCGTAAATAATCTAATAGGTAAAATGGCTCAGTGTTTTGTTGCTTTCTAGTAAAACGCCTGTTCATAATCTAATGTATGAAGCATTTAAAGGACTCATTATATGAAATGTAAATACATATAGAGCCTACACAATAGATTTATACATAAGTACAATGTACATTATACACGATAGCTATACGTGTTTATGTTTACGATAGAGAAAAGGAGGAGGAGAGGGGGAGGGGTTGATCTAGCAATCGGAATTTCTCCATCTTGCCTGTTCTCTGCCGTAAGTGTTTTTGTTCATTTTTTTTTAATTACCAGCTTATATAAGTTCATCTTCTTTAGGTCTTCCAGTCAAGTTGTGTGTAGATGTTTGTTTGTGTGTGTGTGTGTGTGTGTGTGTGTGTGTTTGTTTGTTTGTTTGTTTGTGTGTGTGTGTTTGTTTGTTTGTTTGTTTGTGTGTGTTTGTTTGTTTGTTTGTTTGTGTGTGTGTCTGTGTGTGTCTGTGTGTGTTTATGTGTGTGTGCCGTGTATACTGATGGTTATTACTGCAATGCCCTAATTGCTTCGGCTCGCAGGGCACAGTGGTTGATAGCATGCCCGAGTTCCCGCTCCTTGGGGAGTCTGCCTTTGGTCCCATCGAGTTCTGCGTTGTTCATCGTTTCGAGTCATTGGCGGTGAGACTGTAATGTAAGGTTACGTGCCACAGCTTCAGATCTATAATAGGCGTGCATGTGCATAACATACAAATGTGAAAATGCATCATGTTACGTGCTATAGTATATTGATCTAACGGTCATTAAAGTGAAATTTAATAAAGCATTTATACAATCATTCGTAAGGGTCTGCTTCCTGTTTTGACTTTAAAAAGCCAAAAAATGCATATAAATTATACTGAAGTGTTACATACATAATATACCGGTACATTTTACACAGCTTATGTTACACACATGTTACATACAGTTTATTACTCGTCAGATGTAGGCCTCAAAACATAGACTGGACCTGCACGCTAATCAGCTTACAAGACAGCAAAATCTGGGGTGGGAGGGCTTACTGTATGCATCTGTCCATAAATCCGTTGAGAATATGATGAGGATAAGGTTACAAGGTTTGGTCAAGAAATACCATTATAAACGTTTTTCTCTCAACTTGCATGCACTCTATTTTGCCCTATCACAAAGCTTGGTGGAAGACTGGCGGGGTGCGTGCGTGTGGGTGTGTCATGTGTCCATATTATTGTTGATACTGTATGCGTCAAAGATAGAATTATTGTGACTTCTTTGTGTAATGTAGGACACTGATACTATCATCACCGGCCTGTCTAACTGGAATATCATTTCATCGCTCTTCCGCCATATGTTAGTATAATGTATGAGGCAACTCCTGTGACTAATGCAGAACGCTCATTGTCTTTTCCTGGGGGAGATGCCTCCTAGTAGGCCGACTTATGTTGTAGATAACGTTAATTTGACCCAGATCTCCAAATCTGATTGGTATAGTGCATAACAATCAAACTGGAACACATGATTTTACAGAGAGTACATAGTACAAAAACAAAATGATGCTTCGAAATCGTCATATATTCTTTAGACTTTACGAAGCCGTGTCTAGCATCGTATGCGCTTGCAGTTTACCTGCCGTGTGGCACCACTAAAGAACTTCAATAAGCTATCCTAAAGGTTTAGATTTAATATGTAGCTATTTGTTGTGTTTTGATAACTATTTCATCAGTTATAAGCTTTCTCAAGGATATTTGTGATGCGATACACCCCTTATTCACAAATCAACCTCCCCCTTGTGTATGTCAGCTATACGCGGTATTCATAGTGATTATGATTAACACTCTTTACAGGTATAAGTCGTCACTTTTTGCCACCTTTTTTACGTGATTAAAAGAAATTTTGAGCTGAAAGTATATTATGTAAAATGAATATCATTAAGTATTGTATGGAAAATGAAAACCATTAAGTATTGCATAAATAAACCCTAGTGGACATCGTTTTCACATGTTTCTGCTTCATCTAACGACAATCAACTACAATCGTAGCAGTTGCTACAGCCATACAGTGTTTGGGAAATGCTAATACAGTGTATTACAACGCTTTTAGCGCTTTGCTTGTTTCAAGGATGAATAAATCTTCTCGCTGTTAAGTTAATGCGATGTGCTCTCTTTCCCATTATGACTCCAATTATTTTGTAAATGTATCAAAATGGCTGTCGAATATTGAAATGATTATACGGATGCAGACTGAGTACATTGTATAGTCTGTATTCCATCATAGCCTCTCCTTTTGATGCTCTCTGACATTGCAATATTGCCAATTCTCTTCTTTTCATACAAAGGGAAACACACACCGTGTTGTTAAGTATCTTATTTGATTGCTTCCCTCTGACTCCGCTTCACTTTTGAATGCTGTGTAATGCTGGCTTATCACTCCCCCAGCGTTTTAAGCGTTACAGAGCATGGAATTTAGATGGCTTCCGAATCTGCGCGTTGAACAACGTACTGTATTCGATTGCTGGAGCGACATGTAGTTGCCTGTTACCATGGTTACTAAGTGACTGCCACCTAAACAGGTCAGGGAGTCCCCCTATACCTCCTAAATGTAGTTTCGAAAGAAATGTCCCCTTCCCTGGGCAGGTTTCCTTTGCGGCAAACACCTTCCTTCCGCTAAAACGGGAGGTATAGAAAGGTCGCTGACATTTGGCAAGGAGGCTACTACTCAGAGCCCATGCAGAGAGGGGATTTACCTCATTCTAAGCGGGTTCTCTATTGTCTTCACTCTCTTTTTGAAAACAATGAACGCATACATGTAAAGGCATTAACAAAAGCAACCATATTTAAGCCGAAGATAAGATGGGGAGTAACGAGGCGATTTGTTATTCCAGTAAAGCTTAACCGCTGATTTTCATTTTGGGGTCAATGATTGGTATAGTTCGTAAACGTCTGTGCTTGCACTGATTGGTGTTTATGATGTTTTGTTGTCCGTGAAAGAACCCTTCACAGACCATGCTGTGTGTATGTGTGTGTGTATGTGTGTGTGTATGCGCGCGCTCTTTTGCTCAAAGCCGAAGACACACCACTATCTCTATTCCATACTCAAAATGTACTTACCTGGCGGCCGTGTGCAAGTGTTTCCGTTTTTTTTTTTCATTCTTTGTTTTACTTCGTGTTTGATGAAGTTTACGATTTCATTTGTCGAAAATCACTTTAAACGCATAATTTAGCATTTGTAGATGAAAAAAACACTCAGCATTAGTGATTCAAAATATTTCTAAAATGTGAGTTAGGGATAGAAGCAACCACTGTAAAAACTTGTTTCGGTAAAGTCGACATTAAGTATAGTTAGATATACAAAATGTGAACAATAGCTATGATAAAAATTTTCCAGACCAAACCGTCTACAGCTATACGGTTAATTGAGAAAACTACAGATATCTCCTTATATCTTAGGTTTTATCTCGAAAATTTTATATGATAGGATGTTTTGTGGTGCAACAGACTTTCACATATGCATTGTATGTCATATCTTGAATATTTTAGAAATCACTGTTCCCAAAAGTCAACAGGACTTTTAAACTAGAGCCGGACAGTAGCTGCCAAGGCAACGCCATTTTGTGATTTTCGGTTTGGAGTGTTCCTTCGCAGTCGCCTGCTTGGAACGGGTCTCTGTATGTAGTAGAGCGATGTTACAACAGTGTGTTCTCTTAGATACATTATGGGTGTATTCCTCATACCACTTAATCCAACCTGCCTGTGGAGGGCTGTTAAACCCACAAATGTAAAAACGCCCACAAATGTAAAAACGCCCACAAATGTAGAAAATCGACCACAAATGTAAAAATTTAACATCGCCCACAAATGTAGAAAACGCCCACTAATGCAGAAATGATTTCAAACGTCGCCCACAAATGTAAAAACGACAAGTAGGGATAGTACGTTGATATAAATAGACTCACTTCTCTAGGATAGCAGTGCACTTCTTGTGAAATAATGTGTACGTGTACGGAGACGAGTGCGTGTGTGTGGAGTGTGGGTATAGTGGTGGACAGTTCGGCGGGGGAGATGTATGTGCGTGTGTCTGTCTGTGTGTTACGGTGTGCTGCGTGTCACACCTTTTGGGCGGGCAGCTGCGCCTCCGGGCAAATTACGCGGGTTTGTTGCAAGTACGAGCAGTACAATTTCTGCGGGTGGACAAAGATGTTAAAGAGTTCCGTACTTGCGTTTTACCTGCTAGACGCGTGCCACTTACCTGCTACTTGCATGCCGACCTGCCATGGAGTATCGTTGCGTGTACTACTGTGATTACAGTAACGTGCTTGTCTTCTGTGTGTGTGTGTGTGTGTGCGTGTGTGTGTGTGTGTGTGTGTGTGTGTGTGTGACTGTGTGCGTGTGTGTGTGTGTGTGTATGTTTTCCTGCAAGTTTCTGTTTCTGGGCGGAGGAATCCCTCTGAAGTAATTTGAAATGGCAGAAAGTCATACAGAATGTCTATACTCTCAACTAACCAGCAGAGAGGCAGTAACTGACCCTCAACATGCACGCAGATGACCAGCGACACTGGCAAATCAGACTTGCGTGCGCATCTCCGGGTACTTGTGCGGGCCACCACCACTGCGGGGAGCTCCGGAGGAAAAAAACAACTCCCCGCAAGTCAACCCGCAGGCTTCCCCAGACACGATGTGACAAGGCCTTAGTTTTAGAGCTCCAGTCCCCGCATGTCGCTCGTAACTGAAAACGGATCGGCTTCGACAGGTCACAGTACACGGAATACATGCAATTAAGTAGCGCGCGTCTAGTAGCAGGTAAGACGCACGAAATTAGGGTCTACATAAACGCCCACTTAGTAGAAATACGTCAACCACAAATGTAAAAATTTTTTACATTTGTGGTTGATGTTTGAATTTTGTACTACATTAGTGGGCGTTTTTTACATTTGTGGCCGCTGATTTTGTGGTTGAATTTTTTTTTACATTTGTGGGCAGTGTTTTTCACATTTGTGGGCGATTTTTACATTTGTGGGTGATGTATTTTTACATTTGTTGGCGTTTTTACATTTGTGGGTTCAACAAGGGCGGTAGTTCGGGCAGTAACAGAAAAGTTAGAGATCAATGAATTTTTAGTGATACTGATCTTAAGGGAAATCTATAAGAATCGAAAGTGGAGTGTTTAGATAGCCATTGCAAGACTGTCATGTTTATCTTAATAAACATCTAATGGAGTTTGCATTTGACTCAACAACAATCTCGATAATTTACCCCATTACTTTAGCACATCACTGTCATTCCAAAGCGAATTTTATCTTTCGTGATATGAGAAACTGGAAAAAAAAGTGATTATGAGAATAAAGCTTGATTATTAGATGAGAAGTCCATAAACCTGTAACATAATTGACAGAGAAGCAGGAGGATGAATACAGATAGCGCAGTCGCAAAAATACGTTATCCTCTTTACACAAGTACAATATCAAAAGCAGTTAGTTTTCCTTGAAAGTACGTGAAATGTACGTTGTATAAACCCAGCCGCAATAGTCTTAGTTTCAGCGGTGTAGCGCCATCCGGCCGTCAAACCCACGAACGAAGCTGAAGAGTATACCATCCGCCCTAAGGTTATTTCCTCGCGTTGTTTACGTGCCGCGTCCCCCACCTCGGGTTAGGCCAAAATCCGATCATCTTCGGTCCCAGTTTTCTAATCTTGTGCAGTTTTCCTTCACCAGCTACATTATTATCCACCCCCGTCACTATTTAAGGCAGAGCCACGTTTCTAATCATGACCAAACCCGATCAAATTTCATGCTGTGATTGAAAGCATTATGTTGAAGTGATATCTCATTTCACTCTCCCTCCCCACCCCTCCAGTCTGACAATCACGTTTTTGAAGTCAGCCATCTTCCATATCTTGATGTAATTCTTCTCGAAAGAAGATACTAAACGATATATTATTTTCGTGAGTAAATCATTTATTTGCTGACTACGCAAGATGTGAAACTATCACTGTGCTTTGGCATCAGCTCACAATAACGAGGCATGTGTGATTATGTTGCCTGTGGTTTACTTTTTATTTCCTCTCCCAAGGAACACGTGATAATCTTTGTTTTATAAAACAAAACAAAACAAAACAAAACAAAACAAAAACACGCACACCTGACATCTCTTCAGATGTTCCTCTTTGTTATGTTTGTGTCGTTTAATACCATCACGTCTTGTATTCCGGAGTTTGCTTATGTAACATTAAGCTCAAATCATCGCTTCTCATGTCTTCCGCAAGTCTCAGATCCTACCACGAAATCTGCTGCCTCCGGACAGGGAGGTCACCTCCCTGCTCCGGACGTGTCTACGGTGCAGATTGTGCCTTTTCTTCCGTCTTCTTCTTCAATCATCGCAGTAAAGTAAACATTTATTCCCTAAAGACGGGAAAGACAAGACCACTAGACGTATATCCTGTCTCATCCAGCTTAAATCACGTAAACAGAGTTTCAGTTAATTCAGTTAATATGAATAGAGGAGGAATCTAAAAGAAGCAATCATTGAAAATACACAGTGGGCATGGAAAGGAAATATTGATAGACAGTAGGTTTCTTGGTAGGCCGTAAATCCTTCCGATGAAGTGAAGCGGATGTGCGGGTGTCTGCTTGGTTTAGACTCTGTACAATCGCTCTGCCGGGTTTAGCAACAGCTGAGCAATGCGTGTAGGAAGAACCGGAAGTTCTCACTTGTTTCACGAATAAAAGACTCTGAAATGTGCAGGTGAGAGTTCTCGATCCTCACCAAGAGGGGGTATCTCCTGCACCTTGTTGAAGCCTTTGCAGTGAATATGGTGCAGTATTCATGAGGCTGGAGTGTGCGGCCGGCTTAGCGCCTCCCCAAATCGATCTCGTTCGACAAGCGACAAATCCCAAGGCGTTGAGCTGCTAAAATTAGTCTCATGTTCTCTGTCTCCTGACAAGTCATACGTGCCTCTTTCTTTCATTGGAAATAATAACTTTAGAGTTAATCTTCCCTCAAGTGCTGCCGTCCCTCTTTAGACGTATTCCACCGTGGAAGAATGACGTCAATATTTCCACACACGGAACTAATATTCATGTTCCGCCATGACTTTGCTTTTGATGTTTGGTATTGTCGGGAATCTTCTCCTAAAGAGTTGTCTTGAAAATTCAGAGAAATAAATGCAACTAATGCGTGAACAGTGCAGAGTATAGGTATACAAATTGATAGACCTTCCACTGAGGTCGTCGCAAAGGCCCAAAAGAATACTGCTTCCCTCACGGTTTATGAAGTGTTGTATACACAATAATTCATTCATACATCTGTTCATTTTCATATTATGTTTATCATGCATAATATCCTTTATGTTATGAAATTAAATTGGGCAATGGTCGTAGTATGCTCTGAACCCACGTTCTATCATAACCCAAGTATCATATGGAGATATTCCTCTTTCCCCATTTCAAACATGTCAAAAGAAAAAGAAAACGAGGATTTGGTTTCTTTTCACACTCAATATAATCTCCTTTCAGTCTTAATTCTTATTCAAGAGATAGTACTTTTCTGAATACAGTTCCTCAAAGTCTATGCATAATTGTTGGACGTCTGTATATTTCCACACGTAGCTAGCCGGTCTTCTTAATGACGAAAACTATAACTTCAAGATGTGGTACTAATTAGCAATAAATCCGTGCGTACTCCTCGTAGTCAGTCCATACTGTGTTGGTAGTATATGTGAAATATACTGTGAAATATACTGTGAATGTCTTGAAGGGTTTTCACTCGCGCTCCATCCATGCCAGATTGTATTCAATTTCATTCCGTGTCAATTCCATCCATATTTTGTTACAATGCAGACTTTTATGTTGTTAATCGTTCGGATGTCGGATTTGCCAGGTTCACGAACACCGGATTTATGATTGTTTCCGCCGTCTTCTTTGTTAGAAGAGAGTACGACCTTGCTCTCCCTGACATGTCCGCCGCCAAAGTAACAATTTCCTTTATCTTCACTCCTCTTTCCGACTCCCTACGATGTCCTCTAAGGGACAGGCCACCCATGAGAAATTACTGCCCACGATATGACGAAACTCAATATTCAAGACGGGTGAATTCTTAATTCACCCGATAGCATGATAACGATCTCCCTCGGACGGTGATCCGTTTCCGAAATGGCTCCCACCTCTACCTCCCTCCAACTCCCAAAACCACCTCAAGATTTTGAGAAAATGGCACGCATCATCTTTGTCTTGGGGTGACTCACCGAGGTGTATTTTGTTTTGATTCCCCGTTTCACTTTCTGATGGAAAACAGTTGCGCATGAGCTGTCGCGCTGGATAAAATGGTTTGTCAATGCCCTCACGCCCTTCGGGATTTAGGGCGGATCTGATGTCATGTGTGTCACACCGGGTTAATGGAAAAAAACAACAGGACTTCACAAAAGGCGCCTGAGTCCAAAATTATGCACAGAGTGAGCTTTCAGGGGACATCAAAAAGGTTTCTCTGGTAGCAGAAACAAAATCCCAATAATCCTTTCTACTTCGATATCTTCGTTTGATGGAATATGCCATTGTTTCTGTCTAGAGACTGTCGGTTCGGGAACGTGTTTGTAGTAAGTAATGTAAAACAGAATGTTCATTATGTATTTCTGTAACAAGAAACTTGAGAGATAATTCTCCAATTTTCAAGAAATTCATACTCGCAGTAGTAGATAATGTATAGACAAGTCTTCTTTGTCCTTACATGCTTCCAATAAACTCTACTTATGATGATGGTCCCCTGTATTTTCCCCCTTCTACTTACCTGTGTGTAGCCTGATATTTTGCTTGACGTTACAAATGACTACTATGATCACTATCATGACTATGACAACTCTTCAATGTTGTTTCGTATCTCTTCTTATATTTTCATACTGAAAAGACAAACAAACAACATAACAATTCCACCAATCAATCGGATCAGTTACTGTTTTGGTCATAATATCGTCTTTTACCTTTTCATATCCACTTATTTCCGAATATTCTTATTTAGTACATAGAATTTTGAACCGAACAAGTTAGAAATTTGAAATCTTGCATATAAAAATTCGTCACTATGCATTAATGGCTATTGATGTGGAAGGATTGTATTGAATGTTCTTGATAGTCTTTATGTAAGGTGTTGAGGCACATGCACATACAAATACAAATTTCTACATACAAATTTTCTCATGATATAAACGGAATTACCGTCCTCATCGTCCGTTTTCGATGTGCATGTTTTCTCCAGTTCTGAAACAAGATCCCTTTGATTTATATCACAGACGAGATATCATTTATCAATTGTTGTGAGATTCATGGAGGCAGAAACGTCTTCTTCATCTGTGGATTTCCTCTTTAGTTTGGTCGTATAGGAAGATGAGAACCTGTGAAGATTGCATTGAAAAGATATTCTTGTTTTTAATGCAAGAGTGGCTATGTCTGACAGGAGAAAATAAATGTAACACCGACTTGGGAGACATGTTAGTACACACAATGCACATAACACAGGGTGCTATAGTAATAATTATTGGCCCCATCCCGATAGTAACTTTGAATCAGATATAAACACGCAAGGTGAATCCGATTGTGTTGCATGGACTGTGGGCGGATAATTTTACTTACGCCCGACCAAGTAATGTGCATTATTTGTTTTATGAAATGGCGCAATGATTTAGATTCCGCAGCAGCCATTTTTGCAAGATCCCAGGCCAGCATTAGCTAAAGGCTAACTGGATACTAACTCCACACGAGAATAGCAGCAATGCAATTGTAGCACACTATGTAATACAATGAGCACAAACGAGCGGTCGTTGGTACCCGTCGTTAGTATACTATAAAAGTCAAGCTGGGCCTTAGGTGAAGTAAAAGAGTGGTCATGTGATAGCTCTCAGCCAATCATTTGATTAGAATCCTTCACCATTTTATGATAGCTAACAAATCATTTGAAGCTGCTAGCAGTAAGTGACCTTGTTCAAAGTTTCAAGTCAGAATTTCAATTTGAGCTCAGAAATCTGGAAATATCGGTAAACTACCGATCGTGGACCTCATAATTTTGGTTTCAGATAAGAGAAATTGAATAGATGAAAGTTATTCATAGCATCCAAGGGTTATTTGAATAGTTATGATCACACGAGCCACGTACTTTCACTGACACAGGGAATTTCGACCAGCAAAACGTTTATTGATAGTGTTTCTTAAAGCGTAGGCCGCAGCTTAGGTACGTAAATAAAGAGGTATAAACTAACTACACTTTCTGTACTACTAAAGTTGTTTATCAGGCATTTTACGTACGGTGGGTGGTTGCGACCGGGTGAATTCAGCAGCCAGCGATATATCGATCTTCGTTACATTATTACACCGAATGATCAATGATAATCCTTATAGATCGTCAACCTGGCAAAAGACAGCACAAAATGTTGTTTTGCGGAGTCAGTGGGAATTTTCGAAATGAAAAGAGTGTAGTAGTGATGTTTATTAGTGGTGTTTCTGTCATACACCAAAAACCTAATTCTTGCCGTTTTGGTAATCTCTAACCTCAATCATCATTCCTCATGCTGACGTTAAAATATTTAGATGCGTGTTGATATAATGTATATCCTATGACTGCAAATTTATCAAGGATTTGGAAAAAAGGGCGAATCTATCCTCTTGCACACAAGCGTTTGCTTAGATTTTTCCAGCTGCCATTATAGTAAAATGCGATTTTGTTGATTGGGATCGAAGGATAGGTTTCTAATCTCCCCCGTCTAATAATTGTTTGAATCCAAGGGGACTTGCTGCTGAAAGGTTTGCGGTCAAGTGGGACTTGTACGAGAATGACAGCAAAACAATTATCTTGAAGTCATCGGGGAGACACGTTGTACCTTGTTTTGAGATTGCGTCCAAGCAACTAATCCAGTTCCTCGTATTTTTGTAATCATTTCTTATATTCAAGGGAAATTATAAGCGCCAACCCGGTTCTTGTCTTACATAATTATTGAAATGCTTTGCGACACCAATTATGCAGAAGATAGAGAAACGCGTAGTGTAGGCAAGTGAAGATAAAATTTCATAAGTTAACAAAAAGCCAAATTCAAGCTGAATTCAGCGTCAGATGAGACCGGAAATTTATTGTATCATATGTCATGCTAATGCTGATTTAGTCCATGAGTGATTATAATTTCCTGACTGACAACATAAAAAGCGCAAAGCAATGCCCTTAGTGCTATTATAAGTGATGTAAGGATACTGCCCGAGGGTGTTCAATATATGGAAATGTCTTCACTGGCGACATTTATTTATATCTGCCATATCCAGGAGGCTAGACTGATTCCTGGGAGATTTATCTACTGCACGTCTGCTGCCTATGATTAATTCACATGCACAGGGAACAGAGTTAGCCTGTAGACATGATGTATCCAGGATTATTGTCATTTTAAATGATGACGTCCCAGCCGTGCTGTAGAATTTAACTTACCATTATACTGGAGTAATGTTACGTTGGCGGTATTATTGAATTTCTCGTATCTCGCTACTTTTTTGGGGGTCTATTTCTTAGCAAAATGTTGTCTACTGTCATGTGAATATAGAAAAGGAGGCGGCAATATGCAAAGGGAGGCGAAGTTTAAAACTCTATGAGCAGTAATGCTAATCGATGGTGACGTGAATAAATGATTGTTCTCCACTGGAATTCTCCTGCACTTGTGACGACAGGGAGCTAATTCACACAAAATTCATGACTGGTTCATACGTTCAAGACGCCAAGGAGATTACCTGCATGCACTTCGGATACTCACATCTTTTGCCCCATTTAATACTGTAAATTTGATAAGCAACTACGCTTGAATGAAATGAAAAGTAACATGTGAATGGGCACTTTTTCTTCGTCTCCGGCACTGAGAAAACCAGCTCGATGCGGTGCTGGTCAGAGGTCATATTATTATGACAACTTTTGCATGTCAAAGTTAGTTTATAGTATGGGATTCATGATAAAATGTGGCACGGTTGTTTTCGAAACCCATGAATGATCTCACCATGATGAAAACTGTATTGCATGGAGATATTTCTTCATTAAGATATGTGTCTCACTGATATCTCAGCATGGAGTCCGCGCGCTGTAGACTCACACGGTGTTCCGACAGTGACGATATACTTTTCTTGCTCTTTTTTTTTCTTATTTGCGTGGAGGAAACACATGGAAAGATGTAGGAATACAAGACGATTTTCTGCTTCGTCTTAGCAAAGATCAAAAGGTTTTGCTCATTAAATTTACTCGTTAGTTAGATTACATGCTTTTGGTGGGCCTGATTTTTTGTTTGTGCACTTTCTTTAGGTGAAACAGAGCGCCGACTTGTGCTTTAACATGGTCTACACCGGCAAAGAATAACTTGCAATGATTGAATGTGTGCCAGCTATTTTGGAACCAAGATAAAGGCGCGCATTGAATTTTGAGCATTCTGCTCACGTGTATTTTATAACCAAATTTTACCTTTAACTTTTCAAAAATGTGTTTATATAAAACAAGTATTTAATCTTATCCAACTCGTCATTATTCTGATATTTACTCGAAAAAGAAATCCCAGATTATACTCCCTGCTCAAATGACCGTGAGACATAATCGGCCCTGATGTATGGAATTCGTTACCCGAATATTATTATGAAAGCTTACACTTGTCTGTTTTCTTTCAAGACTTTAATGAAAAAGCATTTACTGTCAATACTAAAATGAATTGTTTATCGACTCAAATGTCGAGACCCGATTATGTTTTCTATTTTTTCTTCTTAAATTAAAAAACATTTTTCTTCTGAATAATGGTAATAATCACAATAATGGCAATCGCAATGATTATTATGATATAATAATGGCTGGGAAGAAATTCCCAAGAATATTCACACTCCGCCAAGACACTTTACATGCATAGCACAAAAGGTTAATATATGCGGTTCCCCTTGAAATTATGCTAAGTCAAAATCATTAAAATGGCGACATTAATATCTTGGGTCCTCCATACCCATACCTGAAGGTTATTTACCTTTTAAGACTACTATCGCTTAAAGTATATGGCTTATGATAATCTCACCTTCTGCATTAATCACAATGGATTGTGTTTATCTTATCAAACAAGGTTGTTGTTTTTTGTACTGATATCTGCTTTCACTGTATAATATGTTTGTTTATCATCTGATCATATTTTTTTCATCACATTATGACTGTCAACATTAATTTTTCAATAAATGCAGAAAAATATGTGCAAACAAACAAACAAACAAACAAACCACCCCTCCACAGAAGATACGAAGAATTGTGATAATTATTTCATTTGGTCTGCATGAGTTGCTTAACACCAAAGAAATCTTTGTACACCGGAATCGCCCATTTTCATGTATAATGCATGATAAGTCGAATCGTATTTTTGTTTGTCTGGCCTTTAAGAATTGCCCTCGTTTTGTATAAAGTATGTCACACTCCAGTTGTTATAAAACGCCGTTCCCGCAGTAATCTCAACTCGAATCTGGACTCGAGGCATGTGGGTATGACTTCATTTCGGGAGTCGAACATGGAGTAAGCAGAATCTTACCGGGGCTTGTAGACCCATGGTGAGAAATAAGTTGTTTATTTGCGCCCCTTCGGTAATTTTTCCGGCAACTTAATTTGATTTTGCGAAATCGCTACGGGAATTCTGGGTCAGCTACGGGCACGGGGCGTACGGCGTGCATTGTTTCAAGACTTTTTCTTATAAGGAAATACGTGTCCTGCGAGGAATAATATGTGTCTGTGATTTGTTCAGTTTCTTTCGTCACGGAATATATCATTCGCCAGATATAAATTTCACCAGTGCGTGCGTACAGATACAAATCGCATTACATGTGTAGTCGTCGTTACTATACCTGCATTGAATGGGGAATCAGTATCGGCGTGGTCAGGTCTAGAGATGAGACTAATAACACCATGCCATAATATCTTTCTAATTAACGTGCCTGTAGTGAAACGAACCAGTTTGCATGTAAGAGAACAACTCATAAGCAAGTAACTCAGTGTCTGTACCATTGCATATCTGTCATAGAAATATGTGATTCAGTCTATATTTACTTCAAGTCGAAAAAAAAATCAGAAGGTAGCGGCGATCGATCCATTCAGGCATTATACCCGCCAAACAGCTTCACAAACTCAAGTGCTAACGGAAATTAAGGTGGCTGGCCTGAAATATCAAGGTGAATATGTCTTGCACAAGACTGCCTAAGTATGTACAGGAATCAGAAGTAGGATTTTCCCAGCAAAGTAATGCAATGATAGTAAAAATGCATTTAATGAAATGCTATGAATTAAAATTCGTCTGCTCACCCAGCTGTCACATGGAACAACATAAAAGAAACTTCTGTAGCGTAATGGTTTAGACAGGTTTTCGACCATTGCTTACTTCACGCCGATTCTCAAACACACAGTTAAATCTTGAATTACATCTCAACAGCGTAGTTAGAGAAGATCCGCACAGTGCATGACGTCATAGAGAACACTGATCTTTCTACATTATTATCAGACCTCAGAGTTTTGTTATACCATTGGTCACATTGTTGGTAGATCCAATTTATATCATTCGTTATAGATCCTTCTGCGATAAGAAGATTAGCCTAATAAGGAACGTCATAACCTTGGACATACTGAGTTAAGGAACAAATCAGTAGAATACATAATACCTAGAAATACGTAATGATAATTTCCCAATTACCAATAAGATCATCTTTCTCTAGTCTTCGCAAGGACATTGCAAACTTTTACCCTGTAATACTGTCTACCTTATTGTGTAAGGACTCTTCCTTCGCTTAGACTCAGGTATGTTTGTAAACGTTGTAGTTTTTGTAAATAATAAATTCCTAATTGTTTCTTTATGTTTTGATGATATTCTCTTTTCTTATGAGGGTGTTTGATTGTGGAGAATAGGGTTTATTACTTTTACGTGATTTGATGAAGTCCACAATGTGTCGAGTGATTCTTTAGTAAAGATCATGGCACGAGGCTATAGCACTGGAAGAGAAGATGTGCGGTATATGGGCAAAGGTGATAGTGGCCTTAACAGACGTTGTTTATTAGATGATATTGCTTCTGATCCATTAAATTTGTTCACAGACAGAAAATAAATATTATCACTACCACTACTACTCCTATAAGTTCAATCTAACACTGCTACTCCTACTGCTAATACTATTACTACTTACAACCAACGTCGTCCACTACTACTATAAAGGACGACGACTACAACTACTACTTACTGCTACCACTACCACTACTGCTACCACTATACCACTACTACTACTACTACTACTACTCAGATGATCTTTGAAGGAAGAAGTACTACTACTACTACTATACTACTACTATACATATACTACTACTACACTGTACTACTACTACTACTACTACTACTACAACTAATAGTAGTAGTAGTAGTAGTAGCAGTAGTAGTAGTAGTAGTGCTACTGCTACTACTACTGCTACTACAACTACTAGGCTACTACTATGCTGCTGCTACTACTACTACTACTACTACTACTACCACTACTACTACTACTACTACTACTACTACTACTACTACTACATTTGTGCTACGTAACTATTATTACTACTACTACTACTACCACTACGACTGCTATGTTGAGATGTATTGGATAGATGTTGGACTATTTCAAATTTTTTGTGGTGTAGTTCTATATCTGCATAGTTTTGCACTGATTGCATTATAGTAAAGTGTCGCTGCGTAATCAAGCTTCAATTCGATGTTCTCCTTTTACAACGTGTATGGACGCGTCAACGAACCTGGATTGACTGCATGATGCTGCCCTCTTTCATGTGTCCCGATGCGTGTAAGTCGTGGCATGTCATTGATCGGCTGCTCACCGTTTCACCCCTCTGAAGACCTAATTGGCTAATACCATCTTGTTTCACGCCCGGTGGCGTTCAGTCAGTGGGTAAGATAGCGGCCGCCCTTCCCCCATCGTATTCCCCAACCGCTGATGTCGAGGCGGGAGGCGGGGATTCTTCACCAAATCCGATTTACGTTCAACAACCTAAATAGTCATCCTTTTCTAGCCATCGGCAGTGTCTTTAGTATTCCTTCCATTTTTGTTTTCTTAATGGCACACCACGGCTAATGCACATTATACGAAGTAGAATTCAATTGGAAGCGGACGAAAGTGACCCTCCTGAAGTCGACACCAACACCGAGAGCCAGAGTCCAGTTCGTTCACCACCAAGTCATGGTGGAAAATAAAAATGACTGTTGAAATGGGAATACACTAAACGCAAGGGCTGATGTGTGTGGAACAACTCTCGATATGCATAGCAACGAGCCCCTGTAGATGCAATTCATACGAGTGTGTGTGTATGTGTTTCAGTTTTCAACTCCTAATTTTTGCTTCTACTTGAAGACATTATAAAGAGGAATGGAAATGTGTTTTTTTTTGTATGTGCCCAAATTTTGGAATGTTGTAGCTTTCTTCAGCAGTACCCATTTAGAATATTGTCTAGGTGTTATTTGAATGGAACTGAATAAGTACCATTAAAAAAAAATAAAAATGTTGTCTTTGTGTATGCGCGCAGTTTGTAAAATCAAAAGTAACTAAAACGATTGATTGTACCTCAGAGTTCGTTTTGTCAATGAGCTTCACCGCTTGATGAGACTTGTGACAGTTCAAGACAGACTTGATCAGCATGGAAGGTGAGGTCATGTGAATTTTGAAGACATTACATTTAAAAAAAAGCCTTGATTGTTACAATGCACAATCAAACTGCTAAAGGCCATCTATACACTTCCGCATGAAATTCATTCGTTTATTCATTTTCATCGACGCCCCCAGTAGGCTACACGTGACTGACGTAGTTCCCCGACATCATGACATGAAGTTCATCGCACGGGGAAGATTAAATTTAGAGTTTAAGACGGGTATACCACGTGTGTGATATAATGAGCCACATGCTCACCGTTCTCAGCAGCGAGAGAAGATGATAATTAGTGTCTCGTCTAATTGCATAGGAATGGAAGCTCGATGCATTGTGGGATGCAATCTCTCAATAAGTATAAACGCCAGAATAAAAGTTGACTAGACACCGTAGCAGCTAACTCCTGCGATATTGCATCAATTTTCTGGAGGACTTCAATTCCTGATGCTGCTCCTCTTCTGATGATGAGCCGCCTCTTTTCGGCCATAGAGCATCAAAGAATAAATCTCTGGAGGCAGAGTGGGAGAGGTTCAAAAACATGATTTCCATTAGTAATCTCGAGAGAGTTGAGGGAGTGCATTGGATGTCATCCATTAAAAATCTCTCCCAAACTCAACACGGCCTGAAATGATTACCGCGTTGCTTTAAGAGACAATCTAACACGCAGATGGAAGAATATTATGAATACTAGTAGTCTTAACTTTCAGAAATTGAACTCACACTCGTCTTGTCCAATTTGTCTCAATTGCTGAGTTAAAGTACCTGATCGATTTTGACGTCAAAATGTGATTTAGAAAGCAAGCGGTGAAGTCCTATACATTACATTGATATTCTAAACCATGAATATCATGGCAAGAGGAATTCACCTTTTTTGTTGCGTTTTTCAGTAAACAAGCCACTGCCCGAGAGATTTTCTCATAAATAAACGCGTTGTTTACGCATTTTTCCTTGATAAGGAGATACTAAATCACGAATGGTCATTTATGTATACAAAGTCATTCACGATTTCAATAAACACTTGGTGCGTGGGCATATATTTCAGCCCCAAGCAGCAAAGTGTGCAGCGCCGGCTGGTGATCAGCTGGAAAGACTCCGACCCAACCGGCCTGAATTAATCTTCAGCCGTGGCCAATTCATTTCGTGGAATTGAAAAAGCCCGAAGAGTTCATGATTAACAACCCCTTGGTGATCAGACGGGATGCCTGTGTTTGTTTGGAGGGAGCTATTTACTGTAAATTTCATCAAGGTGAAACAAGTGGGCTGCTTTTGCAGTCGAAAGTTATGAATGTTCAACAGGTAATTAGATTCGCATATAATCAGCTGGTAATGTTTGCCAGCGGGAATATGGATTTCGAAGTACGATGTACTTGCAAATATTTCCTCACAGCTTCGTGTATTCTCGGTAGATTGCACGAATTCTTATCGTTGTGTGCATATTCTACATAAATACATAATTAGGCTTTCAAATTAAATAATGGTTAGTCTCACTACACACATCACCACAATATCAAGAGTTCATTATCTTTATCGTCATGATTACAGACATCGTCAATCAGACAGCATTATGTGGTCGTCATCATGAGCAAGTACGTAGGGCCTACACATAACACTTAATTGCCTTCATCGTTGATATCATCATCATCATCATCATCATCATCATCATTAGTGTAATCTTGCTTATAATCACTGGTATCTTCATCAGAATGATCAGTAGCACCATTAGTATCATAGTCCTGACATCATTGCATCGATTGTAAAACAGTAAATCTTAAGACCAAACGCTTCAGTCATTACAATCAGGTTATACACGCCCATGTCGAGACAGAGAGAGAGAGTGTGTGTGTCTGTGTCTGTGTCTGTGTGTCTGTGTCTGTGTTGTGTCTATGTGTGAGAGAGAGAGAGACACACACACACACAGACAGACAGGGAGACAGAAAAAGAAGAGGATGGAGAGGAAGAATTAAGGGAGAGAGAGAACGAGAACAATAGAAAGGAAAGTCTAAGCAGCACAGATAGGCAGAGTGAGAGATGGTATCATATTGACTGATCAATCTAATCCCTTTCGGCGGGCAATTACGGAAGATAATTCTACGACATTTCATTGCCGAATTAAAGGCCGACACGTAAGGACGTGACTGACACGGGTATTCGTAGTGTTTGCATTGAATGTCCCGTTGTCCCAAAGGTAAATGCCTGGCTTGACGATACTGCAGTCTTTATGAATGATACTAATCCATATCGCTAGATTGTCTGCTATCAGTAAATCAAGGCACGGAGTTAAAATCATACATGACTGCCTCCCAATATCATATTGCTTGTCGTTTTGATCAGTCCATGGATGATCAAAAAACATCTTAAGCGTCCTCTGGTTTTGCAAATCATACTTAGTTGATTAACACAAACCATGATACTTTGGATCGCTAAAACTCATTGTGTATTACTTTAGTTTCCTCTGTCAAGTCCGCCTTTGTCCTTTTTCCCGAGAAGCAACATTCACCTCCAGATGTACCAAGACATCATATATGAATTTGAGGCACTCGCTGTTCACCATAGAGATAATGAGATTTCATCCCATGCCACTTCAAATTCGGCGCTGTGTCACAACCTGTGCAGGAGCGCCAATGCCGAGAAAGAAAAGATGAAAACAGAAACAAAAGTGTGCTGCCTGGTAGTATTATATCAGCACCTGCTTCCCTAAACGTGATTGATATATTGCATCATATAGCAATGCACAGAAAACGATTTACCGCCATTCCGTATTGCCGAAAATGTCACTCTGAGAAGCAGATTACATTTTTAGAGTGAATGAGAAATTACGCAGAAAATGCCATGATGATACTAAATTAAATATATTGGAGGTCAACTAAGAGCTTATTTACAAACAAGGAAATAAAAGCTAGAGGGTGATTGTTATGATTCCTACATTTTTTCTTGAATAAGCTAATATTGAAAATATATTGTTTGAGGCTGTGTTAAGAAAAACATTAGACCAGAAGGGCAATATTATCACACTGGATACGTAAATATGTTATGTACCTCTTTACTGCCGTCACTCCTCGTCTCCCTCTCTCTCTCCATCTCTCTCTCTCTCTCTCTCTCTCTCTCTCTCTCTCTCTCTCTCATTGGATAAGTTATTTGATTAAGGAGGGGAAAAGTGTGTTAACTATCTCAATCACTTCACATGATTGATTCGGCTGTTAGATTACTTCGCGCTCATTTTACTGATCAGTCACTGGACATAGCATGCAATAGATATGTGATAGATGGATCGATGTCATTATAGTGATGAAAGTTCGACCCACCAGCAAATTTATTCCTTTCAAGAAATCCCTCCATTTTCTTTGTGTTTATGTATGTGTGTATGTTCGTGTGTGTGTTTTATTAAGGATTCTTTAGTGATAGTTGGTCAGTTTTGTTGGCTTCGTTGTTGGCTGTGTTTTTTTTTTATGTTACGCTGATTTTTTTTTTTTCAGATTTAGTGCTCTTCCGAGCTAACCCCGCCCATGAATTTATTGGTGGTTACAATAACCACCAATTTTGCCATGAAACCTGACATAATTATTGTCATTTGGTGCCAGTATAGAATGTCACAGGTCGGAAGACAAGAGTATTGCAGGGCAAAATGACAAGGAGACGCTGATATTTTAGTTGAAAGTATTGGCAAACATCAGAGAGATCTATAAAAGAGTAATTCGTTGTTGCTAACACTGATTGCTCATGAAAGAGCATGGTGGTCACGATCTCGGCGTCATCGTATATAAGTGATAAGTTCCAGGTTTTGTTCAGTAAGCCAATAAAGTGGCAGATGGTTATCACACTTCAACACTGCTTGTCATAAACCTATTTAATGTAAGGTTAGTAGACATCCTCCTAAAACAACTTTTCATCTCATCCGCTCCTAGTGAGATTACAAAGCAGAGCAGAAGAGTCACAAGTGGTAAAAGGGTTTTAGCATTAAGGCGAGAGGTGTGTTCCGTAGAGTCCATTACGTGAAGAAACGAAAACGATTGATACTGAATCTCTCCTGCTTCCTTTTTTATCTCTCCTCCTTTTTCACACACACACACACACACACACACACACACAAACAAACACACACAACACACACACACACACACACACACACACACACAAACACATATCTCATTCTCTCTCGCGTCCTTACTCACTCCTGTACAACCTTTCATGAATGTTATCATTTTTTATATCTTTGTTACATCTCGCTTTGTGTTTTTGCTTGATTTCATTTTAAGGGGATGTTAAATCACGAAACACCATAGGGCACTTATTGTGTTATATTCAATGTCTTAGTCTTGATCTTGAGTTTGGTGTGACTTCTTGTTAGTAGAACAATTTTTAGGTGGCTGCTATAGATCAAGGCCCTTGTTCCGGAGTGTCATAAATCACAGGAAATGAATGATGTCTGAAAACACCAGACTAAACACCTATATCCGTTATGTGTGTATTCGCCCTTTTAAAACACCATTACTGGCGCTGCTATACGCACTCAATGTGAACTGTCAAGACAATATCTCAAAATGATAGATTGGATGGTCTATCAAATGAAGGCTGATATCATTTTCTCGCCATCAGTGCGCATCACTTACCCTTAAAGGAAGAGTGAACTTCAATGCAGACTTCTTCAATATCTACGTAAGAAAGCCCAACCGAATTTACAGAAAAGACTATAAATAGTTTAGTCCTTTAAGAAGTATAAGTGACTGCTAATGGCGTCTTTATGGTTGAATAAAAGCTAAGACGATATGCTAGTTGGTGAAGATGACCTTGATTATAATAAAGACAATAGTACTTTGGCTGATGAAAACGACGACGACGACGATGATGACGACAGGGAGGCAAGACGCAGTCAGTGTAAGTTGCTGATGTGGATAGTCAACAAAATCGGCCCGCGGATGAGAGTTAAGACGAGAGGTTTACAATCGTTCGCAGAGTGAATATCCTCGACTCCTTCACGGTGGTGTTATTGCGCTCTGGAGTTAATCTTTGTGCGTCATCGCAGACGGAATCCAAGCTCTTCGTTCCCTCATCATTTTACAATAGATTTCATTCGTCCTGGGAGAGAGTGAAGGTGACGAGAATCCGTAAAATCTGGAAAAGTCTGGACAGCAACGCGTATGATCAGATCGGGTGTCGCACGGTTGATCCGACTGCCACGCGCAGTCAGGTGAAAACATTACGTTTCCTCTCCTCGCCTTACCATCCAAGTGCCGTTGGAACTGTCACTGAAGAGCCGGTCCGAAAAAGCCTTGCATTATTCAAAGAACCAAAAAGCCATTCTACAGTCTTGAAAAAGAAGTAGAGTTTCGATTCTGATGTGCAATCGTAAGTGAGGAAATATCTTTAACATGTCTTGAGGAAGAACATACAGGGAAAAATGATAGGACCTACCTCTAAATATTTCGTAGCAGTAACATGTGGTATATCTCATTTACGTCTTCGTTTGGGTCTTCGAAACTTGTTGTTTGCTTGGAAGGTTCAAAGAAAAAACACCGCTGTGTGGGAATGCGTTTACCAATTTTTACCAGTTTTATACGTGCGAACGTGCATTTTGAATAATGAAACTTGTCCTCTGCATTAAGTGATGGCCCGAAAATATATACTTTTGAAAAAAAAAATAATCCATTGTGCGCATATTGAATTATGAAGTAACAAATACAATGTAACAATGGGGATGTCGTAATCAGGTTTGATTGACAATTTGCTAATCATTAGCGAATCCAAGAACAGTATTCTGTGTCATCTCGCAGTGTTCTCTCTTTTAGATATTACCATTCAAAATTAGCTCCATGCCACTGACTTTACTATTTTGATATTTCTGCTTCCAAGATATACCCAGTCCAAGTATATAACCATACATTTTCGGTCTTCACATGGGCGTCCTATCATTATGTGTGTGTGAGTGGTTGCGTGCGTCTTTATTGGAAGTGCGTAAGTGTGTGGGTACCAATGCCTGCTTACGCTGACGCTGTGTTTACCTGTCTCGCAGTCATTAACGATTTTCCATGTGTTCAATCACACGTAATTACAGCATCTCACGGAGCTGTGTGTTCAGTCTCTAGGGGTCAAAGGCAACGAACTTTTACGCTGATAAAGTCTCAAATCCGTCAGTTTCATTTTTTCCTTCCTTCAAACTCCTGCCCCCCCTTTTTTTTCTAGAAGATGCATGTCTTCCATATATTGCGACTCGCTTAGTGCTGTTTTTAATTCACTTGCTCAAAAAAAAAAAAAGCAGATCTACTTAGAATAAAAGAGAGGTAAAAAATATCCCTGTCATTAGCTGGCCGACATCATCCGTCATTCTATTTCTCTCTGATACCCCCAGCGGCTTCAGAACCACTTTTCATGCAATACGTGCTCATATCTTCTTGACCAAATGAATAATACAGGGCCCAGTGTTAGTATGCCATCGATTTATCAAACGGAATCAAGAAGGAAAGGGAGAAAATAAAAATATTGTCGTCTGTTTGGCTTGCTTTCCATCTGGCCAACGCATTTGGGTCTCCGAGCCCGATGAGAACATAAATGTCAATACGCTTAGAGGCAGGAGCCATTACCGGAAACAGAAGGCGATTTAACTTACCCGCTCTACAGTCAATGTCATAATATAGAGCTTCTACTCTAGATCTATAGTGTAGGCTGACATATTGTTCACATACTGGTCTAGTCATGTTCTCATGTTGCCGATTCAATTGTTCTTGGCTGTGTTTTGCTAATTATCCTATTTCATAAATATTGAAAGAAATAGTGCTACGGCAATAGTAATAACAACATGAGCATCAACAACAAAACTACTACTACTACTACTACTACTACTACTAATAATAATAATAATTATAATCATAATGTTATCATTATTAATACTATTATTTTTCTCATCGTCTTTATCACTGATTATCTTGTATTATAACCATTAGATCATCATCAGTGAATACAATGTCAATCGCCAGTGCAAAAGGAAAGTGTGAATATACAACATATTCATGATGATTATTCGTATTATCACATACAGTTGCTGAGATATTGATCATAGTGTAACTATTACAGAAAAAGGTTCTCGCCAATTAAACCTGTGCGTTTATCCCTGATCTTACACACTCACAGTATGGATTAACCCTTTTTAATATGACCCAAGTCATGGTACTCATCTTTTTTTTTTCTCCAATGCCAGAAGTTGATTATCGTCATTCGTCATGATTCGTTGTGTACATCAGTCGGAAGGAAATAGAATCTATCCATGGACTTTTTTTCTTTTGCTCTTAGCGTGTTTTGTGTCAATATGTGCCACGACGAATACTCGAACAAGTTGTTACTTCCAAGAGAGAGGTTAAACAGTGTGAATTGTGCGGCAGTTGGGCTAGATTCAGCCCATGATTGCTGAGTAAATAGCAGACACGTCACATGATGGACGGATGTCAAGCACCAGTGAGACGTGAGAGCGTAGATGGAGAGATAGATAGATAGATAGTACTACAGATGATGGATAGTTAGATGCGTAGGTGGATGGATGGATGGATGGATAGATAGATGGATAGATGGATAGACAGATAGAAATTTGATGGAGCACCCGGTGCTCACAGAATTCATCAATGCATGTCAATTTCGGTTCTATCGAAATTAATGGCTAAAAAGTCCGAGGACTAACCACATTCGGTTCACATCAAAATTTGACAGAGGAATAAACACTCCATCATAACAGCAAGGAGACACAGCAAAGGAAAGGCACTAAGTTACAGCCAAAAGGCATATATTGATATGACTGTGCTTACATAATAAGAACGCACATTATAAAGTCTACCAAATTATGCGATGCTCACATCCGTAAAATAAAAAGCTCTTTCTGCACAGTACTAATAAAGTGGAAATTTTCGCTCATTTCGCGCAACCTGAAACTAGCACGAAAATAAAAACACGCAAATATTTTTGCATGCCATAGGTTCCAGTATAGTTGATATCTTGATTCCGCGGAATTAGAAACACGCGAAACTCTTCTTACCCGTCTGAGCGCGAAAAATGAGTCGCGCGAAAATATCCATTTTTACAGAATAACCTGAACATATTTCCTGTGTGCAAAAGAGAGAGGTACAGAGAGAGAGAGAGATTGTTGTTCTATAAGATGCTTTGAAAACCATCACAAGGTAAACATGAGAAAATAACTAAGAATAACGTAAGAATTGATAATGGTAAGTTTCACAACACAGAAAGAGCATTAACAAAAGTGAGATTGCACAAAATCTATTTTCTTTTTCACTCTTATCACAGTCTTTCTCATTTATATATTGTTTTCTCTCCCCTGAATTCGATGTAGGTGAACACAAAATCCTCAGGATGCCACAGTAACGTGGTAGAATGTCCTGGCAGGATCTGGTATATGCTTTGAATAGTTAATAACCATTTTGTTTTCTTTCTGATATTCGCCCTTGTCAAGCCCTTCGTGGTTCAAATGGGGAGGGAGGGGGGTTCAAACCGATGATTGGAAAATGTCCAAAAAGTAATTATGATCGGAAGGTATGAAGGCGTCTTTATAGGATGTAACGTAGTTTTCTGTAAGGTCAAAAAACGTATAGAAGCATGCAATCTCTTACCACTTACTTCCCCACTTTCATCTCTCCGTCTTCCTCCCTTCCCCTCCCCCTTCCCCCATACTCCTCAACATCCAAACAACTGCAGTAAGACATGATATGTGCCTCTCTGGGTTGTGGATATAGAGCTTTTTATCGATCACTGCGTCGCCTCCTGACAATGTTATCGATTAAACACTGACAAGTCCAACCCACGCACAAGGTATGGCTGAAACGTAGCCACCCACCACTGCCATTCGGGAGCAGGAAAACGGTGAACATGAAACCCAGAAGAAGGAGACTCCGAAAGTAGGCCAGTCTGCCTCTTACAATCCATTTAGAACCCGAGTGAAGTCTCCGCAAACCAGAATGAAAATAGCCAGAGTGATTTTTGTTTTCCTTTTTTTCTTGTTTTTTTTTGTTTTTGTTTTTGCGATGACAAGAAAAAGTAACAAGCGTGAAGTATGTTCGTGAGATTTGGAGTGCAAAAAGGGGCTTATGTCATGAAAATTTTAAAGTCACATGAACACAAAGTGTTTTTGTTTTTAAACCACACTAAAAAAACTATGTATCATAATTCCAAATCGTCAGTTTCACATTTCATTGTCTGTCTATGTACATCATTTGGACATTTTTTCGTCATATTTTCAGCTTCTTTTTATTTTTTATTTTTGTAAACATTCAGAGGTCCTGACGAATTAACAAATAATTCAACAATCTTGTGGGCAATTGTAGGTGAAAAAAACGTAAACATATTCCTATTTTTGTTGGATCGACGAAACTTACAAACTTACAGACAACCAAGCGTCATCTACACTGAAATGTGGTGCCTGCATAATGGGTCATTATGGCACAGATTTATATTTTCAGCTGATCAATATCAACATTCATTGTATCAATCGTCTGCAGTATGAGAACGTATGTAGGCCTGCTCTGGTGATGTAATCGTCAACCAATGATTATAATATAATACTGTTCGCCTGTTGCTCATCGAGGACAAAATGTTACTTTCGACATGAGCTACACATGCATGTTTACCGGTGTTTTGATATCTATACGTCATCCATCATTAGTATCATGTATACCTCCTTTTTTTTTTCTTTTTTCTTTTTTTTAGGGGGGGGGGGGGCGGGTCAGAGCAAATGCATCAAGGAAATCCTCTTTAACTTGTTGCCTTTTATTCCTTAACAAAATCCTGTAAACAAAAAGAGACTTACAGAGCTCTTACTCGAAATATCTCAACATGAATATCGCGAAGATAAGAATAATAACTGAATACAGTAATAACTGAACAATGTGGTATTCTCAAATTTCTCGCCATATCAAAGTTAATATCCCTATACATCTGCGTTAAGGGTTGAATTTCAATACCCCCAGCCTTGAGACGATCAGTAGGCCCTATAGATTTCTACCCGGCAGGCATATTCAAGATGCGTTTGATTTACAACAACACGCGGTGCATTGTGGGTTATAAGTCGACCGACTTTCAAAGTCATCAAATTGGAAGACGGTGGGGGGGGGGGGGGGTGTGGACCTGAGCAGTTGTGCGCATGCGGTGGCGCGCTCCACTAAAATCATTTGATCCACGTAAGTACCTCTCTGACTTGTATTGTTTTATTTTTCTTGTCTTCTCCTATTGTTTCGCCTACAGAGTCCGTGTATTCACAACCGACGCGTATCGACGATCAAAGCATCACACTGCACGTCCTGGATACAGCCGGAGAATTTGTGAGTTTTTGAAATGACGATGAAATTCCTCATAAAATCAGCCCCTATCAATCAAAACATCCAGCTCTAAATTCGCATGTATCAGGTGGCTTGTCGCCTGGGGATCGATCCCATGACAAAAACAAGCAAACATACATTTTTATAGCACACTGACACGTATCACCTTATTGCCAGTCTTGCTGAAAATAACACCATTAATTCTAATTCTGCATGATGGAAGCAAAATATTTACGGGAGCCGTCCCGCTTTATCCCTCACGAATACCATGGCTCAATTAACCCTTTCCCTGCCAGGGACTTTCGGCAGTATGTGCAACACTGTAGGGTTTTCTATTCTAATCAACACTTAAAGCACACAAAGGATTAAGAGATCATGATAACGTATCTAATGTGAGTGCAGAGACTTGCGATATCAAAAGAAACTATTTCAGTAATTCTCATTATTCACCCACAACTCTGGTTAAAAATAGGAATCCCATACTGACCTGCGTTTCTGAAACTTTTTTTTTTTTATTCCATGGAGCATACAATAACGCATTTTCTACATTTTGCTTAATGATGGTTATAGAAGGGTGACAGGTACAGTCAGTAACGGATCGATTGTTTTGCGTCCCTTTTCAAAACAGAATTTGCAGGTAGCCAATATTTCGTAGTTTGTAGAGTAAAGATAATGATGTTTTTGTAAGATGTATAATGAGGCGTTGGCAAAATGAGACTGTATCTCCTGGGTATACGGTAGGAGACCGTTTGGTTGACAACACCCTAGGCAACTTTTGATTTTCAACTCTTGGGTTTTGCTTTGTTTGTTTTTGTTTTGTTTTGTTTTTTGACAGCAGACAAGGGAAACAGTTTAAAATACCATACAAAATACCTTTTGTGGCGCTCATATTTTGTATTCTCCCGCATGACAACCCCCCCCCCCAAAAAAAAAAAACAACTATCATTAAGAATGTTTACGACAATATTTTTGGCTTTCTGCGTTCGATTAATTTGTTAGAAGTGGTTTGTCTTCGGATGAACAAAAACATACAAGCGAAAATGATCCACCTACGGATAACAGAAGAGGTACGAGCAGAAACGAAGACACAATGTCAACAGTCTAAATGACGCACAATAGAAATATGGGGATGTCGGGGTATTCACCTGTCTTTCAGACGTCCTTGAGATCAGCAGACAAGTACAATCATTTTGTAAAAATACGTCATATAAATGCAATTTTCCTTTCCAGTTTATTTCTACATTTTGTCCTTTGTATCTATGATCATGCAGCATATGGTAAATGTCGCTGAATTTATATTAACAAACATCTAAACACAGATGTTTTCCATATTATGTGATGCATTATGGGATAAAGTCGCTCTAAAGGCAGATTGTTTGATGGCCCACCGGTATTTACATGTAAATTGCAGACATTGCAAGACATGGCTCTCCCAAATGCCTTAAATTCATAGCTTTCTTTCAATGTCAATATTGTCAGGACGTATTTAAACTCTCGATGTAGTCCATTTGCCGTATATTTCATTCTACTACTGTAATCCACGGGTTCAATTGTATGTTATTATGTCGCGGAGCTCGCTTCCACACAAATACATTCACTTAATATCTGCGCAGATTCCGGCAAATGAATGCAGTCGATTTGCTAAGTTTGTTCTTTTTTTTTCTGTTTCATTGCTTCTGACGAGGAAACACAATTGAAAAGAACCCTAATTCATACAACTGTATGATGTTAAGGACTTTATGACCCCCCCCCCCCCCCCGTCTTCTCTCTTGTAGGCAGACAATTATTAGTGAGGAAGAGTAATTTGTTTTTCAGAGACTGTACGTCACATAGCGCAATAATCTTCATCAGTCTTTGTCATTCTTCATGCCTTTCAATATCTCTTAGAGGGAAAAACGTCACCTCGTTGGAAATTCAAATTGTCAACAGGATGTTTCTAACTGTTACAAGTGTGCAATAGAAAAGTTCCCCCATTGAAAAAGTAGCGAATTTGCAATTTAAATCACGTCCAATGGACAATTTCCTCGTCGTGCTTGCAATCAAGAAGTTATACACTGCGTCATGGGCTTCTGGTTATAGGTCACGTGATTTCTGTTGTTAGGACGTATCTGTCATTTATTTTTTTAGTATTGGCGTCTTATTGAATGTATATATGAGTTATTAGTAGAGGTTAATTGTCATCACCATAGCAACAATCCTGTTCCTGTTTGTTCTTTCAGGATTTCGAGAGCTCAAGCCGGATTGAGCAAATTCGAGGATCGGATGCCTTCGTGCTGGTTTACTCTGTTACGGACAGGTCGAGCTTTATCTACCTGCACAAACTCAAACGTTTCATCTTTAAGTCAAGGCGCGACCTGGACCGCGCCCCGACGCTCATCATCGGCAACAAGGTCGACCTTTGCCATTTGCGAAAAGTGACGACACAAGAAGGCGTGCAGCTGGCCAAGGATTACGGGTGCGCGTACTGCGAGATGAGCGCCAGCGAGGGGTTTGTGCCTGTGGTCGATGCGTTCCACGATCTCTACCGCGAATTCTACCGCGCCGAAAAGCGCGCAAAAGTCAAGAAGATCACATCTCGATTGCAGCTTCGCCAGACTATCAAGAATTTCACCGACAGGCATCTCTATCGATCGCGAACGAACACTCTATAGTGCAGTGACCCTTGCCCACTGACCCCAGAATATTGCGAATCCGCGATCCTGAACTTGTTTGAAAAAGGCATGCAGTTATGCGTTGACTACCATGGAGGATACATAGGATGATGGAGTGATTGCCCGTATCAGAGCAAGAGATTTAACACTCACTGTTTATCCTCTGTAAAACCTGTCCATGTTTAAAGGGGCACGGTCCCAGGATTCAAGAGGGCGCTTTGGATGGCGTGATGATCGACGCCATCTTTACGAAGATCGACGATGTAAAGCTAGTCAAACTGTCAATAAAAGTAAATCGCAGGACAGTATGTGTGAGCGCTCATTTGTACAGGTTCAACTGTTCCCGGTTCACTGTAGACCTACGTAGCTTAAATATGGTACGCATGTGTTAGACCGGACAGATCATGTTATGCTGAGTAGATCTTATGTAGATCGAAAATCTAGTCTCTTTATATTACACAGCAATCCGTTGACTACTCGTGTACTAAAAATGTTACACGTATTTACACCCATGTTTCCGCGGCTAGCAAGCAAACAAACTTTGTCTTTGAAGGATCAGCATGAGGTAGTCTGAACCAGCTGGGAGCAACTGCCGAATCTAAAGACGAACTGAGATTGTCACTGTTTCGACAAACTCACGGTATGAATTGGTTTTCTCTGACGTTCGGAACAAGGCAGATCCGGAAGAAAAGGTCCATGTTAGAGCGCCCTCATGTATCCTGGGTCCGTTTCCCTTTAACCATTGCCGCCAATATCCATTGCCTGCATTTTGTGAAGACTACTCATTGCTGACGTATTGGGTTAATAATGCACACAGCTTGTACACGCATTAATTGCACTCATTCAGGATTCAAATAGCTGTCTACAGAAAAAAAAGCCCGGATGTATGGTAGGCCCTACACTTGGCATCGTAACATCTGTATCAACACTGTGAATGGATTGGCACCATTTTATTTCTAAACGGAGGAACGATTCTATTATCAGGAGTGCTATGATGTGACGATATCGTATGATGACCGGAGTAAATGCACACGGTATCGTTATGTTTTGCGCACTGTGATTTACGCATCACGTGATATATTATCATATAATATCATTCCACCATCATGACTAATAGATTTGACTGGTATTACGTATTCATTACGGCTATCCCACAGTAGGCCATGAACAGTGGTTGCAGTATATTAAGATATGACTACATTCTTGATTTAAAGGCAACAAGTAGAATTAATGAGAATGATGAGCAATGTGATGCAAAATACATTTTCCTATAGCAACAAAAGGCCCAACCATACGCGTTGGTCAGGTCCAATCCTTCATGGCAACCACTTAATTTCTTTATCGCATCGTGAGAAGCCGAGACGGTAGGATGATGCTGGGCTTATGTCATATTTTGATTTTATTCCAATCTCTAATACTGCTGACTGATTGCCAAGGGCTCCTTGAGATAGAAAGGACAAGGGTATCGTGTTTGTTCAACAATGGTGATGTGAATCTATAGGAATATTGTAAGCGTTGCGAAAATTAGATAAAGGAGGACAAGGCTGAAGAGAACGTGACTTAATGTTATTATTAACTTTTCCTCTTTCACACAACTTGACGGGAAATCTGTGAGTTTCGAAAACGTTTGGGCTTCGTCAAATTTGAAATAAAGATTGACTGACGTAGACATCATAATGTTCATGAAAACATTCGTTGTCAATATTGACCTCATTTTCAGGTGGCTCGATACCGGTCGTTCGATGATCTGAAGTCAAATAGAAACTAAGACATTTAAAGCCAATCGTTGGGAAAGTAAGAAAGTACTGTATTTATTTCTTATTGGTAAGCACATGCTGGTTGCAGCTCCGTGAGCTACTTATGATACAGAGCGCCATCATAAGGCAGTTTTGATGGACATTGGAGAGGTTTGGAGGGAAAATGCAGTCAACTTCCAGGATGCCAACCAACATAATACCAGCTACAAATGCTGACGAATGCAACAACTATTTTCTTCTCGAGATGTCTTCTATCCCATATTCTGCATACTCGTACAATTAAAGACCAAACATTCTGCATTGCCCCCATTCCTTGCTGCTCATCCTCATTGACATAAGAGCGAAGAGCAATCATTTGTTGGTCTACTGACCTCGTGATGTGGAGGCAGCTGCGTTTGTCTCAACGCGCGGTCGTATTTACGATGCGCCGTGGGAGGGAAGGGCACTCCATTGCCCCCTCGCAGGATTACGGTCATTCACTATGGCAGCATTTTGCAGGATGAAAGTCTTTCCATATAAGTCGAGATGACACAACTAACGGCAGACTACGAACAGTAATCAAACGGCGTGAGACGAAACTGAAAATCGATTTGACTAGGCTATTTCATAATTGCGAATTCTTCATTTCTAAAATCCGTATGTTTACTCCACTAGATTGATTTAGCTATCCCAAGCAGTAACTTCACCTTCGTCATTCATTGTTCATCGACATCATTGTCTGCACATTATTTATCATGTGCATCTATGGTTAAAAAGTGAAGTCGTAGAAGATTGGGATTATGTACTCCTGTGAGACTAAATCACATAAGGAGCTTTTGGCTGAAGCTGCTAAATGGCAGACTGACACAACTATATCACGATTGGCATGATTGGCAACCAATACAGTTAACCATAATTATCTTGAAAAAAAAAAATATATCTATTCAGTTATTATTGCGTGATATTCACACAGCGGTTATTATACATATACTTGTATACAAACATCTGAAGAGTATAAAGATCAGTCTCCCATAATACTGGCCGTGCAATCTATGGTTAGTTTTTGTCTCTTTCTAGCCAAAGGTGTCACAGAGGTGAGAATAAGATAGTACAGAAGAAACTTAATGAAATGTTCTATTGATCACTTTGTAGTTCGGCTGCCTTTGGTATGAGAATTGCGCCGAAGATTGACGTTGCCAGTTGAGTAGCAGAAAGTAAAGACCATCCAGATTTGAACAATCTTCAGAAAGGCCCGTTCGTAACAAGGACGGATGGTATTACCGATCGGAGTTGAATTAGACCAGGGCCCCGTTGCAAGAAAGTTGCAATCAATTGCAAATAATTGCTAATTTTGAAACAACCATTCTGATTGGCTCAGGGTCTGCCCTATTAAGAAGACATGCATGCAACAATGATTTTGATTGGCCAGTGACAATCAGTTGCAAGTTGCGTTTAAACCCAAGTTTCTAGCAACGGGGCCCAGGCCCCCGTTTCATAAAGCTGTTCGTAAAGTTACGAACAACTTACGAGCGACTGGTGATCAGTTCTTGTGCTGAATTATGAAAGTATAGCACATCAGAACTGATCACCAGTCGCTCGTAAGTTGTTCGTAATTTTACGAACAGCTTTATGAAACACCCCCCAAGGAGGTGAGATGAAAACTCTCATCTCCCTGGTAAGACTGGCTTATCTTTGTGAGGGTAGGAAGCAGGACATAGCCATCCCTTCGTCTCATGTCGGTCAAAAGCGGCAGCAATAATGACCAATTTCGCGTCGAAATGTCGGCTGTCACTCCGATTAACTTGTCCTTTAACCTCTCTAAGACTCTTCCGATGGGTTGCGGCGCTGATGAATGAGCTATACGCTCGTGACTTATGGTCAGCGCCTGCTGCGTGGTCAGTAATGTCCTCTTGATCACTAATATGATATACGCAGAAGTATCTTTGGCGTGCTCCTGACTTAATGGGTAATGACTGCCAATGGATGGTGACTCCTCTTATTTACTGGTCAATGATGCCCCCGTAGCCGCAAAATAGTAGTCACAAACAGCACTGGATTTGCAAAATCTGCAATGGTATCCATATCTTTGATATAATATATCTGCAAGGTCAAGTATATTAGCCAACGGTTTTCATGTTTGGTTATTTTCCCCTAGACATGCTAGATGCTTTCAGTAGAACAGAGAAAAATATGAAACGCAAACGGACCTCATTTGATTTTAGTCCATGGAAGCAAAAGTCAAGCACTGAATGTATACAATTCCATAATCAGCTGGTTCTTGTTTCCTTGCTTTGTTGTTGCTGTTGTTCTTGTTATTGTCACTTCTTTCTTCTCCCTCAATATCCAGTGATATAACTTGAATTGATGATGGAACGCTGGCGTTTCATGCTCGCTTTTTTAAATGTTATTCGCACATGATTTATCTCATGCATATTCAATGTTACTCTGACGACACAATGATTTTAGACGGTCGATGTGATTTAAATAATGACGTATGTAAATTTGACATGTATGTATATCGTTTTTATTTTGCAACATGATATTTGTTTCCAAAGAATTTGCATCACACACATTAACATATGATTAATATGGCATTATTAGTTATAGTACTGTATATGTTTGTCAGTTTTGACAATTAGAATCTGTTGGCATTGCACGCAGGCAGGAACACCATCACTACGCAATTTATGACATAAAGAAGTTGGTCTGCGAGAGACACCGCTATACATTGCAGTGGATCAATCTTAAACTTGTCTTGCTATACAGCCTCAGCTGCATCAAATGTTCAAACGCACTGATGAAGAAACACAGGCATACAAGTCTTCTGAAAATTGTTGTCAAAGTATATATGTGAAAAAAAAAAATATAGCACCGTGCTGGAAAACCTTCGAGGTGCAAGCTTTCATTATTGTCAAACGAAAAATTGAAGTTCACTCTGTGTATGGATTTTCGCTTTGTTGCAACATTCAATAAACAGTCAAACACTATGTTGTTGTTTTTTCCTGTAATCTCACTTCTATTATAAACACTAGTAGAAAGTAGAACCGTAAGGCTAATATTTTTTTTAAAAACAAAATTGCTGTCAAACTCTGCCTTGAAATGAGTGATGGAGCCATCTATGCAACTATAACTGTATAGAATGAGAGTTTCCTTGGTTTATTTCTAGACGCAAACCCATGATGCATTAGAGACCCATTAGTAAAAGCGGAAATGGGAGGTATGGAGACGCTTTTCCTCGATAACTGCCTTATGAAATCATCTTCATCCTAATGTCACTATTAGCTGACCCATATTGATACACAGTTAACTCTATTTAAAGTCTACAAGGGCGTTACTCCACACAGCCGATGAATACTCTTTTTTTTTTCATTAAGGAATTTAATATGATAGCCATAACCATTTACAAGCGTACGTACTGTTCAGTTGATTCGCTCTAACTTAATGGAATCGTTTATGTTTTTGAAATGTATCCGTAAACTCAGCCTTCATCAACTGAGGAGATGGAAAAAGGCCTAATATGACATTCAAGTTCAGACCCTCAATTCGCCCATCATTCTTTCACGTATATGTCATAGTTCCATGATTCAAATTACAGTCAACCTCGCGTTAGTCGAATTCATGGGGACCAAAGAAAAATGACTTACGACTTACATAATAGAATTACACAATTGGGGCGAATTTTTCTTCAACTTCTGCCAATTTTTTGACTTGCGCGAGGTCGAGTTACAGGGGATACTGACTGTACAACGGTATTTGTATGTTGATACTCGATCATGCGAAGGAGTTGAGGGTTTCACAATGATACCACGATGTTTCCTTTTGGCAGCGAGTACGTTGATATCATCCCGTAAAAGGTAACTTTCCTCCAAATAGCGTGACTCCGCAATAACATCTTCTCGTTTTGGTGAAAATGTTATGGCGAGATGAAAAACATCCCCAGCGATGTTTCATGTTTAATGTTTTAGCAGCAACACGGCTAAAACATGCGTGGGAATGACATACAACAATATTGTTAAAGCGCGAGGGTGACTTGTTCGTGTGCGTCAAAGCGTTTCTATGGTGATGGACATCATTGCGAGCAGAGATTTGATACCTCCACCGTATTCACAAGACTCCGGGTAGACCTTTGACTTCAGAGTCTATCCGTCTTCATCGTCCCTGGAATTGTGACACATCACTTCAACACTGTCTTTGTCTAAGTAAACAAATAACTTCGTGTGTACACAGCGATATCATACTATTCCATGTTCAGTGTAATTGAGAAACAATATTTATTTGTTTGGTTGACATTTACACCAAGATACTACACTGTTTGAATGTTCGTTTGTCTATCACGGGTCTATTCTATTTACGCGTTTACTCGTGTGTCGATCATTTCAAATAAAGAGCAACTGGATGAGAAGAAATTGTCAAATTCGTTAATTCTTTACGTTGTATTTTGTGTTTCATATAATCATGATGACAATTCAATCACTATGCCTAAAACACAAGACTGCATGCGACATCGTTTGTTGAACTCCCGTTGAATCAAGATTCCTATGTAAACAACACGTCAACACTTAGAAGTTTATTCTTTCCACATATTACCATTGAAGATTGTTGTTTTTCTGTCCTCTCATATAGTATCTTTCTAAATCGACTGAGTTATGCATTTTGTGGTATATGCATCCAAATCTTGTGGTTGTGTTATGCCTTTATAACAAAAAAATCCATGACTGCATTTGATTCCTCGAGTAGTTGATTGATCGCTTTGCTCAAATTATGACGAAAACGCAAACTGACGAAACAGATTCACAGTCGAAGAGCACTGTTAAATATTGTTTAGTAATTATGATGCTTAATGATGACGATGATGAGAATGATGATGGTGATTATAATGGTGGTTGTGGTGACAGTGTCAAATAACACGTTGTTTTATAATTATGAATGTGTCTCATGAACGGTTGCAAATAAAGAAAAAATGATGGTTATTATGGCAAGAAATATATCATAAGATAATATGACAGACAGGACATAGCACCTCATCAAAGAGGCTTTACCGCGTTTATCACCCATGAAACTTAAGACCATCCCTATAGTCACTGTGGCTTCAATCACCGTTCAAATATCGTGATCTTTGACTAGGCACGCAATGTACAGCAGCTGATCACGCAACGCCGCCAAACGTTTCTTACGATGTATTTGGTAAGAAGGGATAAGCTCAAGGGAAACGCCCCTTGGAGGGCATGTGGAGACGGAACCCCGGATATCCTTAGGTTTATTAGTACAGCTGTATTGAAGGGGAATTTACACCCAAACACGTATGTGGATTCAATGAATACAGAAGTATTATAGGAACACATCAATGAAGTTTAAGGAAAGTACGGCAGTCCGTTCAATAGTTATAAATTTCAAAACGTGTATGTCCTTGTGCCATCATTGCTGGACAGTGTTTGATAAGAAATGAAGTGATAGCACAGTAAAGGGGAATGATACAAAATATATATTGGATTTCATTGGGTGTTTTTTTCTGGAAGGGCCTCTTCCCTCAAAATAATCATGATGTTAAGAGTAATATCATTCTCTCTGCCCTCTGAAGGAACAAGTCATGAGTTCTTTCTTTGCTTCATTTTCCATCTGACAAGATGGCTGGATAGCCCATATTCAGCTGCAATATCTGGTCTTCCATGGGATCCAGTTATATGTATATATATCAGGCGGGACCGTTTCATGTGTACACTTCTGGTCGAGGTAAGGATTTAGCTTTTAAAGTTTTGCGAGATATTCAGAAACCACTCTATGAGATGTAAAAGAGCAAGGGGTATCAAAAGTTTATTTGATGAAAATCGGTTTTGAAATGGCTGAGATATCCAAAATCAAGGTGAAACAAAGGGATCCCATAATAAAAGGCGCGGCCTGTCGCCTTTTATAATTATCACTGTTTTTGATATCTCAGCCATTTGAAAACCAATTTTCATCAAATAAATATTGCATCCTTCTGAAAACTACATGCTCTTTCATATATCATAAGAGGTTTCTCATTATCTCACTCGGGAATGTTCAAAACATGAATCCCTACCTCAACCAGTACTGTCCAGTCCCTTTAGGCACCTGCTCTTATGCGATGAATAAATGAAGTTGGATCTTTTACGTGCATGAATTATGGCTCTCTCACACACTGGACCTCCATTTTATATCCTATCTGAGGGACAGTGTTTTGCCTCTTACTATAGAGGGAACGGTGTGATTACACACAACATTGCTCAGTAGGTCCTTTAATCATAAAGAAATAAAATGGTAGGTAGAAATCTGTTCATATAATTTCTTCACACTATCTTTCCATTACTTCGCAGCCTTCTTATCGAGTATAATGACGGCTATTGGTGTCTACAACTACAACAACAACAACAAATCAAATCTATAATAACAATAATATGGAAAGTGTAAATAGCATCTAAGACAAACATGTTTCGAATCGCTTTACAAATACCAAAAGAAAACAAACATATAAATCAACTACGAATACAAATAATCGACAATACATTATCATCAGTACTGTTCATGAAATAAATGGGTCATGAGTTTCTTTTTGAAAATGTCAATGGAGGTGGAGGACTTAATATGACTTCTGAATGGATCGCCCGATTTTCGATAATCAGATTACGAAGTCTTGCATGGAGTTTGAATGAGAATGCTTGAAGATCTCCTACTAAGTGTCTTCCCTTTTTCTTTCCTCTTTCTTTCTTTATTTTCCCTCTTCTTCCTCCTCTGTTTCCTGTGATCACTTTTCAAGATAAGAATCTTTTTAAGATTAAAAAATCACCTGTTAATTCTGATAGGGATTTTTCTTGTGGAAAAGGAGAAGTGTGTTTTTTTTTTTCGTATCAAGTTATTTGTGATGAGAAGTAAGTCATCACAGCGACAATAATTTGTCTGCTTTCTCATATTAAAGGGTAGAAAGAAACGGGGTCATCCCACTAAACCGACACCCACGAGTTATACAGCCCACGATTTCGACACTGAAAATAGGTCCATGAGTCATACAGCTCACGAGTCATACAGCCCATGAGTTTGACACTAGGCCCATGAGTTCGACACTGGGTAAAAACAGCCCACGGGTTCGACAGATACAACACGGGGCTTAATGCGTCGGTCTCGTGGGCCTTGTTTGCTTAGTGTCGAACTAATGGGCTGTATGACTCGTGAGCTGTATAACTAACTCATGGACTGTATGACTTGTGAGCTGTATGACTCGTGAGCTGTATGACTCGTGGGTGTCGGTCTCGTGACGTGCACCCGAAAGACACTGCATTAAATCTCATTTGATTAAAAGTTATAGGGCCTATATATTTTTTTTTCAAAGACTATAGAGAGACAGTCCTCTCACGAAGCAATAGTAAACTTTTTGAAGAAGATTCATTCTGGTTCAAGTGGCGAAATCCTATGGAGTTATGCAGATTGTGTTATCTCTAATCATCACACATGATGTTGAAACACTTCCAGCTTCTTAAACCAGAGGGGGAGGGGGGGGGGGGGGGGCTAGTCGCTAAATCAGTTGATAATTGCTGTACAGGGAGTCCACTTTATAGTTTGTTGGCGAAGGACAAAATGAGTTTTTATTTTGTGCCATGATGGGGAGAGAAGTCGAAACCTATGCTTGCTTGTTGTTGGGTTTGTTGTTCGTCCGTGGTCTTTTTTTTTTCGAATTATTGGGATACATGAACGTGACTGACATAAAATTTATTCTCATTTGACATTGCTCGAGATAGTTCGAACTCGGAATAGTGTTTAAAGGCCATACTCTTCAAGCATCGAGTCAATTACACCACATTACCCTTCAGCAGATGGTCAACGTGAAAAACACGAGTTGTTGTTTTTATCTCGCCCGCCATTTTAGTAACTTAAAGGATGCGGCTGTGATTAGTGAAGGCATGATGTTTGCGTCATTCATTACCAATACCCATCCTCCAAACAAAGTCATTTTTACCCTATAAAGACCAAACTATTGTAAAACAGAGACAGAGAAGCAAGAAAACGGTTAGAGCTCTGGCAGATTCATACATGTCACAGCAAATGGCAATTAACTGTTCACGATTGTCATGGTCAATGTGACTTACGAAGTGCAAAATCGTCTCTGCAGAATGCTCAAGCGCAACAAACAAAGAACAAATCAAGGAACACAGAAAATCGACACGGTTGATGAAGAATTAAGTGGGCACATTATCTGTTATAAGGTGATTCTTAAAGAAGTCGAATGATTTACATTTGTTTATGTCTTCAAGAAGGCTGTTCATAGAGAAGGTTCGGGATATGCGAAAAGGCTCTTTTTACATACCCACGTTCTAGTCGATTTTGAAATAACAAGGGCACAATAATTTGTTGATAGCAATTTATGAGTAGGAACATAATGACTTTCTAAAGAAATGTTATATCAATGCGCTAAAACTTCAAAGCGATTAAAAGCAATTACGCAACAGAATTTCATAATCAGCACGATTTTTAATTGACGGTCAGTGCATGCAGATGTTATCAAATTTGAGTATGTGGATGTGTCTAGTAGAAAAAGTAAAAGTGCCAGTTGCAGTGCTCTGTAGTTGTTTTTTTTATGTATACAATAGACTTTGGGGAGACTAATCAAAGGTGCTTTACTAAAATCGAGCCATGATGTCGTGACATTACAAAATGTGTCTCAAGCCATTCAAATAAATGGAAAATAGGGAGGGCCCACCCACACAGTCCTGGGGAACGCCACGCGAGAGAGGTATAAGAACGTGATTCTGTGTCTTTTTATTCAAGCAGATTGTAAGAGATGAAAAAGTTAAGACTGAAACCTCCCCTAATATGCCTGACCCCAGTTATGGCGGACACAATCTTGATTAAACGATTATAAGGTATCTCACATATTTCTCTTCATTAACTATCTGACTATATAGAGACAAGAGCCCTTCCCAAATCCAATCCTCTCTCCCGGCCCGGGAGAAAAACAGCTTCGAGGTTTGCCATGAATTTCATTTCCCATCTCCTCACTCTGCCTCATTTCTCTGAACTTGAAGAGAATTCTCAATGGTTTACATCCAACCCCCACCCTCCATAATTAAATTGGACGGAGCCATTTTATGATATATTCTTCGTGAGCAAGACAGAGAGATATGTGAATGATATTCCATGATAATGATTTCCGACGCCGAAACCGAGATGATATCTCTGTCTTCTTATGCCTTATGTTTTGTTCGAAAGTCAACCCTCCGATGCTCTGGACAATTCTTTGTACCCATTAAACAGGAATAAATCAAGTGAGGGATAGAGAGATCAGTGTGATGTTTGCTTGCACACGTTTTCTTCATTCTGCGCGTTCTTGTTCATTTCCACAGACGAAAATCGAAACTTCATTCATTCTTACATTCATGACCCAGAATTCATAGCATATTTTGGGAGGCCACGAGCCTCATGGCAGCACACACAAAATAGAGTTAGGGGAGTGAGATTGTGATGTGAGATCGGGGAGTGAGATCGAGGAGTGAGATCTGGGAGTGAGATCGGGGAGTGAGATTGTGGAGTTAGATCGAGGAGTGAGATCGGGGAGTGAGATTGTGGAGTGAGATCGGGGAGTGAGATCGAGGAGTGAGATCGAGGAGTGAGATCGGGGAGTGAGATCGCGGAGAGAGATCGAGGAGTGAGATCGAGGAGTGAGATCGAGGAGTGAGATCGAGGAGTGAGATCGGGGAGTGAGATCGGGGAGTGAGATCGAGGAGTGAGATCGGGGAGTGAGATCGGGGAGTGAGATCGGGGAGTGAGATCGAGGAGTGAGATCTGGGAGTGAGATCGGGGAGTGAGATTGTGGAGTGAGATCGGGGAGTGAGATCGGGGAGTGAGATTGTGGAGTGAGATCGGGGAGTGAGATCGAGGAGTGAGATCGAGGAGTGAGATCGGGGAGTGAGATCGCGGAGAGAGATCGAGGAGTGAGATCGAGGAGTGAGATCGAGGAGTGAGATCGAGGAGTGAGATCGGGGAGTGAGATCGAGGAGTGAGATCGGGGAGTGAGATCGGGGAGTGAGATCGGGGAGTGAGATCGAGGAGTGAGATCTGGGAGTGAGATCGGGGAGTGAGATTGTGGAGTGAGATCGGGGAGTGAGATCGGGGAGTGAGATTGTGGAGTGAGATCGGGGAGTGAGATCGAGGAGTGAGATCGAGGAGTGAGATCGGGGAGTGAGATCGCGGAGAGAGATCGAGGAGTGAGATCGAGGAGTGAGATCGAGGAGTGAGATCGAGGAGTGAGATCGGGGAGTGAGATCGAGGAGTGAGATCGAGGAGTGAGATCGGGGAGTGAGATCGGGGAGTGAGATCGGGGAGTGAGATCGTGGAGTGATATCGAGGCGTGAGATCGAGGTGTGAGATCGAGGAGTGAGATCGGGGAGTGAGATCGGGGAGTGAGATCGAGGAGTGAGATCGGGGAGTGAGATTGTGGAGTGATGTCGAGGCGTGAGATCGAGGAGTGAGATCGAGGAGTGAGATTGTGGAGTGAGATCGGGGAGTGAGATCGAGGAGTGAGATCGGGGAGTGAGATCGAGGAGTGAGATCGGGGAGTGAGATCGGGGAGTGAGATCGTGGAGTGATATCGAGGCGTGAGATCGAGGTGTGAGATCGAGGAGTGAGATCGGGGAGTGAGATCGGGGAGTGAGATCGAGGAGTGAGATCGAGGAGTGAGATCGGGGAGTGAGATCGGGGAGTGAGATCGAGGAGTGAGATCGGGGAGTGAGATCGAGGAGTGAGATCGGGGAGTGAGATCGGGGAGTGAGATCGAGGAGTGAGATCGGGGAGTGAGATCGAGGAGTGAGATCGGGGAGTGAGATCGGGGAGTGAGATCGAGGAGTGAGATCGGGGAGTGAGATCGAGGAGTGAGATCGGGGAGTGAGATCGGGGAGTGAGATCGGGGAGTGAGATCGAGGAGTGAGATCGGGGAGTGAGATCGGGGAGTGAGATCGGGGAGTGAGATCGGGGAGTGAGATCGAGGAGTGAGATCGGGGAGTGAGATCGAGGAGTGAGATCGAGGAGTGAGATCGGGGAGTGAGATCGGGGAGTGAGATCGGGGAGTGAGATCGGGGAGTGAGATCGGGGAGTGAGATCGGGGAGTGAGATAGAGGAGTGATATCGGGGAGTGAGATCGAGGAGTGAGATCGGGGAGTGAGATCGGGGAGTGAGATCGGGGAGTGAGATCGGGGAGTGAGATCGGGGAGTGAGATCGGGGAGTGAGATCGGGGAGTGAGATCGAGGAGTGAGATCGGGGAGTGAGATCGGGGAGTGAGATCGTGGAGTGAGATCGGGGAGTGAGATCGGGGAGTGAGATCGGGGAGTGAGATCGAGGAGTGAGATTGGGGAGTGAGATCGGGGAGTGAGATCGGGGAGTGAGATCGGGGAGTGAGATCGGGGAGTGAGATCGGGGAGTGAGATAGAGGAGTGATATCGGGGAGTGAGATCGAGGAGTGAGATCGGGGAGTGAGATCGGGGAGTGAGATCGGGGAGTGAGATCGGGGAGTGAGATCGGGGAGTGAGATCGGGGAGTGAGATCGGGGAGTGAGATCGAGGAGTGAGATCGGGGAGTGAGATCGGGGAGTGAGATCGGGGAGTGAGATCGGGGAGTGAGATCGGGGAGTGAGATCGAGGAGTGAGATCAGGGAGTGAGATCGGGGAGTGAGATAGAGGAGTGAGATCGAGGAGTGAGATCGAGGAGTGAGATCGAGGAGTGAGATCGGGGAGTGAGATCGGGGAGTGAGATCGGGGAGTGAGATCGGGGAGTGAGATCGAGGAGTGAGATTGGGGAGTGAGATCGGGGAGTGAGATCGGGGAGTGAGATCGGGGAGTGAGATCGGGGAGTGAGATCGGGGAATGAGATAGACAGATGACGAAGAGACAGAAGGGAAAAAACAACAACAAACAAACAAAAAACAAAAACATGTTTCCCTTTAACGACCTGGGGAGTGTTTCACAAAGAATTTAAGTTGATCTTATAAGTTAAGATCAACATGAACTTAGGGTATATCCTGGTTTCTCTGTTCAGTTTTTTTAAGGTTTTCAGAATCCACTTCAAATTGTTATCAAAATTGACAAATGTCTTTTGTGTATTATTTTACTTTGTATATTAATGGCAGCATTAAAAAGTCTCCAAAATTTTCGTTTCACTACGAAGTCATAGAATATTATTGAAGACACTCACAGCATACCAGACTTTTAAGTTGTTCTTTACTTTTAAAATCAACTTAAATTCTTTGTGAAACACACCCTGTGTTTTATATTGGCAAGCATGCAGACAAGTCCAAGGCAAATGCGAAAAGACACAAAACTAACAATGCATTTACTTCGTCAATGATTGAATATTCATTTTCTTTTAATGCCGCACAAATTTTAACTAGAACATCCATGTATACGTACATGGTAAATTCTTCAGGCCGAATACACTGCGACTAAACGCGGCTAGATTTGTCGTTTTCATATTGATATATTACTATTTGTAGTGTCATATCTACAAGCCTTCCAACGGGCAATAGAATAGCTTTTGAACCAAAATAAAAATTCAAACAGCAGTTGTACAGCCATTTTCTTATATGCACACACATAAAATGTAGCACAGCTATTTACAAGTCAACCAATACAGAGAGCAGATAAATAGCATTTCCAAGATATTACATATATATATTATGATTTGAGAAACATTTAATTATTGTGTCGACTCATTCATATGAAAGAAGGCTTAAACACAAAGCGGTACAGCTTCAACCGCGAGCTCGCTTCGGTAGCAAGCAATCCTATTGACCTGATACAGACGATATATTGTGTGGATTCGTAAGGCTCACATCACTTTAACCCAATCAAAAGTCTAACGGTAGAAGACACTGAATGTCCAATGGCACACTTACATCCGGGCTTTCACTATGTACTTGACAGGGCCCACGAGAACGATTACACGAAAGAATCGATCATTGTGTGACTGTAATACGAGACAGAGGCGGCGATCTCACAGCTACGATCATCATCATTACCTCACGCATGACCTTGCTGGCTGTTATGAAACATAATTCTAATAAAAAATTGTTGTCTCAATTACCCTCACATAAAATGCATGTAATAGTCCTTGTTGACAAGATACAATGTAGCTATGCTGTCTAATGAGCATAATTCCTTGTCAAAGTCTCTATCAATGTTTTGCGAATTGGGGCTACAATGATCATTATGAAACTACTACGACAGATACAGAGGTGATGAGGGCACTAAAAATTCAACATTGACGACAATAATATAGTTATTCGCATGAGAAATCACATGAAGGATGATTACGACAGAATTATGAAAGCAATGGAAATTATTGATACTATAAAGGATTAAATGAAAACAACCCACATAGCTCTCTAATGCTCCATGGGTTGTCCTCAAGAAGCAACGTAGATATAGCGCCTCAATCCACTCTCCAATGCCGAAAACGTTTTGTTTCAATATTTAGGGTAATTACATGACTTTCGTTGGGGGTCACACGATTCCCAGGTAGTTTGGGAATCCATGTATAAGAATTTTACACACTGCAATACATAAATTAGAATTTCTCTTTCTTTTCATGCATTCTTTTGTTGATCCCGTTCTGGAGACAATCTTCCGCGGACGCTCAGCATGGACGGACGCACACGAGAAATGGATCAAGGCGTTCGTCGAACCATTAATAATGAAAAATGCAATAAATCGATTTCGTACGGTATGAGGAGTCCAAATGACATCTGGAAACGTTGGGATCCAGATGCAAGAAATTAGTGTTAGAGGAAGCACAGGATACAAAGTCTCCTGTGGAAATTTATAGTCTTTGAATAAACCATTACTTGGATAATAATATTGAGCCAATATTGAGCAAGCATCAACAATATACCAAGAGCGTAGTGACAGGTGCAATGCACAATATAGCTGTAACAGTATGATCCGCTTCCAAAATTGAAAACAAAATTATACTATGATGTTAACATTAAAGCCTTTGTTATCTTTACTCACTTCAAATTTACAGCTCTGAATTAAGAAAAAAAAATCAGTCATACTTATTGTATGATTCGACCAGGTATAAGGGTGGAAAACCGCTGGTAAGCAGAACACTCCATCACACGAGATGAAAATACATTTAAAAAAAGAAACATAACCTATGATGTGACAAGAAAGATAAAATCACAGAAGTTGCATAAAGGTGAAACATTTTAAGTGTCATCACTGAAGTAGCCTCACCCCCTTATTTCAGTCTGGGCACATTATAGACCATTAAAGAAAAAGTTCACATTACGCATTTACTTCTTTCTGACCAGATCATTGAGAAGAAACCATTGTGTACATATCCTGGTACCAAGCAGAATTTAGACACTTTCTCTAAAAATGATTTCATTTGAAACATTGAGTAATGACAGAACCTTGATCCAATATTTACTTCCACAGATGCCATCAACATTACCGTAGCATATCAAAACAAACCAATGCGATACGATTGCTTGAAAAAAAAAACCCTTTTCAAATATGCACATTCAAAATATTCATTTCTCAATACATCTCCATAAATTCACCAAGGTAGAAAATAAAGGCTCCCGTATACTCAAAACTGACAAGGGTTTACAGTATCTTGGGGATGGCAGTGGTGGTAAATACACATTATACATGTACCAGAGACTTTCAAAAGTACATACAAGTTACATTACATTCATATCTTCTTCTTATCTTTTCCTCCACTTTGATCCATCACACTTGTGAACAATGAACTCCTCTTCCAATACATTTCCTACAGGAACAAATCTTTACATGCAATAGATATTTCATTGACATAAATTAATCATCATGCCTTCATAAACATACACCTTCATTTCCATGCCAAGTTGAAAGCAATGGATAAGAAACCCTAGAGTGGGCCCTATGTGATGAGAGTGTGCTGTTAAAAAGGCATAACGAACAGCAATTAGCCATAATATTGGAAACGTGGCAGTACTTAGACAAACATGTCAGGGTGCATCCAATGGTCTCTCTCTCTCTCTCTTTCTCTCTCTCTCTCTCTTCCCATGGGAAACGCAGCATGAGCAACATGCAAGATGTAGGATACATTCACTCTCTATCCAACAAAATATCAGAGTCACTTTTGGTATGTCATTCAAAGAATCAAATGGAAGTTGGAAACATAGCTGGAATGCATCTCATCACATGAAGGAGAGCTTGATTTCAATCATTAAACAATATCAAAATATCAAAGTCATGACAGCCAAAGTGTGCTCCATAACTGTCAGTGTTCTAATAATATTCTTGTTTTGCCCTTCTTTTCCATTTTCAACTGACATTAGTTCACAAAATTTCTACAAAGCTTTTGTTCTCCCTACAATATTTTTTTTTCAAGTTAATCACGTGACTGATGACTTTCATCTATTAGATCATAGTCACACAAAATGGACAAGAATAAAAGATCATTTTAGACCATGTAGCTACTATAATCATTGTTGATATTCAATTACCAATTATTTCTTACATATCCAATAATCTATTACTAAAAACTATGATTGTCAGAGCAACAAAAAATGCAGCTAAAAAGCAACTTTTTGAGGTTGTCAAGTTCCTGATCAGGAATTGTGTACATTGTATCACATACACAAGTTGATGTTGCATGTTGCAAGCTGAGGTAAAGGCTATATGGAGTTGTAAGCTTTGGCTGGGGAGATCTCAATCTGCAGCAAACAATGTGGTTATGCTAAAAGAAATATTATGATACATAATATGAATATTATGATATATTTCATTTATGGAGAAAAAATTTGCAAAACATACTAATAAAACGAATATGGAATGCTACAGAACATAATTCAGCTGCCATACGCAGAAATAAGAATTGTACTCAAAGTCAAATCAAAACAAATTGCAGCAGAAAATTTACTTCTGAAAACTGCTGGTTTTAAGACCCTTTCTGCTTCTCAGCAGAGCAAATTTTCAAAATGTAATCTAAATATATACTGAAGAGATGGTGTGATTTGACTAGCCTGATCAATTTCATTCGACAAAAAGTGGGTCTTTGCAAGGTTTCATGAAGTAGTGATACTTTAGCTTGATTCATCCGCTACTAATCACAAAATTTGTACAGTTTAACCTTTTCAGTACTCCCATGTCTGACCATGTCTATCACATAGACAGTACTGTCATGTCTGACAAACTCTCACAAAATAGTCACTGTGTATCAAAGGACACTCGGCCAATATTTCACATTTCCACAGATTTCATCAGAGTACTTCTCACGATGCCACCTTCTGCTAGCATTCTGTTTCATACAAATATCTCTTGATTTCACTAAAATATAAAACTAAACTTACAAATTTTGCATGATCATCTAAAACAAAAGCTGGTGTACCTTTTGTCATCTGTACAAATACTTGTACAACTTTGCATTCTATAGATTTCTACCAAAACATAACATTTTATCTCTCAGAACCATACTTGAATACATGCAAGGTGATAGAGTTAATGTCTGACAAACAGAACTCATCTGCTGAAGTTGGAATGGAACAAAACTGATGGACGGAAAACAGATTAAGTACTATAAATAATATATCAAACCAATACGCACACACTATAGAGAGATATATATAAGCAGCAGAATGTCTACAGTAGCAATTACTCAGTGCATGTATTCCTCACACTGGTGTATGTTTCATGCCAGAATAATATATCACAAACAAAATACAAAGCCTGGGGGTGTTTCATAAAGCTGTTCTTAAAGGACAAGTCCACCTTCATATACATAAGGATTGAGAGAGAAAGAGAGAAGTCGAGTGTTCTTTTGTTATGCGAGAAAAATGGAAAAATGTTGCATTTTCTTTATTCTTTCTTTATATCGTTGTACTCATGTGACATCACAAGCTATAGTAGTCTTTTCATTCAGCCACGACGGAGCAGAAACTTCAAAAATTCATATCTTTTTAACGGATTGTTCGATTTTGCTCAAACTCTCACTGATGTGTTCTACTAATATTGCTGCTTTCACTCAACCCACATGTCTATGAAGGTGAACTTGTCCTTTAAAATTATGAATGACTTAAAGGGAAGGTAAACCCAAAGAGCAATGTGGATTGAGTGAAAGCAGCAACATTAGCAGAACACATTAGTGAAAGTTTGAGGAAAATCGGACAGTCGATGCAAAAGTTATGAATTTTTAAAGTTTTGGTGTTTGAACCGCTGGATGAGGAGACTACTAGAGGATATGACGTATGAGTGGACAACAATACAAAGAAAATATAAAGGAAATTCGACAAAAATTCACTTTTCTAGAATTATGAAAGAGCAATGGACCAACCGCTTTCAGAAAGCAGGGGGAATAATTGCTACCCTTAACATATGTCAATATCAAGTTGATGGAATTTGTAATTTTCATGAAAAATTGATTTTTATAGTATTTTCTTTATATTTTCTTGGTATTCTTGTCCACTCATACGTCATAACCTCTAGTAGTCTCCTCATCCAGCGGTTCCAACACCAAAACTTTAAAAATTCATAACTTTTGCATCGATTGTCCGATTTTCTTCAAACTTTCACTGATGTGTTCTACTAATGTTGCTGCTTTCACTCAATCCACATTGCTCTTGGGGTTTATCTTCCCTTTAAGAGCAACTGGTGATCAGTTCAGATGTGCTATACGTATCAGAATTCCAATAATTCAGCACATGAACTGATCGCCAGTCGTTCTTAAGTTGTTCCTAACTTTAAGAACAGCTTTACAAAACAACCCCCCCCCCCCCCATAAGAGGAAATAACCTCTATACAGGAAAGAGGTGTGATTTTAATGCAAGGATATGACATTAATAGAAAAATACCCTCTTGGATGCTGCATTACAATGCATTCTATTATCTGTACGTATCTTCATTTGCTGAAACTTTTCTGTTCTTTCTGTCCACAAAAAAAACACAACACCTTTAGTAAACATGCATCTTATGACAACTGGAAATTAGATGTCACTGTATATTGACACTCTCACATCATCAATTTCCATGAAAATAAAAAGACGAAAACATGTCCAAAAAAAATCAACTGTACTCCAACTATCTTACCATCTCAGAAGTTGAATATCAAATTTCATTTTGATTTTGTGACTCTGTTTCAAGGACCACTAAAATTCCCTCAACTTGAATATTCTTTCACATTTCTGCCTTCCATAAAATCTCAAGCCTTTACTATCAATCCATTTTTATATAGGAATCGTCTCATGCATTTGAAAGTTTTGAAAATGTGTCCAGTTGTTGAACTCTGTCAGTTTTTTTTCTTTGTGTGTGTGTGTGTGTGTGTGTTTTGTGACAAGAAGCGAGTTGGAAAGTAGTATTGCACAACTTGGAAACAGCATTCAAAGTTACCAGGTCCCTGTTGCATAAAAGATGAAATCAAACATATGGCAGAACATCACACATAAATCTCTGAATACTCAATTTGGATTGGGTGATACCTGACTTACATTTGATTTCTGACTTATATTTGACTGTTCCTTTTTATGCAGCAGAGCCCAGGTCATATATCATACATACGAGCACCTACAGTGTACCAATGACAAAATGATGTTTTACATTCCTATTGGAGCAACATCTTTCTGCAAACAATTCTGACTTTCTAACTTGACATAGGTATCGTGTTGATGTTAAATTTTACTGTAAGGAAAAATCCTGACAAAAATTAAATGAACAAATAAATGCCAGAGGTAAAATAAATCTCGATATCATCTAATCATATCTCATCAATTGAAGTCCAAAGTGAATTGGGAAGGCAATATAAGAGGTGGAAACCTGATCAGGTGACTGAATACTGTTATACCTTCATACATCATTCTCATATTTTGCCTTTTCATATACTCTTACAGCCTTTTCAATACTGTACCCTGTTGCAAGTCTTTTAGCATAATGGGCTATAGCACATCAAGCACAAAAGGGCTTCCTTTTCTGGGTCAACTTTAGAGCTAATGACAACCTAATAATAGATATGACGCTTCTTAGGTCTTCATTTCTACTCTTGGGATTCTTTACCAAGATAGATAAATATACCTTCACATTTGTCCAACATTGACGTATATACCATGTACTTGCATGTCTTCACACATCTCTTGTATAGATATTACTGTGCAAGGTTTGCAGAAGTAAAGAATTTTCATACATCAGCTAGAGCATGTACAAAGTGATTCTTCTATTCTAGATACTACCAAGAAGAAAAATTACAATGTAGAATCTGCTTTCACAGTACAGAGGTTTGTAACTTGTAATGGATAGTTTTCGTTACCCGTCTTAATGAAGTTTGTGAAAACACAGAATATGTCATGCACGATGGCTGGTTTTACAATGTACCTTGCAGCAAGCAGGCCACACATAGCACATAGTAGCACACAAATAAGGTAAAACGTTATGAACCAATACACACAGCACCATTCAATAATAACTTATAAGAACAAAAGCGGTAGGTCTACTACACGAACAATGTGCCTTTAAGAAACTTAAATATGCAGTGGTTGAGCTGCAGATAATCTTGAGAATTAGCCAGAGACACAAATGAAATAATTTCATTAATTGCTAGATTCTAATGACAGCATATGACACAAGCTTGGAATCCAGTAGAAGCATAAACCATTAGCTGGATACCTTGCCAAGTAAAGATCCTTAGAGTTGCATTCATGACTTGAGATGTGACATATTGAGTTAGTCAATGAAGTTTGTACAGGCGTCTTACTTGTACAGGCTTTTTACAATTGCCTAGCACTTTGTGATTTAATTTTTCCTTTCTTTCTACAGTTTTTTTTTTTTTTTTGCCATCTTTTTTATATCTACACACCCTGTAATTTTCAGCTCTACAGAACTCTTGGAGAAATAGAAGAGAAGTCATCTTTGATAGAGAGTGGTTCAACCTTACTGTTCAGGTGCTCGTTGAAGTGCAGTCTGTGCGCATGATAGGGATCAAGCCTCTACCCTCGAGTGGGATGCTCCACCTCAAGAAGGGGTGCTACTCTGCCCACTGTACAGGGAGGGGGCTACTCTACCCACTCTAGGAGGGGCTACTCCGCCCACTGAAGGGAAGCTACTCTAGGTAGATATCTTCTGTTGGGTTGGTGTAGTCTAAGAACTCAGCATAGAATCTCTTGAAAGCAGCTCTGTTGGTATCATCATTGTAAGGAGAAAAGACAAGCAACATGCAAACATTTGTAAAAAGAATTAAAGAACTTCAGGGCAAGATTAGAGAAATAAAGTGAAGATGAATGTGTGGAGTAAAAAAGAACACAAAAAAATCTTGCAAATTGACAAACATTTCCTCTGAGGGCAGTCATTACTGGGTAGAAGACGGTTATCCATTTGTCTAATCAAGGCAGAAAAGGATGGCTTGGATGTAGCTATTTCATCTCAGGTTGATAGGAGATGAAAATCACATGTTGTGACTGACTTGTTTTCCTAGCTACTAAGTGCCATGAGTTCCAGCCACTCATAACATAGTTTAGTGAAACTATCCCATATATGCATTACATTTTTGTTCTAGTTTGAACCAAATACACTGTAAGACGTCCTTTGGCCATGTGACCATAACTTTGAATTTCAAGTACATCTTACAAGCCTCTGATATCCATAGCCATATAGTTCTCATTTCCTCACAGATTTAATACATCAGGGTTTCCATCTACATACTTCTATCCTTCAATCCTATGTTCAACTGACCTTTAGCAATATCTATCAATAACATCATAAAACTCATGGTATCCAATACTGTAAAAACAGAAATATTTGGGTGCATTTTTAAAATCCGCAAATTTTCATGAGAGCAAAGATTTGCGATAATAAAATCCACGCAAAAGTTCTTGCCTACACTATATGCAAGGAATGCCTGTGGCAATTCATGAAAATTTAATGCCATGAGAGTATCTTGCTTTACAATATTTCGATGCCTTTTGTAAGTCTTTCAATGAGTTTGAAACCAAAGAAGTTGATAACCCCCCACTGCTTGGCATAGAAAGATTAAAGTTGATCAAGCTGTACTCACCCCATAGCCTCAGCCAAAGGCTGGGCAGTCTGTCCATTCTCAGTTATAAACACATGGCAGGCAAACCTCCCGTCACTTGGATGTTTGGTGATGAAGCCAAAATATCTGGTGAAGGAGCAGGCATGAGTGAATTCAAATTTGAGTCCTATCATACAAAAGTTATCACTGATCACAACTCAACAACAACAAAAAATGACAACCTTGCAACACAATCACACACCTGGAGAGTTTTGCTTCTTCTTTTTTTCTTTATATTCATAGCATCTTGGATTGCATTTAATGGAAAACCCGAAAAGACTGCATGAGTTGGGGCCAAATAATTTCTGACATCCTTTGACAAAAAATCATTTAGTAGAATCACTATTTGATTTGGCATTCATGACTTCATACATTTTTTTTTATTGTTCAGTAATGCAAACCTGAGCTTTTGCAGGCTGCCAAATGCTTACAAAATATTTGAGTAATTGCAGTCCATAAAACTATAACGACAACACACATTGCAGTTTAGCACACGTCTTGCAATGAGTCTGAGCATCTCACTAGCAATCTTTCTAGTGATCCGTAATATGAGTTACTGCGCAACTGAGTAGTTACAATTCAAAAAATTACCATTCTCACGCGTTGATTACTTGTGTGCATATACTTTCTGATAAAGGCAAAATAACTATGTTCTAATATTGGTTACTGCATCAGTGCAGTTTTCTATGCTGTTAATACAGCCACTATCACATTATTAACACAGCAAACATGATGTGATATGGGACTCAGACAAGCTACAGAAGTTAACATGAATATGTTCTGCACAACCACTCTGACAAGCTACAGAAGTTAACCGATATACCAGTCAATATCATTCATAGTAACTGTTATGCTTTTTGCCTTGGTTACTCAGTCAATCTTTATAGATATCTAAGTACTGCTTGAATAACCTAGATTACATTATGCTGTTTTTCAATCATGCTGGGCTTATCTTCAAAACAACAATATTCTTTAATTATGTCACTTGCTTTTCTCTTTACTCCTTACAAACTGACCACTTTCCTCTCTAAATCTTAGTTTTCTTGGAGGTGTCAAAAATAATTGAGAGAATGTAAACTGTATGCACTTATTGAGGTGCAAAAGACCTAACTCCTTCACATCACGAAGCAAACAGGAACTCAAATCAAAGTAACTAGCATTCTCTTTTTGGTTAATACCTTATACTGCCATCTATCTATCAATGCCTTGTATCTCTACAGTCCTCATTGAGAACACTTGAATTTGTTGGTACCTGACAATACTCCATGAGTATCATGGCTTGATACCAACAGTGGCCCAGTCGCCATGGGCCACTAAATATTGATGCTAGGCCACAAAATTTCCAAAAACAGGTTCATCTTTTGGTGGCCCAATCAGGCAATTAAGATTTAAAGTGGATTGTTCTGTTCATGTTTTCTTTTATTTGGGGAGGATACTCTTTTTTTTTCACGTCACAAGATTTGAAATTTAAATACATTAGTGGCCCCAGCAGCCTACCAAAGTGTCGAGCCCTGTGTACATAATGACCACAACACTTTCAGCAATAGTTCCATTTTGTTTGAAAAGATTTTATTTTCTGCATTTCATATTTTCTTTCAGAATACAAAAATAACAAAGGCAGGTTCAATTACACAAATACAATTCTGAAAATTATTGACATATTACATAGTAAGTCATATTTTGTATATAAAGACAAATGAAACGTTAAATAACATACAAAATGTTTATATGGCCAATAATGACTTGATTCACAGTACAATATATAATATATACATATAATGCAGAGGGCCGCCGTTATAAGCCGTGCTTGAACAGACGGACAGCCAGAGTTAAATTACCATTTTTTATTGTAGTACTTGAACACTAATACGGATGGGCCATGTTAAAATGCGTGTAAATCCAGTTTTATACAATTACTTGGTAAACAGGAGTGGTGCCTGTGAGTGCGTGTGCAGGTGATGAAGCGCGAAAGTGTTGATGGTCAGCACTTCTCGGAAAATGATTGAATATGTTATAATATGGGCGAAGGGTCAAGCAGCAAAGTAAAAGAAAGGGAAAAGGGGGTGGACCAAAATATTGCCTTGTTGTTGAGTATAAGAGGTACATGTTTAATGATTACTGTACCGTATGATATTGTGCCAAGAAATATTTCTTTGTATTTGCCTTAAAGGAATAGAGAGATGTGCACTGTTTTATGTGGAGAGGGAGTGAATTCCAAATATCAGGCCCGTTATGCCGAATTGATTTTTGAGCTAATAGAAGTTTAGGGTTATTCAAATGGAAATCATTACGATGGCGCGTGGGGTAAGCATGGACATCCCTGTTAAGGGAAAATGCGTTGTGGAAGAGTGGGAGTAGATTTTGCGTGTATTTGAACATAAATATTGCTGTTTGAAATTTGTGTATATCGTCAACTTTAAGAACTTTTAGTCTAAGGAATAATGGATCAGTATGTTCTAAATAATGTGAGTTAGTACATATTCTTATTGCCTTTTTCTGTAAAAGAAAAATAACATTTACTTTGGTTTTATTACAGTTTCCCCAGACAACATTACAATAATTAATATACGGTAAGATTAATGCATTGTATAACATAGTGAGTACTTTTTCCGTTACAAAATATTTTAATCTCCGAAGTATTCCAATGACTTTAAATATTAATGTGGTTATATTATCAATGTGGTTATTCCAATTTAAATTGGAGTCAAGGGTTACCCCTAAGAACTTGGTTGATTTTTTTCCAATAATGGGCATACCATCAATAATAATGTTATTAGGCATTATCGGTTGCAAATGTGAAGTATTGAAGTTTATGAAACACGTTTTATCTATATTTAGTGATAATTTATTGCATTTAAACCATGTAGAAATTTTTGCAAGCTCAGAATTAAGTATATCCACTAGTGTGTTTAAACAGTTGTGAGAGTAGAAGACACTGGTATCGTCCGCGAATAATACATAGGTGAGAAGGGTTGAGGAATTTATAATATCGTTAATATATATAAGAAAAAGTAGAGGTCCTAAAATGGATCCCTGTGGTACACCGCAAGTAATATATGACTTAAACGAGGTACTTGAATGAAATGCTACGTATTGCTGACGTTGGGATAAATAATCTCGGAACCAGGAAAGAACTATTCCTCTTATGCCATAATTATGTAGCTTTTTTAATAAAATTCCATGGTCTATTGTATCAAAGGCCTTGCTCAGGTCCATAAAAACTCCTATCACGTGCTGTTTGTTCGCAATAGAATCGATAATTGTATTATCAATGAACAGATCGTTGTAACAGGTACAAACTCACTTTGGGCTGGAGGGGTGGAACCCACAGTATGAGATGTTCTTCAGTGAGAAGTAGTAGTTGAGTCCACGGTTCTTTCCACTCAGAAATTTCTCCACTTTTTTCCTGACAGAATCCTTCTTCTAGAATTCAGAGAACACAAAATAAAACATGAAATTATTGTTGACTGCAAATGAGAAGACTATAGCACTGCACAGGCTTTAATTAAGACTGCCTCCATTATTCTTCTTCTCTTTGTGCCAAACTTTTATTTTGGGGATTAATTTTGATGTTATCCATTCACACTTACACACACTGCTCAGATCTGTGGATAGATACATTGCAATGTTGATGCAAGCAAAACATTAACTTGCATAACTTATAAAATCATGTGATAACTCACTTCTTCATATCTCTGGGTTTACCATAATCAGCGATAAGAAGAACATTGCATATTACTAATGTGCACCATCTTTTTCTATCAACTTTAGGTAACAGGTTGAGACATTCCTCATCATATCAAACTGAACAATTAATTGCTGCATCAACAAATCACTCCATATCAGACTAGAGAGTCTACATGTTGGTCTCTTCACCTCCTCACTCCTAGGCGACTTTGATTGGTCCACCATCCGCACACCATTATCACTGATCTCTAGGATGCACTTTGTTGGGGGTCGAAGTTCAGGGGTCATCCTCCGTGCTGTGACGACCTTCTGCATGGCTCGGCACAGCACCTCGTTGCCGCGGTGAAATGACGTTTCGATGGAGCCAAGAAAGTTGAGTCTGAATCGATTCATGTGAACTCTCCTTCCATGAACTCCTATGTGGGAATAAGTTGATCACCTATTAATACAATGCATCTGTCTGTCACAAAGTTACTTACCGGTACTGAAATTGTCACTAAAATTGAATAGTTAAAGGGATGGTACAGTATTGGTGGAGATGACAATTAGGCTTTTAACTTTTTGCGAGATACCAAGAAAACACTTATGATATAGTACAGAGCATACCATTTAAAGAGGAATTCAAAGTCTATTGGATGAAAATCGGGTTTGGAATGACTGAAACATCCAAAAACAAAGTAAAACAAAGTGATCATAATAAAGTGTGGGTCCCACACTTTATTAGAATCGCTCTTTTTTGGATATCTCGGCCATTTCAAAAACAATTTTCATCAAATAAACGTTGAATTCCTCAGAGAATTACATGCTCTTTCATATTTGATAAGAGGTTTCTCATTATCTCACCAAAAAATGTTAGAAACCTGAAATTAGGTCTCAACCAAAACTATACAATCCCTTTAACCCGTTCCTTTCAGGGAGTGGGTATACCAGGTTCCTAAAATGTACACAAGAATGTCTGCATTCATGGCCTGAATTCACACTTCTTTGTTCTATACTGAGTCGAGGAGTGACTTTGATTTAAAAAATTAGAGTTTCTGCTATCAAGTTCAGTTCCTTTTCTGTCTCAGAATTGCATGCATTTTTGTATAATTTAGTTCAGAGTTGGCTAATGTGAAAATTGGTACAAATGACCTTACTTTTTTCTCTGTCGTTAGGCCTTTCACTCATTTTTAAAGCGACATGATGCAAAAACTTGCCCGACATAACAATTTATCGACAATTCAGCAGTCTAGTTCAAACAAAAAATGAACATGCTTATACCAGGTGACCAGAATGGGTCATCACTTTAAATACTTGTATTGTGGGAAGCATCCATTTCATTTTTTTTTTTTTTTTTTGTATTGAATGTACTGACAAAATATTTACTATTGTCAAATAGCAGGTTTGCCGTCAGGCGGATGTGCTCGCAAGCACATTTATATAAGGATTACATGAATACTCTGTACATTTCCGATGCTTATCTCAATAGATTTAAAAACAAACATGCCCATAGGTAACATGCCTATAGGTGCCAGTGACAATTTCCTGCTCAGTTGCAAAGCAATTCCGATGCTGAAAACTTATCTTTTTAATAGATAGTCCTCTGGAATAGCCCAGCTGTGTGTTGGTCGATGGAGGTGCACACTGACTTTGATTTTTAGTATTCATTTATTGTATTTATACACTGTATCTAATGTATGACTTACATAAGGTTTTTAATATTTTTGTATTTTTGTATTATTTTGGGTTAAATCTTAATTTTCCAGTAAATCATGCGATCAGAAACATCTGAATTTGGTAAGTGCCTAATAAATGTATGGTATTAATACTATTACTTTGATCTAACTCAGAGAAGTTAGATCTATGCAATAATTTGCATACTCATACCTATTTCTGAGACACAATTAGTATGCTATGATTTTTGCATTCATAAGAGTGCAGGAGACATATTACACTTAATTACAATAATAAAATCAAATTGGCTGCATGTCTATAAGGGCCACCATTTTTGTTTAAATCAGAGCAGTAAGCGGCTCACTGCTGCATTAACTCAATATCTGATGATTACCTCCTCTGGTACTGTATCAATATTTGGCTCAGATATGGCTACCACTCTTCTGAGAGGCCGACACATTTGTATGTCTCATTGAACAGGAAATCTATAGTCTGTCATGAACCTATAGAGGATGTGTCCTGTGCTCACTCACATGCAAAAATTCACTGGATTATTTATATCAACACAGCACCCAGACTTGCTGGACTTTTGGCATAGCATTGGAGTCTAGAGTGAAGTGTCTGCAAAGAAATAGCAAGCGTTCCTCGCAATAGTTACCGAAAGTAAACACACAACCTCTGTGTGAAAAAAAAAAAGACGTTTTGGATCCTCGGTTCCTAATTTAACGTTTTTACAATCAACTGGAGGTTTTACAAGGCTTTTCATGAGACTGATAACTCACCTGGCTCTGTATCCACATCAGCTGTAAATTCCCGCACATATCTGTTTGGGAAGCACCCCTCATCACCTGTTCTCAGGTTGATGCCCTCATACCACAGGTCGTCACCTTTGACCTCTACATAGATGGGATCACCCACATCCAGTAGGAGTTCATCGTCATGGCGAGGGAAGAACCGGTAGAGAGCTTTGTGGGATTGCATCTTCAGTTCACCATCAATAACCAGAGTGACAGGCTGGAAGCTTGGCTTGTCCTCATCTATGCAAGACATTGTAGACAAGCTTTAAAATCAGTGCACTGTTCTGTGACTCAACACACTTTTCTGACATATAAACTGCTCAGCAACTTGCAAATCTACAACTAATATGTTTGATATCTGCTATATGTTCGTGCTATCATATCATGTTACAACTTTGTAGCAGTGGCTGCAGAATTTTTTTTTTTTTTTTTTTTGAGGGGGGGGGGGGGCTGAGGGATGATTAGTGGTTAGCCCTCCCTGATTTTTTTTTTCAATTTTGTCTTTCTTTCTTTTCTTTGGACAGGCTAAAAAAGTGCCCCACCCTTCCCCCGGTTCTGCAGCCCCTGTGGAGGGGAATAGTGCATGACTTGTAACACATGTCATTGATAATTTCAGTGCACTCCCATTATAATGAACACTGTTGTAACAAAACATGTTACAACAAAGTAAAAGTTCAGGTCCCAAAATCACTGTCTGTATATCTTTATTATATACTTTACTGTTTGCCTATAATGAAATTTCGACATAACAAAAGAAAACTGCTGCTCCCAAGAACTTTGTTTTCTAACGCTAGCCGCCAGTAAAATCATTACTAAACAACTATGCAAACAGCATGGGTTGATACTTAAGCAGGCAGTGTAAGACAGAACAAACCCAACTAGAACAATACAAAAATATAGGTCTGTGAAGTGATTATTCTGATGGGATAACTTAGCAAAGTTGCATCAAAGTTTTGAACACGAGAGAAAAAGTGCATCCCAATGGTTTTGCTAGGCAAGGTGACTCACCTGATGGATCGTCGTTCTGAGTAGGTGGTTTCTTGATGGGCGGGGTTCGGTGTTTAATGGAGAACATCCTGCGCTTTGGGTGGCTCTCTGGACTGGAGTCCTCCTGGAGCAGTAGGTTGGTATTTGAGAGGAAGGGGGTGTAGTGAGGACTGACTCGGTTCACCGTATTGGCTGGTACTTCCTCGTGTGGCAAGACGGGCTGGAGAAGGTGGGAATGTGATGGCGGAGGAGCCGAGGAGGTATGGACGCCAAGATGGTTGGGTCTGGCTGGCTGGGATGACGGTAGTACTGTGAGGAGATATTGGCAGGGGTAACACAAAGGCATTATGGGTATGCTCATTACCAAGCATTGTAGCTGCACCAATAGCTTTATACACTCCACTTTATTACCTCCACCAAGGGGGGAGAAGGTTAAGTGATCATCGGCGTTGGTTTGTCTGTTTGCAAAATAGCTCAAAAAGTTGTGTACGGATTAAAATGAAACTTACATAAAAAGTTGATATTGACACAAGGAACACCTCATTCAATTTTGGTAGCGATCCGGGAATTTTTATGGATTTTTGAAGGATTTTTCATCTTTTGGCATATAAGGTCAACGAACTTGAGGTTCAAGCTGTGTGTAATGAATCTCATAATACGTGCAGTAAAGCGCGTGCTCTGCTCGGGCAAGGCACCGTGCAATGACGTAAACAAAAGGCTTCTATTTTGGGAAATTGCATGCATGAAGGAAGGAAATGAGTTGCTGGCTTGGCGGAGGTCTGTGCTCTCCGAGTGCTTTTCTAGTTACAAATTGTTACAATCTAAACTTTATTTTTATGTCTTCTTAACTGCCCTCTGATCATGATTTTTTTTTAACATTTTATTTTTTTAAATGTCTCACTTGTGTGACATAATCAGAAGGTCATAAGGCAAAACTATAAAAGCATTGCCATTCTACATGTAAGATGCTAATTCTAACAGTATTCTGTAATAGTATCACATTTTGTATAAAGTTAGAGTTGGGGGTGGGGCATGACATGGTCAGAAGGCAATGAAGTACAATTAAGAAAGCTTTGCACATCAACAGAATGAAAATAAATAAGTGTATTTACAGATTTTTTTTTGGAAAAACAAACAAACAATAAACTAACTAAAGAATAAGAAGGATTGATGCTAAAGAGACCTGCATTATTACCAGTACAAAGAATTCATTAAGGACCAAGAATCTAGTGAAAAGGATGCCTACCTGTGAGGGGAGTTTCAGGCGTGGTAGCAGGAGATGTAGATGACTGGGGCTGGCAGTTGTCTGTGGGTGACTGTGAATCTTCGGTGGGTGATGAAAGAGGCTTCTGTTCCGCTGCCATCAATTCTGCTTGGAGATTGGCTGCAGGACCACACATAAATATCCCATCACAGCATGATCAAGACATGGAGTAAGTAATTATATCCTCAAAACATTGCATGGTAGTATGAAGAAGTGGGATTCAGTTACAGTCATACAACAATTCATCAATATTATATACTTTGTCAAGGCTAAAGACTTTTTTTTAATACTCCCATACTTCTTTGGGGTTTTTCACATCAGTCAAGCTATAATGATCCATTACCACTTTGGAATCAAAATTATTCACATTCCTGTGCAACAAGAACAAAAGAACAGTTTTTGATTTAAATAGTGAAATGATAAATCATTATCATGATCTTTATCAGTAGTCAGTTTAAGGTCTGAATACATTCTCTCAATCACTCTTACCTGGTCGCTGAGTTGGCATTTGTGGAAGTTTCCTTCCTTTTCTCCTGGATTTTTTTCTCCTTTCAGAAGACTTCTGACTTGGACTATGCTCATTTTCCTAAAAATGACCAAAAAACAAACAAACAAACAAATGCATCTATTGTATGAATACACAAACACACACACACACACACCAAAAAAAAAAAAATCATTCCTTTATTCTACATGTCCATACAAATATCAACCAAATCTCATGTTTCATGTGCAATCTTTAACAAACCATAAGTGTTGGATTACAAACCACACTGAATATGAGAGTCAAAATTGATAACAGAAAAATGTGCCTTCCTTGCCATGACACTTTCATTAGCTGAATGATTATAGTAAGCAATCACTACCAGCACCTAAACACCTGTAACATTGTTCTTGATGTCTTTCATATATTTTTCTCTTCAACAAAAAACAATTTAACTTGTACCACAACAACAAAAGTAACCACACTGCCAAGTCATTGTTAGCAGTGAAATACTGATTTTTACAGAGTAATTACAATCTTACATTTAAAAACAAACAAACAGCACAGCATACTTCTGAACAAGTACTTTTAAACAGCAAAAGAATGAAATATCACAGCCGGGAGTGTTGCTTTTATTTTGCAATTATCACACTGATGTATGCTGCACTTAGTGATTTGACTCACATGTCTACAGTACTTTTACTTACAAATTGTGAAAGTGATATGAAAGGGAATTACAATTTAGATATCAGTATTCAAACATCATGTAACTCTGTCCATTGTCATTGCATGCAAATATCAATGTCAGGAAATTCTAGGCATTTACATGGAAGAAATTGTCATTTAAAATGGCACACAGCAAGTAACAATGTGTACAGGTATTCTTAGTCATTTGAGTCACTCACTGAGAGAACAGACCATCATGATCTTTCCCCTAAGAACAAGTAGAGGAAGGAGATGAAAACAGGGCTTGCCTTCAGAAGTGTTGTGGTTGGTCTATCAGACTATCTATCCATTACAAGGTCTGTGGTTCAAGCTTCCTGGCTGCAGTGGTTGTGCTCCCAGGCAAGGCACTTTATTCTCATTGCCCAGTACCTCAAAAGGGACATACAGACATCAAGTCCTGGGGTTGCTTGCTTACAAGCATTCACCGTTTCCTTAGCAACCGTGCAAAACAAATCATAATTTATATTTCAAATTTGGGCTGTGGACTTTTGCTGACAGAAGTGCACCTTTGTGCATATTTCACCTTGCTCATAGTGCATACTGTGACTTACCTTTAGACTCCTTCTCCTCCTTGTTGATGAGTCCTTTGTCTTACTGACAGAGCCTTTCTCTTTGTCTCTGTCATCCAGCGGCTCCTGGTCCTCTACCCGCTCCCCATCCCTCAGTTTTGTCCTCCTTTCATCCAAGATGGCCAGCAGCTTTCGAGCCTCATCCCCTGCATCCTCCTGACTCAGTGGATGAGACTTGATGTCTTCTGAAATGTCAAGCTCAATCATGTCATCTCGAAGTTTCTCTGCCTGGGAGCCATCTTTGGAGCTGGAAGTTGAGCCTAACCGTCTTGGCTTATCTAAGACATGGCATAAGGCATAAAGATCTACAGTGAACACTCATAAAATTTATAGTCGGTCAGTTGTTAGATAAATTTCTGGGATAACATATAGAAGGCACTGTATATTGAACTGCATGACTTTTTGTGTTTCTGTTTTTATCAATGACAAATTGAACAATCATGTGTAACATTGTAAATTGACAGAAGGAAAGAAAAGTAACTACATTAGCAGCATTTCCCTTGTTTTATATCCCAGTTCCTCTTACATGTCTGGTCAATCTTTAGCTATGCAATTTTCATCTGGAAGATCAATCAACAAACATGTAGCTATATGCTAACCAAATTAAGTGACTGTGTATAGAGAGTAATGCTGTTTTCTTTCCTTTCAGACTGCAACTGCTAAAAATACAACATAGTGGCAAGAATGAGACATCGTCACTGTCAACCACAACTTACTACATAATGTGAAGGAATCGTTGCTGAAGACAGAACCTGTAGGAGACCCTCTCTCCGGGCGCTCCAAAATGAAAATGTCCTCACTCTGAAAGCTGTCCAGACTCAAGTCATGTGTCAGTCTGTAACTGAGGACAAAATAATAATAATAATAATTTGCTTAAGGATTAGACAAAGAGTGGGACTAAACAGTCATAAAGCTCTTGTATTGGGCACTGGGATGTACACTATGCCTCAAAATGTGGCCATGACCCAGGCTACTTCAAGAAGGACTAAATCTGGATCTCAAGATAGAGGCTTAAAGCCTGCGTTCAGAATCATCCATGGGTATCCATCTATAGGTAAAATGCTATTAAACGTTTGCATAGGAATGTGTGTATAGAAACAAAACTCTGCATTAACTTGCAGTACAAAAGAGAACATCATAAGATTCATCTGTTTCATACAGTTGACCAATATGATTGTCACAGAAATCTGCTTTGCAGCTTTCAATTACAAAGTAGTACATGGCTTCAAACATGACAAATATTTATAACTTGATGTACTACACATGGTGCACAAAAATCCCATGAAATGCATAAATTGACTGGCTCTATTGTCGAGTTTATATCACTGACTTCATGCTCATCAGTGACCAAGTTCTACCATAATGCACAATGAGTCAATTGCAGCCTGCCTTGTACTGTATCAAGACTGGACTGGCCTTGTCCACATTAAATGTATTTTTGTTTGTGTTTTTTTAAACCAAAATAATGAAGAAATATCACCTGTTGTGACTTCTGTTGTTTTCATGCTATCTGGTCCCTAGATTCTAGGATTAATATTATATTTACTAAAATTAATATGGTCAAGCTAGAAAATCTAGAGCACTGGGCCTAGAGACTAGACGTTAATGTCCAGCTAGCTAGTAGGGAGAGGCTCTGCGTAAAATATCTAGACAATCTAGTTAAAATTTCTCAGACTACCCCCATTCATTCATTCAAGCGTACGGCACAGTGTGTGCCTGGTTGATACTGTTTGCTGACTATTGCTAATCACCTGGGGTGAACTACGAAGGGTTGCTAGTACTGAGATAGTAGCACTAACCGTAACCGTTAGCACCGAACTTGATTGAAATCACCCATAATAGCATTTCAGATTTGGCATTGTGTGTGTGACCATGACTCAGGTCATCACCCACTGAGCCGAGTTCAGTACCATGAAGTTTAAAAGAACATAGGCTGGGAATGACTTCAGAACAAAACAATATCATGAAATATTTTTTGAGGTTTTTCTGTGTTATTATAGCACTACTACAAGGGAGACAGGGTAAAATTCCCTCTGAAAGCAAAACTTCCATTAACTAACACAGATGTTAGCACATCGGACTGATGTATTCACACTCGCCAAAATAGTCTCATTAACCAGCTGATGGCAAATAACAGCAAACAAGAAACTAACTGCCCATCCGACTAAGTGAATACAGAAACTACACCTAAGAATCAATAATATCTTGACTTACCTGTATGAATCCATTGCTGTTTTGAGAGATTGACATCTTTTTGACGTTTCCCATTCATTCTCGTCAAAGTCAAAATCTCCCATCTTGACGGTAAGTAAGCTACATCTTCGGGCAGATGATTTTTGTGCACTGATGCAGCGCGTAAGCGATGCTTCGTACGCTCCTTTCGTATGTTTCTTCCAATGCAGATACGCGCAGCACCATGGGCTTGCGCTACGATATCACATTGACGTCAACCCTCTCGTTGCGTGACGTACAAGACCTCTCGGTTCAGCAAAAGAGCAAATTAGTTTGGGGTTGATCTCATTCGCAACCTAATGGCCAGACATACATTGAACTGAGTAGTTACCAACCTGTTTAGATAGTAGGCCTAGGGGTCATTCCGTAAAATGTTGGTCTGAAATTTCTTTATCTGTTATGATTTGGTTGTTGCTGTGTAACTCTATCCTCCAATCGCCTTACAACTTATCATTAGGTTTGAACATACAAAATGCATGTAGAGCAAATATGACCCTATCTTTCTTAAATCGGTAAATCTCCAAAAAGAATTTGGGGTGAAGGATATTATAAGTCTTCCTTGTAGATTTCGTGTCATTGTTTTGAAGATTGTATGATCAAGCAAATTCCTTGTGGGAGGAAGGAGGTTCAAGAGATATGGAGTGGCAACGGTCTTATTACCTTTGATCCATGTTCGATGCCGCCACACAATATATAAGTGTATGTGCCAAACTGGATCTGCCCCATATATAAGAACACAATAGATCCATGTCTGATTGCATAATGATCATGCCATTCTCTGAGGATGATAATTTTCTTATGATGGTAGGCCTAATCACTTTTTGACATCCCTGCTCAGATAAAAGATGAGCGGTAGAGACACTGGATGCGAGAATATATATAGGCATTGTGCATATTGCTGAAATAAAAATAGAAATAAAAATTACTTGACCGGCCACGCCCTGACACTTATCAGTTTTCATTGTCGCAAACAGTTTTTCTTTTCGCAAAGAAATTTTGAACATGTTCAACTTTACGACAAATAACGACATGGAAAACTGTTTGCGAGTTTGATTACAACTGTTAACGAACTTGATTGCAACTTTTTACAGAGCCAGCACCTGACAAGTTTTTCATATTTCTGAATCAAAATAAACAGATTGTATCAGTGCTATACCTAACAAATGATAATTTCACTGGGAGGGGGACTATCAATATTTGTTTCTAATTCTTCTCTATGACAATCGTATATATTGAGGTGACTTCACTGTTGCGTTTGTCTGCTTATTTCAAAAGTTAAAGAGCCCTTTTATGTTCATTGGCGAAATTACGTAAATCGTGCTTTTGTTAATGAAAACGTGTAGTCTGTTTTTAGAGCCCCTACTGAGCATTGTATAAAGACTGATTGCGGGGACTGATTGGAATTGATATGTGTATTAGATTCTATGCTTTGAACGGAATTGAATATAATTCGCAACACACTCACACACAAACACAGACATATACTTAGTATACGTATGATCTTTTATATCATGTGATGATGAAATAAAACCTTCATTTTCAATTTTCCATTTCAATCTATCTGCAACCTTTTTCAGCAATGTTAACATACGCCTACAAACGAAAATACATTAATTTACATAAATTTTCTACATGAATTGAAATATCATCTCCCGCAGCGCCCCCCCCAAAAAAAAATAAATTAACAATGATTTAGATTCAAAATACAGTAAGCCTTTGCATTTTCTCTTTCATAACATATTGCTATAGATGAAACTGAAACTGTTGCAGGGGCTCTTACAATAAACATACAAAATTATGCTTGATGAGATGATAGCCCTTTGCTCATGACAAACAACTAAGAATTATTCTCTATAGGATTTACACACAAAAGAAGGAGAAAAGAATGCAGGGGTGGGGTAGTGGAGGATTTACTAATGTCTTTGTTTGATCTTATTCTAAAAAGATATAATAAGGGATAATCAATGTAGTTATGCTTATTGTATAATAAATATGGATGTGTGTCTCTGTTGGTTGTTGGCAATATTATTTCGTTATTATTTTATCTATGGGTTTGATCATTATCAGAATATTTCTTTTTTTTTGGGGGGGGGGTATAGAATTTACTGTCATTCTTGTCAGTGGAGAGGGGACTCATCTGACTTTGTAAATGTATTTATTTAGTAACTTCTTGCATCTGTCTCGCTGTTTGTGTGCTTGTTTGTTATCTATTTTCATTACATGTACAAGGAAAGTTATTAATTTGTCATAAAAATGTACTTATTTAACGATTCATCATAACGAGTGGAAGAATGTTAGTATGTAGTACACCAGTTTAAAAACATTAATAATGATGTGTTTGCTTAACCGCCTTATGCATCCAATCTATTTTTATCCCTCACAATGAAAATATAACAATTTGAAGAGACATACAGTAAACGACTCCTATGGCAATTTGCAGTGTTAAGATATGCGCATAACCGATTTTGTGTTGACGTTGCATGTCAAATCTATGTAAGCCTATAGTTAACAGTAAATTCTATCAATATGGATAAAACGCTGTGCCTCGTCCGTTAGCGTCCACAGGAAACTTCACATGTGAAGCCACGTTTGCCCTTTGACTTTTTAGCATAAGGTTAGTTTTCCTTTTGTTGTTGGTTTTTTATCGCCTATAACTGCATGATGGTCTTCACGACCAAAGTGCAATGCGATCCCTGTCGTAACTCGTCTGACCAAGTCATTATCGTTTTGGAGTTGTCAAAGTTTCCAACTTTCCAGCAAAATCAGTTTAAAGGGTGTGTAAAGTTCTGGTTGAGGTGAGGATTTAGCTTTTAACGTTTTGCGAGATATTCAGAAACCACTCTATGAGATGTCAAAGAGCATGCAATTCTAAGGGGTATCAAAAGTTTATTTGATGAAAATCGGTTTTGAAATGGCTGAGATATCCCCCCCAAAAAAAGATGAAACAAAGAGATTCTAATAAAAGGCGTGGCCTGTCGCCTTTTATCATTATCGCTTTTTTGGATATCTCAGCCATTTGAAAACCAATTTTCATCAAATAAACGTTTATTACATGCTCTTTCATATTTCATAAGAGGTTTCTCATTATCTCACTTAGGAATGTTATGAACCTGAATCCCCACCTCAACCAGTACTGTACAGTCCCTTTAATTTAGAAGCATCATGAATGCTAACTGTCATCGACATTGGGGTTGGGTGGTCGTTATCACGTCATTTTGCGTCCTCCTCGTCGTATTCGGAGTTGTCTTTTCCTTTGGGGATTTCTTCGTCGAATTCCAGGACGAGTTTAACTCCAGCGCAACTCTGACAGGTTCGTATATTAGCATGCTATAGACAAATAGACTATAGTACATTCATGATAGATAAATATGCGAAGAGGAGGGTAGATAAATGGATAGATGGATAGATATGATGGAAATAATTATAGTCAAATAATAGAACATAATATATAAGAAAAAACAAAACTTAAACATTCAAAATTTAATTTTATTTGTTAACACCTTTCCACATAACAAAACACATGAATTTAGAATATGAGTGACTGCTATACATCATAAGTAGAAATCAGTACATAAATTGCAAGTATATTGATTGCATGGCCTGGAGATACAGTTTTTCCTCTTTATTTGAAGTTTATACTCTGTGTCCACAGCATGATCATAATCAACTAAAGCTACTGAAGTAGTCGGTTTCACGAAAGGACAAGATATATTAATAGTGGGTCTTGGGCAATTACCCCCCGGGCAATTACCCCGGACCCTTCCCCTGGCCCTAATCCTAATCCTAATCCTAATCCTAATCCTGAACCTAATCCTAACCCTAACCCAAACTCCTTACCCTAAACCTAACCCTAACCCTAATCTTTACTCTCACCTTACCACTAGCAGTATTTAGCCGGGGGGTAATTGCTTTCTGGTGGTAATTGCCCGGATACGATTAATAGTAAACACAAGATATTGTGCGACATTAATCCACCATGAGGTGGTATACATATGTACTACAACGGATTGTTCATATTAGTGAGAATGGCTGTACACATCGTACGATACAACCATGACAACCTTTCAAAGTGACCATACTATAATTATGTATCAACCCTCTAGCCAAAGTCCAGTTTCGACTTTGTCTACCAAAAGGACTCTTGTACGCAGGTGATATCACATGTACCTATATAATCATAATACCTCATTTCGCCCCAAGCAACTGCCAAGGGGGTGGGGGCGGAACTCAGAGGAATATTATCGTGGGGGCTATAATGCAACGTATAAAATGATATATGAATAAAATAAATATACGTAACTGCTGTATAATTTCTTTTTTTTTCACTTTCACTTTTTGTCAACTTTTTGGCTGTTGAAATAGTATGGTGTTCAGTTGGTGTTGGTGTGGGATTTTTACATTCTGTTACTTTCGTATCCTGCCCGATTTTCATGAAATTTCCGATCATTCATGCAGCTATAGTACAATCTCATTCCGTATTCATGCAACTCATCTTGGGCATGACATTGAACGGATAAACCATCTGATGTCCAGGGCTGCACACTAACCATTTTTCTTTTTCTACCGGTCCGACCTGTTACTGTCGTATCAGTAAACACCCAGTTGTTCCAACTGTAACTCTCATTGGTATGAGCAGAAAATTTACTGGTAAAAAAAAAAGCATTAAAAGACTTTTACCTTGTTTTCATATTTGTTTGTTTGTTTTTGTTGCTTACTGTTAACCCCCCCAAAAAAAAAAACACACACACACACAACAACAACAACAACAAAAACCCACACATATTTAACAGATTGATATTTTGTTACCTGATATTTTTCTTTTTTATTGTACTCTCTGGACGAAAAAAAAAATGTAATATTATTAATTGGTTGATAATACACACGTATAAAACTCGACATCATGACTGAATGTGAATGACGTACAATGTATAATACTAGGTTGACACACGCTGGAAAGTCATTCAGTGAGAACAAATAACATTGGCAAATCGTGAGATAGCTTATAGACATCATTAAAGAACATTGTTCAGATGTATCCCACCTGTATAAGATTTCATTATCGCAATGTCTGGGTTCAATTCCGATATACATAACTACATCAGCTGTTGAAGAGTCGTAAATATTGATACATGCCTTGATTTATGTTTTTCCGTGTGAATTTCAGCAATTTATTATTTGTTTTGTAACTTCCCACAAAAAGAAGTTAGTTAGTAAATTGCACCGTATCCAGAATTGGCATTCTAGATTACTTACTTACACTAAGAATTCAGATAAAATTTCATGCCATTACCCCGTTATACTTTTGTCCTTCCATTGGCTCCCTGTATAGGTATAGTCATACGCGTGATACACTTATATACCTATATAAGATCCTCCTCTTTGTCTACCTTACATTACACAGATTTGCTCCAAAACACCCTTAATTTTTTTAAAGACTCAGCACAATATCCGTTCGTCTAACTCACAAATCCTACATAACAGGTGAATATGGGAGGGGGGATCGTGCATGCATTTTCACATTATGGGCCCAAAACTTTGGAATAACCTTTCCATATCTCACCAACAAGCACCTTCACTTGACGTTTTGAAATTGAACGTTGAAACTTTACCTTGTCTACGGGGCATGGGGTGCAAAAAAACAAACAAACAAGTATTTAACTGACACCGACAAGATATTCAGGGATAGATTCCGTGATTTTTGGAGGGTGTGGTGAACAGGATACATGGCTGTTGACTCTTTGGCACAACTTCATTCCAGGATGGGTTGGAAGCATCGCTCATTCCTTTGCAGTACTCCTGGCTCTTCCTTTCAACCTCCTGGTCGAAAGATTCGGACATCACCATGTTTGCCTCATCGGTATCCTCTTGGCCACGGCCGGACTTGTTCTTACCTCCCTGATGTCCACTTTGCCACCCATGTTTGCCACATACAGCGTAATGTTTGGATCTGGGGTCTGCATTTTTTCACTGGCTCCTGTGACTCTACTGAGTGCGTATTTTCCTTCCAAACACAGTGTCCGCGCCTTGAGCCTCGCTCTCGCTGGGAGCAATGCCGGTTAGTTCTTGTTTTCTTAATTTATTTGATTGTTTATATTCTTTGAAAACTTAACTTTCCTTGTAAATCTTCGCGGTCACTTTTTATGTTTTGCTTGACGATTTACACGGCTGTGAGCCTCTGTATGATAACATCATTAAGAGAGCAATAAACCTTTGGAGCCTTCAACTGTTTTGGGTCTTCTCAAAAGAGGATACCATCAGACAAGAATTTTGTTAAGTTGCCCCAGTTTAAGAGAACAAATTTCTGGCAATCACCATATGGTAAGAATACAGGATAATTAGATTTTTGTCTGTCCTATGTTTAATATAATCAGTGTGCGTAAGTGAATACACATAATCTTCATTGATAAATATATGAAAATGAATAATCACCTGGTTGGTGCAGTCTCTTGAGATGCCTTTATGATTGACAAGACGACTAGATTTTGTGATTCTGTGATGATTGCCAATAAGCCAGTTCGGAGTTAGCTCATGGGCACATTGGTCCGAATGACCTTTCTTTTTTTCTCAGTCGGTTAAGGGGCTCTTCACTCGTTTTCAGAGCGACATAATGCATAAGCTTTACGCAACGATTTATGGTATTCATCAATCCTGCTTAAACAAAGAATGAACTCGCATAGACCAGATGGCCAGAATGATCCGTCAATTAACACTTGGGAAAGCATCCATTTCATTATCTTACATTGAATGTAAGAACAACCTCTTTCTATCGATATTGCCAAATACCACTTTTGCTGTTAGGTGGATGTGCTGGCAAGCAGCATTTATAAGATTATACACATGAATAATCATTATACATAATAATACATCACAGACGCTTATCCCAGTGACTTTAAAGACCAACGTGCCTGTTGGTCCGAATGACCTTTTTTCTGCTCATGCGCAGAGTGGAACTCCGAACTGGCTTATTAGTTGAAATAGATTTTGTGATATGGCTGTGCCTTTTTTTTTTCAGGCATGTTTGTATATGCCCCATTCGTGAACCCCTTCATCAAGCGCTACGGATGGCGGGTGACCATGCGCATTCTTGCTGCTCTAATGTTCGGCGTGGGCTTGCCCTGCTCTCTCACCTTCAGCGAGCCAAGACAGAGAGAAGGCGACCATCGAGGCGATCAAACGATGACATCTTCAGAACAGCAAGAATTGGTAACAATAGTCGATGTAGTCGACGATGACCGCAAGTCTCCCCCAGAGGAAGTGGCGAGTGAAGACAACAGTTTCGGAGAGGGTCTTGTCGATGGAGCAGAGCAGGGAGTTAAACTTGACAGCGAGAACATGTGTCAGGATGACGGGAACAGTTTGGCAAAGACTGGCCTTTAACAAGCATTTGTGAAGTTATTCGCTGTCCAGAGGTATGGATGATATCCGTGGCTGTGATGATCACTGGAGCAGGAGATTACTTCTATTATGTCAGTCTGGTGAGGAATTTGTCACTATATGTATTTGTCTTCTCGCGTTGGTTGACACACAAAATAAAGAGGAATCACACCATCTTTCCACACTTATTTCTTTGTTGTTTTATAGTGGTACGTAATGGACAGAGGTGTCTATTGCGAGATGTTTTATGTGGTAAAAATGTTGAAATCCTATCTACATTCTCCAAAGCCTGGCTGATATTGTGTCAAATAAAGTCATGAGTTACAAGCAGTTCTTTTAACAGCCTCAAAAGTAATTCCAAGTCAAGTCCAGGTCATTCTTAGGCCGTGTATCCACAAGAGATAACACTATAGCAATAATATTTAATGCAATCATATATGCGTTTCTTATGGTGATGTTCGATATTCCGAAAATCCGTTAATCCGAAGATTAAGTCATGCTCGTTATTCAGAAGGTTTCATTATTCCGAAATAGGCGAATACGCTATACGTTCATAATCGTTAATTCTAAAATGAAATAGGCTTCGATATTGCGAATGTTCGTTATTCCAAAAACAGACAAATTCCCTATACCTGCATGCTCGTTGATCCGAAAATTAAGTAGTTTAGGCTTCGCTAGTCTGAAAATTTTGTGGCGTTATTTGGAAGGTCCGAAAATGTAATAATATTCGTTAACCCAGAAATGAAATACTTTATGGTTCGTTATTCCAGAGTTACGTTTGGCCGAAAAATGAAATAAGATTCGTCAGTCCGAAAAAGAAAAGAAGGCACATTCAACGAACTTTCGGAATTGATGACGTTTTGGTTTATTCAGGTATGAGTTTGTTGGTGTCGCTGGGTATCAATGAAACCGTGGGATCCCGGCTGCTCACGTTGATGGGTGCCTTTTCGATGGCCGGTAAACTACTTCTGTCGTTTGGTGCCGAGCTGCTCCCTTTCCCTACTCTCTTCCTCATGATCATCATCGCTTTGGTCAACTGTGGGGTTATGATGTCTTTTATCTTCGTCAGATCAACTGTTCTACTTTACATCATTGGAAGAGGTAACTATATCAACCCAAGATGCTGAATGTAAAGCGAAAAAACGTCATTTCCAAAGTTTTTTTATTAACTTTATCAACAACTAAATCAGTTATATCAATTATATCAATGATACCACTCTATACAGATAACATTATTGCTATCATAACTGTATTCATTGTCATTATCACTGTTGTCACCATCAGTAGATATAGACTTCTTGTTGTAATTGAATCAACCGTAATCCATTGTACGTTGAACCCCATAATTGCACGAGAAGCAAAAAGAGCATCGGGACTAACCCCGGCGCGGTGCGCTGTTAACGACTCGATACGTGTTGGGATCGTTCGTGCGGTTAAATCGGGACATGCCCATAACGGCTTATGGAAACTTGGACAGGTACTTTACATCGGCATTACGTAAATAAAAGGGATTGTGTTTCCAAAGACCAGTGACGATATCCATACGCATGGCCGGTCTACTTTATGATGCTAACTCTTCACACTAAAGGTGTTATTGACTATCAAAGTGACCACCTTAAAATTATCACCACGTCCAAATTCTGTCTGTCTTTCGAGTAATCGGTGTGCTGCTGGGTATGTCGTCGTGTCTAACGTACACCATAAGCCATCGCTTCTTTGACCCGGAGCGAGGGAAGGGCGCTTGGCCAATCATCGCAACGTGCAATGGACTGGGCTTTCTCCTAAGTTCGCTGAGTGGTAAGTCTAAATACAACATCCCAATTCCAATTCGATTTCAATTCATTTCCAATTTCTTTATTTCCATCGAACAAAAGGCGATACGTGGTACAAAGTATACCAGCAAAAAGTAAAGAAATATAAACGCTATACCACGACTGCAACTTTCCAAGTCATCGGTGCAGGTCTTTTTCACGAGGTATATTTTATTTCGTATGTTCAATTTCACTCACTTAGCATTCTATCGGTGGTTAGTGATGAAAGGGCTATGCTTCATGTAGTGTGGAACGACTCTTCAGGTTAAAGACGTATTAAGAGATTCGTTTGGACTAACATGCTAGTTTGAAATATTGACAAATGTCATGGCCTTCCATTCACTATCATCCTGTTTGCCCCGAAACGGGTAATTTGTTTTGTTTTGTTTTGTTTTTATTTTGTGTCATTTGACATTTTGGATGATTCATGTAGTCAGGAGCGCGGAGGGATATCTGAGAAACATTATCATCCTCTGTTTATCAGCAATAAGTAACCTTTCATCTGAACTCAGAAATAGGCCTACATTTTGATAATGATAGATAATCAATAATGTTCGGATCTGCTCGTTAGATGTCCACATAAAAGCAAGACATTGAACCTTTGTGTCCTAGGCCAACAGAAAGACTGTTTAAAACTATTTTTTGAAAAAATGAATAGATGAGAGGAATGTTAAAAAAAGAACGCAATTACAGCCTGACGATTATTTCACAGCAAAGTGAACCTCAAGCGTCAAGTTATTTGGGAAGCATCATAGAATTTCTGTTTCGGGATATTTGGAGAGGCTCGAACTTATTCTTATTAGCATTATTAATCATTATTAAGCATTCATATAACATAACAGGATATACAAATACATCTAACCAAAGTTTGTCCCGAGTAAATGCATACTCTTGACATGTTCCCTGTACATGCAGTCATTGATTTTGAACATCATTTCTGTCATAGTTTTGGCAGACGATGATTTTATCTATTTGTGTGTTTGTTTTGCTAATAAGACGTTCATTACGATTTATAATCCAGCAACTTTTGCTTTTTGTACTATAGGCCAGAGCATTGACTGGTTAGGATCCTACAGCAGTGCGCTCATCGCGTTTGTCGCCCTCTACGGGGTCGTGGTAGTACTGCTGATGACGGCGCCAATTTATACATCAGAAGTTCGTCGCTCCGTATCGCTACGTGTTCATGGAGAGACATCGGCAAAGTCGTGCGGGAATTCCGGCAGAGGAAGTCAAAAGTACAGACACTGATCCAGCCTCGTCGACGAGCAAAACATAAAAAGTGGATTCACACTGCATTTGCTTTTTATCGAAATATTACTCAGCATAACCGCGAATTGCATTTATTGATTAGACAAAAATACTCTAAGACAAAATAGTATTAAAAATGTCACTTTACATCTGTCGAATCCTCTGGTCTCCCTCCCCTCCCCCTCTCTCTTTACTAGTGCCTTCAGAGATTTTAATCTGTATAATATGTAGACTGTTATACTGATTATAAAGCGATATATCGATTGCAATGTTCTGTGGTGATTTTAAACACTTTTCTGTCACATTGATTAAGATCTGTTAGAGTGAAAATTCAGAGAAAATTGCAATTTGGCACAAATTTATATGTTGTATTTTTGCTAGAATCTTGGAAACGACAAAATGTCAGACTTTTGATCCTTCCACAAAGGGGAATGCAACAAGAGCAAAGAGAAAAATTCGTACGATGTCTGCAGTAATGAAAGCACTTCGGATGAATTCGGGAAAAATCGGCGAAGGTTTTACTGATGTCGTAGAATGGACCAATCTAACAGCAGCAGACGACGTGTCACACGTAAATTACCATAAGTGCATTCATTGCTCCTATAAAAGAAGAGGTTACATTACGTCGAATAATGCTAATTGTGATATTCTTCGAAGGAAAAGGTGGTGCAGAACGCTACTATGCCTAGTACCCAGCTCAGAAATCATCACTGGAAAGGCTTAAGATTTTAGAATGTAAGGGCCATCGCATTTTCAAGTTTAAAAAAACCCATCTAACAATGGTGAACGTGAATGAACCAGCAAACCACCCTGCATGGCCGTGTGGCTGAATGCATTTTAATTCTAACTGTAGCAAGGCCAAGCAAATGCTGACAATGACTTTGGCTGAAGTATTCGGGGCAGGCAAATGCATGAGAGACATGGAATTTGACCTTCTATTTGAAAGATTGTCGTTACTGTTGATGTTTTTAAAGCAGATCATTCAAATGACACTTTGCATTACTATAGCATGTATCCCGACTATTATAGCGATAAAACGCTCACCAAGGGAAAACAGCTACACATTGTATGAATCTGTGCATCGGCTATTGGACGTAGGCTGCTTTTGCTTGCTGATTCCATTCAGTGACGTCACAAATATCAGGCGTGTTGGGCAAGTTTTTGTAGGTTTTCGAAAAAGAAAGGAGAATGGTATTCTCCTCACTTTATGTTGCACAAATCTTTCTTTCTTTTCTTTTGGTGAGGTCGGAACAGTATAGTTAGGGCTGGCTTAAACACTATTTGCAATGTTATTGTTCATATTATTTGATATCTTTGAATATTGCAGTTTAAGACAATAAACCTTATGGTCAAATCATGTCCTGTTCATAGTTTGTGTGCTATCATTTCGTTCTGTAAATCCATTTGATGAGACTAACTAGCTCACATTGTTACTTCTCTCCCTGTTCCCTTGTCACTTACTATTTTTTAATCTTTCTTTGAAGGCCGCAACACTTTGTAATATATGCAATTGCATATAATTATCACGATGTAGGTTTTCTAAAAATCCCTAATCTGGAGCTTTCTATTTCTTGAAATGTGCTTTCTGCTGTAGGACTGAAGCCCTCTTCAGCAATAGAGTCAGACTTTTTCAGTGTTTGTTGATAGACACAAAGAGGCGCTATACTCGTAGTCAGTGACACAATATTTGTACTGACTTTTCGAATGTCACGATTCATCTTTTTGATACAACTGTACTTCGCAGAAGTTGCTTAAGTATTCAGTAATTTGTTAAGTATTACTTGAACTCATTGTCACACATTGTTTAGATGAAGAAGAGAATCGTTAACACTTTTTTTGGTCATTCAGTGAAAAGGGAAACCAAGCTTTAGTTTATTGTTGATACTGTATATCATTTTAATAGCAAAAGCAAGGATAAGAAGGACACGAAACGAAATTGGCCGACAACAATGAAACGTAATGATGCATTTAATACTTTTATACAAAATCTTATATAAGTACTATAGAGTGCATTGCATACATTTATAGAGTATAAACATAACATTTGTCCCTGATTTTATGTCTCTCGTACAGAAAAAGAGAAATGAGGGCAAATCCGTCTATGTTAACATGAGTATATAAGATTATGGTGGCAGCTTAACAGGATAACTATTTTAAGACGTTAGGACATAAAGCAGCTGTAATGTGTGTCGGCAGTAAGAAAAAAAAAAACCAGAAGACGAAATGAAGAGATTTTGGCCAGATCCAGCATTATATAGGTACGGATGCACATCGCGAGTATAGTCGTTAAGAGAATCGCAGAGTGATCCATAGACAGAGAAGAACAAAATGACAAAAAAATCAATTTCCAGACAAAACTACAGCTGTACACACATGTAATTAACGAGTACGACAGTACGTAACGCACACCTGGCTGTCACACTAACACGTAGAAAACTCTCAAAGCGTATGATATCCCAATTTTCACTGGCATGTGTATTGCGTTACGGGGAACATTATTGCCTTTTTGGAAGTCACGTAGAAAAAAAGAACAACATCAAAATTGTGATGTTCCAGTGACTACATTTCAGTCGTTGCCGTTGTTGCTGTTTTTATGGTGTTGCTGTTGCTTTTAAAGCGGTTGCGGATTTGTTTATAACATCAAAGTTCCAAAATCCTAAGCGGGTGATGAATCATGGTAATGAAGATCCGATAGACAAATCTCTTGATTTACTATAGATTGCCCCTTAAACCCATCTCTGCCAATATATCAAATGTGTACAAATTTCACACACAAAGCTATGGATAGGTAGTTAATTTGGCACTCAGAGGGGTAAATATTACTATCATAAAGCAGGTGCCAAAAGTACCAAAGAGGAAAAAGTGAATTGAGTTCCTTGTAGGAGGTTGAATACAATCATATTCAACTTGTTGCCCACCACCTCCACCCCCGCCAATCTCACTTTAAGTAGCTATACACTCACTGAAATTTCTCCATCTTTTCAAAGCATTACCAACCTCACTAGACATCCAAAACTACCGTCATAATCATCACACCCATTACGGCAAGTTGCCGTATAAGACTAGTGTATAACTGCTTCGCGACCCGACCATACACAGTCATAATCCTTCATTCACTGATCCATTATATTATTGATACCTTATGAATCCCTTGTCAGCTCCTAGTGGTCACTTTACTTGGATCTTGCCAGGTCAAGTGTCGACAAGGAGTACTATGAGTAAGTTTGGCATACTAAATGGCACAGTCGTGGAGCTACATCACTAGCTCCATGGTACAATCAAGCAAAAATTGCCACTGAAGTGTTGCGATTGATGCGTATGTCGTCTGTCAACTTTGAGTTATGACCAACACGAAACGGTAGCGCACCTTCCTTTCAATATTTTCATCCGTATTCTCATCTCTCCTTTAGTTTTTTTTTTTTTCAGTAATGATAGCTTACATTGTAATATTGCCACGTATCCCCTGCGAAATACATATCTGATAATTTCATCCTCTGTTTACAACCCTGCATTTTTGTTCAACTTTGGCCGGCAGTAAAGTGTTAATGATGTTCCTATAAAACTTTTAAATACCTGAAACAACCTTATCTTTAGTGCGTACTGGTACAGTGAAGAAGAGAAAGGCTCAGTGAATAACATACGTTGCTATAAGTATTACTTCTTGGTTACATAGAACTTGCAGAAACATCTTCATATCAAATATGATTTTAACATAATACTGGTTCGCAAAGCTTGCGTTATACTTGCAGCGTGTTCCCCTCCCCCTCTCCAGCCCTTTTATCTCTCTCTCTCTCTCCCTCTCCATTTCTCTCTCTCTCTGTCCCTCTCCCTCTCTCCCTCTCTCTCTCTCACACTCTCTCCCTCGCTCCCACTTCCACCATCTCGACTCCCTGTTTCCCATCTTCAGTAGATGGTTGTCATGGGGATAGGTGTGGTCGAGTTTGTTGGAAGAACCTCCTCAGGAACGTATAGCACTCCTGCAATGAAGAATATAGGATAATAGTGTACATTAGCGGGGAGCAGGATTCTATAATACAATGTAGTTGACTACATGCAGATAGTTTACTCATAGGACTCTTTCAGCTGGATTTTAAAACACTTTTTTTTTTATATAGACCATGTAGAACTGAACCATTGCAAATCTCGCCTAAGCAAACGTCCCTTAATCGTCACGAATACACCTTTACATGTACTACGTACAAAGCTATTCATTTTTTTTTGACAGCGACATTGCGCTTATTCAAGTGCTGATATGCATATTACGTTCGAAACCTATAATTTGTAAGTATTATTTAGAATATTTTGTCCTAAGCACATAACATGATTTTAAAAAAGCAGGCTATTCGAGGAATAGAGCATGATGCCTCATAGTTATTACGTACACACAAAAAGAAAAATGCATCAAAGATTTGTAAAGTTTAGTTCCATTAATCATCGGTTGCATTATTTCTTGTTTCTTGTCGTTATTAATGAATGATGTCGAAGTTGAGATGACTTACCAGCGATACAAGCCGTCATAAAGCAGGCAATTGTTCCAGCGACGAGCGCTCTGATAGCCACCGCGGCCAGATCGGCCCGTTTCTCGGGAGCAAGGGGTGTCAAGCCGCCGAGCTGGATACCTATAGATCCAATGTTGGCAAAGCCACACAGCGCATACGTGGCTATCACCTCAGAACGCAACTGAAAAAATGAATTGAATAATCTTCAAATAAATCTCAGATAAAACATAAATCGTGATAGTGACCTGACCACAAAATCAAGCCGTGCGAAATGCTAAATTTGAGTAGAGTTGCAATGATTTAGCTATCCTGACTGTGTAAGTCACTACATTATCTACATAAACGATGACATCAATGATTCCATGTTTGGTTTTTATTTTAAAAACTTACAATTCTACAGCTTTCACACTTCAGTAGGCGTCTAAAAAGAAATAAAACAACTGAAGTTGTGGTTGCCGAACTTCATTATTTTCATCAAATATCCAGCTTGAACACGGAGAAAAGTTTCTCTTTAATTTATCCGAATTGAATCATAATGTTGGTTACCGAGGTTAGCCTGATCACTCTGCTCCTATAAGAGCACGTTGTTGCAACATCATAGTTACCGGTACATCAACCAGGTATCCGTTTATACACCTTCGTCAAAATGGACTCCGTGAATTACATATCTCGTGTAAGTATGAATACATCAGACAGAATTTGACTTCCGGTGGTATCTACCAACTCACCGACAAGGAAGGCTCAAGCCCGTTCTCCCTGTTCTCAATCAGTTTCGCCAGCTCGTCGTAGGCGACGAACTCGTTGACGAACGTCTTGATTCCGATGAGTTCGGCAACTTTTCGGCAATCGCTCCATTCGACGCCCATGATGAAGGCAAGAGGCATGAAGACGTATGAACATATAAGCTGAAAACAAAACGAGTCTATGAATTAATTGTATTGTCACATTTGATTGTGTTCATACTTTCTCGACAAACAACACCCAAAATTATAGCCTATAATGTATTTTTTTTTATCGTCATTAAGGTGTGTATATTTGCAGATTTAGTAAACTATACATGCATCACTTATGATTTGTTCGTTACACAATCTTTTCGGAAACGTACTAAGGTTTTACTCATCTGAAAACTTTTACTTTGGGTGATGTATGATGTTGAAATATCAGAGGCCAACATATTGAATCAAATTAAACGATTTGCATGTACATTAATACGGTGTTCCAACATTTAAAAAAATGCGCAGTTTACGGCTAGAGTGATTTCTCTCTTATCGTTGTTTTTACAATCTGTCTCAAAAACCATTCTTTTAACCCTTTGCTTTGCCACCTTAACTACTTATACACAGGTTTTGGTGCTCTCTTTGGACAAGCATCGTGTGCCTGTACAATTCGACACACTTCGCACATATTTTGTTCTTTTCAAACGACTCATGCCTACCTCAAAGGTGAGCTCTGGGTAGCCTACCAGACCTCCGAAGTACCCCAAGAGAGCGTTGACCAAAGCGAGGAGCGACAAGAAGGCGATGAGGTTGGCTGCGATGTTGAGTACCAGTGGTATGGCCATCGACGCTCCGTTCGAAGCGGCTTCCACGAAATTACGCTCGCTCCTGAAAAGATTTTGAATTGCACAGTAACATAATTTTCGGAGGCAATTGTCAATTGTCAAAAATCATCTTTACATTGTTTGAGGGGCATGATATCAATTTGAATAATTACGCAGTAACCGCTGCAAGCTACATAATATTAGAACCAAAACTGGTTGTCAGGCAGAAGCTCGGTGGTCTAGTGGCTTTAGACGACTGTCCAGTGAGTAGGAAGTTCGTAGGTTCGAATCCTGTTTGAGTTTGAAGGCCCATCAATTCAGTGCTGTAACGTCATAGGGCAATTTGTCAATCAGTTGCATTAAACAACTCGACGCAAAAATTCATCTAATCAATTTGAGCATGATATTACATTCAAGTGTGAAGAGTACGTCAGTTCGTTCGTTGGTCTGCGCTGCACTGACAATTTTTAGGTCCTGGTTGTCCTCATCATTTCGAACAATTTCGATCATTTCCATCATAACAGCTGAAAAATTAAGAGAAGCCAAGTTTAAATCTTGATATCACAAAATCACGTCAAAATTTTCAGTTCTCTCTCTTCTTTGTCCTCTGTACTTTATTCTTACTTAAAACTAACATTGTCGTTTCAACCATCTGGTCCACGTACACAAAAATAGACACGTGCACAATAGAGATTCAGTAGAGAGAGAGAGAGAGGGGGGGGGGGGGAGGAATGCAAAAAGAAAATGAATGAAAATAAAAAAAAAATCCTTCCAGCAGTCATCACATCGAGACACCACCTACTCCCCCGCCCTCCCTTCAGCAGATTCCTCCACAACAAGGAAATGCTACCGTTATAGGATGACTATTATCATTGGCTGATATGTGGCGCTAAAATCGAGACAATGTCATATCCCCTTAGAACACATGACTATCTAACAGAAGGACAGACGATTAGGCCTATAACGATGTGTCATATCCTGTCATTTGTTTTGTTTTGTTCGTTCGTTTGTTTGTTTGTTTTGACTTGCGTTAGGGGATAATGTTCGTGGTTGATTTGGTCAAGATTCCCTTCCCCACCCAACCTCACCCTTTAAGGATCTTGAGGATGTAGCCCTCCTAACTCTTGCTAAGGGTTTTCTTTCGCTTTTTTAATTTTTCCCAGTTTTCTCTACAAAAAGTGCGAAGGCTACAGCGACAGCTCCCTCTATGGCCCTGTAATATTACAACCTCAACATGATCGAAATACTTCATCTTTTTGAATGAATTTGAATCAATTTTGCATCAGTTTTACCCTTTCTCAATGACGATATCCTCGCAGTTGGCAGTGGCTGATTTTTCCGTCTCAGGGTAGAAGAGCTTCGACACCGCCAGGGCTGCGGGGGCAGACATCACCGACGCCGATACCAGATGAGCCGCGCTGATACCGCTCAGCACGTAGGCGCCAAGCACGCTCCCAGCGATGGTGGCGAAACCACCGGTCATCACTGCGTGGATTTCCGACCGAGTCATATCCTTCAGGAAAGGTCGAATGAGTAACGGGGCTTCTGTCTGTACAGTCGGATGTTTAGAAACAACATAAAGCGGTTACAGATGTATCAGCCGTTGGGCTCAACCAAGGAAACATCTCTTTTGATTACACAGGTCATTTCACAAACAGATTCTGCAAACTTAACCTCTAATCAATACTTATACTCCGTGCTTATACACGTGCCGTTTGAAAGTTTGCATGGTGATGTGAATGAGGAAGAGAGGTTTACGGCAACATCATAGTTATGTGTAGGCCATTTGTTGTCCTCGAAAAGACTGTTGTTTGGTGAAAGAAGACTCTGGAAAAGGAAGAGTGGAGGAGGGAAGCGACATAAGGAAAGTGTGATGAGGAAAATACGGGCAGCAGCGAGAGTATGGGAGACAGCAGGGACAAATGTTAATTGCAACTGATTGACAAATTGCCATGGTATTATATTGATGTAAATCAGTACCGAATTTACCAGTATTTCGTAGCAGCCATGATAAGCGCAAAAATCATGGGCAAACATACTCGGGTTGGATTCGAACCTACGACCTCCTGATCGCTCAACAGGCCTCTTATCCACTAGACCACCGAGCTTTCGCTCGACAGCCAATTCTAGTTCTAATTCTTTTTCAGCAAGTAGCGGGCACTGCGTATTCAGTCAAATTCACGATCACAGGTCGTAGGTTCGAATCCTGCTCGAGTATGTAGGCTATGCCAATGATTTTCTTCTTGTGCTATTTTCGTGAGAAATAAGAAAATTAATTGAAACTGAAATTGATACTGAAACATATGGCAGGACTGACTATACCACACCCACCTGTCCGATGAAGATGTTGCCGGCAGCGTTTAGAGATTCCGACGCCGACGTCCTCATCGTTCTCTGCATCAACCAGGCGATCTTCTCGATCACGACCTGCATCACGCCCCAGTAGTAGAGGATGGCGATGGCGCTGCTGAAATAGAGGACGATTGGTAGGACCTGGGTGTGGAGAGTATGACGTAAGCAGTGTTACGTAAAAATATCGGTCCTGATGAACCCACGACTAAACTTTGAATTCTAGCTGAAGAAATTATCTGATCAACCCAAAATTCAATTTCGTTAAATTTAAGTTAATTGCATATTACAAATACAAATGTTGATTTTTCACCCAAACCACTGTCTATGAGCCCTTTAAGTGTTCATTTCATAAATTATCAAAGCCTGTAGGAATATAGAACTAGTGAAAGGGTTTATTTCTAACTGTATGATATTGATGTATCATGTGCGAAAGTACAAATATTCGAGCGATTTTCTCAATACAGTGTTAATGCTATATCTGCTTACTATGGCGTGCATAATTATGACCAATAATAGGAATTTCCATGGCTTAAGTGTATAAAGAGAAAATGTAAATATGAATATAAAATGAAGACTTCAGGCTTTCGTTATCAATTCACTATCAATCATGCAGCCTTGCATTCTTCATTTTCTTTTGCCATGCAATTTCCCTTGGTCCGATAACACACATCCAGAGCTCCGTCTGAAGGCCAAGTGACACAACCAAAGCCAACAAAAAGTAAAGATCTTCACCAACGATATGTTTAAATCATGCAAGATGCTGGAGTAAGCTGCGGAATACAAACTGCCTTTTTGTTTCACAAATCCATTGGATGAGCACAGTATATAATCAAGTAAACACGAGTTCACACCGCAGAATAATATTTTATGCACTCGTAAGCCAAGAAACTTAGCAGACAGTAACCAGTCAATTGATGAATAATTGGATGGATAGCAAGATAATTGAATGAATGTTGAATTGATAAACAGATTTAGTCAGGAAGAAGAAAGTTAAACAAACAGTGAAACACGAATATAGATGTAAAATATTACATTTCCATGTTCATAAGTTGACTCACCGCAAAGGCAAAGTAGTGCTCATTGTAATCTTCGCCGAAGAGAAACTCCGATCCCGCCGCCGAGTAGCCGAGAAACTTTTGTACGACATCGCCGATCCATTGGAAGAGTACATAACCGGGATATGTGCGAAGGATGAGCAACCCGAAGATGAACTGAAGGACGAGCCCCCAGATCACAGGTCGCCACTTCACCTGAGGAAAAGAGGATTAGGCCTACCGGTTTTTTTTTTTCATTCTTTGTTTACATTTTTTTCTTTTCATCTTCTTTGATGTTACATCAAAGAAGATGATATTGCATAATGATATGAAATGACAATGATAGCTGCAGGTTAAATGTTTGCGATTTTTAAATCTAAAAAATGATAGCCCTTCTATTAAAAACAACCCTTTCCAAATGCAGAGGTACACGCACATACGTGCAAGTATAATGCAGATACCCTTACTAGTATTCTGAACAGTCAGTTTTTTGACCAGTTGACAGTATTTCTTTTGTTAGATAATGATAGATTTCATGTATATATATTATGTAGATCTATCTACTTATCTATTCATTCATTTATTTACTTGTTTATTCATGTATTTATTCACCTATTTACACACTTTCTTATTCATTTAGTTATTCTTCCGTCTCCAACAGAAATATACCAATATGAATTTCTACAAAAAAATAATTGCATACATATTGATATCACAATGTACAATAAACGAAATTTATATGATGATTACAAAAAAAAAAGAATTTACTCACTCGGTCAGGATACTTGGAAAAGACATAGAGGAAGACAATGAAGAAGACCAGACCAGCAAATGAGACGAGCTGTATGGGGTTTTCTCTCGTCAGAAAGTAGAGACAGACGGCAAAACCAGCAAGCACGACTACAAGGACAATCCTACATGGCAGATGGAAGAGAAAGATGGGAGAAAGGTGGTTGTAATACATCACACATAGTTTGATAGAAAGATGAAAACACATAAAATGGTTGTACAGTGTACATACTCCCGTTATAACGAACACGGTTATCAAGAAATTCTCGTAAATACAAATTGGATTTAGGCCCTCAAATCATTAGCTATGCATATTTTGGCTATAACGAAATTTCGATATAAAGAAATACAACACTTCTAGTCCCGCAGAATTCGTTATATACAGGGAGTCGACTGTATATCATTCAAATGAACCACAAATGGTACAAGAAGGGATTACTAGACTCATGATATTTTCATATAAAGCATTATCATTGCAGTTAATATTACTGACGTGATGTCAAGCAGGACAGTTCTAATCCGACATGGATTGTTATTTCGAGATGAAAGTTGTTTATCAGAAATATTTTGTTTGTTGGGTTTTTATTGTTTCAAATTTCAAGTTTTAATTTTTCTTTCAAAGCTTAAATGATTTATAGTCAACAGTATGCTGTCAAGTTCATATAGTTTTTACTTTCTGACATAGGTACCTTCTCTCACAGCACAATAATTTGAAGCCTAGCTCCCTCTACGACAATTTCGCTACCATTCGTCGACCAAAAAAAAGACATGTTTATCTCTTATCAGCTTAACGTAGCTGAATATGGGCTAGCCAGCCATCTTCTCAGATGGAAACAAACAAACAAACAAACAAACAAATCTGTCATAATACATCCATCTGTTGGTCTAGTTTTTACCATGGGACGGATAAAAGGAGGTCATTGTGGTCAGATTATAATCATAAATCTAGCCTTGACCCAATAGATTGAAAAAAAAAAGTGTAGACAAAGGAAAGAATACAAGAGAGCAAAATGGGAAAGAGGGAGAAAGAGAGAGAGAGAGAGATGGAGAGAGGGAGCGAGAGAGGGAGCGAGGGGGGGGGGGGGGGGAGAGGGGGGAAATATCAGTTGCTCGGATTTTATATCGCAGAGTGTTTTCATCTGTACCATAATACTTAGGTTCATTCAATCTTATCGTTATATGCACCGACAACCAGTACTGTCATAGAATCTCTCTTTGGCCATCATGTTATAACAAGTGACCCATTTACTCTCAAGGGTGATATCTACACGAGATGTCGACATCTTTGTTTTATTGCTCACTGCATGCCAGAAAATATGTAACAGTGATTGTGACAATGCAGATGCATGATACACTTTCATTTCGTTCCTACCACTTTGCTCTGTAAAGGCCTCGTATTAGGACATTCCAAAGCGGTTCCAGTATATTCTCGTAGATCTGCTCGCCCTTGGTGTCCCGTACGAGTCCGTACGCTACACAGAAAACCGTCACTGCCGTGATGATGAGGATGACGAAGGCCTCGTCGAAGTCGTAGATGCATGCGTAGATGAGATAGGCAGCGTACAGGCATAGTATGAAGGCGTAAATTGCGTAGCTGATGAAAGTGTGGTGTTCCGTGCAAAATGACGTGATCCGACCAGTCACGCTATAAATGTTCTGAGCGGAATTGACATGGCAGAAATACTCTTACTCCTCGACATTTAAGATTTTGTCAGATACATTGTTCTGAAGACTTTACGAGAGACACTCATAGCACTACATAGATTTGATAACCATACAAATAAAGTAGAAAGAACGGCTCCAAATGGACTTCGCGCTTGTTTGTAATTTTGCTTAAATGTCAAAACAGACCCCTATTGTTGTGAGTATGCCGAAGATATTTGCCTCAGCTGTGGCAACATTTTGCTCCTGATGTGTATTTTAGGAAGAATATACAGATGGGTGTATTTAAGATTTGTCAGACCATATTGGAAAATCTGGAAGAGCACAAATAATTCAGTTAAATTATCATTATTGTGGTACAAAATCAAAATAATCTGAAACAACAAAGACAGTACATTCACTTAAAGAATCTCGCAGACAGGCACTGACTCTGCTATTATCGAAACAGCAATCTCGACATAGTACATTTAATATTGAGTGACAAAAACATAACTTATAGGTCAAGAGGTAATAAGACATGGGCAGGCTTTACGCGACAACAATACATATAACAACTGAATTACAACAACAGCTACAACGGATGATTATGATGATGTTAAGCTGAACTCAGCATGAGGCGGCAAATAATTATGATATTGACTGGCCTTGAGGGAGATACCAGATGAATATTGCCCTCGTCTTCGACTCGGGCAATATTCTTTCAGTTTCGGCAATATTTTCTGGTATCTCCCTCGAGGCCAGTCAATATTATATAAATACCAACTCAGGGTGTCAGATGTTTCCAAATCGTCTACTAGTAACTTTTCTTTGTGCCAATGAACGTATTCCATAGATGATGATGTGTCCAAATTTTCATATCATAGGCTACGCTAACTGCTAATTGATATTCAGCACACACACACACCCTCGTACACACACACATACACACACACGCACACATACACACACAGACGCACACACACTCAGAACAACAATAACAATGTTTCAAAGTCAATAACATTATATTATGCAACTAGTTCACTGCAACACATGCATCAATGTCAACAAGAAATATCTACATACACCAATCATAATAATTTCAAATTCTAGAAAGGTAGTTGGGATGTAATATTATACTTCAATCAGTTCAGATCAACAGGTTATCTTTGTTAAATGTTAATTAATGTGTGTATACCTGCCAGCACCGATTTTGGAAACCCTCAGATTCTTCTTCCGTATCTGGTTTCCCGTCATCTTCCGCTATTTGACCTTGTATGTTGTTATTATCAGGACTTTGCTGGAAGGGAACAAAGATATACAAGATATGAATAGCTATTCTTTTACACAACGAACTCACAAACACACACACATACACACACATACACACACACTCAAACACACACACACACACACAATCACGCAAACAAACCCAATACAGTCTAATGTATTGTAAGCGGAAACTAAACCTCGAAGCACTTTTGGCAACATTCCAACGAAAAGCCACTTCCTATTACATTATGACGCAAATAAAAGGCAGTTAAAGAACAAAGCAAAGAAATTGTCAGATCGTGGAATTTAAATGAATTGAACGTGATATAAGAAATTGATGGCATTTCAAAGTTCTGCAGTGTTGACATTGGTTAAAATTATATCAGCTAGACGATTCCATTGCTCTATAGGTCTCTCATGGACATGTACACAAATATTCACGTTTATGATAAAGATTCCCTCAAATGATAATTATTGCACTAACTAAGCAATATGACCTTCAAAGAGAAATCTTTATTCACTAATGTAATGCACAAACCAAAGGGGAGAATTTCAAAGACCCAACATAACATAACGGTCTCGGATAATCAATGCGAATTTACCAATTTTAATTTACTCATGTGAAAATTCAAAGCGCTTATATGTGCTGGTATTTGATTTTAATCTTTCGGTTGAAGTCAACTTGAACGTACATGAAAATACGGTATGTCCCTTCAACCTGTACATCAAAAACCACAAATGTCTGTGTATTCATGGTGAACGTTCCGGAGCATCGTTTGAATTCGCGCACGGGAGGAGAGGCGGAACTTCATCCATTGTGTTTCAGGCTCTTATTCATAAGCTTGTATGTTGTTGTTTTTTTATATTGGTCGGTTTGAAATTCTTTAGAATTTGATTGTTACTGAATAACAACCGAGGTTACCAAAGTTCTTGCATGTTATTTTCGCACAGTCTCATCGACTCATCCATTTACGACATTCCGCAGGACAATAATGATCGTCAAATATTTTGTGGTTGCGGGAAGTTCACCGAAGTGACGAGTGGTACAACCACCTTCCACAAAATATTTGAATTATTCTATTCATACAACCAGACTAGATGAACGTCAAACATATTATGTGTTACCACACTTTGAATACATATCATCACGTACAGAGAGAATTGGAGATGAGAGGGGGAGAGATATATTTTGATAGATAGATATATTGGCAGATATAATATACATCTGTATATGTACGCATGTTGTTTGGTCATATACATATAAGTTGTATATATGATATATGATATATGATATATATATATATATATATATATATATATAAGTTTTATATTATGTATATCATATATATGCAAAGAGAGAGAGAGGATGGAGAGAGAGATTTTATATTTTTTCTCTCTCCCTCTCTCCCTCTTTCTCTCTTTCTCTCTCTCTCTCTCTCTCTCTCTCTCTTTCCCTTACCGACTTTATCGATACGACGGGAGTTATCGATTCCATAGCTTCATAAGCATCGTCTGCATTAGCCGTGGAGGAACTGGCGCGATCGTCATGCAGTCCATTCTGATGGCATGGATCGATATCACCGTGATCGGTCGAGAAGGCTGGGTTATCGAACGTGTTCGATTCGGTAGAGTCACTCGGTTTGAGCACCTGTCAAATCAGATGAAATGGAAATACGTTGTAATTCATCAAACAAGCATCTATAACCTGACTTTCTTTTTAAGATAGGTTTTCCCATCCTCTTTTGCACTTTTGTCATTCAATTTCAAATATTTATTATTCAATTTCGTCCCGAGAAGCACGTGGAACGCAAATCCTAACTTCAATTTCGCCAATTGTCATTGTCATTCGTTTTTCGTCAAACATTTTCGAAGATATAGCATTCAAAATCGTCAATTGTCATTCAAATTCATCCCTCCCGCTGAATGATCGCAGAATGTGAAGATCAAATTCGTTTTTGTTCACACAATTTCATGAATTTTTCATTCAAATTAGCCAGATGTTGTCGTATGCGAGACGGTATGTCTGTTTGTATCAGTGTGTACTCGGATTGCTTGTGTGTGTATGTCTGTATCAGTGGTTCTGTGTGTCTGTGTGTGTGTGGGGGGGGGGGATACTTGTGTGCATGTTAACTCCTGAATGTAAAATGTGAACGGTTACAGAAAAAAATACATGAATGACTGGGAAATCACACCGGATAGAGATATGAGACGAATATGAATGAAAATTTAACGAAAATGATTGACAAAAGACGAAATCGATCCTGCTGTTTTGAGTGCTGCGAGTGAGACTGACGAATTTGAACTGTAAATGACGAAAATGTATGCCAAATGACTAAATTGAATGGACTTTATTTGAAAATGAACGACGAAAGACGAATTTGAAAGTAAGATTGGTTTATTCCCGACATCCCGCGACGAAATTGAAGTAAAAACTTGTGAAATTGAATGAAAAAAGTTTGAAAATGAATGGGAAACCTATACATGGATTTGATGGACTTGAAATATAAGAGTCACATATAGCGTGTACTAAGATGATATAATATTCAAAAAAAAAAAAACATTAATCAATTACACTGACATCAATGCTAAACACTGCCGTTCAATGAAATCACATTTTCACCCGTGCATAACATCGTTTGAATATTTGTTTTCGCTTTCGAACACGCATACATACACACATAGGCAATTCTCATACGTAGGTTCTTCTTCTTTGTATCCAACATCTACCTCCACGTATTAGATGAGAGGAATGTAAACAATGAATTCTCTGTTATCTCAGCAGCCCGTCTCACCGGTCTGCTCTTATCAATAGTCAATAATAAGGTCCAACACTTAGGAAAGGCCTACACCCCTGGAAGATGCAGGCAACAGTCTCTTTCAATCTTTTCAGAGTTCAGGGAACACATTCACAATTATTTGCGCAGGAGAATTTCTGAGTTAGGTTTACATGATTGCAATGATGATAATTGATAGCAATAAAATTGTATTTGGCGATTGGAATTCCCCAAAATACAGCATCACTGAATCATACAACTCTGGAAAAAAAAAGTACCAAATGAAAACAAAAGTATGATACATGTTATATATAGATTTCCGAGGAACGTTCAACGCTTTCATAATTACAACATTGGAATAGGCAAATTGATGTTCAATGCATTTGAAAGTTAATTCCAACAATAATAATAATAAGACTAATAATGATAATAATCGAACAGTAGCAGTGATTGACAGATGTGTCATGGACATAATATTGGTTGGCATGGAAGTTTTTTTTTGTGTGTGTGTGTGTGGACGGATCCCAGTAATCTGAAGAGAAAAATACATGTATCTTGATATTCACTAGGCCCATAGTGATGCTTACATAGGGTATCATGTAAATCACTACAAGCCAACATGCATTTACAATTCGTAGGCCCTGTATGTATACAGGAGAAGGTAAACACAGATTCGATTTGAAGACCAATATATCTGTCTGAGCCAAAGTTGATAATGATGCTTACAGTGGTTACTGGGGAACAATAAGATCTGATTGCACAAAGACGAATATAGATAGATTATTATAAAATGTATATTGACATAGATTGTATAGTGATGACAATATCCTTGCCGTGATTATTGGTACCATTCTGTCATATTATCGACAGTGTTTGGGGGGGGGGGTGGGTGAGGGTGTGTGTGATCAATTTAAAGGGGATGGCTAGTAAGTGATCAGTGGGAATCAGTGGAAATGGTATAGGAGATGATTGTTCCAATCCTTACGGGATTCCTTCAAGAGTACATTATAGGGCCTATATCTATTGTTGTGTGAAAATTATTTAATTCAGAATGGTCTCATATTCAAGTAATGTGCAGCTTAAAGTTTCCAGGTTAGCATGCCTAGTCAGTGACGGGGCATTAAGCTGCACATTACTTGAATATGAGACCGTTCTGAAGCAAATAATTTTCACACAACGATAGATAGGCCTATGTAATGTACTCTTAAATGAATCCCACAAGAATTGGAACAATCATCCCGCAGCATTCGCACTGATTCCCACTGATCAGTTACTAGCCTTCCCCTTTAAGCATGCTTTATGAGATTATAGTTTACAGCAGTCTTTTATGTCATGTTGTCCCTTCATAAGTTTATCTTGCACGATAAAGCGTTTTCAGGCTAATCACGTTGATCAAGGTGAATGCTTGCAAGTACAATTTGTATTCGTTTCATTGTCAAAACGCTGGTGACGTCTAACATGACCCCCCCCCCCCCCAAAAAAAAAAAAAAAAAAATATGTATGTGTGGTGCGTTGAGGTGTGTTTGTGTGTGTCCCCTCGATTGTTGTTTGAGGCCCATGTTATCTACGCGTGCACTGCTCAAATCTGGTAATCACAAACTTCGCGGATCTTGGTATACCAGCTATAGTATGCTTTTCAGGTTTTTCTCAAATGCGCTTGCCCTTCAAATATTGACTTATTATGGTGGAATCACAACACATTATGCAAGTAAATTTGAGGTTCACTTATTGCATGGTATACATTTCTATCTATTGGTTCAGGTGTCCTGTTGTTTTTAAAGGACATGATACGAGGCCATATAGGAATTTCGTGGAAGAATCGTTGATTTGTATATCAAAACTTTTAACGACCTGTGATTAAAGTTCAAGGAACTTAAAGAACAGACCTTAGAATTCTTGTTTCCAACGTCATCACTCTTCAATAAGGGTCAAGGTGACACACCCTATGATTATAATGATCTGCAAGAATCCGTCTGCGTCACAACTCTTGAAGTTCTTTATTATAATCCTTTTATCCTACTATTGTATAGGTGGGTATTATAATGAAAAGAATCCTCATTACAGTATGCGGCTAACAGGGCATCGATTCTTTGTGACAACTATAAAAGATGGGTGCGGAATATAGAGGAATGGTAAATTCTCTCTTACGTGCTCTATTTCGGCGGACAAAGTTCATTTCTTTCATTTTATTTTGGATTCCAATAAACAATACTAGGTTTTATTGGCTCAATTCACATTTTTCGTTGTAATTAAGGGTCAAAATGCTTAAATGCGCCGCAAGTCCTTTACCAATGTGTTTACCCCACCTCAGATTAAGACATCTTCACCAAGGTGATTGCGATTTACACTCGGCTTGAAATGAATTGAGAGGAGTCGACTTGTGTTATCAAAAGGTCACCAAATTGATTGGATGATGAGGTGGACTTGGACCTGACAGCTTATCATGCCCGGGTTTGATGTGGATCAAGAGGAAACGCTTAGTCCGAACCCTGGACTCTCGTTCCAGAAACGATCAAGGCTTAATCTAACCGTGATTATGGTGGAAATATTTGTTTTCTCAGACACGCATCGAGGCGTCATCATGAGTTCGTAGGCTCGAATCTATGCGAAATGTCAAGAAGTCGTTCTCTGCCTCTGGTGTGCAGATTCCGTTGCTAATGATTTTATGTGCACTCTGTTTAAATGCAATCTGTCTCATTATTACAGTGTCAATGATTTCACTCTTTTTTTTTTTATTCACGTTCCTTATTCCACATTTCGTACAAGTTTTATATTCCATTTGATTTGAAGTATAATAGAAATGTTTTTCACACAATGGTCAGTTTGAACCAATAATGCACAAATGTATAAGGACATATAATTAACGTGTAATATGAGGAACCCACTAAAAAGCAAAGCTTGTAGGATGTGGGTTCCAAAAATATAACATAGGGTTTTAGTATAGTATATATCAAAGTCAGAAGTGACGTAACATGCACAATTCAAAATATCGAGAATATTACAGTGTTTACGGGATGTACAAAGTATGGTATATAATGTTTTATGATTAACTTATTTCTCTTTTGAGAAATAGTATAGTATATAATGTTTATAATGTATAGTATATAATGTTTTATGATTAACTTATTTCTCTTTTGAGAAATACAATGTGTACTTTTTTTTTTAAGCCGAACACAATCAAAGAAGAAACTGAATAAAGAATTAATGGATTTTTGTGAATCTGTAACCTTTATTGATCATTTATTTAAATCCCATTTTTGTGTATTGCCATGTCTCACTCAAATACCATCACATAGGTCCTCACTGCAAAAGCTGTATATCGACTGTTATTCTGTAAATCTTTAGTGTAGAAGTTTAGGTAAGAATGCGCAATGTAGAGCATGACGTGACAAGGAAGGTGGGATCTTTTCCACCTCCCTGATGTGACGGATAAAGTTTCTTTATCAAGAAATAAAAACTAGTGCTATTTTGATTGAGAACTGAAAATTCTCAATCATGTCATGGTTAACACGTCAAAATATCGTGACCAAAGCCCAGGTGAAAATGATGAAACAATCTGTCGTAGAATTCCTTTGGCTTTTCCCCTGATGTACTTAAATTGATTCTTAGTGGAAAATTGAGCGAAGAAAATGGGATTCCATCGGGATTCGAACCCGAGACCTCCGGATGCTAACCCGGTGCTCTACCGACTGAGTTATAGAAAGCCCTAGTTCAGTCTTCGTCCCAGAAACCCTACATTCTCAATGCTCGAATGGTCAGAAGCTATAGCAGTGTGTTTGTGTGTGACACACGTACACACTTAAACCTGGCATAAACCCGAAGGATAATTCAACTTTGGGATAAATGCGAAGGATCACCGAAGTAACGCAGCCTTTTAAGTATGTAACAAACGCAAACAGAAAAACTGACCGGAAATGAATATTATTTATTAGTGGAAAATTGATTCTTGTTACACGTAATGCACTATGGCGGTTTCTTGCTTTACAAATTTCCCATGAAGAACCGATACAGTATACATGGATGTCGTCCATTTTTGTAACCCAGTTTAAGGTGGCCTGGTACCAGCTATTTAGGGCAAACAGTGCTATCTTTGATTTGATGATTACGTGGCAGACGTCTTCCATGTGGCATATCTCCCACGGATAAGTTTATATGCTTCTATTCTAGTAAGGATGCTTGCTGATTTTATTTGATTTGATATAATAGCTGATCTTTTTATTGCTATGAAATTACCATAAAGCTTTCAAACTAGACAACTTATCTGGAATCAATACCTGTAAGTGGGGTTGCGCTTTTGTTTTATATGAGAATGAAACATAATTTTATGCACATGCACATATGCATGTGCACTGTATTTAAGTATACATCCAACGAACAAGAAATATCTAGGATGGCCCAAAATAAGTCTATTTATTAGTGGCAGATTATGAGACTTTGAACTAAGATGTATTAAAAGAACTAATTCTATTGATGTTTACTCTATTTTTCTCCAAGTACACGCAATATCAAGTGACCGAGGACGATATAATATGCCGAAAACTGTGATAAAATTTTAAACAAATAGTAGATTTGTTGAATGTTGATTTCGGAAGATCAAACCGTAGTCGTTCAACAGAATGTCGAAATTCGCACTTTGCACTTATTTCAAGACTGTGATGTTGACTTTAAAAATTCAACATTCTTCCCTGCAAAGTTTGTGTATGTTGCATCAAACCCCTTATTCCACTTCATCGACCACAGAGATAGAGGCTACATAAGAAATACTGGTGATGGAGGGTTGGCTTTCTGTGAGAAACCTATTATATTATATAAATGAAAATGACAAACAGCATTTGAATTTTTGATTGTTTTTTTCAGAGTAGATGATGACATTTAAGCAGAATTTAGCTCATGTTTCTGCCTCTCCCTTTCCAGTTCTTAGCATTTCGTCCGTTTCCATTGGTACCATGGTAATGTCTATATATATGATGTATACATTATGACACAGCCCATTGTGCCTTAAACGCCCGCAATCAAAGCCTGCACGTGCAACGCACACAATTAGTATTTATTCGCAGTTTGCACGACATGATTATTTTATAACATGAACGTGACAGCAAGTTCCTCTATCTTTTATCATGTCTGTATATGCAACAATCAAACTTGTAGAGATTGTGGGCGTCATTGTTTGATTTAAAAAACGAAGGCCATTTACATCCAGTTTGGTGGGTGTCTTGATTGCACAGACCCTCCCTATACTTCCACGACAGAGCTATAAACACCTTTGTTATGATCGTATATATTATGTGCTTTGAATGAGTACCTGAATACAACTTGTTTGAACCTCGAGTCAGCACAGGACGAAATTCACTAAATAATGAGAATATGCCCTTCAATCATGTTCCACGTAAATTATGGTTAAAACCTATAGCTCTATGTATCATAAGCACCTCCGCATCTCTTAATGACTTTTTTGTGTGTAGGTATTTTCGAAACAATGAAGGAAATTAGATTAGAAATGACTCATAATTACCATTATACCTCGCGAAATAGTGTAATTTCCGTTTTCTAAGGACCTTTTAACAATAGAATATGGTACTCCTTGAAACATAACATCAGCTTTCATGCTTCCAGACGAAATTCCAGCTCCAAACCTTGTCTTTCAACAACGAATAATTTGACACTATACACACAGTTAATTGTGTGGGTTCTTTTCGTGCATGTATGGAATACATGTGAGTTGCAGAACATGAGTTGCAGAAACAGATTTGATATCTAGATCATAATTATACAATTATTGTATTAAAGCCTCTTTTCTGACATTATTCTTTTATATTTTGCATATGTACAAGCCACCCGATTCATTATACACTTTTTTGTTTTTCAGAGGCCTCCATTATAAGTTTAAGATTATATTCTGCTTGAGGATTCATGTGTGTGTGTGTGTGTGTGTGTGTGTGTGTGTGTACTTTTTTGTCTAAAATATCCGTTTGGATACAACGTGTTCTTCTGAAAGTATTAAAGTAATGTTGTTTTTACAAGCAATAATGCAGGAAAACCCTCTTCTTCAAAGTGATGTGTAAGATTATGCTGAGTTTGGTCAAACGTGCAAAAATGAAATAAAGTCAAACAATCTCAATATATCTGGATGTCACAGATGGATAATTGTCTTTGGCGACGAGGGCAACAATGATATTGGACGATGTATCCCTAAGGACGATAACACTTATAGGAGAAGCAATAAGAGTTGATTCCATAAATTAACAATATCTCCCTGTCTCCATCTTCCATCTATTTATGACAGAATTCACCGGCAATGAACTGATATAGCTAAATTGGACATACAACAATTGCAGGTCTATAATATTTAGCTGTATTGGCCGATATTGGGCAGCAAATACATTATGTGCATTATGTTATGAACATGACCAATTACTGAGACATGAGCCCAGATCTATGGTCTCTCATTGAGGGCTACACTCGGTTTCACAACACAGGTAGCTGTTCTGTGACAACAAGACAAACTATTCCATTTTTTTTTTAAATAATGATTTTACAATAATTTGATGGCTGTAAATTTATGATTACTAGTTATATCAGACGGCACCATAGTCCTGGGAAGTTGACAATATGGTAACAGGACGTTAAATAAGATTTTTAAAGTTTTTTTAATGGGAATCTCATGTGCCATTCCTTTATTCTTTTCATCTTTCATAAAAGAAGGAACCCCACAGACAGAATGATGACATTGATGTATTAAACTATACGTTGCTTAAGCGCAGACCCTGCGGCATGGAGTTTGCCAATATTCTGTATAACAAGTGACCAGTGTATTCAGAGCTAGTATGATAAGTGGCTGGTGAAATCATACATGCAAAGGCTTTGTGTCCACTACTGCTTGATTCTGATTGGTGCAAGTTTATGATTAACTTTTAATGAACCCAGACGAAGTCTCTTAGGTAAGAGTCCAGCATGAACAGTAAATTGTATCATGTATATAGAGGATCAGGGAATGCATAACACATGCGAATAAAACTACTACCCCAGGCTACTGTTTTTCAGTTGACAAAAGCGGCATCATCTTTCTGTACAGCTACTAAAACAATTTTGTCGTGCGTTTAACCATTTTGTACTTCAGTTTGAAATAAGAATACAATCCTTTCGTTATCTGGACGGTCAGATGCGAGGAAGAAAAGGAGTAAAAAAGTAATCTCCAACTCTGTGCAGAAAATCATTGATTGCTTGAGCTTATATCCTGGCTCATACCTCTAAACTCTCAAGACTGTTCACAAGGGAGATTGATTGTTTGGGTCTTTTCTAAGCCATAAAATCAGTTCATTTTAGTTTATCTCATTTTAGCACGGAACCTGTTTCAGCCAATGGCTGTTCTTCAGGTGGTCCGTGCCCGATAGAATCTCATATACATCGTCATATATCATACAAAACAAACATAACAAAATAAACAAAACAAGAATACAATTCATTGATCAAAAAAAAAAGAGAATGAAAAAGAAAAACGTTAACCCTCCCCTCCCCCGTCCATTCATAACATAATACTGACTATTCACATAATATATATCTTTATTCATCAAAATCACTTGGAATGATTCGGTTCAGTAAATTAAGTCAATGCACATTTCAGAATCAATTGAGGTATTTCGAATCATAATGTCTACAGAAAATAATTGGCATTAAAATATTCGGTAATTTTACTCAGTTTATGCCAGATGACAGTAGGCGAGGATAATAGCTTCACAGTGTTATTCTAACAAAACGTTTTCAACAACACCTGACGTCAAGAAATAACAGGTATAGGACGGGAACATGAATCCCATCTCGCTGTTACATTCGACTAAAATAGTGTGATCAGTGGACAGGTTATGTGACAACATTTCAACTTACCATCGTTTCTATGTGTTGTATTGAATGTGATCCTGTCGAACCTGGAGTCCGGTTTCATCAGCTTGAGTTAACACGTAATTCCGCTGTGAAGCACGTCCAAACAATCAACCAACGAGTTATTCCACACGGACGATGTCAAAGAAGACTGGACATCAGTTCGAGATATCAGTTTTAAATGAGACTCATTGCTATGCAAACTTCGGTTTATGTTGCTCGAATTTACTTTACCCTGCCTGCTTTTGGCAGAGATCGGCATGGACCATCTAATCACGTGACAATCTTTTTCCCTCTTCTTATAGATTGTTTACTTATACCGCTACGCGGTACAAATCGATGACTGTGGTTTTCCTATCTCTAATAGATAAGATAAGCGTTTTCCCGCTTCTGTCAACTCAAATCCGCTTCTGCTTTTATCCTAACTCCATAAACCTCGACCGCCTTTCACACACAACCGGTGTACTAGTTTGGAAATAAACAGGGCTTATAAACGCTGATATAGTGGCAGTCGACTCAGTAGGGTTAGAATCAATCAACGATGCTTAATAGATCTCAAATTAGTCTGAAATCAAAAGAAATAGCAGTTTGATAAATTGTATATCTGTAGGCCCTACAGGGAATGTTCCTCTTTCCCCACCATCCACCAATTTTCGTAGGTCTTGTGACAGTCGAGACGGGACTGAGAGTAATCGGGATCTTTATTCGGATACAATTCCAGGGATAATGATAATAATAACAATTTTATAGAGCGCAAATTGCACTTAATTCTTATTTGGAAACGAGAAAAGACAGATATATGTATAAGAACACACAGAAACAAAAGAAGAAAATTATATATATATCAACCTAAAACACACCCATTACATCATTAAACAATTTAAAGGACAATGAAACTTACTTTACAAACTAATGAGACTTCAATAAAGACTTGAGCTGATCTAATCATGAACATTCTCTGACATCATTAGGGAGCTGATTCCAAAGTTGAAGTATTGAATATTAAAAAGATCGTTTACCATATGACTTACTGTAGTTACTACATTATACTGTGTTAGCAATTGTTTGGTGCTTGATCGAAGTTGTTGAAAGTCTGTTAGATTTCAGGCAATCACTAGATATTTGTTTTTGTTTTATTTTATTTATTTTATTTATTGTCTTCTTTATAAAAGCAGGGTAGTCCCATTCAAGCCGCAAGGCCTGCTTTCCAAGGGAGCCCTGCTGTACAAATCACATTTATGTTACAATAAAATACATACATAACAATCATGTACAAACATACACAATAATACATTTCATAAAAGTGGAGATCCTCTGTAGATAGATAAAGCGAGAGAGAGAGAGGGGGGGAAAGAGAGGGAGAGAGAGAGGGGGGGGGGAGAGAAAGAAAGGTGACAGAAAGAATACATGTGTACATCTTTCAAAGAAACGAGAAATTAGCTACTGCTGGTACTGGTAACCACCTGGATGTTGCGGTCATTGCGTTTAAATAGGGGCAGTGAGGCGGAGGATTTGATAAACACAGGTAGTGAGTTAAATAGCTTCGTTGCTGTGTATGAAAAAGACTGCTTTTTTATACTCGGTCTTGGGTTTAGCTAGATACAATTGGTGCATGGAGACTGATCTCGTAGAGTATGGATTAGCTCGTTGTGGTAAAACTCGTCTGAGATATTCAGGAGCAAGGCCATTCAGAATTTTGTACATAAATACATTATAATTATATTCCAGTCTATTTTTTTTTGTTTTATAGTTGTTGTTGTTGGTGGTGTTGTTGTTGTTGTTTTAAGCAGTAATCTATTAGAATTCGAGTCTAACGTAAGCAGGCTAATCGCTACGATCACTGATTACTATATATATATATATATATATATATATATATATATATATATTTAATGACTATTTCTTAACCTCACAATTCCCTACATAATGATGACATACACACTGCACTTACATGGATATCAATTCTAAAAGTTATGTATATTTCATAAGAAATCATAGGATATTATCAAAGTGTGCTTTACAGAGAATATCATCAATCATTTTTTATTTTGTACTTGGATAATTTGGACAACTTGGATAACTTTGGTCTAACATGTCTAGGAAGGGAAATCCACCCATTACTCATTGTCCTATAAGTTTACTGTTATTATTGTATTGTAACATTATTAATGTTTATTTTATGGTGAATGAATAAACAAACAAATCAAAATGTGTGAAACTACTTTATTTGTCTATTGGTTTTTGTTTTGTAGTTTTGAAAGGTGTCTCATCAGGCCGACTGGCTGAAATGGAAACGAGTACAGCTGGTAATATAGACTAATGACGAGTTACTTTCGAAATATAGCATCACTGTCTCTCTTGCAGTGCCTGGCGCCAAATTATTCAGCAGCGTTTGTGAGACTCTTGTATTGGCAAGATTAAAGACGGGAACTCGCATTTCAAAGTCATTCTGTGGGGTTCCTATCAAATTAGCAATGAAATTGCCCCATCAAAACATCGAGTTATCGATGTGTGTATCATGTACACGAACAACAAAACAATTCACCGCATTCACTGTCTCTATACGTCAAGTGAAAACACACATGCACATTTACTTCGCAAATGGAGGCTTGATCGTCTCTCACCATCATAATCTTGTGGAAGAAAGCGATCCGCTCCATTGACTTAATGTTATCTTTAAAGCCAAGTAAATCGTGTGAACGAATCAGTGTTCACGTCCCCTGCAAGAAAGAGGAAGAAACCAATCCGGAGTTCAGTTCAATCTGCGGAAGCCATGTAGGCCTGTCATATCTGATTAAATGAACCTACAAGTTAAATGAATGAAAAAAGGATAGAGAGCGAGGTTGGGAAATTTTCAAATGTTCCTGTAACTCAGTGACTGCTGTCTAGACTGATACTGTCTTGTTTCATTGGTTACAAGTCATTTTCCAGCCTGCTTCCCACAGACTGAACTGACAGGCAGGGGACGGTTCTTCGGTCTACCTTGTGAAATATCCAAACTTATGTCATTATCTCCTATCATAGGAGATAAACGATTTCCACACTAACTACCTAACCTCATGAACAGAACGTTTTCCTAACTTAAAACTTCTCGTTTCAGGACTATGAATGTTTCACATTGTGCAGCTTAACCACTGTCAAGAACTGCATTTGCAAATGTAGGCCCTTAATATGAATTAAGACAGAAGCAAATCAGTGCTTTGATTCAGGAAATCTTGCCAGGCCAAGATATCTTGTGTAGTTATGATAGTACCATCTTTACCATTTTTACTAAATCTAGATGCTTTTCTTAACGTGCATGAGTGCTTTATGATTTTTTTTGCTTGCTGTTGTTGTTGTTTTGAATAAAGATAAAAGAAAACGTTAGGTAAACAATTTCTGCCGTTAATGAAATTTGTGTGACAAAAAAAAACACCAACAAATCTTGGCGTGGTAGTATCAAAGTTTTTATTCAAATTCATGAAATTCTTCCGTCGAGATGTTTTTATTTTAACTGATTGCAACGCCCATGACTTTTTTTATTATGGCTACTACAAAAACATTGATCAATCCAGTGCTTGTCTACGTTGATGTACATAGGGCAATTTGTCAATCAGTTGCAAAGTATCAAAGTTTGCAATGAAATCCAGGCCGTCATAATTATCCAAACCTTTATCAGAATTGACATCGCATCCAGAGTGTTATCTGTATAACGGTTCAAGCTGATTTCCGTCCACACTTTCCATGGTTGCTGATTATGCGGCCAAGGTTATTGACTCTACGTATACTTCAGGGCTGTGAGAATCAAAATGGTGAAAAAATACAACAACAATGTTTAATAGTACAGTAATTGTTAAAATGAATTAAAATCTTGTTTTACAAACAAAAGTACAAACTGAAGTTGGTATTCGTCGTGGGAAACTGATGAGTTGAGTAGTCCCCCGTTATAATAAACGAATTGCTCGTCTTCACATTATAGACCTCAGCCCCAACTCAGGATCGGCGATTCACCTCCATGCCGACATTAGCATTACAATCGAGATGACGTTTTTCTGTATAACCTTGACCTGCCTAGAAGACGTTTGGTCCGTCTAATCTTTCCTTGACCGTACCATAGAACACTGCAGGCTCTTAGGATTTGTCGAACGTAATTTACTGTGATTGCTGCTTTTGTTCTTAATCATGTCAGCTCATTTCGAATGGTATTACCCTCGTTATGCCGAAGGTTCGTTAATCCGAAAGACACGGATTCCCTATACCTAGATGTTCGTCAATCCGAAACACACATACAGCTGTATTCCCTTTACCGATATAGATGTTCGTCAACTTTCGAAAGTGAAATAGGGTTCGTTAATCCGAACATTTGTGACATTATTCAGAAGAAAGAAGAATACAAGAATAAAAAACTGTGAGGAGAATTCCACAAAATTTAACTGACATGAAAAGTGCACACATTTCATGGACTATAAGACACTGACATAATCGTGTTAAGGGTAATATTATTTCCCCGATTCTTTCTGAAAGAATTACTTTCACAATTATTTGAAGACATCTCTTTTTGTGACTAAATCTCATTTGCAATATAGTGACGTTATTTGTCTCTCTGTCTGTCTCTCTCTCTCTCTCTCTCTCTCTATATATATATATATATATATATATATATATTCACTTATTTATTTATCTATCTATTTATTTATGTATATACTTATGTAGTTATTTATTTATTTATTTATTTATTTATTTATTTATTTATTTATTTATTTATTTATTTATTCATTCATTCATTCATTCATCCATTCATTCAACCATTAATTCATCTATTCTTCACACATTAGAAGGACAGCCCTTATATATCTATTCATTTTTTTTTTTATGAATCCACCGTACGTAGGCCTACATATTTAGAATCTACTGTTGTATTTTCAATCTATAAAAACCAAATGGAAATGGCTAAACATTTTCAGAGCTTGCAATAACATTGAATATACATCACTATCATGGCCATGTAGAGAGCAGTTTCAAGAGGGCGGAAACAGTATGGGGGATGTAAAATGTTCTTTATTCTGGTTCCTGGATAATTGTAAATCCACAAAACACGGCTTCTATCCTTAATCACTCTGGCATATCGTTGACACTGGCTGTTGAATCAACTCAGAAGCTATCTATGGCATCATTGTAAGCATTTCGCCCCTTCGACACACTCTATATAGCATACTGAGTATTGCTTTACATTTTGCGCATACAGACCTATTATGATTGAGCGGCGGCGACTTGACATGACTTTGTCACCTTTGAAAAGCAGGGCCTTGAAAAAAAAAGCATGATAACATGGAGCAAACAAAAATGAGACTGATTCAATTTGCTTTGGGCGTCATCATACCGAATACTGATCAAAACATCACATATTCAAACAGAGGAGAAAATGAAAATGGCAGAGAGAAAGAGAGAGGGGGAGAGAGAGAGAGAGAGAGAGAGAGAGAGAACATGGAACAGACAGGTTTTCTTTCTGTTTGTGTGTGAAGCAAAGATATGATATGGGTTGGTAGTCGTGATAAGTTAGCCGTTATTTGAGATTTTGCATTTTTTGTGCAAGAGTCTCTTTGGATGAGCCCTGTTTGTCATACATCCCATTCACTTTCACAATTACGCAGCTCGACACCCACGAGTAAAACTTTCCCTCTAGCTATAGCCACTGAGTAAAACAGGCCGAGCAGCCAGACACTAGGCAAATAAGGCCCCATGAACTCGACACTAGGCAAGCAAGGCCCACGAACTAGATGCTAGGCAAATAAGGTCCACGAGCTCGACTTTCTCATACGTACATTAGCAGTATAGCTCGTGGGCCTATTCTACCTGATGTCAAGCTCGTGGGCCTTGTTCACCTAGTATCTAGGTCGTGGACAGTATAGCTCGTGGGCCTATCTTACCTGATGTCAAGCTCGTGGGCCTTGTTCACCTAGTGTCTAGCTCTTGGGCTGTATGACTCGTGGGTGTCGAGCTCGTGATATGCACCTGATGCAATTTGGTATTTGTTCCAGAACAATTGTGGCACCGCCAAGAACTAATCAACTTTATCTCAGTTAGTGTTTCCGCTTCTTACAATAATTATAAAATTAAAATCTCAAAAATCAAAGCACATACACTCAAGATGAATGCACACGCACGCACGCTCAGCGCACATGCACACACAGACACCTGCACTTGCACTCAAACCTCTTCCCACAACCCTTCAATTTCTACTCATACCCCCACACCGACAATGATCCCTCATGGTATGATCTTTGATGATCAAAGTTTGAATGACTCCGAAAGTACTTATTACACAACTGCCGAGTTTAATGCACTCATAAAACAAAATAAATTTCAATCATTTTTGGATTTGTTTAGTCTTCTTCACATCAATGCCAGAAGTTTAAATAAGAATTTTGATTCCATAGAATCATTTCTTTCCTCTTTACAAAATTTTCAATTTAGTATAATTGGCATATCAGAAACTTGGCTTAATACAAATTCACCACCAATGTTTAATTTAGAGCATTATCGAATGTATCGTTCTGATCGTTACTTAGGCAAGGGAGGTGGGGTTGCTTTCTACATTAGAAATAACATTGATATAAAAGTGAGGCATGACTTACATATCGAGGGTACGGAAGATATTTTTGTTGAAATTGTGAACAGTAAAGCAAAAAATATAATAATAGGTAATATATATAGGTCCCCAAGAAATAACATTGATTGTTTTCTAGAAAGTTTTGATCAAATTCTGAGTATTATTTCTCAGGAAAAGAAAGACACTTTTATAATGGGAGATTTTAATATTGATCTTTTAAATAATTCTGATAATCATACAATGCAGTTGCTAAGTTTATTAGCAACTTTCTCATTTCAACCACATATCAACAACCCAACAAGAATTTCTAGTACATCAAAAACTCTTATTGATAATATATTTTCAAATGTAATAAACACAGAATTCACAAATGGTATATTTTATTATGATATATCCGATCATTTACCTGTTTTTACCATCAACAATAGTTCTTTGAAAATAAAACAATATTTTGAAAATAAAAAATCTCAAATGTATTATAAGGAAACAGAAAGTAATATAAATTCTTTGATATTTGATTTAGCGCAGGAAGAATGGGACGATGTATTTGATGAAAGCAATGCTGATACTGCTTATGAAAAATTTATCAGCAGATTATTGTATTATTATCAGAGAAATATTCCTTTGGTTAAACGGAAACCTTTAAAGAAAAATAGACAACCCTGGATTACCAAAGGTATTATGCGGTCTATATCAACCCGTAATAAGTTATATAAGCAAGCAATAAAGAATCAAAGTAATAACTCATTTATGAAATACCGGAAATATAGAAATCAATTAACATCAGTAATAAGATTGTCCCGAAAATTGTATTATTCAACTAATATAGAAAAAAATAAGGATAATCTTTTTTCATTGTGGAAAACTGTCAATGCTCTTATGGGAAAGACGGTAAAAGAAACTACCAACTCTATCATCATTGACAATGAGGAAATTACTGATTTTACCACAATTGCCAATTCATTTAATGATTATTTTATAAATATTGGTCCTAGTTTAGCATCTAATATGAATTCATGTAATACACATTTTACTGATTATTTACCCAATCCTTGTGAAAATTCATTATTTCTCACGCCTATCAATGACCATGAAATAATCAATATTGTTCAGAATCTGAAAACAACTAAATCGAGTGGGCATGATGGTCTTAGTGTTCATTTATTGAAACAAATAATTTTTTACATTGCAAGCCCTCTAACTCACGTATTTAATATGTCTCTTTCAACAGGCATTTTTCCGAACTCATTCAAACTTGCAAAAGTTATTCCCATTCATAAAAAAGATGACTTTAAATTAATGAGTAATTATAGACCAATTTCATTATTACCAAGTATATCCAAAGTTCTTGAAAAAATTGTGTATAAAAGGTTATATCAGTTTTTACAAACCAATAATTTATTGATACCCAATCAATTTGGATTTAGAAGTGGATATTCTACTGACTATGCAATCGCTCACATGTATGATAAAATGATTGAAGCTTTTGCTGATAAAAAGCATGTTATAGGTATATACATGGATTTGTCGAAAGCATTCGACACCATCGACCATGAAGTATTGATACATAAACTTAATACGTATGGTATACGAGGTCACGCTCTGCTCTGGTTTATAAATTATTTGCAAAACCGTCAACAGTATGTTAGTTTTCAGTCTTATGAATCACACAAACTTGATATTAAATGTGGGGTACCTCAAGGCTCCATTTTAGGGCCTCTGTTGTTTAACATTTATATAAATGATATTATAGGTTCTTCTCCATCTTTGAATTTTATACTTTTTGCTGATGATACATCCATTATTACATCAGATTATGATATAGGGACACTTGTTAATCGTTTGAACACTGAATTATTGAATATATTGAATTGGTTTAAATCAAACAAGTTATCTTTGAATGTTAATAAGACAAATTTCGTTTATTTTAGAAAACCCTACTCACAGGATCTTAATATCAACATATCAATTGATGGGTTTTCTCTTTGCGAGAAACAGGTTATTAGATTTTTAGGCATTACAATCGATTCTCATTTAACATGGAACGAACATATATCCTGTTTACAAAGGACCCTATCAAGAAATATTGGTGTACTCTGGAAGTTGAAAGATCTTTTATCAGAACGATCCCTGATTATTTTACATAATTCTTTAATTTTGCCTCATATATTGTATTCAAATATTGTATGGGGAAATTGTAGTATTACTAAACTGAATTCATTGTATTTACTCCAAAAGCGTGCTATTCGTATTATTACTAATTCCACATATTTATCTCATACAGATCCTTTATTTCATCGTTTGCATACTTTGAAGCTTCAGGACATCCACATTTTACAAACAGGTATATTTATGTACAAGTATGCAACAAATCAACTTCCCTCTTTATTTCATAATATTTTTCACTTAAATTCGAATATACACACATATCCAACTCGCCGTTCGACAGATTTTCACCTTGTAAACCCCAAAACTGTTTTAGCTCAGAAATCAATTAGACATTACGGTCCCGATGTCTGGAATAACCTACCTGATCAATTAAAGCAGTGTACTTCACTGTTTTCCTTTAAAGCTCATTTAAAAAAGTATTTATTATTGAAATATGTCTCCAGTTAGTAGTTTTTGATCAATGTACTTTTTCTTCTTTTTTTCTGAAGTCTCAGTAAGCCCTGATCCATGCAAAGTGTTTTTTTTTTCATTCCCTCCCGTTCCTTTCCTTTCTTTGATAATGATATTGCATACATTCATTAAAGCGTATACCTTACCCCCAAAATAGGCATGCTACAGCCTTTATTCTCTCTTGCACTGTCACCTGCGCACACGACGCACTGTCACTCGCACACACCTACACTTTTATTGTCTACTATACCATGCAGCAGTCAATGGTGCTGCGTGCTGTTTTTTTTTTTCTTGTTCTAAAGCGCCAAGTCACTATTTTTCTTTTCTGTTTTTTTTTTCTGTAGCAAAATGTGTTTTGTGTATTAAGATTAAGAGTTTTATGAGTACATATATAATTGGTGTTGTATTACATTGGTATCACATATTCAGATAGGGCCTCATCCACGTCAAGCTCTGCTTATGATGACGGTCCCCTGTATTGATTTCTCCTTTGTTATTAGATACAGTAAGCCTTAATATGTTATTTTGATTCATAATTATGCCACTTCAGACTGAATGTTGTTACGCAAATGATTTTTTTTTTGTATTGATTTGTATGTATCTGTATCATTTTGTTTTCATTTGCAATTGTATTCGGAGAAAGAAAATGCAGAAATAAACCAAACAAACAAACAACAAACAAAAGTCTTTATGTATCGAGCCCCCAAAATTCATATGTATGTAGATTTTAATGTTTTACTGTTCAATAATGTATGAAGGTTAATTTTGTGTTACAATGAATGTTTATGTATTTTTATCATGGGCAGGGCTCTCTGGAAGAGCAGGATCTGCTGGTCTTGATGAGACTACCCTGTGGAAATAAAACTGAAATAAATAAATAAATAAGATATGATGGTTGAGACAGGAAGAGATGATCGTATTATACAAGTACTTTCACATGCACAGAAATATCACCTCGTACTTGATTGCATTCTATTACAAAATTTACTTTCGATGAAGGTTCGTAATGATTTCAACGATTTAAACTTGTAGTATACACACCTTGTAATGAAGTACATCCTATCAGAAGAAGAAAGGGAAACCATTTAACGAGTTCTCATATTTTTGATTTCCAGCAATTTTTTTTCTTGTCAATAACCCCTCTATGAAACACATCCTTGTCATTTTGAAGAAAAAAAAGGGGGGGGGGTAAACTGATGGTAATAACGCAATATAACCCTCCACAAGAACCTTTTTATAGTGCTGAAAGGAGGAAAGCATTTCCGTTGGGCCTTTCCTTTACCTTTGTACAGGGGAGAAGCCCCAGAAGAGAGATCAAGGAAAAGTCAAGATTTCATGTTAAAAGGCAGAATCCCTCTTTCGAAAGAAGAGCATGGACATTCCACTAACTCCATCGTTAGGCATTTTGTTAGGTGAGAACTGACACAGCTCAATCAGAACACTACATAATTATATGTATTTCGGAGACAGATTCCGTCCCATAAAATCAGAAATCGAGCAATAAAACTGTTTGTATCCATACTGTACCATTGAATGAGTCAAGTACAAGGTAAATACATGTAGACAAAGTAGTCTACATGATTACTTATCTTAACATATCTACGTCTTTTATCAAGTCATGAAAGGAAGCAATGTCGTCTGCTATCATCCCAGCTATAAGACTTAACACTGCTTAATACTAGTGCTTTGGAGGCAATAATGATGATGATGATATATTTCATTGCTTTGAATACGGCTAGATCTCGTGGTGTGTTATTGAAAAATTGTCTTTCCAAATCAGCAGTAAATTGATTCTCCGAAAAAATATTTCGTGTCAAGCTCTCATTTCATAAGCCACGTGTCTCGTAGAGGTTCTTTTAAAACAACACAATATTCTGCTTATTGGTGTTAACCTTTGCCTTGATGAAATTATACTATTGCATCTTGTGTCACTGAAGGCGCTTCGAGTTACAAATTGCAGATTCTCGGTTCAGAAAGTGGTTGCAACATACTATTTGCTATCTGTTCATACCTTGCGACAGCTAGCTGAGTATGAAGTAAGATGTTACGGTCTGTACAGAGGTGAAAGTGACGAATAAAGTCACATTTTGAAGAAAGTAAATACTTGACCTTTGGTGTCCTTCCTTTCTGTTCTATTGTAGGCCAGTCTGTAGAGTCTGATCTGTAGGGCAAAAGTGAAATGAGAATAAACTGATACGATTCCCATCTGCCACGTCTGGAAATCACTCACGACTAACTGTATAGTGAAAGTCAGATGATTTCGTTTTAAAGGTATCTGACATGCTCCTATTACGTGATTACTCTAAGTAGGTTGTTGTTGTTGTTGTGGTGGTGGTGGTGGTAGTAGTAGTAGTAGTAGTAGTAGTAGTAGTAGTAGTGGTAGTAGTAGTAGTAGTAGTAGTAGTAGTAGTAGTAAGTAGTAGTAGTAATACATGTAGTAGTAGTAATAGTAAGTAGTAGTAATATAGTAGTAATAGTAGTCTCATGCCGGGAACATTTCTTTTTCTCTTTCTCAGTGATTTTGCTATTAATCACCTCTTTATTTGACATGTTCTGCACATACAAAATATCTTCTCTCTCTCTCTCTCTCTTTTAGCTCAGATTTTCTTTTTCATTCCGACCCAGATTATCGTCTCCCTATACATTGCCCTAGGACAAGTAGGACGCAAATATCAAGATGAGTGAAAAGAGACTGTCTTTATGAATATTGACCATTTTTGCTTTTTTGCATTTTTACTCACTACCGATTATAGACGCATCAAGCGCTTGCATGCATAAGATGACTTTCGCCACATATGCTACATAACATGGTTTAACATGTCGCCGCAGTTTTTTTTTTTTTTTTTTTTTTTTTTTTTGATGAATGAGTTCAAACTCAAAACGTGCCCTGGTTTTGTAGGCCATATAATATTTTGCATGTGCCTGTTTATGACACGTTCGTGGGATGGAAAATTAAAATTTGTAGATGTTCATGGGCTTCATGTGTATATTCCGATATGCCTATTATGATAGGCTGTCATAGTGATGGGCGTTAAATGTATTGATGTGTGAGGGGTGAGGGTTTAAAGGGTTTAGGAGAGTCACGTGGGTACCCCAAAATGATCTGTGTAATGGGACAGCTCGAGTTTGGTATGCTCTGTTAGCCCGGCTGATATTGAGGTACAGTACGTTTAAGCGGGGTTCCCACTATCACGATTGGCGCCACGATTGAAATCGTGGTATTAATCATGCAGCAAGCGTGATGGTCTTATCAGATTGTATCAGATCTTGAGATCAATCGTGGCAATCGCGTTAATCGTAGGAAAATTTTGGACGGTTCAAACATTTTCTACGATTAACACGATTAGTTTTTTTATCGTGATCATCGCATCAGATTGTCTAGGATCGTATCCAAACGCAGCAAATCTCTTCTAATCGTGCTTCTTAATCGTGTTGATCGGGATCGAATTTTTCACTTCACTTCCGCTTATTATTATTATTATTATTTTTGCCCATTTGCCCTTATTTTACTCATAAACTGGTTTATTTTGTATTCTGATAGGTGGAAGCCTGCATCTTTAGATTATCATTTCCAAACGGTAAATTGTATGACGGTGTGGGGTTTAATTGTCATAATTTTTAAGGTACATTATCAAAATCATTTTTTAATGATTTCATAAAATGAAAGTTGTATTACAGATTTTTAGATGTTTTCATACATTATGTTAATGATGTTTTCATTAATGAGTTGCTATTACAATTATACAGACACACAAAACAGGATATGGGATAACTTTTGTAACGAAAACAAAAAATTAGCAAAGATAAAATGGCAATTGTATGTCTGCACGTATTGACTAACTCAGTACAAAGATGAGAATAATTTAATGAATCGTGCTTGAATGGGTGCATATCAAAGGCAAATGGTTATTTTTTAAAAGTATATTACAGAGTATTTTTTTTTTTTGGGGGGGGGGGTGCAGTATCCTGCTGTTTGTGTATTGTACATAGTAATTAAGAGTTGTTGTTTCATCAGCCATCGCTTAACCCCTTTACATCTATTTTGACACTTTTCAATGTCTTTTTTGTATGTTGGGTAGAGCACAATTTTAGAGGAAAATGGTTATTTTCAACTCTCATTATTACTGCAAATGTAAAAGTGACCATTGTCGTGGATGTGAGATCACTCGTATGATTATGACAATGAAGATCACTCTTATTATCTTTCACAGTTAGTTATTCAATAAGTGTAGCAATATACCTCTGCGAAATAATTTTGCGTAAAGCCTCCTTTTTTGTTAAAAAGTGACATCATTTTGATTAGGGAGTCACTTTTCTGTTATGTGCGTGTATCAGTTATGTTAAACATTGTTAAGTAAATACTAAATCAAGCCGAATAAACCAAACTTTTAATAACCCATGAGATAACGACATTTTGAAATAAAAAGTTATATGATACATACAATCTGCGAATATGAAATCGAACACATAAGCAATACTATCCATTCGGCCAACTTTCGCATATCGAGCGTAAATAACACAAAATAATATGTTACATAACATTCAAAATGATCCCATCCTCTTTCTTAGCTTCCATATCATCATATAATTATTTCCTTCATGTATTGGAGAGAAAGGTCATTTTGTCTTGCTGTTTTTTTTTTCCTGGGGAAGAAGGGCAATCATCTGATCTTATGTATTTGGGTTCGTTATTTCATTTTTTTTTTTGTGAGGGGGAGGGTGAGCATGTCGATTTGATAATCTATTAATTTCTTTACGTTTAACATTAGACGAGGGAATATCTGAGGTTATGTCTGGCCTGGGTGCTGCTTTCTCTCTGATAACATAATCGTCATTAGCAATACTGCAAAGGTTACGTTGTCATCATCGTCAACCTGTCAAGCCTTGCCATCATCAATGGTTGTGGATAAAATTAATTGGCCTAATCACTCTGCATAATTTAAGGGAAACAATGAAATCCATCGTCAGCAGGACTTTGATATTCCCAATTCGGGTCCAATCGCGCCTCAAATGGGGGTCGCTTCTGATCCCGATCGTAAAAAAATATCGTATCATATCTCAGCAGCCCGTAATGGTTCGCGGTATTCGTAATGGAACGTATCAGTACGTTGCTGCACGTACCAGATCAGGGATCCTGATCGTAATGGTCATGTTAGATCGGTACCAATCGTGAACTCAATCAGGACAATCCTGTCGGATCGTATTTGAACGGCAGACCAGATCGTGACAGATCGTATCGCTTGAAATAGACCAATCGTGACCATATCGCATCCAAGCGTACCAACACGTATTGACTCGCATAACCTCGTATCCAAACGTGAAATTTCAGACGAGTTCAACAAATTTTCCACGATTAGTTACGAATGTCCAATCGTGGCGTTCGCAATGGATCGCACGATAGTGGGAACCCCGCTTTACTGATCGAGAATACAACGTCATCAGCGGTTTGTATGGTAAAGTATAATCAAATAGTGTATTATAATCCCATGATATGAATATTTTTTCGCAATCATTTGTTATAATCAATATTATTCTCTGTTTGGATTAAAAATAACGGGATTCACATGTTCCTCACCTTCTTGTTGGTGGGGTATGGTACAGAAAAAAACCCCCAATTTTGATGAGTTTTACTGCGTAATTGCTTGCTGACGCGATTACGCCAAATGTACATGATTATTATCTCTTCTCTTCGTAGTACTTAACAGGAAAGTTACTGAAAACGATTTATTTCACTGTTATCGTGACACTGGAGGTGGTTTTCAGGAGATCTAATTGGTATCAGCGTCTGCAGCATAAATACAATGTATCTACAAGGCTTAGTAATCTCCACCATAATAGCATAATACATGTAATACACTTGTGTATATGCAGAATAGAGTGCAGGGCTGGCGATTGCTCGAGCAGTCCTTCAAACCTGCTACGCAGTTAATAAATTTTGAGTGCCCCGGTACCAGTCCCGTGGTGTATAAAGAGCATAGCCGTGATAGCACTTGATTGGAAGGCATGCTCTTATTATTTCTTTGGTTGGTTGAAGCTCTATAGGTATTAGGCCTTATTCATCTTGTATGAGTTCGTAATGCATTGTGATTCAGTTGACTCGGATGGGTTTGATATAAGTTGGAGATAAAAAATCTCACTCTAATAAATGTGTGTAGTCGAGACGATTAACATGCGGCATAAGAAAGGAAATACGGTCTGTCGCCTAGTACCTCCTTGGTCTGTGTGTGTATGCTATTATACATGTCTCTCGTAATAATGTGAGATATGTTCGTGTATACAAAGTACCGTTTATGTTGTTATTGTCATGGATATTAGCGATGTTGTTAACGTTAAAGCAGGCAGAGGATAAGTTGATGGTTCTGGGGAGAGGTTTCAAAGTAAAAGGAATCGCATCTGCAGAACAAAAATGGTTGTAAAATTTAAAATCATAAATACCTAGCTGTTGTAGATGTGATTAAACAAAATAATCACGGCTATGTATGACGACTCCAGTTCGTGTGTATAATGGAAATCGGGTTAAGCGATGTAAGTGTATTATCTAGTCGGAATTTACGAATATACATTTTTAAGGGTTCTTGCTAATAGTTACCCTCCCCCAACTCCAAAAGAGGGTGGGTCTGAACATTCTAAAGCTTATAAATCGTAGGTATTTTGGAATGTTATGGAAATTAGAAATGCAGGGGAAAATATCAACACGAAAATCTCATCATTCTATACTAAACTACTGAACCAGTGATTTTTGTTCTTTGAGCCCATTTTTTTTATTTTGAAGGCAGGCAAGTGTGAAAATAAAAACCCAAACAGTGAAAAGCACGCCTTTTGTAAACACGTTTCTAATATTTACCTGCTATAGCAATGTAGAGTGTTAGGAGTCTAGCCACGACGTCCCGGCCCAACGAAAAGGTGTTTGCTGGGATCTAAAATCTGCATGATAATAGTTTCGTCCTCTTTGCATGTACAAAGCAAAGACTTTGGCAAACACTGGTCTGAGAACTTATCCCAAATCGCATGGTATATGTACAGGGTTTTGTTATTTCTCGGTCTCATTCTGGGTATCTTTTTTTTTTTCTGTGTGGGTTCCTTGACATTTCCTAAAAACATAATTACGGGCATAGATAATGAATAGTTTTTGCCAACAATGACACTGTACTTTCCGCTCTGGTGTACCCACAACCGCATGAGACCTATTTACTGAGTACCATATACTAACTAATGTAATGAATTAAAAGAAGTATACACGCAAATATAAAGTATAACCCACCAAACTGAAGCAATTAATGATTTGTACGTGGCCATGCAGATCTGAGAGATAGACTTGTTATACGACTATGCAATGCAGAAGAGAATCAATGATACGAATAAATGGTAAATGAGATGTGATCTAATTTTTCTCTTAAGGTACTTGTCTTCGAGAGATGAATAGTAATCTATACCAAGGGCTTGATTAAGTACATATTGTATGTCTTAATTGTTTAAGACTGATTTACACTGAGTACGTTTATGAAGAGCTCGACTTTTCTTTTTCTGGTGGCCCGTTCGGGCCAATAATATTAACCTATGAATTCAAAAGTTTGGTGGCCCGAAACAGAAATGAAGAATCCCGAAATAAGGAAATATGACAACTCATTTTCAATTTTACTTGCCCGATCGGGCCACCAAAAGATAGCCCTTTGGAAACTTTGGTGGCACGACATCATGTTTAGAAGCTCCGGGCGCCGGGCCATCACTAATATCGCGCCCTGGTTTATGAACTACATTTACTTAGGGCACTGCATACGTTCAACCTAAAATTGGTACATGTACTGTTTTGTCGTTATTTTACAAAAGGTGGACCTATTTTATTGTTATTGGTAATCAATCATTGGTCATGTTTTATTAGACTTTGTTTTACACAGTGCAATCTATCATAATTACTGACTTATTAGTGGCATTGTTTTCGTCTGAGTTGGATACATTGTACCACAATGATATTGTTACTTTGATGGCACATGCTGTATATTCTTTTACTGTTGCTCTTTTTCGCGTTTTTTACGGACATCAATCTACCATGCCAATGAGATTACACTGAATAATCTGCAGTACAATATGCATTTTCATAAATTGAGTGCACTCTTTGTAGAATCAGTTTGCACTTGTTTGAATTGCTATACAGTGACATGCTTTAAACGATAGTTGCGTTCCCCACCGCCCCCCTCCCCAGATCATGCAGATACTCGGATTTTCAGATACATGTACATTGTATTGTGAACAAATGTTTGAAGACTCGAGTCTGCACCTACAGACCATTAAAAAAAAAATAGTTTAGACCGGAAATGCTCCCTTGGCCGGTAAGTCTAAATGGTCTCTACTTGTCATCACTAATTCCAAAACTAACCTTACTCCTCTTTTATTAGCAGCTTTTCCAACCTGGGTAGATACAGTCTACATTGAATGAGTGCCGATAATAAGGCTGAGAAGACGGTTGGCTCACTCGTTTTGTAAGAGGGAGGAAAGGAAGAAAGGGACCACAAAAAAGAACACTCAAACTTTCTGCTGTATACATGACATATACGTAACGTTGTAAGTCTCTCGCTACATCATACTAATTAATATTGCGATTATGTTCGTGCTTGATTTCCTCGCCATGTGATATTAGAGTATAACGATTTGCATTTACAATGTAAATGTACGAAAGGTATGTTTTTACAGGCAAAGAATTTTCTATGATTTACCTTCACCCTTTTTACTTCTCTACCCACTTTGTTGTGTATGTTTACATGTAAATGTATCATGAATTCCCATCGACGATGTAATGATACATAGGGGATTATCAGATCCAAAGTAAACCTTCCCTCCAAACAATGACGACGACGACGACGACTAACTACAGCAACAACACCACCAACAACACCACCACCACCACCACCAGCATCAACAACAACACCAACAACACCAACAACAACAACACCACCACCACAAGCAACCAACTAACCATATTATACCCATAATTCAATAAATGTTTCAATAAGTACACATTTTGGCAAATATCATTATTATTTCAATATTTATTTACACAAACAAAATCTATTCATCATAATCATACATACATGTACCACTCTGTAGCAGTTGGCTAACTAACACACAAGATAAGAGACGTCACAAATAAAACTTAAAAGCATATTTACATTACAACATCATAAACATGTCTTTGCTTACATGTTTAAATGATTGTATAAGCATAGGCGTGGTATACTCTCCGACATCAAAATGTCACTGGCTTGGAAAACTACCACGGGAAACTTGTTAACATTCGTCACCCGAATAGCGGCGTTATGACCATTGCAAAATTAAAGACTTTAGGGAGTAGGGTTGCTTTGTGTTTAAGTTGATTTGCTCTATTTCATCAAAATAATCTGTGTTTGGTTTTGCTGTCAGATTAAATCTATGCCATAGCTTAGTGAAAATATCCATGGAATTCTCGTCTCATACCAGTGTTTTTAACACCGTGATTTCATTGTATTTCATTCCATTATTCATCTTTTTTTTTTTAGGGGGGGGGGGGGTATTGCAAATAAATTTTTCTAGAAAACCAAGAAACCAAGGCAACATGTTTAATTGTGTTTCATTTTGTTACACTAAATATATATCAACATAGCCTATCTTATACCAATGCGAAAAGGCAATTTGAAGAACATATTTCATATGACAATACATGTACAAACTTCACAAACTTATTAAAGGTCAAGGAAACGGGTCACCTCAGGTACCTTGTACGTGTACATTGGACCTTCAAAGATTGTGCATAATCAGCATCAAGGAAAATAACTTTTGACTGTCTGCAAATACAGGCAGTACATGTTTACACTTTATTCATTTGTTTTCATCAAATCTTATATTTACCATTCATAATATAAATGAATGAAAGGACGGGGTAAAGATAAATGACAATCAGAAAGAGAGAGAGAGAGAGAGAGAGAGAGAGAGAGAGAGAGAAAGAAACAAGTAAATGACAGAGTGCTAAAATATGTCATAAGTATCCTACAGTGCTCTATACCCTCATTTCTATGTGCCTTTGTAAAAGACACAATTGAATGTAAGGTCTACTCAGTAACTGTCATTTTGTAAATGTCCTGTTACCTTGTATGTGCACACACACTTATATGCATTGCCACATTTCTAAATGGTGAACCTAATGTACCGCTTACAGTTTACATGGATTATTGCCCATTTCAACATTTCCCTTTGAGATAACAGACAAAAAAGATAGGATAAAGATAGTCTGACAGATAGATAGGTACAATGTATTGGTAGATTAAAAGAGGAAGAGAAGGTGAAAATAAGAAATATAAAGTCTCAAGGGATAACATCATGGGAAGCAGTGGTTCTGGGCACTAGGCCCCAGACATGTCATGCATTGTATGCGACTCAAATTGGTCTAAAATGAGAGCTGCACTGAAGAATGCTCACAGAGCATGGAAATAGAGAAGGGTTCAGAGTTCTAGTGAACCCTGCACTACACCCAGGGATATTCCCCAATATATAATTACATATGTATAACTGTTCCCAAATGCAAAAATACAGCTGGTTTAAGATATACATTTCCAGTGAGAGGCTCAGCTTTGATTATCAATACCACCAAAGTAGGTAAAAGGATTATTCTACATAAATAGATCAAAAATCCACTTCATTTCTGTACAATCTCACCTATGCAAAACACTAAAAATGTATATGCGGTACATATATTATCATGCCTCTTCAGTCACACTGGATTTGTACAGAATCCACACACTGCAGAAAGTAAAATGCGGTAAAATAAGGAATGGGTTACACTGGAGAACTTTCCCAAGATTTAAAAAAAGGCACAATGTAGATTTGGAGTGCAGGAGCAGAATGAAAGTTGAGTTTTTAAGTACTGCACACAGGACATGATCTTCACTGGATGGGACTGTTATCATTCGAACAAAAGGGTACAATTCAGAACTAAGTACAGCTGTAGTTGTGCTTGTGTGCTAATAAATAAAATATAACTGCCTGTCAATTTTGGCTGCCTTACATCAATCACAAGAAAAAAGATTGTATCCAGGTATGTACAAGGTACATATATAAAATTACTAACTCACATTGATCCAGGATCGATCATAAAGCAACTACCTGGTGATCAATCTTAAATATAACCATAAAATAACATACCTGGAAAAAGAGTAGTAAGTCATGACTGATTAAGACCCGTACTACAATCGACACCCACAGGATATGACTCATGGGTTTGCTGTATTTCAGCTATAAATAAAAATTATATCTCTTATATTTACTTACTAGTGTAATTCTACTCCAACCCCCCCCCAACACAAATAAAACATATGTACAGTAATCATTTTCCTGTACCTTAGCCATCACACACCATTCACTGTATTTAGCTCATACACATTCTATACACATTTTCTGAAAATAAAACATCTTTTTTTCTTTTTTTACTTCAAATTAAACATTACCACATCTCCATTTCAAACCTCCATGGGTGTCAAACCTCCATGGGTGTCCTAAGACACTTTTCCCTACCCTTTATTCCCTCAATGGGAAAAGCAACTTGGGTCCAGATTTCAAACAACAGCACACTCTTGAAAATATGGAAGTGACAGGTGTATACCAAAAGTCAGCTAATGTTACATGCCTAGTGTTACAAAATTTGGAAGCTGTGCACTCAAAGCATATTGACCTCCTTGGATTAATCCTACATACTTCATAAAGGAAAGGCTCTTTCGTTCTTTAATGATGTTCATATTGGCATACAAATATCAAGTTGATATTCTCTAGAAGAAAAAAATATTATCAAGAGCAGACATTGCCCTGCAGCTGCATTAGCCTACATAAAGATCAGTCTTACTGAAGCATTTTGAGAGAGCTTTACATAATTGTTCATTATTTATAGAAATGGTTACGTCATGAATATCGCTTGCACTGCTAAAACCCCACTTCCAAGGTTTGGCACACGTTAAAAATCAGAATGTTTCATTTTATGAGAAGTTTACTCAAAAGCTGGTTAAGAACAGGATAAACTGATATCCTAAATATTGCAGCTAGTTTTCTCACAAGTAATCCCAATATATTACTTTTACTGCTCTATGTTGAGTAAGCAGACATTGTTGACAGTATGAAAAGAGCAAGATGCTAGCAAAAAGGATGAACAGAGCAATGCATTTAGTGCACAAATCTGTCAATTATAAAAATTCAGAATTATGAAATGAATCTGCTACGTTTAGTTGGCATCATAGAACTCTAAACAAGCTATTAGGTTTGCTTCAATAAATAGATGGCTCAAGGAAGCCCTAGGGAAACATGTTAAGCTTAAGTGTGAGTATTTTGTACCAGTCACAGTAGGGTAAAAATGGTAAAAATGTGTTTACTAAAAATGTTGGGAAATTAAGGAATAAGAGATGCAACAATGATGTTCGGTGCATGAGAACACTTTTGCCTTTCTTGTGCATTTGACAGCAACAAGGAGTTTACAAAGAAAGTACAAGTGAATTGCTCTCATAGAATAATGAGACGGATAACCCGCAACTCCACAAGCCTAATCCCTAGTATACATACTTGTTAACATGGATAAAAGTTTGGACAGGTGTTCAATGATCTCTACGAAAGCTCTCACAAGAATTCTTAAACCCACTGGCAATGGAGAGTACACATGCTTAATCACACAACCCACATGAAACACACGCTGCAGAGGCTTCAGATACACAGAAATAAAAAAGAGCAAAATATCATCCTACAGGATGGCTTTGCTTTTATCATGAGGTAATCGTTGTGAACAGCATTGTTGCCATAGTGCCAGCATCAGCGCTCATTGTTGCGTTAGCCATGACGACTGGCGCCGGTACAAATAGCACACCTGCAGAGATCGCGATAGAAAGATGGAGAGAGAGAGAGAGATTAAAAACAATTAAAGATGAGATATTGTTACATTCACAAAAACAGATCTAAAATTCCCAAACAATGCAATAACAAGTATTGATTTTGAACATGTTTTGTTTTTCATTGAAAAAAAAAAAATTGTAATTACGGCTCCCAGAGCCATCCCGGAATGGACTTGGATATGCCTCAAATGCCACCACATGGTGGAAATTGAATGGGAATTGCAGAGGAAGAAGATGATAATGTTCATTGAAACAAAATGTAGAAAGGCATTAAAAAAAAAATGTGCTGTGCAATTGTTTAACATCCTCATACTCCCTGTTGTTTGATTTACATTTCATAATGATGTTTAGCTACTTCATCATCGCTATGTGGAAGGCTACATTCATTACTATGTTGGTACGCAATGGTGACCAGATAAGACAGGTTATTCCTAAAATCAGCTTTCGAAAAGCCCTAATAAAATATCTGTTGTTTGACTGAACAGTCTTAAAGAACCAGTAAGCGGGTCATCTAATTGAATCGGTATTTATTCGCTGCCCGTCAGGGTACATTCGGAACTAGGAACAGCATGTATCAGCAATGCGTCAGTGAATATGTGCATAAATGCGCACACTCATTGGTAACAATCAACTCCAGTCAAGATTCTTTGGCTATGTGTGTACTTTTATAGTGGTCAATGATAAAGTTGTAAACAATTCATCACAGGGATTCACAAGTATTCCCAAACTGGGCCCATCTTTTACTCCCATGAATCCCCATGCTATGGGATCTTTGAGTCACCCTACAATTATAGTATACCATTGACAATCATTATGTAGGCATGGCAGGAAGTAGAAAACAGCCCACTCTGCTGTATGGTGACTTACCAGCTATACAAGCCGTCATGAAGCAGGCGACGGTTCCTGCGATAAGAGCACGGACGGCCACGGCGGCAAGGTCAGCTGCTTTGGAGGGAGCCAGGGGGGTAAGTCCACCCAGCTGGATACCTATCGAACCGATGTTGGCGAAACCGCACAGGGCATATGTTGCGATGACCTCGGACCGTTCCTGTGAATAGCAAAAAATGGAAGACTTGCCAGTTATGTTCTGAACCCGGGATCATAGACATATTGTGGTTTCCACAGCAGAACATCATCAGCTGGCATTCTGAGCAAGAAACACCCCCCCCCCCCCCCCCACACCAAAAAAAAGGCACATCATCGAACTTGTTGGATGTTACACCTATAGTTTCATTACCAGTTCAGAAAAATTCAAATTTTTGGCAATATTTAGAATATATGTCAAGTTTCACTTCTTTTTCATTTACATTGTTAAAGATCAATAGATGTCTCTCTGTGCTCCTTTTACATTGTTGGTAACTTTTATCATTTGGTATCTAATGTTGAAATTGTAATAAGTGTATGATCTGTTTTTAAAGGTACATTGAACTTTAACAAGCCTCTGGCTTTCAATGAATAGTACCTGTTACATTTTATAAACATTTTATATCCAAACGATTTTTATTATTGAACAAATGTATGAAATGACTTGAATCTCCTGAAACTTACAGATTAGTGTCAAAAGAACATTCATAAAGTATAAACAGGCAAACACGACACCTGGAGGAAAAAAGCATAAATTTTCAGTCCAAAGACGTAGCTTTGCAGATAGATGCCTTCATGGGAAAAGAATTCAACTAAAAATTACCGAGAAGTCGTTGAGTCCCTGTGCCCGTTCATCCAGGATGACAGCAAGTCTCTCATAGGCCACAAACTCGTTGATGAACGTCTTGATCCCGATCAGCTCGGCCACGGTGCGACAATCCGCCCATTCAACACCCATCATGTAAGCAATGGGCATGAAGACGTACGAGCAGATGAGCTGCAAATAAAGGAAATAGATCGACTGCATTCACACCTGTAGTTTTTGGTTTACAGCAGACAGATTCATCAGCATTTTGGAGCAGATCACACATAAAAGCTCAGAGATGGTCTCGGATCAAACACATATTACTCAGTGTTGAGAGAAGAATGAGAGAAGAATGACAGAACACAGAACAGTAAGTTTACAGGACTGCATATGAGACATGCTCGGCATTTTCTGTATTTTGGTAAGCAATAATGATCGTGCCAATCATATAAAAGCAACAAATGTCTGAGACAGTATTCAGCTCACCTCAAAGGAGAGTTGAGGGAAGCCAACCAGACCTCCAAGGTACGACAAAATGCCATTGAGTAGTGCCTTGAGGGCAAGGAAGGTGATTAGATTGGCAGCGATGTTCAAAACGAGGGGCACAGCAGTGGAGGCTCCCTTCGACGCTGCCTCGATGAAATTTCTTTCATCACTGAGGAAAAAAAAAGAAACACAAAGTGGTACAACATGAAACAAACAATGTTTCTTTCTAAATCATTCTTTAAACATTCACTTGCCGGCCAAGTAAAATCATAAAGTTTTGTCAAAGGAAATGCAATATCACAGCCTTTTGAATCAAGATTCTACAATTGTGACTTTTCAGTCTTTACTGGAGAGAGCATTAAGTGAGAATCAGAATGTGAGTGGGTGCTGATCCAGCACTAAACACTCACCCCTTTGGCAGTTTGACATCCTCAACAGTGACAGTCTGCGATTCCTCCGTTTCTGGGTAGATCAGCTTTGAGACTGCGAGGGCGGCGGGAGCAGACATGACGGAGGCGGCGATGAGGTGAGTGGCGCTGATGCCCGAGAGGACAAACGCTCCCAGCACGCTCCCGGCGATGGTCGCGAAGCCTCCTGTCATCACCGCGTGGATTTCTGAGCGCGTCATTTTTGGCAAGTACGGACGGATCAGGAGGGGTGCCTCAGTCTGCAAAGTGATAATGATGGAGGAATGGTAGATTTTTAAATACTGCAGAAACTGCACGATCATTGACTGCGATTTAGCAGGATTATCAGGGCAGGTGGGTTGGGGGATGGGACTTACAGGTTAGGTAAGTATGGCGTATTCTGCCGTAGATCCAAACACTCACCTGGCCAATGAAGATGTTCCCAGCTGCACTGAGTGACTCTGACGCAGTGGTTTTCATAGTACGCTGCATCAACCATGCGATCTTCCCTATGACCGTTTGCATCACACCCCAGTAGTATAGAACAGCAATGACACTGCTGAAGTAGATGATGATGGGTAATACCTGAAGGTGTGATAAAAAATAAAAATCTTCCATTTTGAGATACAATGACCAGATGACAGACTGGATGAATTATCAAAATACTGAACAAAACATCTTTCAAAATTTCTTCAGTCTCCTATGCACTCCCCCCCCCCCCCAACTGTGTGTTGTTCCACATACTGAGCATGTCATTCCATTTTTCCCCCTTCAAAGGATTCTACTCATGAGCTCTAGTGGAGCATGACAGTATGTGCAAACAAGTTTTTAAGAATTTATCTTTGGCATGCGATCCAAGGATCCAGGTAAAAAATCTAGTCAACGAGACACAGACAGTTGAGTAACAAACATCATAGGCATTCACTGAGGCGTATACAATGTATGTATATTTAGAGAAAAAGAGTGTGCGATGAAAAGCTTACAGCCATGGCAAAGTAGTGCTGGTAGTAGAGCTCTCCAAAGAGGAATATGGACCCTGCCGTTGAATAATTGAGGAAAGTTTGCACGAGGTTGCCGAGCCAGTCGAATACGACGAATCCAGGCCTGGTGCGGAGAATGAGAAGCCCCAGGATGAACTGGAGGACAAGGCCCCAGATAATGGGACGCCATTTGATCTGTAAGGGATGAAAGGTTAGAGGTTAATTTCTACTTAACAACTCATCCTGTATCTCAAGCAAAGCGTAATTCAGTGCAAAATAGGCATGACAGCTAATACCCTTTTGGCCTGGGTAGTGCACTTCGCAATGCCAGCATACATTGATCCATCTAGAGCAAATCTCAACATGCACATCCATCTGCCACATGCTATCTAATTACAAAACTGGTACAAGTTAAAGAGTACACTTCACTGGAATCTCATACACAAGTAGCCAGCTTGAGCACAGATGATTTAGTGCTTTCTTCTTTTCTGTCTTAACAACTTTTCACCTACTCATTTTGATTAAATGTGAACTTTGCACTGAAAGAAACTTGAAATCATTTCCTTTAAATGGCAACACACAGACAGACAAACACACACTCTGATTAGATTTCTACTGCTTTTACACCTCCTCTTCTGCTCTGGATTCATGCTTGACATTGGTTTAGACTAAGATACACAGGTCTGTACTGAGCAGACACTGTTCATTTTTTTTTTTTTTTTAAATCCTGAGGTAAAATAACATCAGGGCTTCACTCACGTGACGTGGATACTTGGAAATGATGAATGAGAAGAAGATGAAGATGGCAAGGCCAGCCAAGGAGATCAATTGGATGGGATTCTCTCGTGTCAGGAAATACAGGAGGACGGCAAAACCAGCCAAGGAAATCACAAGCACGACCCTGCAGTTTGAGAAACAAAACAAAAACAAAAACAAAACAAAGATGGTCAAATTTGTAGATAAAAATCATCTTAATAGAAACAACAAAATTTAAGTCGTTGAAGTGATGTATGTCTGACGAGAAATGTCCAAATTCCAAATCTATTGAGGCTTGAGATAGCAATATCTTAGTACAGTTGAACCTCTCTTATCCGGCCTCCCTTTATCCGGATCTCTCTATCATGGACGCAATCTCAACGTGATTTTTTTTTAAATAATTACAGGAGGAAAGGGGGATTCCCAACTCCTTGAGAACTCCTACACAAACACACATGAGTTACATATTACTTCCAACATGATTAACATACATTACATCAAATTTCTTTCCAAATTGCTTACCTTCAGACATTCTAACATCCCCAAACATCCCCAAATGTAACAATGAAAAGGTTGCAGTATACACATTACTACATGTGGTACTACAATGGGCTTCATCAGTACATGTGTATGTATGTACATGTATAAAGCATTGAGTCTCCCGTATCCGGCCAAATCCCTTATCCGGATGAGCCCTGGTCCCGACTTGTCCGGATACGAGAGGTTCCTCTGTACTACATTACTCACTACAATTTCACATTGAAACACTTGACTCAATGACTAAGTTTCGCAGTGAGGGTAATTTGCATTTGAAATGGAGGTCTAACTGTACCAGCATACAAATTACTAGGTTTCATTTACTCATTTAGAGTTTTAAAAATTCAGAACTCCCATATACCAACTGATGATGCCTTCAATTTATTGATCACAGTTTTAATAGAGACATTAGAACATGCACACTCTAAGCATCTGGCTGCATTTAGATCAAATGAAATGTGGTGGAGATATGCAATAAGTACCATCTGAGACGGGGCCAAGCCTTGTCCAGACACCCTTCCGCAGGGACAACGACGTTCTCAGTAAAGGAGTCGGAAGAAGTGTCGCGAATCACGGTGTATGTATATAATACAACAGCCACGCCTGTAATGATGAGGAGAGTCATGGCTTCCTTGATGTCATGGATGGAGGCAAAGACGAGGTAGATCAGATACGCGATGAGGAGAATAGCCGCGAAAACACCCTTGTAGACCTTCCTGTTTGCCTGGTACGAATCCTTCAAGTGCTCACCGATGTCCATTCCCTGCAGAACCATTGACAGATTAATAGAAAATCATGAAAGAGGATTCATGCCAAAGTGGGACCAAAGGGAAACTGATGCATGTACACCCCAGTTCCATGCATGTTGTCTTTGCAAAATGCTTGCTTTTTGAAGAGTAGTGTTAAAATTGAATTGCAAATTTGTATGTCTTTTCTGTTTGAGCAAGTAGTTTCATAACAAAATCTGACCTCTGTATGTAGGAAAGATCCACATGCTGACATCATCCCCATCTTTTTTTAATTTGTGTGTAACAACTATCATTGTTTTGCATTTCTATGACTCCAGTGTTTTTCTTTTTCAAGATTTTCATGACACTTCTACTTTCTTTTGTTTTTTTTTTTTTATTCAAGTCAACTTCAACATGGAGGGGCATTTAACACAAGTCCTGTAAACCCCAAACTGGGACTTTAGAAACAAACAAAGGAACAAAAAAAAAAAAAATACTCCTTAGAATGCATACAGATCTCACATGGCAATGTTATATGCACAAAAGTCTGGGAGATGGAGAAGTAACTGAGAAAGTCTCACCATCCAGCAATTGTCACGGTCCGAGGGATCATGCCCATCTATCTCTACAACAATAGTATTGTCAGCTGTCACATCGGCTGAAGCCTCAGGGTCCATGATCCCATTCTTGGGTTTCTTCGGAGTGCTAGTTGGCAAGCTTGCATCCACTTTCTGAAGTTCGATGTCATTGTATTCATTTTGCTGCATTGGATTGAAAGAAAAACATAGCAAAACGATAAAAAGTAATCTTTGGCACAGGGTTCTGGTTTCCTAATGCTTGGTTGGAAAAGAGAGAATCTCCATTACAAGAGGAATTACATTATTCCAACTGAAACAGGTAAATGGTATCAATCACCTTAATAGCTTCCCCTATTAATGTTGCTCCTAATCAAACTAATTTATGGGACTTCATACTGCTTAAATATACATACAAAACAATATTGTTTATGCCAAGTACGTATTGTTCGCCCCATTTTGCCAGAGACTTCAAAAAGATACATTTATTCTGCATTTTGCTTGCAGAGCATGATAATGAAATTTATTGAAACTGAATTTGACAGTAAGACACACGAGCCAGTGTACTTACAGCTTATATTTGTATACCCACTGTACTCGCGCACGTCCACACTCAAACACATACAATTGTATACAGACATACATTGTCTGTGACCGTGCACCTCAAAACGAACATAAAGTCGCACACACTGATTTTGCGTGAGGACTGAAAATAAGTGAAATGGGTCAACCTCGCCGAACTTGACTTTTTCATATTTTCTGAAAGAGCGGGTCTTCTTTTACATTATGCTAAAATTTGGTATCATAAAACGGACAGGAAAGTGTGTTTTCTAGCAGTTTATCTCGAACATTTTTGGTAGAATAGTGTGATTAGGTGTGTCTTTGACAGAATCCCTTTTTCATTTCTGAAAAAACCTTGTCCACACTCTTCACTTTCAACTCTAATAACTTTTGAAAGGATAGTGCTACTGCTTTGAAAGTTGGCATTAATTATGGACAGAATGTGTTAATGAGGCATGCTTAATTTCAGTTTAAACTGATAATCCCTTCATTGTTGTTACTCTGGTGGTTTACTTCCTGTTTTTTGTCCCATTCATCGCACAGCCAGCACGGTTTGGTAAAGATAAAGCGCTTGAATAGACACTGTACTTCAGAGCCTCTTTTCTCAGTTCACACTTTTCCTGAGTTTGTGCTTTCTTTCCAATATTTAGATAGGTTAGGAGAGTCCATTTGATTTGAGTTATACTTCATTTTAAAGCTTAAAGGCTGCTCTTTCAGAATATGGTCTTAACTAAAAATTCATGTCTGGCGACTTTTTGTTTGTTTTCAGGTGCAGGGTCTCATATGTACTGTACGATGCTGCTACATACTACTGTACATACATGTATGAGAAGGGCAACAAAGCTGGTGAGCAAAAGGGAAAATAGAAAAAAGCAAAGAAGAGAGCTGAGACCATTCACGCCTGCAAGTGGCATGATGCTGAATAACATGATGAGTTTTATATGCATCCTCAGATTTTTGTTGAATTTAAATCTTGTAAAATGGCCTTGATGTTTTATTTTAAGAGATTCACTGATGGATTCAATCAGTCATTCCTGCTCAGTTCAAAGCCCTTTCTACCCTGACCAGAATATGCCCCTAAAAGCATTACTGTGAACTTATGTGCCCTGGCAGTCATGCAAGCAAAGAGCCTGCATCGTTGCTCCATCAAAATAGTTTCGCACAATTCAACTAACAATTCCAGACCAAGCAAGCAATACAGTTATCCAGTTGCCCATTTGTCTGAAATGGCATGTGAATGTACATAAACAAGGTTCTTTGAAACCTGTGGCTGCCCACTCAGGTGAATCAATCTCACAGGCAATACATCTCGCACTCACACAAAGACTGATCACGTTACAAAATGACAAACAAAACAACTCAACCATGTCCAAAAGGATCTGCAGTTTAAGAGTACGAAGTTCAAATGCAATGAATAATTGGCTTTTGGCATTCATCATTGTCTCTTTTTTTTTAACCATTTGCAACAAAACCCATAACCATCCTCATTTGAGGGAAGAGCTAAGCCAGCAAATCAGGAATTGCTACGTAAAAAAAAAAGAAAAGGAAAAACAAATTGTATAGCCTTTTCTGTAGAGAATTCACATTCCTGTGGTAGGAGGGAGTTGCCACTAAGAGGACGTATTTCACTCTGCATTCATCAGCTGCACTGTGTACACACACACATCTCTGTCTTCCGTGCATGCTCAAGAGAGATTCTCCTTACAATAAATACAGTGTACAAGTCCAGGGTGGTGTTTCATCAAGTTGTTCTTAGGCAAAGAACAACTTAAATCGACAACAAATACAAACATAATGTAATACATTGTAAATGTTGTTTGGGAAATCACTTTGCTTGCAGCTACAATTTGTACATTATTATTGAATGTGTTGTTGTTCTTCAACAAAAAGTGTGAATGTTGAAAATGAGAATCAATTTGGCAACCCAATCCAAAAACTAGTAAGGTATGAATAGGTCTATCCAGTGTTTAAATAAAAAATGATCTACAGAATGTTTGCCTTGTTTTGCTTCAGTACTTTTGTGGTGTCCACCACCAACCCAACTCTACCCCTCTCTTTTCAAACATGAAACTTCCTTCAGGACAAATATTTCTTTTGTCCTGCTCACAAATGTGATGCTGTGTAACATTCTTTTCAAAATCGCTTTGCGGTAGCTTCAAAAGGCAGAACAGGAGCACATTAGGTACTTGGTTGCCACACTGCTTGCAGCATGCAAGCTGACTGGAAACCACTTTTGAGTTTTACAAGCTAAAAGTTTTGAACAAAGTCTCCATGACATTAAACCTATTAAACTCCATTCCATCCATCATTATTCTTTTTATTTCATTTCCTCCTTCAAGGAGATTATGTTTTTGCTGGCACTGTTAGTTAAAAGTTCTCTGTTTGTCCATGTGTCTCTGTATTTGCAAAACAACTCAAAAAGTTTTGAATAGATTTGGAAAAGAAAACTTACAGGAAAGGGTGATAATAACACTAGAGGTGATTAAATTTTGATGGTGATCAGAACACCTTTCTGGATCCAGGAATCATTATTGTTATTATTCTTTTTAAGAATTCTTCATCATTGGCAAATACAGCCAACAAACAGGGAGTTCAAGTTGGGCATATTTGAGGTGGCAATATGTGCACCGAGTGCCCACTTGAGGTGTAGCAAGAAGCTAAGGTCAACTCAGTGAGACACTACAAAGGCTTCTTTTTCATTGGGAAATAGCCCAATTTTCAGTAAGTGTGTGTAAGGGAGGGAATGAGCTGCTTTGCAGAGGTCCACACTCTCATCTGTTGATGATTTCTCCTCAAATGCTTTGATCATCTCTCCAGAGATAATTAAAAAAAAAAATCAAGCTACCTGATAAAGGCCGTTCGTTACACGCCAGAGCACACAAGCACACATCTAAAAGTTCATAAAACACTCCTCACACTTTCTTTTACAACCTTACCTTGTCCTTCCTCCTACCCTCCTCTGCTTCACTAGGATCATTGGAAAACGCCAAGTTATCTGTGCTCATCCTGACGGTAAAGTGGTACAACGCAGCAAAGTCGCAAAAAGCCAACAAAGCTGAGAAAGAAATCTTTATCGAGTATCTGTCCTCAACAATTAACACTGCTACATTTGGCTTGGTCAATGCTGTTGTAGAATATTATTGTCTGAAACAATTTAAGTCGATGAGAAAGGTGCAGAAGATGTTGGAGTCAGAAAAGCTAATTGAACAACTGGGCTCAAGAAGATGCTGTGAAGTCCTGGTTTGTTCAAGAGTGTGTGTTGTAAAGACTGAGTTTGGTACTGTTGAATGAACACAGCTAGTCCAAGCTACAAACAACAAAGAATGCGCCCCCGCCCCTCTGGAACAGATAGCCCAAAGAAATAAATGTACCAATCGCGGCAAAGATCGGTGAAAGGCCTTCAAAGAAGACATTGTCTCCATGCATAGCGTTGGAGGAGAGGTCCATTGTGTTTGGGCAGGAGAGGGGAACAGAGGACACTCACAGTCACCAGGAAAGGCTTTAGTATGTCCCCAACGTTCACAGTGACAGAATTTTCATAAAACTAGCAGGATTCATCACTCCTTTAAACCACATTGCTCATCAGCAATGTCAAGACCCATAATTAACCAAAAGATTGGTGTTATGGATGGCAATTTGATTTAAAAGTAGAACTTGGAAGTTTGAAAACAACTGAGAATGTTCACAAACACAAAGACCCTATTCTGTGCTGTTAACTCCATCATCAGGGCTTCAGTTACATCAAGTTAACAAACTTTATAAGGTCACATAAAGTTAAGCTATTCAAGTGTGAACTCTGCTCGCCTCTCTAAATACAATGCAGTTTCTCTGAATAATGACTAAACTGTGAGTGGGTGTGACTCTGACACTAAAAGGGGGCAATACTGCCAAACAAAAGCTCACAGAGAATTATACACTTTGTACATAAGCTGAACTTTCTGGGTGACCATGCAATGTACAAACTAAAATACAAGTGAGTCCAGATTTCCTCCAGCACACCACCCCAACAATACAAGGACTGGTATTGTTGGCTCTTTCTCTCCATTCTATAAAATAAACAAAAACTAGAGATCTGCAATCCTATAACAAACAAGCAAGCAAACAAACAAACAAACAAACAAACAAACAAACAGACAACCCACCAACCGACCAAACTAATCAATATGTACAGCTACATGTAAACCAGGTTCCATTTAAATTGAAATACACAGTTGTAACTGCATAACTACACACAGGATGGTTCCCTACCCCACAATACCGGTACATGAATATCTTGATAAAAATGTATTATTACCTAAAGCAGCTGTAGCTTTACCGTCATTTAACTTTACCTACTGAGCATTTATGAAAAATGGACTCAAGAGTCATCAATCTCTAACCCCCCCCCCCAAAAAAAAAGCAAACAAACACACACACATTTTCGATAAACAATTGATGCTAAAAAAAATAAAGAATAAAAAAAATCTCCCAGTCTATTAATCAAAGTCACATTGGTCATTTGTGTAGACATGCTACATACATGTATGTACAGTACATTGTATAAACATGAACATCACATCTGGAATTGAATGGCAGTCAGCTGATGCAATATTTCTTGCAAAAATAAATAAATAAATAAATAAATACATAAAATAAATGATAAAATAATAATCATGATAATCACGATATCCCTGGAATCCCCAAAGATTGATAGCAAAACTGGACTATTGTTTCACACAATTTAACTTGAAAGAAAGCAGGGATCACTGTCTAAGGAACAAACAGTGGAGAATACTGAACTATAGAGGGAGTTATTGAAGGTGTGAGCAAAGGTAAAGTTTGACTGCCTGTCTGGCCCATAGGGTCTCTCTCACATTTATGTAGAGATTTAAACAGCCTTGCACTGCTATGGCTGGGCATCAACTGCATTCACCTTTTCATTATTACTACAAAGTCTCAGGATCTCTCAATACATGTTATTCCCAAAATGCATCTTTTTAGACCCAATATTTGGCAACTCAGAAAAGTCCCCTTTTCTCAATCATCAACTGATTGTCTGCAGTGAGTACCAGGTACAGTATATTCACTTCTTTTCTTTGTTTCCTAGGATTTTCTGCTACTGATTTCATAAAAAAAAAGAAAGCAAAAAAACTTGCTGTGTTCAATTGGCTAAAACATCCAGTGTTGTCACAGCCTTCCCTTTTTGGCAGCTCATACATTCAACTACAACTTCAACAACTCCTACCTGTAACCTCTGAAGGGATTAACCCTTGCTGTGCTTCTTTACACTGACTGGCAGAGATGTGTGGAAACTACATTTGTACTTGCCAATGAATAGAGATTACCCTCATGATATTCCCTCAAATAGCTGTTCTGTCACCATGGCTTCCCTACAGGACCATGGCAATTACCCCAGACCCTTCCCCTGGCCCTAATCCTAATCCTAATCCTAACCCTAACCCTAACCCTAACCCAAACCCCTAACCCTATTTACAATCTTTGCCCTAACCTTGCCACTAACCAGTTAGCCGGGGAGTAATTGCCCTCTGGGGGTACACTAGTTGCCTGGATACGCAATTGCTACTCCTGAGTGAGCTTACTATTCAAAACTCAACATGTATCTGTACATGTAGGTCAAGTGTGGAGAGACTAACTCAAGTGCTGATTAAAAAAAAAAAAAAAAAAAAAAAAAAAGTTTGGCAAGTTACAGTAAAAGCCTAGTGCCTGATCACATAAAGGTTTAAACCATGCATACACCATTGTATGGTAAACCTTAAACCTCTGTACCGGTACGTTTAATACATACAGTGTGTACGGTGTACATTACAATGTAAATGACTACCTTTGTGCTACATTTTGGAATACATCTTTAACACAAAACTTACAAGCCAGAATATAAGGTACATGCAACATAATTACACACCTACAGTTTTCTGCAGAGTACATGTATTTTAAATGGATGCATTAGTAGTGAAGCATTAACTTTCAATCAATGAGAATATACAGAAATTCAGAAGTTCATGAAATTTGTGTCATTATTCTAGAAAAATTCATGAATATGAGATGTTAATGCCAGTCTGACTACAAAGTATTTACTAATATCATCCTTTCTGTGTCAATTTATGAAAAACAACAACAGACCAACTACACCAAGTACAAATTTGGTCACCTAGCCTTTCTGGAGAAAAAAAATACACTAAAAACTTAAAAAAAAAATAATAATAATAATTTAAAAAAATATATATATAAAAAAGTAAAAAAAAAAAAAAATTGTTTGTAATAGAAGCAATTACCACCAGCACCAGCATAGCACAAGAAAATACACAGCGGTAACTACATTGAAAGTGCACAGCGCCATCTAGTGTCAGGAACATAGTATTACATACTTGGCACACCTCACTGCAGAGAAGTCACAGTTGCTATGCAGCAAGAGCTGGTGCCCCTTGATTGCCAGGACGCATGTTGCACATGAATGATTGCATACCAAAGATTTCATTGTCCTAGTCAACCTTGGCAAGCTGAAAGGAATCAATGCCATCGTTCCTGGCCAGTTACCTATACTGTTCAATGGTACAATTAAAATTCAGAATTGTTGTGTGATCAAGTACAAAGCAGCGCTGCATTATAGTTTATCAGCACTGGCAAGGCAATTTATGTACAACTTGTATAACATACTGTAAACTAGGAAAGCAAAATTTTTCAGAACAATTTTTTATCTATTTATTATTATTGTTATTATTATTATTATTATCATTTTAATCAGGACGATTACAATGTACACTTGTAACTGTACTGGGCTAATACCATCCAATGCAGCAGCACCACTGCTTCAAGGGAGAAAGTTTTCACCTGACCCTTTCAGATTCACAGGGATGCATATATGAAAACCACAAATAGCACTATTGGAGAACACATCATTTGGGGGCATCAAAGCTTGAATACATTCATTGGTATTAAATGGCCAACTCCTGTCCTCATTCTTCAGCTGTGTGAGTATTCACTGTATGTAGAGATGAGTCTGGACATATCAACTATAATTATTTTCAAGGATTTTACATTATATCAGAGCTGGGACTGCCTGCCCACTCTTTGGTATCCAGACATGCATTACAATGTGTGAAAGCTGAGGCCTTTATATTTCAGTCCAGACAATGTAATTCCCCCTTTTATAAACATCAGCATCTGGCATACATGTACTGTACATACAACATTGTACATGTAAGAGAAGAAGTCTGGAATGTCTATTGTGATTTGTAAATATCAGCCACATCTAAATCATACTGTAGGAGGTGATGTTATCTTGTATATTTAACAGGGAATAATTTTCCTGATATCGCATAGCAATTTCCTATGCATTTTTACACCACTGCTACGCAAAAGTTATGCTACACAAACTTTTTGTGTAGCAGTTTTCTTACATAGAAGTGTACAGGATATTGATCATTGAAGGTATTTTTCATCAGCTGAAATTGCTAATCAAATTTGAGTTTGAAAATTATTCCCTGTTTAAGTCGTACATTTGTACATGTACATACAAAACATTTTGATATTAAACAGAAAAGACAATTATCAGTCAGGTAGGATTCCTATCCCTTGGACTTATAAGAGGGAGAACAATTGTTTATGCTCAAATTGCTAATTGTCAACCCAAAACATTATTTTGTTTTAATACCTATTAATCATGGAACAATACTGATTTCACCACCTCAACCTACAATCATACATGTAAAATACAATTGTAGGCATCACTACAATGAAAAATTGATACAAAGTGTTTAAGGTCCTACCGACTATACACTGTAATTGTGTCAGACTTTGAAGAAGTGAGCAGTAAAAAACTCTTAATGTACATGTACAATCTTTTTTTTTGTGGTAATGTTTGTCTGAGCTCACGTGAAGCCATAAGCAAAAATTAGTGTTCTTTATACGCTGTATCTAACTTCACAGAGCAATAAGAGCAGAGATGATATGAATTGAATGTAAAGAAATTTCCACTTGGTACAGTATGATTAGCTGCCACTGAAACAGTACAGACTGATGAGGTCAATGCAAAAATGTAATCGACACAACTTCACAAGTGTGTTGTCATGATGAAGAATTCCTCATTGAAACATGTTCTCAAGAAAAAGGGGAATTCTTTGCAGTAATATGCACTAGGCAGGTCAAAGAAAAATGGGGACATTTGCCTGACCCCTATAACTGTACTATTCAATTCAGGATGAATCCTTACTCTATTAAAAGGAGTTGTGTGTTGTACACATGGAGCCTGTAAACCACTGAGCCAATGAAATGAAAATGAACCATACATGTACACATCATACAATAATGATTCACTCCCAATTGGAATCTAGGATTAGGCCTTATCTTTGCTTTGTCTGGAATGACCAGTTATGGTATGGAAATTCCAGGCCCTTCCACATGGTTTCCTTTCAGCATTTGGTTTTTCACAAAACCTACTTATCGTATTGAAGCTGTACTGTGTCTCCCAAGATGCAAGAACATCTCTTGCTTGCTTGCCGACCTGGATGATAGCCAGTATCATCATTGGCCACTAGAATGGCAATGCAAGCTCCTCTTTATCTTCTATCAAAACTACAGGTAGGCTTTATCATTCATTCAAGCAAATCAGTTTTGATTCCACGGCTACTCTTGAGAGAGAAAGAGACCCGGAGAGAGACACAGAAGGCACGAGGATGACCTTGAAGAGATCACAAATTTTGACATCAAAGGATGATGATGATGATGATGATCCACAGCATTTGTATGGCGCCATATATCTGTCACAGAAACATTCAAAGGCGCAGACAAAGGAGTACGGACTTGAAAAATGATAACAAGCCTACACGTACAACACTCTTCAAAAGGTAGCACAGCAAAAGAGAAAATTGTGGCCAATATTTGTGTGGCACAAAGTAGCCTTCTGCTTATTCATTTACTAAAAATGGAGATAGTGTCAATTCATCTTTGCCCTGTCCATCAGCTTACACCACTGCTGGACATTCCTATCTGAACTCGTTGAGGACGAGTCCCGAGCATACTCGGTCAAGCGTCTATGGGAAATGCGTGTTGTAGCAAAATAAGTCCGTCCTCAAACAGGTTAACACAGAGCCACAACACAAGAAGAAAGGCCTCAATAAAATGTGATCTCTCACCAGGGTCAAACACCTCATTGGCGTAGAAAAGCTATGATGAGGTCCGTCTGCTCGTACATGTTTCTTGAAGAACCATGCAAGGCACCTTGAAATACATGTAGGCAGTCTATCGACATTTGCTCCTACTGTTTCACGATACAATCACTTTCATCTTTCAAATTTTATTTCTGTAACTTTCCAACACTAACACGAAGAAGCCCCAGTGCAACGCAACACCAACACTCAATCAAATCAAGTTCATCACTCCAACCAAGGTGTTTAGGTATTTGAATTGATGGGCGCCGTTTATTCAAATTCATAGTCACGATTGTCTTTATAGACATGTATATATCAGTTTCTTGTATTTTTGGACTTTCTTTTCGGGCAAGTAAAATTCATGTTCGAGCAAGTGGCGTACAGTATGTTAAAAGGATACATGTACTGTAACAATTTGAAAACTGCTTACCCAACCAGGCAATTGGTTTTTAAAAAAAAAAAAATGAAGTTACAGACTGTATGTACATGTAGCACACTGCCTTTACTTGGAATAAATTTCTTGTGATTTCCAGTATGAATTAAACTTGCCTCAAAAGGGAAGAAATTATGAGATCATTGTCTGTGTGAAACAGCATGCATTTCCATGATGGCAAAAATACTTGTGAAAATCCAAAATTTGCCCAGTAAGAACAGAGCCAGAGCAGGGCATGCTCTAGGAGATGAGCTGATTGTAGATATGCAGTCTGCTGGTAATGCTTCGTCACAAGCTCACTATTTTCATTTTGAACATCTCTGAAAGCGAATGATCTGATTTGAATTCATGTTTCAGCCAATTACTGTAAAAGTGAAAATTTTCTTGGTGTTGACATTTTCGCGCATTCGCGCAACCAGAAACTAGCACGAAAATAAAAAACATGAATATTTGTGTTTGCCATATGTTCCAGTAGGCCTGGTTCAGTTGTAGTTGATGTCTTGATTACACAGATTAAAAACTTGATTAGTTCTTGAGTTGATGCAGTAATCCCTTGTTACTAAAAATACTAGTTAGTACTATAGCAGCTCTATATGGAGCTATAGCCTACAAATGTATTTGTATGTAAATTTATAGAATCACTGTCTGTAACTGTTAAGACTCTATCGAATACTGGGATGAACGCCAAAGATTGCTTTCAAGCCTTTCTCGCTAACAAATGTTCGTATTATTACTAGAAAATGTAGAAGAACACAGTTTCTACTTATTCGATAATAATAGTAAATCATGCTCATTTTATAGCTCTTGGTTTTTGAATTTATTCACAACTGATTATGGACATTACAAGACTGTTATTCCATTTACTGATTTAGAGTAGATAGTCTACTGTGTACTAGTATTTGGCGGGTAGCTCTGTGCTGTGGCTGCCTACCCTCACTCCCCCGCCCCGTTGGTTTGTATACATGACGCAGGAGGCAACCCGAAATTTCCCGCGACAACCCAAACACCGACGCGGCGGCGGGCAGCTAGCTTTGTTGACAATGAGAGCCGTTCAAAGTTGGCGCGCATCTGGGGCGGGTTGCCGTGTTTGACGAACGCGTAACATACAATGGTCTGTGTGCTCCTACTTTCATCTACAAAAATATCAGGCACTTATTTCCGTCAAAAATATTTACCAAATATTCTAATATATGAATTTATGAAAAAATTTCATTCGGTATTGTTCAAGATTTACCAGATGTTCTCCTAAGAAGACACAAGCAGAGTTGGTATGTTAAATCGGCAACACATTCTTCTTACTCCCAAAGACGTTCACGCCCGTACAAATTTGGAGACCGCATGGCTCGTAAAAGAAACACAAACTTGAAGCTCTTGTTCTACTAAATTTGGCACTCTCCTGTCGTGGAAAATTACTCAACACGTGAATTATGAAATTATCTACGACTGCCGATTCAAAGTTTTACCCATAACATGAAAAAACGATCTATTTAACGTAAATATTATCACTCTGCTCAGCAGCACATGTTCGCAAATAAATTTTACGCAACGTAGTGAACTGAAGGAACAACTCACCAGAGTCCTTATGACCGGCTTTCTCTCTCGTTCTCTCCCTAAAATATATCCCGAAGACTCCAAATCTGAACCAGTAAAGTCTAAATCTAAGCACACCGAAAATTTTCCAGAATCAGGACTGTCTGCGATGTGGTTATCCATATTGCACTCAAATTTATCCTCGATCATCGAGCCTGATGCGTCTGTCGCGGTTGGAAAGAAAATAATGGCGCGACTATACGTTACGTACGTACAATACGTCTCTAGCGGCGCGCGGCACTCATGTACTACGTAGCCAGCTCGCTGGACCGGCTCGAGCGAATTTCTGAATGAACGTACTGTAGTGACAGTTTACGCGTCATGAATATTCAAACTTACGGGATATACCATTTTAAGAATATGTATCTTGAGCAGATAAATATGATTTGCAAGATAAAAAAAAACAATATATTTGGTCTTTTCTGGCATATGAACTCATTGAAATATTTAACATACAGATATATATTAGTTAAAACCATAAGGAAAAGGTCGAAACCTCATTATGATCACACGGCACTTGATGTTGATGGATACAATTATAGCTGTCTATCCCTATAATAATAATATAGGTAACTGTGATGTGGACTTGAGCATGCGCAAAAGGAAAGATCAGTCACAGACCTTAATTAAGACTAAAACACGGTTCCCCGGGTTTATCTGGACGGCAAAGCTCACTAGTATCATTGATACAAACTAAAATGAGTCTTGTAAATCAAGACAACCAAAAGGACAGACAGACACGAGTGTACTCAGATCAGCAATTTCAAACTCTACCATTTACGTTTGTCAACGTACGTCGCGCTCCGTGGGATCCTAATTTTAGGCGGGACTTCACGATGTAAACAAAGCCAGAATACGGAGTACCAGTGACGATTATGTACGCGTCGGTTTGTTTACGTTTTTTTTTTTGTTTGTTTGTTGTTTTTTTTTTTGATAAAGGGAGCTCTGTAGAAGGCATACCCCAACTACTACAGTAAACTATGAATGATATTGCAGGAAAACTTATTTTAAGTGTCGAGCTGATGTCTACATACTGTATTACTTTCAAAGCAGGCATTTACTAATGGTGATTTCTTATCATCCCTGTCAACAACCCACTTATTTGAAGCGCAGTCCAACATTCCGTAACTAGTGGTACTGAAAATCGAAGCCCATTTGTAACTGTATCCATAATTGCCCTAAGGAGCTCCTTGCCCTAAACTCCAACACACATACTAAAAATCAAAAAGGTGAATAAATGCTCTTTGACAAATATTTTCTGCTGCTTTCTGATTTTCGTCCACCAGTTTCGAAGTATTTCAACATGTGTTTCTTCCCCTTCTTTATATGTATGAACTGCAGACACTTGATTGGGTAAAGATTTTGTAATCTTTTGTTTTTGTATTTGTATTTGTATTTGTATTTTTTTTTTACAGCCCTCGAGTTGTTTCTCTTTCCGCGTTCCGTATCACCCTCTGTTCTACGTTTGGCTCGCTCTCTCCCTCTCTCTCTCCCAATGCATGCATACATGTGTATATATTGGAATATACCAGGGAGGTGAGATCTTCCCACTTCCCTGGAATCCCACGAATGATTCCATGTGTGTCGGCCTATACGTTCTTCCGGTTCTCCTGTAAGTATCTGCCAATGTGTCTTTCTCTGTAAGCCTATATCTTTTCCCATTTCTTTATGTTATCTTCATACTTTCAACTATGAGTGCTCCTTCAACATTTTCTTTTAGAAATTGCACAACATTAATTTTAATTTCAGTTAATATCATTATTATCATTAATGTTCTTCTTCTTCTTCTTCTTATTATTATTATTATTATAATCATCATTATAATTATTGTTATTATCATCATCATCATCAGCTATCTAACGTGGAAAAGGTTCAAGGTATTGAATCTTTGAATTGTCCTCCTTTTATACATATTTTTGTTAATAAAGTGAGTTCTCTATAGAACATAAGCGATATATGTGCTAAGTAATGCACGTCAAAATGTATGCCAACCACACGGACAACGCTCAATAAATGCTCTAATGGCACTGTCATCATACACGGTATCGATAGTGTTTAGAGATCAATGTACGGTTTTACTTTGTATTTTCTGTAACCAAGGAGCTTCATTGCCTTGGTGTAACCATGGAGGTAGAAAGAGGTTTCTACCTCCATGGTGTAACACAACTAGCATGGCGTCGTTACGCGGGTTCGAAGTTCCCGCCATCAGTGTCATTCGCCAGTTACTACTAGTAGTACTAGGAAATTTGTAGGTCCATTGCGTCAAGCACATCCTTGAGCGCTGGGAGACTCACTGCGTGTGGATAAAGTGGACAAAATGACCGGACACATGCAATTCAGGGGACAATGCGCGCAACAACAGAGGCCATCGATCAAATCTGCACGATGGCGGGATACTAGTAACCGCGTTTAATTTGCTGGGAATTACGATGCTCACATGCATACACATCAGGGGACCGTTTCATGAAAGTTGTCAGCCCCGACAAAATGTCAATCTCCGACAGTTACCATAGTAACAGTCAGTGAGCAGAGCTTCACAGTCAATCAAAACCAAGGATTTTACTGAAACTGTCAGAGACTGACAACTTGTCAGGACCGACAACTTTCATGAAACGGTTCCCAGATGATTACTTTGTTTATGTCTCCAAGGCCGGTGGCCAGATACAATGTGTTCAAAATTGTCTTGCCGACTAAATCGGCTTTCACAATAGGTATGCCTATTTGATTTGCTGGTATTTACACACCTGTATAGGCTTTTGTCGAGGTATTTATACAGATTATTATATGAGCTAATGGTTTTACAGTTCCTCAAATATTGTTTTTATAGGATGATAGGGTGTGCATGTTGCCGTGTGTGTGTGTGTGTGTGTGTGTGTGTGTGTGTGTGCGTGTGCATGTGCGCGTGTTTCTCGCAAATGGCCTCGATTTCTTTTTTCTCTTGAGAAACGATGGAATACTGAAGTATTACGCCCAGTTTGGGGGAAATTACACGGGCTTTTTTGCGAGAAGATAATTATGTGTGTTAAAAAACCCCGCGTTCCGTTCTTTGATTAAAAAAAAAGAGTAACAATATAAGTTTGACATTATTTTGCACAATGTTTGTGTTTGGTGCATTTTTCCTTTGTATATAGACTGACATTATATTGTACAATGTTTGTGTATCCAATGCAGTTTGTCTTTGTGTAATGTTTTGTTTCTGTGAACGTGAACGTGAATTTTGTGATATAAAATTGAACGAAATTCGAATAAAGAACTAATAAAAAAAAAGGTGGAGTATTATGAGAAAGAGAAAGCTCTTATACCCCTTGAGAGAGAGAGGAAAAAAAGTATATATAGGCAGCATGGACTAGTATAGCTGAAGGCCGTGTCACATCACCATTCCGGGCAAGCTACGCGGGCTTGTAGTTTGCAGCACGTAGAAGATTTTCTGCGGGCGAACAAGAATGTTTGCAATTTTCATTCATGCCTTGTCATACCGTACGGGGGAACTTCTGCGGCTTGACTTGCGGGGAAACAAATTTACTCCCCGGAGCTCTCCGCAGTTGGTCCGCACCTGACAGTATCTAGTGCGTAGTTGCCCGGCGGTGCTCAGGCAAGTCCGATTTTCTAACCGCAGCCAAGTTTTGAGCATGACCAAAACTTTTTCCGGGTGAGTCGCGGGAATGCCCGTAGAGGTCCACGCAGAACGTCAGTAGGAGACCCTTAGCGGCAGTACTTCCCAGGCAATTCCCACGTAGGTACTTCGCAGTCCCGTATGCGGCCAAGATAATGAAATTCTGTGAGATTTCAGCCATTCCACAAGAGGAATTCCTTCACTGTGTTGTCAGCCCCCACGCAACTGGTACAAAGGTCACACAGTATACTCGCAAGTATAACGCGTCCAGCAAGTAAGACACATGCGCTGACTCGCACAAATCCTTTTCCGCCCTCAGGAATGTCCGGTATAATATAATATGCTAGAAAATCCCTACACGTAACAAGCCCGAGCAGCTTGCCCGGAAAGGTGTGACAGGGCCTAAACACGGGCGGTTTGCGGGTAAAAAAATATGCGTGCGCACCTCCGGGCGACTACTTTTGAGATAGGCCCTACATGCTGGGTACTGTCGCAGTGGCGGATCCAGAGGGGGGCGCAACCGGCGCACGCCCCCCCCTTTATTTTTCGTAAAAAACAAAAGAAATAAAAAGAAAAACAATGAAATGAAACCCGGAAGTGGCACCAGAAATATTAGTCACGCCCCCCCCCCCCCCCCCCCCCCCCCCCTTTACAGAATTCCTGGATCCGCCCCTGCTGTCGGGGACCTCGGGTAGTCAAAATTGTTCTTTGCAAGTCCCACGCAAGGCTGGTGTGACACGGCCTTTAGGAGGTAGGCGTGCTCGCCTAGACCTCATTGGTATAGCACTGGTGCATGTACTCTAAAAACTGAGTAAAGTATGGTGGCTCACGTGGCTGCTTTCGGTTTCTATAACATGCAGATAATGTACAGAGGCAACCACTGGATAAGTGATGATTATATCGGTATATCAGGATGCGAAGAATGATATAGTATTAAGCCTACTTATTTCCTTGAACGAATTATTTTAGTTATGCTGAATTCGACGAAATGATATCCTCCTTTTCCTACTTCAGTATTCCATTCGTAAGAAGGCGCAAGGGGTTCGAATAACGCGTCGGCCCTAATCAATAATATCAGCATCTTAAAGTCACTTAGTATACCTGACGGGTGCACCTGTACTTTTTATCTAGTATTTAAAGTAATAGACTGTATGTCAGCCATGTTAGTAAACGTTCAGTGATTAAACTCTGGTGATAATCTCGCACATGGTCATAATAGGTAGATGCAACTCAGCGATATCGACACCTGTGTGATGTGTGTACTGATCTCCATGTATGGAATGATGACTTAAGTGCATGTAGCTAATATGGTAGCTCCATGATGTGAGTGACAATTAAAATGGAACAATGCTATTCCCGAAGATGAGTATATTATTTGCCCTATACCACTCAGAGGCGGATCCAGGAATTCCGTAAAGAGGAGGCGCCTTTACAAAATTAAAAGGAGGGAGGGGGGGGGGGGGGGCGCACGCACCACTTTTTTTTTAATTTCTTTTGTTATAAAAAAATAAAGGGGGATCCGCCACTGCGATTGCAGTGTCGTTGATGACAACATCAGACTTATTATAATAAAATTGAAACAAAATAATTTACAAACTCTTCTCCGAATAGGTGGTGATGATGACGAAGGTGATGATGATATACATTTATTATGTACACGTATAGCATGTTTAGTTACTGTATACAGTATAGTCGCATGACTAATTTTGTATGATAACAATCAAAGGGAAGAAATGGTAAAAGAAAAAAAAGAGTAATAACAATAATGACTGATATTTCTGTCCCGATCAGAAAAATTGAAATGTAAAGAACGTGAACGGAACAAAATTGTTCCTTATATTTTTCGACGTAGGTTATGATTATAACTACGGCATCATTAATGTTTGACATAAAAATAAAAAACACAAACAAACAAACAAACAAACAAAACAAAACAAATAAAGAACAGTCACGACTTTGATGTGGACACAATAAACACACAAAAATGTTACTTGGTACAATACACACACCACAAACAAGGTCATCACCACCAATATGCACAAACACACACACACACACACACACACACTTTACTTTACTTACTTACTTTTACTTTTCCGGAACGATGGTGTATAGGACAGAGCCTGTTCATCGATCAGGTAGAGTTATCTCTTGATGCTCTCTTTCCAATCAAGCAATAAAATTGTCCAGCGCTGTTACCCTTCTAATACAATTAACAGCTCAACTTCTATTGCGTATTGTGTTATTACCAAAAATGGCCTATGGCAGGAGTTGACAGCTACTGGAGACCAAGAGCACGTATCATGTCACATTACGTCATGTAATGACTATAATCAGTCATAATCAAACACAACATCTTTCCAGTGCTTGTCTATAGCCTATTCTTAAAGGCATTTATGGAACAAGCAGAGACCACTTCTTCTGGGAGAGAGTTCCACATACCAACAACTCTGTTAGCAAAGAAATACTTTCTGACATCTAACCTTGCAAACCGTTTTCCCAGTTTCATGGAATGACCACGTGTTCGTCCATTACTATTATGAGAGAACATGTCAAACTTTGTGTGATAGTGTCCATGTAGATACTTGTACACATCAATCATGTCCCCTCTTTTTCGCCTGTAACTGAGAGATGGCAGTGAAAGGTGATGTAGACGATCAGAGTAGGACAAATGCCTAATCCCCAGGATCATTTTAGTCGCCCTTCTCTGAACACTTTCAAGTCTTCTTTGTTCACCTAGCTTGAAAGGTGACCACACAGCTTGACCATATTCCAAAATGGGTCTCACAATGCCTTTAAACAAGAGCCTAACAGTATCCTCATCCAAATATGTAAAGGATTTCCTAATAATTCCTTGTTTGTTTGTTTGTTTTATTTCCGTCATAAACATACATACAGATATAAAAGACAACATATAAGGTACAGGGAAAATGATACATCATGCATAAAAATGAAGCATACATACAAAGCAAATGAATAATGTGACACATCATCGATATACAAAAAAAAAAATGAAGAAATAGAATGTACAGTAGGATTATATAGAGAGATAACGGCTGGATAGCCCATAATCAGCTGCACTTTTCTGGTGCCGCTGGTCTTCCATGGGGACCAGTTATAAAGGGTTATGGAAAAGAAAAAAAAAGAATAGAAGATTACATAATTATATAAATACAACATTATAATATATTTATAGTCTCATGAAAATTTATAATGCAATAATCATACAAAATCTCAGGGCAAAGTACGCTTTATTGAAAAGTGTAGATAAATTTCTCGTGTATCAGACAAAAGTATATATATATAGATATGTTTACAAAGATGAAATTAAACCAATTCAAAAAGGGACCGTTTAAAATCCTTCAGTGACTTGCAGTCACGGACAGCATGAGGAAGGCTGTTATATAGTTTGGCTCCCCTGTAGAAAAATGCACGTTTGCAAAAGTTTGTCCGAGGTTTTGGAAGGCTGAGGCTATAGTACCGAAATTGGTAGGGTTTGGGGGAATAAAATATATTTTCGTGTAAATGGGTAGGTGTTAAATCATTCAAAATCTTGAAAATCATTACTCCGACATGAAACTTTTGACGGGATTTTAACATTTCCCACTGTAATATATCATGTATTAACCTGACAGAAAAATGTAATTTAGGATTAACCTTCAGAATAATTCTTCCTGCTCTATTTTGCAGTTTTTGCAATTGATTTATATGCTTTTCACAAGAAGACTCCCAAATAACATTTGCATAATCCAAATGAGGAAGAATAACATTGCGATATATCAAATTCAAAGAATTTCTGTTTATGAAATATGTCAAACGACGAAGGAAGGAAATCATACGGCCTACTTTTTCACACAGATAATTTACATGAACGTCCCATCTGAGTTCATCATCAATGTACAATCCTAAATACTTCAAACTTTTAACCTGATTAATTTCATATCCTTTTATACTTAAATCCAAACTATTATATCTTTTCAACATATATCGATTACCAATTAACATACTCACAGTTTTATCATAATTAATTTTCAATTTGTTCTTACACATCCAACTATCTAATACAAATAGTTCCTTATTCAATATTGTTTGTACTTTTTGTGGGTCTTTGTGAGAAAAATAAATAACTGTGTCATCCGCATATAAATGCACATTACATGAATCAAATATGGAAGGTAAGTCGTTAATAAATATGATAAACAACAATGGACCCAATATCGATCCCTGTGGCACACCGAGCTTAATATCCAGTTCTTCAGAGGTACAATTTCCTATACTAGTTACTATTTTTCTGTCAAATAAGTAATTTTCAAACCATTTAAGGGTGGGGCCGTTAATACCTATTGTGAAAAGTTTATGCAGCAGACATTTAGGGTTGATCATATCAAAAGCTTTTTGCAAATCTACAAAAACTGCACCAGTGTATAATCCGTTATCCAAAGACTTCAACCATTCATCGGTTACTTTAATCAGTGCCGTGGAGGTTGAATGTTTTGGCCGAAATCCGGATTGTTCCATTTTGAGTATATCATTTCTACTTAAATGTTGAAGTAATTGTTTTTGTATAATCTTTTCAAGAATTTTTGATAGACACGATAAAATAGAAATTGGTCTGTAATTGTTTGGCATCAATCTATCACCCTTTTTATGTAGAGGAATGATTTTTGCTATCTTCCATTTATTTGGAACTTTTCCTTGAGTTATAGATTTATTAATCAAAAAAGTTATTGGTCGAACAATTGCATCCTTTGACATTTTTAGGATATTTACTGATATTCCATCTAATCCGACTGACTTCTTATTTTCTAATTGTTCTATTTCCTTTGAAACTTCACTTTCACTTACAGTAGAAAACGTTAATGGATATTGCACACATGGTTCGCAAGTGGCAGTATCAGTACAGATTCTGTCTACAGGTTCTACTACAGTATCAGCTGATTCAGAAATCAAACTGGTTGCAACATTGGCAAAATGGTGATTAAATTCGTTTGCCATACTTTGACACTGACTGGGTGGAGGCTGAGAGGAAGAACATATTTGGGGTAATACTGATGATAATGTTTTCCATGAGTTACCATAACTTTGATCTTTAGTTAATTGTGCCATAAAATATTTGCGTTTAGACTTCATAATAAAAGATGTTACTTTATTTTTTGATTTACGATATTCTTTCCAGATACTCTCATCTTTGGTTCTTGTTGCTTTCCTTTTTAATAAATATCTTTCCTTCATTAATTTAAAAATTGTTTCGTTTAACCATGGTGATTGAGTTTTCCGAACTCTCTTGGTTTTTACGGGCATATGCTTATCAACAACTTCAAATAATAATTTTTCAAATTTTCCAGTACATTTATCAATACAATCCTCCTCTTCAACTTCCACCCAGTTCTGTTTTAACAGCTTATTTGACTTTGCAACAGCTTGGGAAATATGGTCCTTGAATGTCAATATTATTGTGAGTCCACTAAAACACCCAAATCCTTCTCAGCTTTTGTTTGAGCCAAGACAATTATTGTGTCAGACCCTTTCTTCATGACATATTGGGAGTCTGAACATGACCGACCAATTTTCATTACAACACATTATTTGTCAGGGTGGAAACGAAGCTGCCATCTATCTGCCCATGACTCAAGTGCCTCTAGGTCCTCTTGCAGCTGCTCAGTAGCTCCTGCTTATCTGAGCGCACATACAACTTTGTGTCATCTGCAAAGAGTTTTGAGCTAGACCGAACACATGTTGGGAGGTCATTATGTACACTACAAACAGAATCGGGCCAAGTACACTCCCTTGTGGTACTCCACTTGAGACAGCTGACCAACCTGATTTCTGACCATGACACTGACCACGACCCTCTGGCGTCTGCCAAGTAAAAAAGATCTAATCCAAGCAAGGACTTTGCCCTGAATGCCATATGCCTCCAATTTACAGAGCAAGCGCAGGTGGGGAACGGTATCAAAAGCTTTCATTAGATCCATATACACAACATCAACAGTACTTGTGTCCATTCATCCAACACTTCCAACAAGTTTGTCATGCATGACCGCCCAGCAATGAAACCATGCTGATGATCAGAAAGAAGATCATTCCTTTGGAGATGATTAACAACTTGCTTTCTCAGCAGGCTTTCAAACAACTTACACACCACACTGGTTAAGCTTACTGGCCTATAGTTTTTTTTTCCATCTGCCTTACTACTCCTCTTGAAAATCGGAGTCACGTTAGCACTCTTCCAATCCTTTGGTAAATTACCTGTTTCAACACTGTAAAAACATCGGTGTTAGATTTAACACCACGGGTGTTAAATCTAACACCGATCAAACTTCAACTACCGGTGGGTCCGGCATATCCTCCAGATCCTCTTGTGTAAATACTGATGTGAATACACCTTGCAATACCTCTGCTTTCTCTTTGCTTGAAGAGGTGATGCTCCCATCACTTTTCTTAAGATTGGCAACAGACTCACGAACAGTAGTCTTCGATTTCACATACGACCAAAAAGCTTTAGGGCACTGTTTTGATCCAGATGCTATACGACTTTCAAAGTTACGAACTGCTTTTCTACACGCCCATATGGCTTGATTCCGTGCACGAGTGTAGCACAGTCTTTGCATATTGATATCATGACTACTGTACTGTGAGTTAGTCTGCACTCTCAACATATCTTGTAGCTTTCTAAATTGTCTATGTTTTTCCCTTACTAGATTGAGAGTGCTAGCATCCATCCATGATTTCTTCTTCTCGCCTTTCTTAAGATCCTTATTTGGTGTGTATCTATCTAGTACAGAATTTACCTTTTCTTTAAAAAACAGCCAGGAATCATCCACAGATCCTGAACCGAGTTCCGCCTCCCAGTCAACGGCACCAAGGGTATCCCGCATTGCGTCATAATCTGCCTTGTTGCACAGGTATTTTACTTCCCTTCCAGTTCCATCATTTCCACATAACTTCATCTCAAAGATAAGGGTATAATGATCACTTTTTCCAATGGGCGCTGAGGTTGTGATGCCAGATATTGACTCTTCCATACTAGTAAATATCAGGTCCAGAATATTTGCACGTTGCCCCGACCGGTACCTGGTCGGTTCAGATTGATGTTGAACAAGGAAACTGTCTCTAGTGCTTTCTAATACTCACTATGGTCTGCACTTACATTGCATGACTCCGTACTCCAATCAATTTCAGGGAAATTGAAGTCCCCTAAAATCAAAATCTCGTGAAAGTTATGTGATCCAATATTACTCATTGTTGAAAACAAACATTAATTCTCTGTTTCACTGCTATTTGGACTGCGGTAAAACAGCGCAATAAGAAGATTCTTCTTGTCACTAAAGCTTATTTCTGGAAATACAGCATCCCTATAATTATGTGAAGACAAACCCGAAAACACCTCAGGTTTCAAATAACAAGAAATATACAAACACTCACCTCTACCATCTTCTTGCAGATTGTGAAATACCTCATACCCATCAAGCTGAATTTCAGCCAAAGACAAACTGTAATGTGAATTTTTAGGTTTAACTTCTGTAACACCAATAACATGTGGACAATGAACAGATATAAGAGCTTGTAACTCATGCCTCTTATTTAACAACGTATACATTAGTATCATATATACACTTGAGATTATCTGCGTGCCCTCCTACTTGCCGATCTCTGGGAAGTCTTGACGACTAGCCAGATCCGGCATCTCTGGAACCTGCCTCTCCCGAGGCGGGGTTTGACTTTGAGGCACCTGTGCTGTGCTCTGAGGCGACACACACACACATCAATATTATTATACAGTACAGAATGATACACACAAGGCGGGTGCGATGACAACGCCGGCCGGCCGGTCGACTCGCTCTGCGTGCCCCCGTATTAGACCAGGCGTCCACTAGGGTGCGGACAAGACGCGGACAAGACCCGGAATGCAAATTTGGTATTCCGCACTCCTTCGGCAACCTGTCCGCACGTTCCTGAACGTGTCCGCTCACTGTCCTAAACATGTCCGGGCGTTTCCGCACCTTCGGGAGAGAGAAAAATTTCCGCGTCCAAATTTTGATCGAGACCAAAATTTGGACGCGGAAATGAACTTCCTGACACCTTCGGCGACTTGTCCTGACGATGTCCTGAGGATGTCCCGCTTGTCCGGAACCCTTCCGCTCCTTCCGCACACGCTCCGGAAAGAATCCTGCGGTGTGGGGAAGCTTCGCGAATGAAAGCGGAAGACACCAGGAATGTTTTAGGACAGCGCGGAGCCGATGCGGATCTTATAGGGCTCACACCCATAAATATTTCCCCATAGGGACGTGTGTTAAAAATCAAATTTCAAAAAATTCTGTAAAATAGCTGGGAGAAATGAGGTGTTTCAGCTTCACTAACCTGGATAAGTTAGATGTACCCTTTCATCCATCAAATTCTCAGGGTGGATAATTCAGTTCAAATTCTGTTCAGGGGTACGAAAAGCCAGACTACGAGTTCTTGTCACTCAAAAAGTCACCCATTTTCCGTGCACGTACCCAATGAAATATAGTCCCCTCAAATTCCACCAGAAAAGCTTTCATCTTCTAACCAAAATGCAATTTGTAGAGGAATTCATACTCAATATCTACAGCTATTCAGTTTTTTGCCAATCTGCATCATTGATTTTTAATTAATTTTTTTCTTCATTTATTTTGGTATCTTTGGTACGAATTTGTGAAGGGGTTTCGGACATTCCATTGTATTTACGGGTGTGAGCCCTATATGCAAGTGTCCGGAACCGATGCGGAAATTATGTGATCCAGACACGAAAATGTCGACACTTTCCGCGAGCGTCATGCCAATGAAACGCAAAATGAGCAAGAAGGGAGGCGAGGCCCCCATGCAAATATCCCCATCACAGGCACACCTTTCGTCTAGTGATAAAGAACAGGTAAATCTAAGGAGTTCCCGGTCCCAGAAGGCAAAGAAGAAGGTAGTAGAGACTGTGTCAATAGCAACCAGAAAGAAGTGAAATCAGTCCTCCTAACCTCCTAGTGAGTTTATGTTGATTTGATCTTTTCAGAAATTATTTTTCATCTGAGTGACTTTCCTGGTTCCTATTACTTACTATGGTACATTTTCCTTTATGTTGTTTTCTTATCTTATTTGCAAACAAACGAGGTTGTCCCATGTGACAGCCCAGCTGAAAAATCCAAAAGTAGGTGGAAATACACTCAGAAAAAAAAGCATAGAATTTTCGGCTAAATGTTAATGTATTATATAAACATGAACAAGTTGTTATTCATAAGTAAATGCTCTCTAATGATACAACATATTGTGAACAAAGGACAAATTCATCACACTAAAAAGCATGAATTCAATTCAAAAGATATACCTGTGGTCTCATTACAATGTATTGAAGCCCAAAATAACAATGAAAGCTAAAGATAATGGAGGAAAATGAAGAATTTTCTGTCAATTCAAAATTCAAGTGAAATGAGAGAAAAAGCAATAAATTATGAACTCGAAAAAGTGTTAAATTTCTGTCTGTCTTTTTTTTTTTTTGCTGAGTGTTAAGTACACATTAAGCATTACAAATCATTTCAGAAATATTCTTTACCTGAATGATTTTCGTAGTTGTTATTACCTAATAATTTTATCTTCTCGTTTTGTTTTAGTTGCAAATAAACTCGATTGTCCAATTTGACAGCCCAACTGAACCCCCCCCCCAAAAAAAAAGTGAATTAAAGTAGGTTAAGAATATTTCCCCATTTATACACTTCATTGACAATAGGCTAGTAAGCTCTCAGCATGAAAAAAAAAATTCTCGGACTTGAATCATTGCAAAATGTTCAAAAGTGATCAAAATAAGAGAGAGTTAGAGATGCACAAAGGTAAAAATGTATGTAAAAATGTTTTATGTATATATATATATATATATATATATATATGTATATATATATATACATGGTTCAAAAAGTTTGCGAATACCATCCATGTGACTGTAGGCAGAGAAAAGATTGTTCTCCCAGATGAGACAAATAAAAAAAAAAATGAGTCGTCAGCCGACATGCAGACAATCCTGTTTTTCGACTTTCGGTGGTCACATTTGTAAAATAATATTGACCAATCATATCAATATAATATCAGTAGCTACTGCGGAAGCACAACAAGGAGCATCAACGAAGGCTAGCAGTCAAATGAGGAAAAGTCAAAGTCAGCTCCAAATTTATACCTTTCCATTTTCCCGGCATTGTCCGCAGTTTGTCCGCTTGCCTATCTTATGTTGTCCGGAAGGCATCCTGATTGTCCGCGTTCATTCCTGGTGTAATCCTAGATGCTTCCGCGCTGCCCGGCTACGATTAGCATATTCCGAGGTATTTCGCGCTCTTCCGGAGTGATTCCTAGGAATGTCCGCAGTCAGTCCGCGGACAGTCCGCGGACAGTCCGCGGACAGTCCTAGGAATGTCCCAGGACAAGCCGATTCACAAAATTATTCCGCGTCTGTCGCGGACAGGATGCCGAAATGACAAAAGTTGCTTCCGTAACCCTTCCGGGGCTTGTCCGCGCCCAAGTGGACGTCCGCCCATAATATAGCGCGTTTACCCCACAAACCTGTTGGCCGGCGAGTGGAGCGAGCCGCCTTTATCCACTCGTTCAGGGATGTGTACTTTTGTCGTTGTTGTTGCTTTATATTCTTTGACAAATTTGCGTACAAATTTGACGCAGAAAATACACACGGCACCAAGGCAAGCCTCGTTAATATTAAGTAACTATTCTACTTGGTTACTTAATATTAACGAGGCTTGCCTTGGTGCCGTGTGTATTTTCTGCGTCAAATTTGTACGCAAATTTGTCAAAGAATATAAAGCAACAACAACGACAAAAGTACACATCCCTGAACGAGTGGATAAAGGCGGCTCGCTCCACTCGCCGGCCAACAGGTTTGTGGGGTAAACGCGCTATACGGGGGCACGCAGAGCGAGTCGCCTTGTTTAAAGGCTAGCCGGTCGGCGGCGTGGGCGTTTCACCGCAGAGAACATTCATTGTATATTGTGTGCCTTTATACCCAATTCCTATTCACCATCTTCCCCTTGCGTCGAGTGCTGTCCGACATTTTGAGCTAAATGCGGATAAATATGACGTCACACACACGTCATCCAGTGCTTTAGTGTGCATGCATTGATTACAATCAGCGATGCGTCTTTGCCCACGCGGCTTTTTTCTTCTTGCTTCCAAAATAATGAATTCGCAATCAGTTTGACATTCATATCGACTTCGCAATTAGCCTATACTGCATTGATCTCCAAAGATGAATGATATGAAATCTATTCGTTAATACATGATTTTGCCCGCAAAACACGAATATAGGTTACAATACGTGCTTTGCCAACAAATCACGAATGATAATGCTTCACCTAATGATAATGGGTTTAATTACCAACGGGTATCCATATTACTTACGGGGACTATGCATTCAGAGATTTCGTTATTCAACTTTAAAACGTAAACAAAATTGTCATTCATGGAACATAGGAACATCAACCCGGTGAGCTCGCAACACGTTTCATGTAGATATCTTTGCTTGAATATGTTGAATTATTCTGAATCCAAAATATTACACTATAGTCAACGAATCACACAGAGTATAATATAGATCTTGATCGGGGAATATCATTTGCTAAATCATTCATTTACACAAAGTAGTTTTATGTATAAATCAATAGGAAGATTAGGAGGCCATAATATCTGCCCATTATTTCATTTATTAAGCTATAAGTAAATATTGTGACCAATACCATGATCGCAGTACTGCTACAAAACTGTTGCTGTTTTATGTAAATGTATAGTCTTGAAAGCAGACATTAAAGAGTTCGTGGAACAAGATCATAGTATACATTACTATATAGGTGGTTATATTTATGTTATGAATAATCCTGTAGCAAAAATAATAAGGCCTCTTAATATTTTTTCAACAAAATATGAGTCAATTAAGAAATGACATTACTACCTCGCATTATACACGCACGAGTATAACAAAATAATATTTTGTGATACGTAGATAATATATATCTTATATATATATATGTTTATATATTTATACATATATATAAAACATATATATATATATATATATATATATATATATATTATACAGTATACACATGGGTACAACTTAGTGCTCGAATAAACTTCGTGTTTTGCAAATGTGACTGCGGCTATAATACAGTGCTCTGCGACGAAAACACACTGTTAAACTTTCATATTGTTTGGCACTATAGCTTTTCTTGCTATTAGTGTATACAGTTTACAAGAAAGCAGAAACCATTTTCACGGTTTATTGTATATATGGAGTTCACTTATACCCTTGCAACATGATTATATAACCAAGGAAGTATAAAAGAAGGTTCAAACTCCTTGCTATAACCAAAGAGGCATTGATACTTCAAATGTCTCTACCACGTGGTTTTCGTTGTGGATATCAGGTGCGCGGGTATAGTAAAGACCAATGTACTTTTTACTGGAAGTCACCGTATGAGAACTGATAGTTGCGTTTGATTTCAGTCCTGATTCCTGGTGTGTAATGAGCTAACCGAGAGTACTAGTACATGGTGTCATTTTACGTCGGGTTATAATGAGTGCCGTGTGTATTATCTGGACTTTATCCAAAAGTTATATACGCGTACCAAAATGACCGTTATATGATAGCCATTGGTATAGCTTCCTCATTGCTCCGTGTATTACCACATTAGTTTCTTCCCCTCATTTAGGAGGGAAGCTTTATATATTTTGCCGTTGTATATATTTACCACGTGACTGCAGGCAGATTACTCGAAAGAATAGTTGTCTTTCTAACAAAAACGGATCAAAAATATATCTCCGGCAAACTATTTATTATAGGTGGACTATACATAAGCATCAGTCACTGGAGACGGATTAATGCGCGGCGACATCAACCATTTTGAGACGCGTCCACGTGGTCGTGCCGGTCGAAACGCATACAATGTGCGTTTTATGATTAGCATGTGTGTTTTGGGCATACGTTCGTAGCTGGAAGGTGTGTGTGTGAGAGAGAGACATAACAGTCTTCACAAAGATAAGAGAGATATACTAGAATATCCGTCCCCCCAACACACACACACACACACACACACACACACACACACACACACATACAGACTTCACATTATAAGTGAACACTGAAGCCACAATAGCCATGTATACTATGGTTCTTACTTTTTTACGGAATAATATTAATAAAAAGAATATTCCACTAAAGATCTGTACCATAACATCGTTGAACTTCAATTCTACATAGTTAATTATGCAAAAGCTTCAATTGTGTTAGAGGGGAATACTCTCCTCGAATACCCTCCCCTTGCTTGGTCACTTGTTTTCACGCTTACATGTTTCCCAAAATATTAAACATGATTACTCTTGCCCCTCCCCCACAAAAATTATAATCAATCAATTTAAAAAAAAACCCTACGTACGGCTATGCATTAATTGACTTTACTATTCGCAATCATCATTTACAGCATACTCAAGTATCTAAAAAATATATATAAACTGATCTCGTTCTTCACCATGTGAGTCAGAATTCGTCGTTATGAATATGGATATTTCCCCACTTACCGTTTTCATCTGTTGATCGAGACGCTGGAATATACATTTCAGCCGCTTCATCTCTGCGTTTCCAAGCGGAGACCAACAAAAATTCCAACAAGGTGCGATCCGTGAAAAGAAGGAATGTGAGGACAGTTTGTTTTGACGAGTAGGTTTCACTCACTGAGGGTTGTACATTTATTTATTGTATTGATCGATCCACGTCTGCGATTTGTCACGTGGTCGGATTTCTCCGCACAGGAGTACGTCCTTCAACGTCAGCAATTAGGGATAAGTGCGGGTACTCGGGAACCTTTCATGACTCGTTAATGGCGGTTAAGATGCAGCAGCTTTGCTTCTACATCTTCTATGGACGAGTCAAATTAGCCGTTCTAAAATGGACCAAAGCGGAGAAGGCAGTGATAATCGCCATGACGTGCATCCCACTCCACTCTTCCATTATTCTCTCCGGGCGACTCGGCGCGTTTTCACTTTCACTGCCACTCACCATTTCCCATCTCAATCACGGTTGACTTTCTGTTGTGGAGCGCACTAAGGGTAAACAGGTTGCAAGATGTGGAGGAATGATTTATCAAAGATTAATCCCGATGACCGGAGGAATCGGGACAAGGTTTGGAGTGACACTAGTCACGGAAGGCAAAGATTGTGACGTACTAAGAGATAATCAGAAGGACGTCAAAGGAAACATTTCTAAATAAAGGATATTTAGGGTCAAATAAATACCGATAGTACAGTGCACTCCCGTTATAACGAACACGGTTATAACGAAATTTCGTTATAACGAAGTAAATCTTCTGGTCCCAAATTTATCACCATTAAAGTCTATGGTAAAAAAATTCGCTTATAACGAACACTGTTATAGCGAAATTTCCGTTATAACGAAGTCTTTTCCGAGTGCCACAGACAAAGAAAGACAAAAGAAATGTGCTCCGTTATAACGAAATGCGAATTGCTTTCGAAAATACCTAGCGGAACAAGCATTTATAGCGTCTCTGCATGGATGAACGCTTCACACCACTGTGTTTTCGCTCTTTGTGTCACGCACAGTTTCTGAGGGGAACTTGCGTTTATTATTGTGATACAGTTATCCCATCACATTTCACATAGCTTTCCGATGTATGATGAGTATTCAGCAAACAGAATATGATATATATATATATATATATATATATATATATATATATATATATATATGGTTTCCTTGTTTTCGTTAATATTGTATTTGTTCGGTTATAACGAAATTTCGTTATAACGAAAGAAAACTGCCGGTCCCGAGCATTTCGTTATAACGGGAGTGCACTGTATTAAAAGAACAGCGACGGAGATAATATTATGTTTGTCTTGAATGCAAACAAAGTGAGAGCAAAGATGGGTAAAACAAGGAGATTGATTTCATCTCACAAATGTGACTTCAAGTAAAATATTATGGCAAACTGGAACAAGGAAACTGATGATACAGGCAAAAAATACTAATACACAGCGGTTTTTATATTGTGTTTTTTTTTTCAATCTCTCGGAGCATTCCACGGATATACAGCATTACACAATCGCCACGGAGAGGGAGCATAAAATTATATAGGCCTTACCAGCAATATCATATACGTAGTACTTTTATGAATTTGTCAGTAATTATGCAAGGATGGGCAAATTGTAGTGTGATGTGAAGGCCCGTGACTATATCAAACTTTAGTTATACAGAAATAAATCGCAATGTATTTTTCCCTTCAAATTGAGAGAGAGAGAGACAGACAAAAAAAACCACCAACAACAACAAAACCTTACTTCCAAGCAAAGCAAGTGGTGTGGTCAGGATGTCATTAAGCTTTCCAACTAGACTGTGGGCCTACACAAGGCGACTAAAACAACAACAACAAACAAACAAACAAACACAGAAAATTGAGAGCAAAGACAAACGCAAATACAAAATAATGAAAAAATACCTTTGTCTCTTTCCCTAACCTCTTCCAATAAATAGAACCTCATTTATGAGCAAGAATACAAGGCCTGAAGAGCTATGCAAAGAAAAAACATTTTAAAAGGGTACATTTTCATTTGGTATGGGAATCATTTAACATTTTGTCCGGGAGAAGTTGCTAAAACTAACAGGATTAACAAGTTAATAAGTAAAAGATTACATCTGGTCAAAATTCCACTATGTTCACAAAATCAAAGAGAAGTCACATCATGACAGTCATTAAATCATTGCATCAGTCTGTTTTATATGGTGACAGGAAAATTAATGCATTGGAGCCACGCACATTGTGCTTGTGTGTGTGTGTGTGTGTGTGTGTGTGTGTGTGTGTGTGTGAGTGTGTGTGTGTGTGTGTGTGCGTGTGTTTGTGTGTAACATAGAGCATAGAGTATATAAAATATATAAAAAAAGTATATAAAGTATAGAATAATTCATGTGCACTCATTGACAGGAGATACTACGTTTTGTACATTCATTTTGTTTATCAAAAACATTCAAGCAGAATGTACAGCAATGAATGAAATCAAAATAATGCAAAAGCAAAATGTTATGAATACATCCTTGTTTTGGTCATGAAGCTGAAAACATATAGCTCCATGTTTTGGTTAAGAGAAAGCCTGTCTGCAAGTCTATGTTCACTTTAACTCTGTGATGGCGCGAATTCACAAAGGTGGTACAATTGAAACAATTGACAATTTGTATGGAGTGCCAAGTGTCGCATGGCCTATTTAACGAAATTATAATTTCATCGACAAAATGACTGATTTTGTAACGAAATAGGCCATGCGACACTTGGCGCTCCATACAAATTGTCAACGGTTTAAACCATGGTTCCAATTGTACCGACTTCGTGAATTTGGGCCTACAGGTGCAAATATGGCTAAAACATAAAGTTATGGGCAGCCCTTCACACATCTTATAGCACTACAGTATATGTAGTAGCCTGTAGGCCTATACATAACATCCTTCGAAAGAACTTCTGAAAAGTAAAGTTTGTGTATCCCTCTTGCAACCCTGAAAATATGATTCCTGTCACAAGCTGGTATTGTACAAGGGCAAGTAATTCAGACCTTTCCTCAAATGATAAAAGCAGTTTTTTTTTTTTTTGAACAATGGATAGGGGGACAATACTACAGATTTCCAATAAACATTATATTCAGATGCGGAAAAATAAAATCAAACCATTATTCTTGGTACAACAGGGGAGTGTCTTCTTGGGGGACATGGAGTTAGTTTTTTGTAGAGACTCCAACCCCAAGCACCTTCTGATCTGAAGACTCTCCAGCCTGAAACACCTAGCAAATGGGAGACTCCAACTTGATGTGTGCAAAGCGCATATCACGAGCGCGAAGTTCCTTGTGGCTGGGGTCCAGGGCCCATTTAAGGGCCCTGGAAGCTCTAGAGTTTTAGATGCTCTCGCGTGCTATCAAAAGGCTTATTTTTCAACATATGATTGCAGTAAGTAAGAAATCATTTCAAGCGGGAGACACAGAGCCAGGACGGGAGAAATTACATCTCAAGCAGGAGAAAGGGAGATTTTGTAAAAATGGGCTTTCAGCGGGAGATCTCCCGTCGAAAGCGGGAGGGTTGGAGTCTCTGTTTTTGTTTCTCTTTTAAAGGACAAGTTCACCTTCATAAACATAAGGATTGAGAGAATGTAGCAATATTAGTAGAACACATCATTGAAAGTTTGAGGAAAATCGGACAATCCGTTCAAAAGTTACGAATTTTTGAAGTTTTTGTGCAGTAACCGCTGGATGAGAAGACTACTGCAGTGTGTGAATAACTTAGATGTCACATGCGTACAACAATATAAGGAAAATATAAAGAGAATTTCACAAAATTTCATCTTTTGAAAAAAGTACACATTCCCCCTACTCGTTACCGACAAATGTTATGTGTAATATTATTCCCCCTGCCTTTAGAAAGAGGCAAGTCAAGTGCTCTTTTATTACGCGAAAAAAGTGAAAATATGTTGAATTTTCTTTACATTTTCTTTATACTGCTGTACGCATATGACTCACAGGCTGTAGTAGTCTCCTCATCCAGCGGTTCCAACACAAAAATTTTAAAAATTCATAACTTTTGCATCGATTGTCCAATTTTCCTCAAACTTTCACTGATGTCTTCTACTAATATTGTTGCATTCTCTCAATCCTTATGTTTATGAAGGTGAACTTGTCCTTTAAGAGCTCTAAGGTGAATTACATATCAAAGATTTCAATCATGATGTTGGGAGATGTCATTTTTCAACCATGCAAAATTTTATGACATTACAACCTTAAAAAAACTATTTCGAGAAGCAAGATGCATAAGGAAAGGTGCAAATGAAATATAGGTCATGCCAAATCATCAAATTATTAAATTTCACTACTACGAGTGTATCAATATTTCTAATTGGAACTTACTAGACTTCTTGGCATTCATCCTCGTTCACATGATCACATTTTTGTCATCATCATAATCACATTCACCAACCAATATACAATAATCATGCTGTCACTCTGTCAAAGGGCAGAGTGTGCACATTAATTACTGGATCAAAGCATCTCTAAAGAGAAAACAGAGAATCAAGATGGTTGGTGTTTCAACATTGTGTCTCCTTTATTGTCTTGCCGTAGCAAAAAGTTTCCCGCCCAGGACTCTGAACAATAAAATGTTCTGCTTTGGAAGTAGAGGTGAACATCATTTGAATTCTCATGGTTCACTGATGACACTTAAAGGGAACATAAACCCAAAGAGCAATGTGGATTGAGTGAAAGCAGCAATATTAGTAGAACACATCAGTGAAAGTTTGAGGAAAATCGGACAATCGATGCAAAAGTTTTGAATTTTTAAAGTTTTGGTGTTGGAACAGCTGGATGAGGAGACTACTAGAGGTTATGACGTATGAGTGGACAACAATACAAAGAAAATATGTATAAAGGAAATTCAAAAAGAATTAGCTTTTCTAGCATTATGAAAGGGCACTTGACTAACCGCTTTCAGAAAACATGGGGAATAATTGCTACCCTTAACATATGTCAGTATCAAGTTGATGGAATTTGTAATTTTCATGAAAAATGAATTTTTGTGGAATTTTCTTTATATTGTTGTCCACTCATACGTCATAACCTCTAGTAGTCTCCTCATCCAGCGGTTCCAACACCAAATCTTTATAAATTCATAACTTTTGCATCGATTGTCCGATTTTCTTTGAACTTTCACTGATGTGTTCTACTAATGTCGCTGCTTTCACTCAATCCACATTGCTCTTTGGGTTTGCCTTCCCTTTAATGATTACTCTCGTTAATCTACTTTCACAGCATGTGACCTTGCACAATGGAATGATCAATGATTCCAAACCACAGCTTCTACACTCTCACAGAGCATGGCTTTCCTTGGGAATGTGAATTTTCATTTCATTTGTTGCAAAACAAATTTTCTAAAATGCTGTACTATTTTGGCCAAAGTTACATAACCTTTGACCTTGACATCTCACTGTTCACCTTATCATTTCCTCCAATTATTGTCTACATATCTTTATCTCTCTTACTACATTAACTCACAAGGGAACACTGCTAAGAATGACATTTTAAGCCATAGTTAAGCATTTGAGGCCTGAAATCTAACAAAGCGAATCTGCAACTCATGCAGCGTACCTGGACCTAGTGTCATAAGAATCCATCAATTTTTTTTATTTTTTTTTTGGGGGGGGGGGGGGAGGAGGGGGAGGGGGAAAATTGTGACACTGAGATATGGGCAGACAGAAGGAAAAAGGGCAATATGCATTACATACAATGCCCTGCATTTCATTTGGGGGCAAAGGCATAAATATTGTGACAGACTGACACAAAAGGATGCCTACATAATTATTTGTCAAGGGGTAGTACCTCTGTCACAGTTCATGTGTCTGTGACACAAGCCCACTGTGTTTTGAAGCTCTTTTCAATTTACAAATGTTGGCATATTCAGCAATCTTTGCACTTAATAAAAAAAGTATGTTTTGGCTGGATGAGTCCATAGTTTCTGGACAATAGTTGGTTAACTCATGGCTAACCATACAGTGCTTTCATTGCTTACTGGTACAGATATCAATGTAGAAACCATCGTCAATGAATATAGATTTTTATTCCTATTGGGTTACCACGACCTTCTAGTTGGCACATTGCCACAACCATGGACCTACTACAAAAAACTGAGTGGGCTTACTTACTTACAACTATACCAACCAAGTAATTCAAGGTTGAATGGATAACAGAAGGCTAATGTAAAAAGCTTGGCATGTTAAAGTAAAGTGCTTTTAAGATGTTTGACATGCTTTAACAATTCACCTCATACGGAAGACAGCATACTGCTGTGGACTACATTCATAAGGAGAAATTATGTGGCATTGCTTTGAATCATATTCAAATACTGTAAAACATGATATACTCGTGACATGAATTTTTCGCGAATTGGAGCCGACGGCCTTTTTTGCAGCATAAAATTTTCGCGAACTGCTACTGGCATTCATTGCATATAGTGTAGACAAGAACTTTCGCGTGCATTTTAATTTCGCGAATCTTGAAGCTCGCAAAATTCGCAAAATTCAAATACACACGAACATTCCTCGTTTTACAGTAATCAGCATCTGGAATGTGGACACATTGTATGTGACATCCTGGTGATAAGAGTTGTAATCAAGTGCAAGGTAAAGATCCTCAAAAGGATGATAATTAGCAAATAGGCCTACATTGTTTCAATATCAGTTATTGATCTATCAATAACAGATATTTTTTTTCCAGACATTTGATCTTGAACATTATGGTTTGCAGTTTCTGGTGCCTTTCTAAACCATTGGGAGTCATATATAAACTCATAATCAAAGAAGAAAATGCATAAAGTGTACACACTGAGGCATATACAACAATACCACAATTGAATGAAAGGAATGTATGCATGACATGTATGTTGCACTTCATAATAAGATCAGAGCTAATAGATTCATGAGCAGCACGAAATTTGTGAAAACGAAAGACCTCATGAAATACATGGCATATGCAGTACTTCACACATATATGCGAAAGTATATAAATTACAACTGCAAAACAATTCTATGCAATGTTTTTTTTTTCCATGAAATGGACAAGTTTTAGAAATGAAAAGTGCATGGGAGATTTGGCTACTTACTAATCCTTAATGCATACACATTGGACCCCACATCGCAGGGACTGTCATCAGAAATCTTATCATTTTAACAACTAACCATCCACACTGCTACCTTGACTGCCCCTGAGCTGCACAAGAAATTGGGGCTTGGGGCAAGCCCTGCCACTTGAAACCAGAGTTTGCACAACATCTACGGCCACAGGTCACTCTCCCCTCTAAATTTGTCCCCAGACCGTTTGGCTTCACGGGTCGGGGTCCAAGTCCCAGTTGAGTGTCCACACTATGGTTTTGGGGGGATGAACGTGAACATGGGGTGTGACTGTCCCTGATGGATTCAGACCTCAAGAATCACTTCTCTTCATCTGCCATGATGCATAGAACTCATTGGCACATTTTTTGCTGGGCGATTTTCAGCCGACCTCATCCCCTTCTTGGCTAGTAGTGCTGGTGAGCTGTGAGAAGCTGCTGGTTTCCTCCCCTGTGAGGATGTCTAGGACCTTAATGGTTGCACCCAGCTGGTATGTGATGATGCAGTCAACCGGGGAGAATCCATCGCCTTGTGTGGTCAGCTGGAAGACATTGTTTTGAGGATCCACCCCTTTGCAGAAAGGACCAAAATAAAAACAATAGAAAAAAATTCATGCTGGTGAGATTTACAAGAGTTACCAGTAAATGATAAGAGCAAAGGTTGATGCATTCTTATTTCTAGGAAAATAGAATTTTCAGTGAGTCCAAGATGACTATTGCAAACCTTTCAGTTTCTACAGTGGACTCCCATTATACAAAGTCATCGGTACCGGCAGTTTTCTTTCATGATATCGAAATTTCGTCACAACCAAACAAATAAACAATAAAAATACAAAGGGTCGGTAATGTTGTGGCCTGAATTCTTTCACTGTTGTGACCGGAATTTTGTTGTGTTTGTTATAACGGGACTGCACTGTATTTCCTTCAAGCACAATTTGGGGATTGCAAATCACTGTATGGCTATGATGGGAGGCGGCAGTATACAAATTTGGTTGTCATAGCAACTTTCAGCCCTCCTATAACATACCTCTGTGACAAAGAGAATAGATTCTATCTATCCCTATTTTAATCAATGTCTTGAAGGGTTTCATAAGCACATGTGTGTGCCTCATGAGCAAAAAGTGCAAAAAACAAACAAACAAACAACAATCTCCGATGGAAAAGCCCTGTAAAGAAAAGTGTGGAATGCATTACAACATGTACTTTACTTGATATTAGGTTTTCAAAACTTTACCACTGGAAAAGGATTAATCCTTTAAATAATACCAAAATCAGAAACCAAGAATGCTGGAACACATGTTTTGAAGTTTCCTGGAAAACTGACCTGTGTATTTAAACTTTTACTGAGTTTTCTGTTGCAAAGTCATAAATAGAACTTGCTTCACCTTGTCATTAATGAAAACTTCCTGTAGGCTAACCACAATGTGTCCATGAAAGTCTGATATCCCCTTTGTGCACCTTCACAAAAAATGTAATGGCAATAGCTTGCCAGGATGACACTTTACAAAGTTTGACAGATGCTGGTGATTTGCTTTTTTGTTTTGACACAAATTATGCCTACTTAAAGCCATGATTAAAGTTTTTGTCACACAAATCTCTACAATAAGTGACTAAAATATCTTCTGAAAAAGCTCAAAATATTGTCTTATATCACTGTGTGGACTGCCAAATGTCAATATAATGACAACACACTGCTTATGGAGAGTTTGTTTACAAGTGCAATGTTATAACCTTTATTTGTATATGTACGAATATAACCATCTTTTTTCATACATAAAAAAGAAAGCAATGCTTCAATGTCTTAAAGGGAGCTGGAGATGCAACAATGGTTTCGTACAATACGTGTATATTGATTCTCGCGGTACCACGTCGAGTCAAACTAACGGCTCGTTCGAATTTTTCAGAGCCCCCTCTGCTCTGATACGAAACCATTATTGCATGATTACTAAGACATGAGAGCGCTTTGGGGCGAGTAAGTCTGACAGTGTTAGTTATATGAAAGGTACTTTAACCTGAAACACAAACTAAGACAAGGAAACTCAGGGAAACTTTTGAGCTACCAAAACTTTATATTATCTTTAAACCCAACAATGGCACCAGAAATAAATTTTTTGGTGTGACCCCCCCCCCCCCCCCCCCCCCCTTTACAGAATTCCTGGATCCGCCCCTGGTTCTTACGTTCCTTGGACCAGATTTCATTTAGATGGCTAAATTGATTCAAAGAGCAAGTATCCAGGAATTTGAAAATGTTCACTTTTGAACCTTTGATCTTTGCCCTTCGACTCCATCGCCAACAACTTTCTTCAAATAATCCCAACTGGTAATATCTGGTTACATACAATTTTCACAATAATGCTTTTAGCTATTTTGAAAATATTGGGGAAAAGGTGACATTCTAACATGATTACTTGACATGGCCCACATCTTTTCCTACAGAACCAATGTGCATTCATGCATAATTATGTCCCAAGTTTCACGAAGATACCTTGAGGCATTGCAAGATATGGAAAACTAGTGATTTTCAGCATTTTCACTTGACCTTTGAGATTCCACACCATAGCCCAAACTTTCCCTAGAGAGTCTTTATCTGGCAATGCATTCTAAATTAATTTTCATGAAAATAACTTCCAGACATTGCAGAGGTATGGGAGAAATAGTGAAAATTTAAGCATTTGACCTTCATCATGTGCACCCAAATGTTGATAGGCACAGCTTTGTCCACCCATATGCCAAGTTTCATTTGGATATCCCAAACAGTTCTTTAGACCCCAAATTTGGTACCGCATTTGGGCCAGCGTGCGTTTACACCGACTTTTAGGCCGGCCCAAAAGTCGGTGTAAACGGGCTCAAAGTTACACCATCCATTATCCATTACAGATAGAAACACAGATGGATGAACAGTTCAGAACGGACAACCAAAAACATAATGCCTCTGGTGACACTTCATGAAGGAGGCATAAAAATTTGTAAAACCTGACTGGGTAAATTAAATGACAGTTCTAAGAGATATTTGTTTAAATGATTTATCACTATGAAATAAATTGTACTTTTATTGCATTTTGTCATGGAATGTCTGAGAACAGTGCTATTGGAATTAACCTGTTGAGGACGAGTCCCGAGTATACTCGGGCAGGTGTCTATGGAAAATGCATGTTGTAGCAAAATCAGTCCGTCCTCAACGGGTTAATCAATGCTTTATGCAGTCATGGATTTTTATACATTCTCAGCTATAGGCACACAATTTCATGTCACCTGCTGTATTAAAGTCTCTGTTTACCATTTGGAGCAGTGCTTAAAATGTTAGATTTATCACATTTGATGCATATGTATAGTTCAGTTTATCACAAAACATCCTACCAGATGAAAATTGTGCAATAAAGCTCGAAAATATAAAGAGATATCATTAATTTTCTCAATAAACCATACCTACAAAATGGTCTACTCTAGGAACGATTTTGATAAAACTATCATTCACATTTTGTATAATTTAACAATACTGAACATTCATTATACTGATCAATATTTTTACATTGGTTGTTTCTATCCCTAACTCACGTTTCTGAACTATTTTTGAAGGACTAAAACTGGGCTTTTGTGGTTTTTCATCTGCAAATAGTAAATAGTGGCCTCAATATATTTCATCACATGCCTTGGATGTAACTACTGTGTACATGAATTCTTCCTGAATCTTCTTCATGGTTCATGCCTTTCACAAAGAGTTGTAACTTCTATGTTAGCCTCTAATTTGGTACTTTGAAGATATTACCTACTGCTTTCAAATAGCCTGTACATAACCCACCAGCATTTATATTCACGCATTTCTGAGAACACTGGACTTAATTAAAGGAACAGCATATTACACAATACATGAGCAACAATTCTGCTCAGAGTGAGAGGATTATATTACTCAGGAGGTCAGTGTACGCCAACCCTTTGTATGCCCAGTTGAGCTTTCTCTTCAGCACTTGGTTAACTTTTTTAAAACTTAACATGATTGTATGCAATGAGCCAGGCTGCTCAGGCCTAACACATGGCACAATAGAGATTAAGGGCATTAGGATAATCTCTATTCATTGGCAGTTAATCAGTTTCCAGACATCCTCATCAATTAGCAAGGAAAGCAGTCTAGCTTCCATGGCAACCACCATACAAGGGTATTTTGCAGATAATACGAGTCTCACATATCATTACATATAGGGTTATTTCTAAAACATCATTGCATAACAATTTCATAACACACACATTTAGGATACTTGATAGGGACAACTACATTTGCAACAGAAATGCACACGATCATGATCTTTTGAGCAAACTGGAGGGTCTGCATAAAGCAATCATTGACTTGAATTGTTTATGTCTTCAACTGCATTCTTGAACAAATCTTTTTGTTAATGCAATTATGTCATACAATAAAATGGGCCATTCATAATTTTTAACCTGTTGAGGACGAGTCCCGAGTATACTTAGGCAGGTGTCTATAAGAAATGTGTGTTGTAGCAAAAATTAAACCATCCTCTATGGGGGCAATGCGAATTTCGGACTTGCTTTGTGTCCTTCCTTTTCTCACACAAATAATACGCTTTTCTATTTTGATATCACTTTTTACACACTGAAAACAAATTTGCAAACAACTTGAAACCTTTGTTTACTGAGAACACAGCTTGAATTAGAGCATATTACCATGGACCTAGGTAGGTCCTTGATATTACAGTGAACGTGAGGGCCTTGTAATCAGAAAATCAATATCCTATGCTCCACTACCATGTATGCTCAATGGAAAGATTGTCCACTGAAACAAAGCTCCTTCAGCCCACATTCTTGTGCGGTCAAGCCCCCATACACACCCCCACAAAATCAACCAATCACAGAGCACGATGGCTTGGCAGCCTTTCAAGTTTGTAAGGAAACTTGGCAGACAGTGGGAAATGAGGACGTACTATACTGCAGGACATAGGGGCACATACACACACAGTTTGCCGCTCAAATCAATACTTGGCAACACAGTATTTGTAGTGCGCATCAGCGGTCACGCTGTCTGTAAATGAATGGCATGTCCACTGACCACTGTGTGTATATGTGTATAACCATGTGAGTAAAGATGACGTGTTTTCAGTACCAGGAATTTGCAGTGGGCTAATATTAGATTGGAGGTCTTTCTTTTGTCCAGTGTGGACCCAGCCCCTTTCGTCGTCGTCGCAGATTGGTCACTTTTTAATCTGCATTCACGAGATTGAAGAGATTAGGGACTTCATGCTTACCAAGTACCATAAGCATTCAAGGAAAGCTATGAATTTGTGTGGTAAAGTTCTCCCAAACTGAACAGAAATAAGGAACAGTGAAATGATACAAGGAAACACACATATGATTACAATCACTATGTTCTACATGCCGCTAGAGATATGGGAGCGCAATCGCATTGCATTTATTGCACACTATTCAGGGACACAACATCACAAAACTTACTTCAATATCAATCTAAAAGTTAATTGGTCATAAGTGCTCAAATCTGAAATGTCTTAAAATAACTACCAAGAGCAAGCAATGCAGTTTATCAAATATTGTGGAGACATACTTGTTAAAAGAAAGTTTACCCTGATTAGTGAGCACATATTATGTGATAGTAACATACAATGTAAAACACTTGGAAAACACCAGTGAAGTTTGAGGTTTCTATTTTAGCCAAGACTGCAGTGTGAAGTGTATTTAGTCATTTACAGGAGCCATTGAGCCCAACTACAATGCTCAGCACTACCAAACATTACCAAAGATGACAAAACTACAAAGTTTCAACTTGATAAAAATCTGACAGAACGCAGAGAAACATGAAAAGTTGACCATTTGCCAATTAGTTACATATAAGAAACACAGCATCCTCTGTACAGGATATCTCACTGCAGTCAACAGTAAGAGATTGTAACTATTCATTAAAGACATATTCTGACATCAGTTCGAAACAAGCTTTCTGCGTAGAAATATTGACAGCGACATAAAAAGCAAGATACATCAAATTTTAACTTTGACTCAATTTAAAAGGCACTGGAATGGCAAAACTGCAATTTAGGCCTCCATCATGAATAGCGATAACTGTGATAGATTTATTATTCATTATACTGTGGCATTTGAGCTCAACTTTAGGGGCCCCGGTGGGTGGCACCACCATCACTTGAGCAAATTACGACTCATTATTCCTGCCAGGTTTCGTCAAATCCTGTCATGTTTTCACGACAAAAACAAGACCAAGTTTATGCTTAAGTGCATATGATGGACAACACACCATGCATGACTGACATTAGGCGGTGAACCAGGGCTGGATACCGGATCCACAAATTCCTAAAGGGAGGCGCAAAAAATATTTCTGGTGCCACTTCCTGGTTTAATCAACTGACAAGCAAAAAAAAGGGGGGGGGGGGGGCTCCTGCCTTTCTCGTGCCACTTCCGGGTTTCATCAGCTGACAAGCAAAAAACAAAAAACAAAAAACAAAAAAAAACTTTCAGTCCTATTTTCTGGTGCCATTATGATAAAAAAATTAAAGGGGATAGGCCTATATGCACCCCTTTCAGTTTCTTTACTTTTTATTTCCATTATTTTCAGTAATTAATGGGGCACGCACCTGGTGCCCCCCCCCCCCCCCCCCCCCCCCCCACACACACACACATTTGGCTCAGGTGAGCAAATAAGTGTTCATACAGGGTACAGCATCATAAACAATGCATACTCAATTGCATACAGAGTCCTTTGTAGCAACTAAAAACCGACTCATAAATTACTACATACCGAGGATAAATCATTGCTTAAAGAGATATTGAGAAACGACTAATACAAACAGAAGAATACAAGAACAGTATATTGTGTATACATGTTTGATATAGTGAACTCCTCATAATGTGTCAGAGTCAAATAAGCTGGAAATCACCCTACTTGAATCCCCCATATAGTCCTGATCTTTCTTTGATGCATTCATATATTTACGATAGATATTGAATGTTTCACATCATGAAAAACTTTTGAACATATTCTTTGTCTGATTATCCCCAAACCTCACTGATGTGCTCTACTCATAATTCTGTATTCACTGAATCATATTTACCTTCATATACATTAGGATTGAGAGAATGCAGCAATATTAGTAGAACACATAAGTGAAAGTTTGAGGAAAATCAGACATTCCGTTCAAAAGTTATGAATATTTTGAGTATCTGCGCAGTCACTGCTGGATGAGAAGACTACTACAGTGTATGATGTCACATGCGTACAACTATATAAGGAAAATAAAAAGAGAATTTCACAAAACTTTTATGTTTGAATAAAGTGCACATTCCTTCGACTTGCTACAGACATATGTTAAGGGTAATATTATTCCCCCTTCCTTCTGAAAGAGAGAAGTCGAGTGTTCTTTTCTTATGCGAGAAAAGTGGAAATATGTTGAATTTTCTTTATTCTTTCTTTATATCGTTGTACTCATGTGACATCACAAGCTTACTTAGGCTTTTCATCCAGCCGTGACTGAGCAGAAACTTCAGAAATTCATAACTTTTTAACAGATTATCCGATTTTCCTCAAACTCTCACTGATGTGTTCTACTAATATTGCTGCATTCACTCAACCCACATGTCTATGAAGGTGAACTTGTCCTTTAAATTCCCCTTTAAACTGGGGTACGGTCCTTACTCTTTGGGTGCCAGGGATTCTGGACAACATGTACAATACTATAGGATTATCTGTACTAATCGTCACTCAAAGCACATCCAAAGTAAAGTGTGGCATATCATGGAGTGCAAAGGCTGGCCTCAGCTCGGATATATTCGCATACTAAAAACACTTCACTATCCTGGCAAATCTTGTCAGCCAGATAAGTTTCCTGGTAGAGCTTTCTGATATATTCCAAGCAAATTCCAAATGGCGGAAGATGAATTCTGAGCTCTTCCAAGCACTATGTATTAGCTTCAATGATTCTTTAAAGCCCAAACAAAGTTCTGGTACGCCTGCAAAAGTTGTCAAATTTCGCTCCCAAATGTGAACGTATGCTTAGGAAATGTGCAGGATAACGATGTTATTACAAGATATTCGATGGGTAACGACGAAAATGCGAAATACTAACCAAAAAGGTTCAGTCTCAGTACTTACCCGAACGGGGTCAGGCTAAACTCGGACTCGGGGATAACTCGGCTTCGCTTTGACGGCGGGATGAGTTGTAATGGTTGTCCCTCTGATTGTACAGTGTTGTCCTATGGAAGCGGCCTGCTACTAGCGCTTCGTGTTCTGGCTACTCGCAGTAATGATCTGAGTTGTTACAACGCGCGCATCAAAAACCTCTTTTGCGCGCATGCAAAATTAGTGTGCGCCTATCAAGCACCTCTAAAACAATAAAAGGCGCTTGATAAACAACAACAAAAACTCCAAAGACCGCGCGTCTCAGCAACTGAGGACCGCGCGCTGTCATTTTTGTTTGTTTTTTTGTACAGGATTACGTTAGCACGCACTTTCCTGTCCATTCAGTTAGGCCTCATTTGGTATTATGCAGTGGCCAGTAGAATGTGGCGATCACGAACTGCGTGTGAATTGTCTGAAGTAGGGTCGAATTTTTCCCGAGACCGAGTTAGTCTGGAGCCTTCTGGAATAAAAGTCGGTTTTCCTACTAATATTATTTTTCTCAAAATACTCCAAACCGACTCATCATTCCAGCAAACCGCGTCAGCCAGGTAAGTTTCTTAGTGGACTCTTTCGATATATTGCAAGCAAAAATGAAATGGTGCTAGACGGGTTCTCAAGCACTTACCGAAACTTAGTTTTCACTTTAATTTTATTCATGAAAACAGCAAAATGGTGACTCCTATCATGGATACTGCATTGGCTTATAGTGAAACAGCAATGATCTAGATCCTTGCTTCTCAACTAGTCTGCAAAGCTCCCTCAGATGGGTTGCAATGTCAGTCAAAAATAGATTAGAAAAAGAGTCATACTTGATCCTACTGGGCCTCGAAAATTTCTTTAGAAGGCAAAGTGGGTCTTGGCTTGAAAAAAAGATTGAGAAGCATGCTGATGGATCTAGCTGACATACATGTATTGATATGTGAACACGTATGTACGCATTAATTGCTTTTACAGTGCTGTGCATTGAATAACTCCTGTGAATACAATCCAGAGAAAACTGCCATGCTATGACGTTAGCAGCAACACAACACAGGAATAAACAATGTTACTGAGGCATAAAGATATTTCAAAAGGTGACAATAATTGGCAATAAAAACAGTTCTGATGAATTCAACTAATGCGAAGTGTACCATTCCATTCCATAACTGAAAGGCAGGTAGGGCACCATTAAAGTCTTTATTCATTCTTGCCTGTCTTTTATTATGTATCTACACGACATGATGCTGAAGGCAAATGACGTTATTTTCTAAAAAAGATAACAAAATCATGATGTCATTGTTGTCCTCTATAAAAACATCTGAAGTGGTGTGAAATGATCTCAGCTTATAAGAATTCATTCATTTTTTTTACATCAGCAACCTGCCATCGATGCAAAATGTGTCGTATTTTGAGGTTTTGTCTTCTTTCTTTTTATTTTCCACATGGTGTAACCGTGACCAAACCTCTTCCCTTTCAGTCTGTAAACATTCAGTGTGAATTCAGTCTCTTTGTATCTTGATGGTAGATAGGATAGACAGATGATAGCATTAGCTTTGTTGCTTGTCTATAGACACATTCTCACACACAGGAGTTATCAGATTTTGTGATGTAGTACAAGTAATGACTTTTATGTGCCACTGTTATCACACACCATGCAAGGCAATTTACCACAAGTTTTTTTTTTTTTTTTTTTTTTTTTTTTTTTTTTTAAATCAAGCAGAAATATAAGTCACAGTGCAGTGTATATTGCAAGAGTTGACCATTTTTTGTGTCCACACAAGAAATTAATGGTTTTTGCATCATATTATTGCACAAAAAAAAATCTAGTAACCCTAATATCTGCATCATTACAAGACACTGAGAGGAAATGTTCATGCAAGAAGCAGAAACAGCTTTGAAATCAAACCACTCATGCAATTGCACTTCTGTGTACTTGGGTACCAGACTAATACGGTCAAGGTGATGTTATATCAATAGGCCTTTCTTTGATCTTGGTTAAAGTGACAAGCCATTATTTCTCTTTTGTTTCTTCTTGAGTCCCTCCATCCCCATCTTCATCTACCTTCTATCACGCTGATAGAATATATGATTACATCCTCACCAATCTGACAGTGGCCTATCCCAGTTAATCACCTACATTTTCTTACATGCTTTTCACAGTTTGTTCAAGTTCAAGTTCAAGTTCAAGTTCAAGTCATTTATTGTCATGCACTCAGGCATAAAAATTATTGTAACAGTCTCCACATATATGCAAACACACAAAAGGAAATAGAACAATGACTCAATAACAACATGTTAACAAAAATACATAATTCCACTCATAAAATGTTGCACTTTTTAACCCTAACCCATCCACACATCCCACACCCCCAACCACACACCACAGAGATGTACCCCCATACACATGTCACACGCAATTGTCATAAACATTACGCCAAACTTCCACATCCCGATGAATACACACCAAAGTCTGCACCAACTATATAACATTAAAAAATGTGTCCAATTATGCACAAAACACGTGTACCGGGATATCATTGTTAAAATACTGCATCTGTTGGCAGGAAATAACATTTGGCATGTAACTGTCCATTTCTGTGATAGCATGATTTCACAACAGCAAAAACATCATCTAATTCTAAACATGCATATTCAAACAACCATAATGAGGATTGATAAATAAATACTTGCATATATGAGATACATCAAACCCTTAGTGCATAAGCTGTTATTTTCACATGCAGATATTTTCATGAATGAGGAGGTCACAGACTTTGTGGTTTTCACACAATAACACAGTAGCTAATTGTAAGTGCAGTACTACCCTAGCATATGGGGACATTTTCGCATGTTGTTAAATTCGCGGTTCAACAGTAATTCATGAAATTCACACAAATTAAACCCTCACAAAAATAACAGCTTATACACTATATTTCTTTGTCATAGTTTGCTAGTTTATTCTGAGTATATACGCTTTGTGTGTTCCATTATGTTTGCAGTCAACACCGTAACCATAAATTTTTGTGTGCATGAGACTTTCACAAATTTCGCAATGAATCACAATTAACCCAAGTAAAATATGTACGAAAGTTTTTGTCTGCACAATCCAGTCCATGTAAAGTATTTTCTAATTTTTCATGGGTAGTAATTTGTGAAATGTTAACGCTGCAATACAGACAGTCATCTCCAATTCATGAATGTTTTTGGTTTTACAGTAGATGTCACATCACAGCATCAAACTTTCACATCAGAACAAGGCAAAATGGACATGGTAATGGTAATGGTAATGGTAATGGTAATGGTAATGGTAATGGTAATGGTAATGGTGATTGGTAATGGTAATGGTAATGGTAATGGTAATGGTGGACAAAATTACTGGTACATGTAGTCTGTATCAGCCATTACTAGCAAAGAATATACATCAAAAAGACCCCTAATATGAAAGCCAGCCCTGGGCAGACAGTTTGAGCCTGACTTTTGGGGCTACAGCCTGAGTTTACAGACGAGTTGCTGGCCAGCATCAAAAGCACTAAGGTCCCTGTTAACACATAGGCCTGCAATATGTCGCCTCTGCAGTATAAAAGTGTCCTTGAAACGCTTGACTCTTTTGTCTTTATGTGGTATAATGGTATGGTTTGGCTTGCTTCTTTCTTCTTTGCTCTGATATCACGTGCCAATCACCCATGAAATGCACGTTTCATATTTCTATGCAGTCATTTTTTACCAAGACAATCAGATAGACATTTTACAAAAGTTAATGAACATACTGACATACCAATGCACCTGATGCATTGCATTACCTATTGAATCATCTTCCTTCCCACCCCCCCCCCCCTTTTATGTACGGCCAACATAAGTTTCAGTGTTTATTACCAAATAGGTACATATTACACATATTTTTCTACGGAGAATTACCAAATACAAGAAAGGTATGGGACAGGGGCGGAACCTATTCACTGACAGGCACTGCCTTCAACTATGCCTTTTTCTTCGCTTCAGTGATGTTTAGTTGAAATATCTGCTCTGAAAGAAAGCATACAAAATAGTCACAGATACATGTAGAAACTGTCTCGTGAAATACTTCCTGTATACAAAGTGAATGGCAAAAGAGAGGGTCAGGAAAAATGGGTCAGAAAAGCATCAGAAAAAAATGAGACATCAAATGGTGGGAACTTCCCTTTTTGTCGAAAAAACAAAATTGAACAAAGGAAAAGGGTGTAAGAGAAACATAGGACATCACAAATTAAACATCAGAATTTACTACATGTACTTAAAAATATAATTTGTTGGATAGAAAACGCAGACATATTTGTCTAGTCCTGAAAAAGTGTTCAAAGCACAGAGGAAGAGGGTCTGCAATGGATAACTGGTGAATGGCCCAAACAATTCTGTCTGGTCACTATGCCATTGTACACATGGTAGTCAAAGGCGCATGGCCTTATTGGCAGGGTGCAATGAATACACTGGCTCCACAGGGAGAAGGCAACAAAACTCATTAAAAATTGGGCCAGACAAGTTGACTCCTCTCATATATTGAAATTTGAAGATCCACGTATTTTGATATCCCTATATATGCACTGGCCTTGTACTGTCACTACCTGGTAATATGTATATGTTTATCTCCTATGGTGACTGGGGATGACATCTCATAGCGCTTAGTATCCAGTGGAATAGGTGCTCTAAAAATATGAATATTGGTTTGCATATATCCAAGTAATCTGAAGAAAAATAGTAACAAAATTACTATAAAATATATAATATGGAACACATTTACACATTCATTTCACAACATACTGTACGAGCTGAAATATTTTCGCGAATTGCTACTTGGAGGACATTTTCACGTGTTGTTAATTTCGCGGTTGCGAGGGTCTAACTGAACTTGGTTATTTTCCCGTTGTAATTTTCGCATTTCAAAGGCGATTCGCGAAATTCGCGAAAATAAAACCACCGCGAAAATTTCTGCTCGTATAGTAAGTGAAGCCGAGGGTATAATGGATCAAAACAAATCAACATGCATTTTGCATTACATAGATCCTTTAACATAATATGAACAGTATGAATTCCTTTTAGAATCAAGATATCCACTCTGCCTGGCCCACAGTACTAGATAGAGAAGTGGACATGTACATGCTACGTCAAATGGCTGCTCTTCATATTGACTTAGTAGAAAGTGCTACGTCAACTGAGAAATCTGCAATATCACTGTTTACATTCTCTCTTTTTTGTGCACACCCAAACTCAAAATTGACGGACAACAATTAATTCCAGACATCAGATCAATCCAACGCTTGATGTAGACATATGGCTCAAGTAACCTCCGGTGGTCTCAATCTTCAATGGTAATATATCATGGGAGAAGATGAAATGATATGAAAATGATCTGAACATGCCATAAAACTGAAGTGCAGCAAAAAGGCTTAAATGACAGGTGTGCCTCCTAAGAAGTCTCCTTTGAAGGGGAAATCCAGTCCAAAAACAAGTTGGTCTGATAAAAAAGAGTAAAATCTTATGAATTCAAGAACTGTTTCCTGAAAAATTAGTGAAACTTCAAAATGTCATAACTTCCTTCGTAATATTTTACTCTTTCTTGTCAGACTAACTTATATTTTGGACTGGATTTCCCCTTTAATGGTTGTGGTCCTCTGAACCAAGCCATTATTTTGTGCTACCAAAGATTCCCATCTACCGGTCATTACCGTTTCATGATCAGGCAACTACATCACATTCATTCAATTGCTTGTTCTGGGAAACTATTAGTTCCAGAGAAGGAAGGTGAAAATAAAAGGTGTCTTTCTTTATTATGCTGTATTTGACACTTGAAAAGAAAAGAAAGAAACTTTGACGAAAGCACTGCTGCTACTGTTATCTGGTTTGATTTTCCCAGTAACCTTGATAATGACATACGGAGTCATTTATTCATCCGCTCTTGGCAAAACAGTATGAGGAGGGGTGTGACAAAATCACAATGTATGATCTGGAACGATTTGATATCTGTATCATTTTAGAGGAATCAGCATTGCTTGAAATGTTTTGAAAACTACAGAAGCCAAAGGTATTCACTCTTGATGATAAAAAATAAAAAAATAATGGCTGGTGGACATTTGAGTGCAAGGAATAATCTGCATTAATTGGATTTCCTGAATTCCTCTCTGTGAGTAAAATGGTATTCTAGAGACACCGAGATGCAGGTACCACTAAGTACACGAATCTTGCTGTGTTTTTTTAGATATTATTGCTGTTGCTTTAGTCTTTTTGAGGTTGGGGGCATAGTAGCTGTTCTAAACCTGTAACTGAGTTGCTAGGATGATTATATCATTTTAAATGTAATTATATTTCCTCAGTGTCACTTTCAAAATAATTAGTCTATAGGAAATGAAAGGGCTTGAGGGAAAGCCGCTGCAGTGACTGTGAAAGTCGCATGGCTTGCTTTACATACTTTACCTACAATTATTTGTACCTTGTGCTAGCTGGACATACAACAAAACTGCATTGTAGTTTGGAATGTCTACTTATTTTACTCAATCATACCACACCCTGACATGCTCCAGTAGAAATTCTGAATTGTCTGAGGTGACTGAACAGTATACAAATATGATAAACACACACAAACAAAGTTCACATTTTTTTAAAAATATAGAATGGAAGTAAAATTTTTGCCAAATTCTTCTGCCACATATTTGGCCGAGTTACTGGATGCATGGCTCCATTTGCATCTGACAGTATTCAAATGATACATGTCTTTTCGTGCATCATAAAAGAATTGTGTGAATAAGGTAACTATGGAATGCTTATTTCCATAGTGACAGCATGCACACTATTCATTCTGATGCATGAAAAGACATGTACATCATTTGTATCATAGAATGCTGACAAATTTCACCCACGACCTAAATTGTTCTATTCATATATTTTTTTTGACAATTTTCTTAGCTTTCTTTTTGTCTTGCTATAGATGAAACCATGTATTAATAATAACTGATGCATGAAAATTCTTACTGATGCATGGCTAAGTACACTAACGCTTGCCAAGTGCGCAAACTCTTTGTTACAAATATATGCGCTGTGTCTATCACTAGTGATCAAACATGCTGCCAGTAAAAATTGCTCCATTGCTCTCGACCAATGAGATTGCAAGAATCTCTTGACCCATTCTATAATGATTATCATAGAATGGGCTTTAGAATCTCTGCAATCTGATTGGTCAATTGTCATGCATTGATTTTTACTCATCTACATTGAGCCATGTGTCCGGTAAAATCTGAACGCATGGCTAAAGTCTTGTACAGTGTTGTAGGTGTACCGGACACATGATCTGACGGGGAAAATGGTTGTATTTCATGAATTTATGTGCCCATTTTATAATGTAAAAAATGCACAGGCCTATTTTGTGGATCAATGAGAATTGGATGCTCTCGTTTAACATTGAAACAGTCTTAAAACCCATTCGCTGCACTCGTGGGTTTAAACAGCTCCAAAGTTAAACTCACGCATCCAATTCTCACCAATCCACTCTGTCCTCTGCTTCATTTGTATACTAACACATGGCAAATATACCTGATGAATGACTAGCAATTCCTTAAAAATGTGAAATATATAATGTATTCATATCCATCACAAATTATTTCTTGTAGACCCTGATTGGTCGAGGGCATCAAAAGCAACAAAACATATTTCTACCAAGAAAATCCTTGTCCTGTCAGGGTCCAGCCATTTCCCTTAGAAAAAAAAAGAAGAAGAACTATCATGCTGGTGATTTGATGAACGTCTCACTAATACGTCACATGTACGTATCTCTGCATATGAGATCCTGCTCATTGCACTGAGCTGAATACTGTATGGTTTTTCCAGCAATAGGCAAGAAGACTGGTTAGGTTTGCACACACAATTGAATGTGTATCACGGCGTCTTCACTTTGCAAGAGATTTCATGAAAAAAGAAAGACATCGTGGCATTTTTGGCTACCAAAGAGACAGGTTAGGTTTTCACGCACAAATGAATGGGTACTGCGCACCACAGACCATGCATTCACTTGGCGTGTTTAATTTTGTACAAGAAATGAACTTGTTTGAGTGATCGGTCAACTTTACAAACTTTAAACACTGACTAAATCCAACTTAATTTAATTGCTGCCAGTCTTGAAATGATTTGTGAGGGATATAAAACAAATATACCACCTGGGCCCAGTTTTATGAAGAGTTACAATTGATTACGTAGTTGGATGAACGTTCGTTTTATCACAATCAGTGGTTGTGATAAAACGAACATTCATCCAGTTGATTTTCCAATCAGATGAATCTTTTCAGCGAGATTACATAGTTGATATTTTTACAAGTCTATGGCAGCCTGTGTGGTAAGGAAATTCATAACCTCAATGACATGATAAACATGGAACTAATACCTGAGCTCCGAAATTCTGACATTGTTCTGTTAGGTAGTCCAAGGTGGACAAGGAATATTAAATGAAAGAAAGATATCAAATTTGTTAAGATCACAACTGCTGATCTGTAAATGAACAAACATGTCCGGAAAAAGGGAACTAGTGGGACTCGAACCTGTCACTGTGTCACGGTTTTGAAAAGGTATGAAATAACGAGCAACTTTCATTATGCATTCCTTTATTCTTTTGAATGATTTCCAAAATTGTCACTGATATTTCTCTCTGACCAGGTTTGTTGATACCCATTTAAAGGAATGGGTAGCCAGATATTACAGTTCTTTAACTGAATCAGTCTTGTTTTGCTGCCCACCACTGTATGTTCGAAAATCACGACTAGTGCAGGCCTGCTAAGAAAGAATTGCCCATCAACAAATATGTGCAAGGAAGCTTATGCTCATTGCATACATAAATGGTCAACTCCAGTGGAGCAAGATTCTTTGGCTGCGTGTGCGCTGTGTATAAAACCTACACAATTAGTTATGGCAATTTTAAGCCCAAAACAATTATGTACAATTATATATGATTGAGATGTACAAACAATTCTTGGGATTCAGCTAGGCAGTCTTTGCACCAGGTTCAGGCAGTCAGAAACTGACAGTATCATAATTTTTTTTTTTCCGTGTCTAGATCTCCCATGAGCTTTGCAGAACTCCTGTGTCCTACTAAGTGCAAACGAGAACACATATGGCAGTACCTATAACATCCATGACTATCAGTCTTTAATGTGACAAAGAAATAAATGTGAGGTGGTACCATAATGGGAGGAGGGGGATGGCACTTGAGAAAAATGAGAAAAATAGCAGTATGACAACGTGCAATCACATTGAATACACGAACTACTACACATTTACAGCATGGCACTTGTATATCATGTATCTTGTTTATCAATTGCTCTGCATTGGCAAGTTTGTTTGTTTGTTTTTTTAATGCAAAAACACAATCAGCTCATTTTGAATTGTCTTGACAGGTAGGCCTACATCGAAGAGAAGTTCGACAAGTAGTGATGACTGCATGGTGAGTAATGCTGCACCGTCTGTTCTCTGTCATCTGTGTAATAATCCCTGATTTGGCCAGCCATATGGTGGTGTATCAAATCTAGATGTCAGAACTTATTATCTATTAAAAAGGGCAGTCAGTATTATGCCAACATGTAGACAAATAGTGTCACAACATATATTAAACATCTGGGGGGTGGGGGGGGGGGGTAGGGGAAGACTAAAAGTACAAGTGTATAACGTTTGCCCTTCAGCAAGGCACTTTATCCACATTGCTGCTCTCCACCCAGGAGTATAAATGGGTACCCGGTAGGATGAGAAAGCTTATGTTGGTTGATCAGCATGTGCGCGCCTGTAAAATGGCTGCGACTGGCTGGAATGCTCCCCAGGGAGTGGAGAATGAGCACTGTTAGTGCTGGTTGGAAATAATGTATCCAGTGACCGGGGTAATAATAGTCTGTAAAGCGCATTGAAACCCTGAAGTGTGTGAAATGCGCTATATAAAAACCAGCTATCATTATTATAATGGAAACTTTCATCAAATCTGATTTCAATCTGAACACAAATGAATAAACGTTGCAGGAAATATATATCAGGCATATTTACAGCACAAACAATCATATAGCACAGCATGACAATAGAGCCTACAAACAAATCAAAATGGAAAGAGATGACAAGCTCTGGATAGGAGTGGCAAATCTAAATGTTTTTCCCACAGGAATTTATATAAACTGCTATACTGCTATATTGAGAGCTCATCATTGTTGCCATCCTTTCAACACAGGAGGAATTTTTAGATTTTAGTAATTGAAACAGTAACTGAATAAAGAGTAGTACAAGTCAGTAATGCTGTGTCCCAGAAGAATGTCTTATTCATTCACTTACCCATTTTATTCATTCCTTTTTTTCTGTTATTGATGGTTCCTACCTGCCTACATTTACTATGGAGACGAGTGTGAGTTTTCCCCACAAACTTTCAAAAACACACTACATTTGTGAGTGTAAGTGATCAAAGTTCTACTCTGACGCTATGATGAAACACTACTGTGAGCTGTAGACAATTGGATCAAGAACACGGGCATGGCAATACTTGTCATGACTGCAATGTACACTGACTGTGTGATTCACATAATACCACCATGGGGCAAACAAGGTCACAAAGGGAGACACCCACCTTTGAAATTGAGCGTTTCCTGTGACCTAATAGCTTCAACAGATTTTTGCATCACGAAATCCGAAAAAAATCTCTTTATACTGATAACTCATCAACATATAAATGTAAATGAAGAATTTGTCAACATGTATCTCAAATCACACAAAACAAGCAATAATCCCAATAGTCAAGAAATTAGGGTATTCAAAGTGAGTTAAAATCCAATAGTTACTTTGGCAATAGATTCTATCATCACATCTAAAGTCTTCAAGAAAGAGAAATAGAGAATAGAGGACAGAAAAAAAAATAATTTCAAGGGCTTCTGCAAATACTGATATTTGACAAGAAAAAAATTAAAGATTTTTAATTTCAACTTTATATTGATAATAACCTTCATGGCGATAAATTCTGCATTTGCAATTTTCTGCCACTAGAGGGAGCAATGCAGATATTTCATAAATAAGGCCTACAGCACTCCCATACATTTTTAATCTCATTCACAGTCAATATCACACAAACACACAAGTGAGAAAGGATAATGCACCAACATTTAATTCTATTTCTGCATCACCTGCATTACAAAATATGACAATACCATGCAAATGAAATCATAGTATTGGAAAATTGACAGCAACATGTGCATATCCCCAGCAGAACGTAGTAGAAAGAGTCATACCTGAGCACAGCTCTCTCATCAGACCTAATCACCTATCCCAACACCCACTGGTCCTGACGTCGTCAGAAAACTGAGGTCGGCTTGTAATCAAAAGGATTTCATTTCCTTACACAGAGTGGTTGCTTTCTACTCAATTCTGGACAGATTCTGCTGATTGAACAGCCTAAATGTTTCTGGTTTGGGAGTAGTTTGTGGGAGTAGCTTGTGGGACTACACAATAAGGTGGTATTGTGCTGGTAGTCACATACCGAGTGCTGTCAGCTTCTACTCATGTACTTCAGCGAGAGTTTAGTACACAGAGTAAGCTAACTACTACATGTCAACAATCAACAACCGGGATAATTTGCAAAATGTCTGCACAATCCAAGTCTCTAGCTTGCTACAGGGTCCAGGAGAGAGAATCTCCTGTTGAAGAGATGCTTGGGGTTGGGCATCTCTGTACTTCATATAAAAACTCTGCATGTCACTGTTTCAAGACTGCTGCTTTGACATAGCATCAGAAGGTATTCTATAGAAACTATTGTTGGTTGCTGATTTTTTTTCTCTCTCTTTACTTCATGGCACAAATTTTCACATATTATTTACCTAAGCTACTGTAAAAGTGGTTTCTTTCGCATACAGAAACTTTTGCGGTTTCCATCGGTGCGGACTTTTTCGCGTGTGTTTAAATTCACGGTCGGTAATGATAGCGTTGTACAAGCGACGAGTTCAAAACATTTTCGCGAGATGTTAAATTCGCAGTTCAACCTCAAAGCGCGAAAATAAAATCACCGCAAAAGAAACCACTTTTACAGTAATACAGCAGATGCATATATATTGTATTGTGTATGAATGTGAAATCAATTCAAGAATAACAATAGCTTTTGCTAGGTACACCAGACTAAATTCTATAATGTAAAGCAAGATATTTTCATGGCATGAAATTTTCAGAAATTGGAGCCAACTGGGTTTTTTTTTTTTTTTTTTTTTGGTTTTGTTTGTTTGTTTTTTCTGGCATAAAATTTTCGCAAATTGTCACTGGTATTCAACACATATAGTATAGACAAGAACATTCACATGCATTTTAATTTTGCGAATCTTTGCAATTAAAATGCACGCAAACATTAATTGTTTTACAGTAAAGGGCTAAATTTTGATGTTTTTGAATATCTTTTCAGCAGCAGTCCCAGAAAGAGTGAATATCATTTATGTGTTTGGGGGAGGCCTCTGTGTACATTTTTGTCAGATTTCATGCTTTGTTTAGATCATTTTCCAAATTTTACATGCCATTTCGCTAATGGAATAATCACAGTTTAATCATGACATAAAAGCGGTACATAGGTACTGTTATTTCTCCCAATGTGGTAGTACCTATGAATCCACTTGGTATACCACTTGGTTCTAGGTTATACTTATATGCCATTTATATAATAGCAAACCATGCACCCGATATTGGTGAATGATAGATAAGTAATTGATATTTTTAGTCATGCTGATTGTTGTCATCTTAGTATGTATTTTTTATACCGTGTAAACTTATTTTTTTTTCACAGTTTTAGCAAGTAATTATGAATATATGTATGTGTGTATATGATTATTATGTATTTTTTTTAATGCAATAATGACATTTTATATTCTATTGTATACAACTGTATGTCACTCCACAATTCAGCCACTTGGCTGCCATGGCAGTATTCTCAATAAACCAGACTGAATTGAATTGAATTGAAAAAAATCTTAAGATACCAACGGCAAAGGGTAAATTCAATGTAAAGGATTGAAATCAATCTTTAAATGCCATCAATAATCAAGTATGTGTGTCCTGCTTGAAAATTAACACAGCACAGATATCATAACATGCCTCTACTTACCAGTAAGTTTAAGCTCCCTTGGTAGAAACTTGGAGTAGACGTAAGCCCCAGGGAGTTGGCCCTGGGCTGGAGAGGACACAGACGCCATCACAAGGCCTTTTGAAGAGAGGTCTTCTCCGTCATTTCTGTAAAGGATATAAAACAGGCAATGTATATCATCACATCTATTCTACATGATCATATATATTGTTTTAGGGAGAAGCTACAACCCTGTGTTGGTTAAAGGGGCTATGTAAGTGGTTGGAGCAGAAATAAACTCAGTGTATGTACATAATAGAAGTCTTAGAAAAACTTAAGCTGGTTTGGAATAAGACTACTCATTTCATAAAGATGATACCTGCTTACACTGCAGCAACTAAAGGTAGTTGGTCCTAGGCATCATTACCACTTGAATTTTGTCATATATATTTTTTGTTAGTTACTTCTGATATGCTACATGCAGAGGACTTCATCCTGGTGAGTTCATACCTGAAATGAAGGTTGAATCGCTGTTATATGACAATGACTTGCAACTTCTTTGCATTTGCTGATTTACATAAGGTTAACTTTACATCATTTGCACTGTAATTTTTTTTTTTTACATTTCACTGGTGGAGAAAAAACTCACAAACTATCTCATTAAGTTTGTCAAAATCATCCTGGCCAGAGACATAAGATCACATTCTCATTGCATTAAATGTTACTAGAGCATTGGCATTTCTAGATAATGTTCACTTACAACTTTACAGAGAAAGAAGTTCAAGAGATGTCTGACCTCTTTGAAGAAATGAACGTTGCAGCATCAACCAGGTATGCACATAGAGTTGACACAGTAAATGCTGTATCACTGGCCTGGAGTAAAAAAGGTAAAATAAATAGAAACTGGATTAGAAGTACATGAATTGATGTCTGTCAGTGAGCACTTTTTTTAAATAGCAAGGAAGATGACAGAACCTTTCAAGGTTTGATACTACTGAGCCAATTTCTCTTACTGTACTGGATCAAAGACTGCATGTGCCTTGCATTTCATACATACATTTAATGAATAGAGACTAGTAAGGGAATACAGCATGTTGTTAGATTTGGAATTGAGATTCAAAGTGAAGGCCTGAGAAATAAGTATTTCAAAGAAGTGAGGTTAATGATTCCCCCATCTGCCCCCCCCCCCCCCCCCCCCCCCCCCCCCGAGATGATACACACTGCATGTTTCGTCACCTCACACAATATTTCAGCAGGCTCTTAATTCCGTCAGTTGGCCAATGAGTGAAATTTGCAAACATCAAAAGCCCAAAAAATTATGTCATGTGCAGGTCACGTCAAAGATACTGCTCCTACTGTTCCGGGAAGGATAAACTGGAATCATGAGGGTCATTTCCGTCCACATTAGGCTTTGTTGAGTGAAAGACTATTTCCAGCTAAACAGTCAGTTCCGAATGACAAAGTGGCATGATCAAATGCCCATGCTACACACAGGATTTAGTGACATTGCAACATGTTGAAACAATGCAAACAAAGACTGTAATAGAATGCTTAAGCATTGAACTTCAAAATACCACTTACAACTTCTTTGTCGCGAGACACTTGTGTGTGTGCGCGTTTTAGATTTATATATAATGTATCTATGTCAATCACTGCATTATCTCATGACCAGTTTTAAAGAATCGTTTGGTTAAGATCTTAACACCAATTAGTATACATGTTTTCTGTGAGACCACCAAGACATCCCCCTCCCACCCCCCCCCCCCAAAAAAAACCCCAAACAAACAGGTTGGGCTGAAGGCTTGTTTCAACAAATTTAACATGCTGAACATGACTGACGAAACAACGTAATGGCACAATTCCTGTACCAAGACAGTATTACCTGCGGATGACTTGCATAAAAGTCCAGGTTGTCTACAATAATAACATCTGGACGGGAACTCAGCGTGTGGATTCTACTGAGGTAGGTAAGAATACTCGTCCGGTCTTGAAAGTACCTGGAGCAGAAATCAAGGATGAAGGGAAGGCAAGAACAAATTTATTCCAAGAGTTTACGGCTAGGAGCACTACATGTATATTGGCTAATCAGCCACTGTCTGATGAAAGATGGCAGCCCTGGCAAGTAGCCAATGGCTCAAACATCATTACACTGAAACCTCCAGGGTGCTACATAAGCACTTGCCCGATTGCCCGGGGCAAGTGAAAATCAAAGTCGGGCAAGTGTTTTGGAACAATGAGAAAAATGCTTGCCCGAATTGAGGGTATCGACATGCACCAATACGTAGGTGCCGTGCGCAGAGCAGCGTTTTATAAACCCTTGGCTTTACAAGTGATTTCTTATATCTTTAACCAGTACGGTAGTTAGAGTTTCTTTTCAGTCAAGTATAATTCATGTACGGGCAAGTGTTCTGCAACAGTTTGAAAATTTGCTTGCCTGACCGGGCAAGTGGTAACAAAAAGTTATGTAGCACCCTGACTTCTCTTGGTTTCCAGCCTCAATGATAACAGAAAGGAATGGCCTATTGCAAATATGGGTCTTGCAATTGCCACTTTCATATCAAACTGATCAAATCATCTTCATCTACATATAAAGTAAAATTCAATTAATGATATGACAGAAAATGTCTCAAGAACCCAGGGCACATTTTCTTTGCTAATTCCTCATTGAAAACACATGAAGGTACTCAAAACATAATGACAGGTTGTGTGAGTGACCGCTACAAACTAATTACACGGTGATATGATGCATGACTGAGGCAGTGAATGAAGCTGATGAAGACGGCTGGACTTGGCATAAATTTTACCATCATTAACCTGTTGAGGATGAGTCATGAGTACACTCAGGCAGGTATCTACGGGAAATGTGTGTAGTAGCAAAATCATGCCATCCTCAATGGGTTAAAAACAGCATGATTTCTCAGTACTTGAATTATCACACAACCACATCATCCATGGAGAAATACTAATATTGATGCAGTGTAACTGTGAAATTTATTCTGGGTTTCTAGAGGCGACACTACTTACATTATATTGATTTGCTTCATCAGCAATGGATCTTGCAGTGGAGCACCCTCAACTGATGGGGGCAGTGACTTGAACTTTGTAGGTGTGATGAAGACAACACGATGTCCATCGTGGGCACAGGAAACAGCACACTGAAACAAGAGGGCCGTCTTGCCACTGCAACAAGGTTTGCAAAGTATGATATGAACAACAGGCATTCAATTTTTTCTCTAGGCATGAAAAGCCTGAATAAAAATGAATCATCAGAAGTGTTCTTTTACAAGTTTCCATACAATATCTACTCATACACAGAATCAGATGAATGATAAGCCATGAGAGGTAGTAATAAATGTGGTACACTAACTAACAGCATCAATGTCAGCGGCTTGCTGGACGAGTTCTTTGGCACCCTTGACTGAATTTTTTAAGACTATCCTTTGTCCAAAGGCTTTTAAGAACATTTTTAAGGTCAGAAGCAATGATGAAAACTACAATTTTCCTTAATTCCATCTGAAAAGCACTAAACTGTAATCATCATTTTCCTTTTGCCCTAAATTTTTGTTAAAAAAAGAAATAAACCCAATTTTTTTTTTAAAATTAGGCCAAGTAAAAAAAGAAAGTAGTTTCTCGTCCGGGTTTTTTGAGCAAGGCGATGAGGGAGGTCCTTACTATTTGATATCTTACTATTTTTTCGAGGATTGTCAAAATGAAAGTAATATGTGTTTTTATGTGTGATATAAACCACTTATCATTTGAGTGATGCACAATTTAATACCAAATCTGCGTACATTGCTGTTTATGCATGACAAGTATACCAATTTAACTACACTGTGACTGTATTCATTCAGTCATATCAAGGGTATGGAAAAAAAAAACACCTTTTTTTTAACATAAAATATACACATTTATGCATCACTTGTTGAACCTATGAATCCAACCATTATCTCTGGAAATGCATAGCATTATTTTTGCCTTTCAACACAACACAAACTTACTGAGTTAGATCTTTTCTCATATGAAAACTTATTCGCTCAAGGATTTAAAATGCCGCAGACAGTACTGCCAATTGTCAACCCTGTGAAACAACCACCTGATTTCCTTTTTACTGAAAGACAGAATATATGAACCAGTTGAATACTTTATTCACTATTTAAAGCCGTTCGCTGTGCACATGTGCGCTTGAGATCGGTTCTCTCCATCACTCCACGATTTTTTTTTTTTCCAGCTCCAGAACGCATGCTATGCTGGCTGGCTGGTCTCCTCTACTACAGGGAAACCCCGTTATAACGAGTTCGGTTATAACGAGGAACTGCTTATAACGAGGTGATCGCGTCGGTCCCGTTTTCCTTTGCGTGTAATGGCAGAACGAATCGGTTATAACGTATTCAGTTATAACGAGATTCCGGTTATAACGAGGACAATTTCGGTAAATCATGATAAAAAAAAACATAAGCAATTTGATCAGATATAACGAGGTTCCATTTCTTGACCAAATTGCCGCTTTCAAACACGCGACAAGTGAAACATTGGAAACCGAAATCTCGCTATCCACGTCTTTTCCCGTTTTGCAGAGAACCGTTCCTTCCATGTTTTCTTCTTAATCACGCGATAAGACACAGGAACACCTTCCGATGTTCCTACTAATCATTAAACATAATCATTCGGTTTTCTTTGTCGCGAGAAACGCGTGCGTGATATGAGGTCAGACCACAGCGCAACGAGAAAAACATAGATAACGCATTCAAAAACTTTTCATGTAGCGACAATAAAATTCGACCAAAAATGGACAATTGGAATGCGTGTGCAACTCATCATTATATCCTTTCCAATTTTAGTTCCGACTTCCAGTTCTTTTGCTGGTTTTGAGCAAATATGAGTTTGGATGATTAAAGCCGAAATAATAAAATCATCGCCCCTATCCGCCGGGTGACAGTAGCGTTAAAATGGTTGAGTAACGCATGTTAACCTATATATTACTTTACAATCGGTGTTCAGAAAAAGAAGCAAACGCATTTATTAGTTTGAACAGATCTGGATTTGTTCATTATCATTTAACAAATTATGATTTCAATATGAGTGTGTATGATCAAAGCAGAAATAATTAGTGAAATCATCGCGATCCTGCCAGGTGACAGTAGAGTAAAAATAGTTGAATAACGCATGTTAACCTACTTAATCGGTGCTCGGAAAAAGAAACAAACGCATGTATTAGTTTGAATAGATCTGAATGTGTTCATTATCATTTAACGAATGATAATTTAAATATGAGTGTGTATGATTAAAGCCGAAATAATGAATGACATCATCGCGATCTCGCCGGGTGACAGTAGCGTAAAAATGGTTGAATAACGCATGTTAACCTACTTAATCGGTGCTCGGAAACAAACGCATTCAACAGTTCAAGAATAACCGATAAAGTACAAAACGCGAAGAGATCATTCGGAAGAAAATAAAGAACGCATTTTTAATCCCTTCGAGCGCAACGATCATACATTGTATGAAATTACAGCCAAATGATTCATGAAATCATCGAATTCCCGCTGGGCACCAACAGCGTAAAATACCTCGCAAGTTAGCGGTAAACAACGCACGTATGTTACTCTGAAATCATCGCGATCTCACCAGGTGACAGTAGCGTAAAAAAGTTGAATGACACATGTTAACCTAAATCAGAAAAAGAAACAAACGCATTTATTAGTTTGAATAGATCTGGTACAGATTTGCGTAAACAGGATGACAACCTCCCACATTCAATCCTGTCACATATTTTCAAGAACGGTCGTACAAAACGCGAAGAGATTTTCGGAAGAAAATAAAGAACGCATTTTTAATCCATTTGGGCGCAACGATCATACATTGTACATGTGTACAAGATTACAGCCGAAATGATTCATGAAATCATCGCATTCCCGCTGGGCACCAACAGCGTAAAAATACCTAGCAAGTTACGGTAAACAAGGCCTGTATGTTACTCTACAGTATATATTTGCCCCCATATTTGCGCTGGTGTTTAGAAAAAGCTTAACAAACAAGAATTACAATAAAGAATTAACTTATCATTTCAGCCTCTAGTTCTTCGTCTAATTCACAAATAATCTCCCTTTATTCTCTCAATAATAACGCCCAATAATTGTGTAATAACAACGCAAAGGATATGTTTAAGTTTCATGGATGGGTATATGACATCATGCTTATGTTTTTCTTTGTTTTTAATGAGTATGGTTATAACGAGGTACCGGTTATAACGAGGTAAAAATATATCGCCAGTCCCACGGATCTCGTAATAACGGGGTTTGTGGTCACATTGCGCAATCAATCTAGCAGCACATGAAGCGGGCAACAGCACGAGAGAAATGTACAGAAGGTGCTCAACGTCCTGTCTACATCACGACGTACCGAGTGCGCTGTACATCACAGCCCAGGGCGTTGGGCCGCCGCCCACCCATCCAACTACAGTTCAACTGCTTTGTGGGTCATTCCTTCTTGCCGAGCTCGCAGTGTGATGAAATGCATGCGTTATTACATACGCACTACAGAAGCTACAGCTGTACTACAGCTAAGTAGAGGACGCAAGGCGTAATTAGAAATCACGATTGGTAGGCCTAGGTGAATTGTTGATTTTTTTTCGGCGGCCGAAAAAATAGTAAATATCAAAAAAGTCGATGCGGCAACTGAAAATCGATGCGGGCGGGGAGCGGGCTGGGACGAGAATTATGAATTTCTTGGTATTTTCAGCGCCATTTTGAAAATAGCAAATAGTAAAAAAATCGATGCGGCGGCCAAAATCGATGCGCGCGAGGACGAGAAACTGGTTTCTTTTTTTACTTGGCCTTAACAATTACCTGTACAATGACAAGTCATGCCAGAAGTTTGCCTAAAGTGTTGAGAATTGTCATTGTCATTATCAATTGTCAATTGATTTCCTTGTTTTCAAAATTGAATCCATGAAACAATGGAAAAATGGTGCACAAAGCATTATTGAACCAAGTTGAGATTTGTTTTCATCAAAAGAACTGCCTCAGAACTCTTTCAAAGTCTAACCAAAAGGGTATCATACACCTCCTTGATCTGACTCTGAACTCTAAACTTTGTAGGCAATATGTGGAGAGGCTAGGCAACTGAGCACAAACTAGCACAGTGCAATACAATCAAATCAAACATAGCCATCATAGACACATTCTAATGCCCAACTTAAACACCATACATTTTCACATCTCTTCATCCAAATTCACTTTGAAAATTCAGGGCTAGTTTCAACAGTCGACACATCTTGCCCAAATTTTTGATGAAACCATTCTGAATAAAACAGTCCATATATAAACATGGGTGCTTGCAAAATTGAGTTTAGAATATGAATAATAATATGAAAAATGAATGAAAGTGTAGCCAAGATGTGTAAAGACTAAAGTTTCATAAAGCATGGCATGAGACTTGTATATTCATGTGCAATGGTCTGTCTGCATCTACATGATGTGATTATTCAATACTGATAGCACCCACCTGACCTGGATACCCCCTGCTACAGTGCATGATGAATGGAAGTCCAAAGCCAAGAATCCACCAGACTACTGTAGACATATTGGGTGAATTTGCTGATGGCAGGGCCACGGGTGATGGCTTTTTGTTTACCAGGCCACGACAAAGATGTTTGCATAATTTATGATTTTAACAAACTTATTTATTAACAAAACAAATTGAGTATACTATCCCATTGCACTGTAATCATAAAACATCCGGCCAAACATCCATACTTTAAACACAAACAACTTATAAACAGAAACTTGAAATCTATTCATGATGAATTTGAACTGTCTGTGGTCAGTGTGGATCAGGCACAGGGCAGGTTAAAATGCTTACATGAAATTGAACGTATGGGGCTAGGCCGACAACGAACTTCAGTTCTAAACCCAGGTAAGATAAACCACTGTAGTCATAAATTACCTTTCCTTGTCCCCTGTGATAAGACATTTCATTTCATTCTTCAAACAATGCTGCAGTAGTCCACTATACTGGCATGTGCTGTCTCCTGACGTTGTTTCCTGAGACCGAGATGTGAATATCCTCGATGAAGAGGGGAACATCAGCTGGAGCGGTACAGCCATCTTCCTGTGTATAGCGGTTTCGCCGGGGGCGTGTTTTTTTTTAGACGGGACAGATTGGGGACCCTAACCCTAACCCTAACCCTAATAATACGCGCCATGTCCCAATCTGTGCCGTCTTAAAAACCCAACCTCTCATTCTACATTGTATTTGTTTATTGCTGTTATTTGTACGTTTTTCCTTTGTTTCTTTGTTGCGAAGAACAAAGAAGACAAATTCTGATATCCACGTAAGGAGCATATTTTTACCATTGTTTGGCTGATATATTGCTGCTCACTGGCACCTGACTGGACAGTAGGCCTACACAGAGTATTCTATATTTCTGATTTTTCTATGCGTAGGGATAAAAATGCACACTTTATCTTTGAATACCGATGCAGAGAATAGGCAGGAAGGAATGTAGGCCTACTTCCTATTCCAATACATCTTAAAAGAGCACATGTAAACATTGCTTCCCGTGCAACAGGCAGCATGTTTTCGGTGTTCTGTTTGACATTACTATAATGACGGCACATTTGCAATTACAGTGTACTTTCTTAACCCATTATATAGCCTATCTACAGTACTGTCATGGGTGTATGCAAGGGGGGGTCGGGAGGGTCGTACGACCCCCCCAAATTTTCAAAAGGTCCACTTTTTGTGACAGACATTTATGTTTTTCGAGGGCTTCTTACCCTGTATACAACAGGGGAAAAAAGTGACCAGGTGGTGTTCTAGCAAATTGTCAAAAACGTCGTAAATTTCGTAACTTAGTTTTAATCTGCCATAACTTATTTCTTAGGCTTAAGCCGCGCTGCCATGTTTGATTTTCCTGTCTCCCATCAGCAACTCATCGAACTAGTTGCCTAGACTACACACTTACAGCCGGCCTTATTACTTGCGCCTTACCCTATGACAACCGCGGCCGTTTGAATTATGGCCTAACCTATATTGTCCTGTAAGGAGAATGTTATAATTCATACTCATGTTTTCAACTCCTGTCCTTTTGGATTGAGATTGAAGTGCATATTCTACTTTCTTACTACGTTTGGAGGCAAAGTTAGGCAGGATTGACTAGCTCTGGGAGTATCGTCAACTCTGGAATACTTGTATTAAATGGTCCGCAAAACTTTTTACTATATACTCTAGGATTTAATAGGAAGGTGTAGCTAGTCATCAGCAACTTTTTTTTAAATGCAGTTTTCAACTTACCGATTGACAAACTTGTAAGTGACCAACTCAGGTTTTATCACCAGTTTTAACATAAATGAGTTTTTCTAGGTATGCCGAAAAAGTCACTTTTGTATGCACCAAATGGCCCCATTTTAAGATATAAAATTCAAAACTCCCCACGCTTGGTCGCTCCGCTCCCTCGCAAAGGTAAAGGTTAAAAAATTGTGATTACGACCCCCAAGAAAAAATCCTGGCTACACCCCTGGACCAGCTCGGGTTTTATCACCAGTTTTAACATAAATGGGTTCTTTTCTAAGTATGCCGAAAAAGTCACTTTTGTATGCACCAAATGGCCCCATTTTAAGATATAAAATTCAAAAACTCCCTATCGTTGGAGGGGGGACACCCCCCTCCCACACCCTCCCCCCCCCCCCCCCCTCGGTCGGTCCGCTCCCTCGCAAAAGGTCCAAAAATTGTGATTACGACCCCCCCCCCCCCCAGAAAAAATCCTGGATACACCCCTGACTGTATCCAATATGGCTTGAATTTTGGCATAATAATATATCTGCCTTTGAAAGGGTCGTTTTCTGCAAACCTATTGTAAGACTCTAATCATGATTAGGCCCTTTTAGTGTCGATTGACACAGAAAACAGCACATAACCCTATAAAGCCCGGGTTTTAGCTGTGCCCGATATTGCTGGTTGCCATTGCAACTGTAAACTGACAACCATGTTTGTCGGATTTTGCATATTTTTCTGTTCCAATTTTAGTTAAACATACTGTGGATAAATTGAAGGTTTCCTTGGTTGTAATTTGAAATAGTCTTCTTATTATTTTCTTTATTTCTATATGACATAGGCATCAAACAATAGATAGAGAAATCACTTGTGAAAATACAGCATTTTCCAAAAACTACCCTTTTATTTTGGGTCATTTTCACACAAATTTTGCCTGTAGTATCATTTGTCCATCATAATTATTATCAATCTGCATACTCAAAATTCCAATATTGAGGAAACATAAAATGTGATGCCAATATATGTAATTATCCCAAACAATACATCATTATAGGTGCAGATGTCGTATATTTCTTCATATTGTAATGAATATAGAGCCCCCATGTGTTGACCTTGAAAATTTTAAACCATAACCCAAAGTGAAAGTTGACTTGCTTTTCCTTTGAGGCAACTATAAAATGATTGGTATAAAATAAAAACATATATACTCGGGATAAAGAAATATAAAGAACTAGAAATGTCGCTATGGCGACTGGTATGCCTCCGCCATAATGCATGATTCTCCTACTAGGTCTATAGTTCGTCTTGACAATGTGTGATGACAGTTACACATAATTGGTAAAATATCAAAATGACAGGTTTGTTACACATGGAGAAAAAAGTTTTATTTCAGTATTAAATAGTAAAATAATAGCATTTTAACCTGACCTTTGACCCTTGACCTTTGACCCTATTGCCCTAGAATTCCCAGGAGAATCACCGTCAGGAAGAACATGCATGTACTAAGCTTTTAATGATACATTGAGTCACTTTCGAGATATGGAGGAAGAAGTAGAATTTAGCACTTTCACTTGACCTTTGACCTTTTGGCAAGAAACTTCACAGAGAATCTCTGATGGGTAATACATAATAATGATACATTAAGTTTCAACTAAAATGCTGCCGGCATTGCATAAATATGAGGGGAAAACAGAGTGAAATTTTGAGGAGTTGACCCTGACCTCTGACCCCCTGACCTTTGACCCATGATCCCCAAATTCCCTAGATTTTTACTGCCATTCAATACATGCATATACCATGGACCCTGGTAGGGTCCATGCATACACTAAGTTCCATGAAGACATCGAACCATTATTTTGTGAGATATGGAGAAATATTCTAACGGATGGACGGACGGACGGACAACCCGAAAACATAATGCCTCCGGCACCACTTTGTGGCGGAGGCATAAAGAACATGATTTTAGCATAATTATATTTATAATGTATTTCTTTACATTTGGATTAATGGCACCCTCAGTGGGTGACCTTGAGAAATTTCAAATGTTGCGTCATGACCGTACACTCTAAGAAAAAAAGGTTCTTTTGAGCACCATTAAATGGTTCTCAACACTGTCACAATAGCGACACCCTTTTAGGTGCTCGTGAGAACCTTTTCTAAATGGTGCTTGTCGGCACCTTTTGCAAAAGGTGCCCATTAGAACCTTTTTCACGATGAAATGGTGCTCGTGAGTACCATTTAAAAGGTGCCCATGGGCACCTTTTTGACTAAAGATGGGCACCTTTTTGACTCTTTTCAAAAGGTGCTCATGAGAACCATTTCATTGGAAAAGGTTCTAATGGGTACCATTGTTAAAAGGTGCTGACAGGCACCATTTAAAAAAGGTTCTCACAGGCTCCAAAAAAGGTGTCGCTATTGTGACAGTGCTGAGAACCATTTAATGGTGCTCAAAAGAACTTTTTTTTTTCTTCTTAGAATGTAGTATGTGAATTGATGTCTGTGTATTTTTGGTGTGTTTCACATGCAGTGCTGGTAAGGTGCTTCACTGGCACCATTCTTAAAGGTACATTACCTATCTGCATTGAAAATGTGCATCACAAACTCATTTGAAATGAAATGAATTCATCTGAATTTCATCTCATCAGTCAAACATACGTTCAAAACATGTATACATATGTATTAGCAATACATCAGCATATCATACATTATCATTGACACTGGAAAAAAAAGAGCAAGGATAACACACCCATGCACACACAGTTTCACAAGCATGAATACATGTACATGACATTCACCAATATTTTTTCATGAAACATTACTCAATAAGTGAAAACCATAGAAATTTGCTCTTTCACAAATTCGCAGAAATGTATTTATTCACCTTCACTTTTACAATCTAAAGGTGAGGTTTGTTATTTGTCATGTTATAATCTGTCAAATATTAACAAAATATTTTCATTTGTTCACTAATTTTTTTTCCACAATATTTGTCATTTGTGTACCGAGCAGTTCTTGAAACACCATCACACATCTCTGTACAGATGATATGAAATAGCAAGAGGTGCATCAGGCTTTTGAAATACATAACAAAATTTCTAATTCTCTGTGAAATAATTCCTGCATGGATGAGATACAGTAATTGTTTACCAGGTAAGTCATAAGATAGGCAGAAGGCAAGTACGTTACTTGCTTAAGTAGTATGAGGAACTTTTTCCACATATTTGCTAGTTTGTTCGGTGTTGTTGTTTTTTTCCTTTTAACGCATATTTGTCCTAAAAGCAACTACAAAGGGCAGGAAAACAATTCCATTAAACAGGACCTTTGGTATTGTCACAGAAAACATACATTATATTGCTGGTACTGTATGATACTTCGGATAGGATAAGCTTTACACTTCTTCACTTCACTTCACTTCACATTCATAACGTCGAGTACTTGAATTAACTTATCTTTGTATACGAGTGACCTTTTTTGTTGTTGTTGTTCTGCAATTTGAAAGCACCATAGACACATCTATACAACTGCAAATACAAGAAGAGTATCAATTCAGGTTAATCATGACTTCTGACAATTTACAGCATGTCCTACGAAAACACACACACAAAAAGAAAAGAAAAGAAAAAAGAACACATTGTTTTATAATGAGAAGGATAATAAGAATCCCAAGGGGAAAAGAGCTAGGATACCACACCCACACAGTTTCACAAGCATGAATGAACAAAATTCCTCAACCATGATCTAAAATATATAACATTGGGAATCGATACAAATTTGAAGAGTTTGATAGCAAAAACCGATAAGTCCATTTTTGAAGATTTTGAAGTATGGTCTCTGTCATAAAGTACAAAATAATACCTGTTAGATTATATATTGGTTACTACACTTACATATAAAGGTACATTTTTGAAGTTATGGTCAAAAGAAGCAAACATTTTCTTATAGTTCTCTTTATTTTTCTTGACCTTTAATCGCAAATATCTCCCTTTGGCAAATATGGACTTATCGGTCTTTGCGAACAAACTCTTCATTTACACTTTTTTTTAAAAGCAGAGCAACAAATTCATTAGAGTAAACTATATGCAGGCCTAAAGCTGAGGTTTGAATTTGCTGTCCTATAACCTGCCTATGACAATAATATGTTGTTAGCATTTGTCATTTTGTTCACCAAATTTGCCAACAGTCTTTTAAACACCACACATGTACATTTTGTATTTCTGCAAAAGCAATATAAACTGGTGACAAGAGGTGCATCAGTGCTTTGAAATAAATTACATAATCTTCAATTCTCTACACAATACGTAATTCCTGCGTGGGTATAAATGCAATAAGTTTTACCAGTCTAGGTGCAAACTTTAAAAGTGTGCAGAAATCGACCACACAATGACTGGAGAATTATAAAGAGCATTTTCCTTTTGTGCTTTTAAAGTTTAGAACTATGAATGACTCCACTTCTCAGATTGGCATCTGGTCTGATCTCATTACGTCTACCCCCCCCCCCCCCCAATTACAGTTGATTCAAAGCTGTTAAATGCAAATTATAGTGAAACATTATCACTGGTACATTGTAAGTTGCAAATACAATGTACTGTATTGGGATCATAACAAAACACGTGACCCTCCATCACACAAACCAACAAAAAGTCGCCTGACATGAATATTTGGTTGACGGCAGATTCTGAAAGAGCAGCTATAAAATACACTACTGTATAAGTCAATGCAAACGAACTTACCTACCCTATCTACATATTTCTCAAAGGTCTTCTTTGGCAGCATCAGTGTGTTTTCTTTGACTCAGCTCATTCTTGGCTAGCGTAGGTTTCTGGTCGATGCTGTCAACGGGCTATCGGGCTAAAACTGTCATTCTGATTGATGTATTATTTTGGTCACCCAGCTCATTCTTGACCAGCCCATCGGTTCTGTTTGATGCTGTCAACGGGCTATCACAGGCTGTCATTCTGGTCGATGTATCGTCTTAGCCACACAGCTCATTCTCGACTAGCCCAGGGTTCTGGCTGATGCTGCAAATGGGCTATCCCGGGCTCTTATTCTGATCGATGAATTCTTGTGGCCGCCCAGCTCATTCTTGGCTAGTGTTAAGCCTACCGGTTCTGGCCGATGTTGTCAACGGTCTGTCACGGGCTGTCTCTCTGATCAATGTAGAGTCTACCTTTTTCCCTAACCGCACCAGCGACCCAAACACGTACGTACTGCTTCATCGTCCCGGCCAGAGATACTTGTTCCCTGGTTTCTGTGCATGTTGGTGTGTCCACTTCCCTGATATATGAATTGAAAGATACAATAGACCTACACCGCGTTAATAAAACAGTGTCATTGCTATAATTCGATAAACAGTACACGGCATTACACGGCGTGACTCCTCACTGATGAGAACAAGCCTGAAAACATACTGAAGAGATTTTGACCTAACAGTTAGGCCTACTGGGCTGTAGACAGACCTCTATTGGCTCTAACGTTAACACTGACAGTTATACATAACTTATAAGCTTCTAACATTATATTAGAACAAATTTCCTTATTGCATTGAGACGGTATAAACCTTACCCCGGGGCGCTCCTTGTACACAGTTATCTTTGCGTTCGGCGTTTGGGCTATGTTTCGGAGTTAGTAGACTCTATTTTTAATAGGCATAGAAATGTCTTAAACGTTACATGCATACCTAGCGAGTTAGCCCGGCCCAGTCGCTGTAAAAACGTGACAGCCATGCTCCGGCCCCGCACGGCGTCTGTTCGGGCTAGCCCATGAGCCATTGCTATGCCAAATTTCTAATTGTAAAGTGTCTGTCAGCTCAGCCTAACATGTTATTGATAGATCAGGATCTACTGTACCTGGTAAACATTACACAAGATAGCAGCTTCGATCAAATTAGATCTAACATTAAGATCTAGCTAACCGTTAACCCGTTGAGGACGGTTTGATTTTGCTACAACATGCATTTTCCATAGTCACCTGCCCGAGTATGCTTGTGTAGTAAGACAGGTTGAACTCCGTGCTTGGCGCTCGGTTTGGTTGTATGGATGGCGATTATATCTGCCACCGGAAGTATATGATATATAAGGTTGGCGATAATATATCTGCCACCAGGAATATATGTTGTATACGGTCGGCGATAATATATCTGCCACCGGGAATATACAAGCCAATACCGGTGCCGCGGTACATGTTTACTGGTGCGTAGCCCCGTCCGTCGCCGCGCATACACTGTAGTAATGCATGGCCATACTGCCGCGTACTCCGGTAATCGGCGTATGTGCCAACACAGGCTGACGGACAGCACAACCCCCAACAAACGTGCACGCACGCACCAGCCGCACGCACGGAAAGTTCACCTGGAGGGCAAAATAAAGACCAACAGACAGACGGACCCAGGACAGGACAGAGAACGGCTCAGGACCTCCCTTGACCTCAACTGTCCCTCGTCCCCGTCCACTGACATTACTGCAAGTATTGACTACCTTGTACCTGCGCTTGGCAATTGGAGCAGCTGCTCAGAAACGGTAAGTTATAGACGCTGAGCATATTTGCCATTATTGTAGCATTAATTAGGGCGTAATAGTACTTATTCTGATAGCGTTTGTTCCCTAACACCCTCGCCACCATCAAATAGGGAAAAACGCTACAATGGCGACGAGGATGTCCTTTTCGGACCTTTAGGTAACTGTTTAAGAAATCTTAAATTTGCCGCCATTCTACAATGGCGACGAGGATGTTCTTTTTTTGAACCCGGGAGGGAATTATCTTAGACATTTTGAATTTGCCGCCAAATTACATGGGCGGCAAGGATATTTGTTCTTTTTCTTTTCTTCTCTGAAAACCCTAAGAAACTGTAAGGTAGCTTAAGGGATGTTAGTATTTTGGAGTATTTTTCAAGTAATTTATACCGACTCTTAACGAGTTTGTTTTTCAAACATTTGAGGCTTCTTTCTAAACAAATTAGTTGTATCATTTTTTCCGGTCGGGAACAAATACCGGCGCTTACTGCTGCCGGTTGTCTTTAATTCGTAGCATTTTGTGGTAAATTCTTGTCTTGCCAACCCATTACGTACGGGTGTGGCAGACCAGAAAGTCACAACAGAAACAGGAAAAAATCCTCTTTTTGGTTTACGGAGAAAGGAAATTGTTAAATTTAGGTAAATTAAGTTTAGTTTTATGTTAGTTAAGTGGTAATTTTGGGATTTTTCGTAACATTTGAGTTCACGTGCGGATGCCGCTATTGTTTGGAAGCGCGCCGTTTAGACCAGGTGACCTAAGATTCGCGCCGTTTTCGTTCCCGCGGTCAAGTTTCTTTTGTTTAGCTCCCCTTGAGCATCCACCTGTTGGTTTGGGGAGCTAAACAAAACCCCAAGTCCGCACAGCACCGGTGATCCAGACACGAATGTAAGTAGCAATTTGAGTTATTTTGTATTTTGTTTTCTTATACTTTCTCCGTATTACGTTTTGTGCATATTCGTCAATCTTGATAGTTGGTGCGTCGTCCTACTGCACTTAACGTGTTCCGAGATTTCTTATTTTTTCTAGTTTTTTCCTTTCTTTCTCTCGTGCAGGCTTATACACTAGACCGATTGATTTTAGCGTAGTCACGGTCGCACCGTTTAGTGTCGAGCGCTCGCTTTGTATTTCTTTGTTTTCTTTTTACCGCTCAGTAACGCACTGGGGTAGGAAGTAATACGAACATTTCGACTACCCAATTCGTTGCTTATATGGTATACGCCGTACACCTTTGTTTTTTCTATTTCGCTTTGCTTTCTTGTTGAAGTAAAGCTGGTAAGATTGATTTGTATGTGATGTATAGCAGTAGTTTTTTTTTTTCTGAGTAGCGTTTAATTCTTTGTGAATTATCGTATTTTTTTTTTTGACAGCTCGTTGTTGATTTATATAGTCACTTGTGATTTTTTTGTTGTTGTCTTTCTCGCTACTCATGTAAAACTAGAAGGGTTAGATTTTCCCTTTCTGTTTATATACCATCGTATAGTGTGAGAATCGGCAGCATATTCAACGCTTGCCGTACTTACATGTTTATATGCGTTTTTCGTTTTCCGATTCGGATAGATTTTTTTTTTTTCTCTCTTTCGCGGATAGTTGGATTTTCGCGGTTGCTTGCGCCGTTCGGAATGACCGCGGTAAATAGATCGCGTTGAAACCAGGCAATCGCGGCATCCTTATATGTTTAGTTTCTCGCATTTGTATTGCATCCTTATATACTTTATACGTTTGCATGTTTGCATTTGTACATTGTTGTATCTTTGTTTGGCGCGTTTGATGATTGATTTTTGATTGCTTTGAATCGCTGGTGACACATACGTTATATTCTTTCATGCAATCTTCTTTCATGCTTTTCTTGACGCTTATACATGTATTTTCTTGATGCAATTCCTATTTCTCTAATGTTATATGCTTTTTGCATGCTTTGCTGAGAGTATGATTACATGTTGTACACGCAATTTCTGTTTGTTGTTGCGACTGTTTGTTGCGAGAATTGTTTGAAAATAATTTATGTGTTTGTTGATTTCATAAAGTGATTTTTGCATGCGCATTTGTTAACGTTCCACCACATTTTGGACGTCCTAAAGTGATTATAATTTCACTATAAGGGATGATCCAAATATTGGAGGATATATATTGATTGCTTTATCGTATACCTGTATTTGTCTTGCTTTGCTTCTTTCTCCAGTTTCTCCTTTTCTTTTCCAAGTACTAGTATATCACCTTTGACTTTTCGTGGACTTTGGAAAACATTTTTCTGCATCGTTCACGTAAATTCAGCCCCTTGCTGGTAACATCGCGCGTTCGTATTTGCGTGGTATTTTTTTTCCCTTCGTTCTTTGTTTCTTTACCGCATAATTGCTTCCGCATTAAGAAACTGGAAAGCAAAGCGTTGAATTTGTATTTAATTTTTTTTCTCTTAATTTCTTGCAACCAGTTTGGATTTAGCGTGCCTAACCTGACTTTTCCGGATCACGTATTACATCCACGTGGTCAGTCCGGCGCCTTTCTAATAAGAGGCTGCCAGACATCGGGATAGCGGGTAAATGTGCTGCCGAACTGATGCATTTTTTGTTAGTGTTTGTTCGCTATTAGGCGGATGTGTATATTTGGTCACTGGATCAAAATACGTAATTGCGTTTCAAACATAATTATATAATACGTTTATTATTATTACTTTGTCGTAATATATTGTGATTTTCCGCGATTTGTGGTGCGTCCTCGCAGTTTTATAGGCGGCCAATTGGGCAAGCAGATAGGAACTGCAGCCCTAAGTGAACTGTTTGATTTTGTTGTTGTTGTTGTTGTTTACTATTTGGCGCATAGGTGATCGGTATATACTAGGGTCACTTGACCTATATATATATTACCGGCCTCTTATTTTGGTGGCAAATAGATATATTTGCTGTCAGAATATTCGATACCGTGCATAGATTTTTTTTCCTTTTTCCTTATGTTAGTAATTGTTGGTAATTAAGGTGGTATACCGGGCGATTATTGCCGTTATTCTACCGCTCTGATCAAGAGTATACGGCATAGTTGCGCTTCATTTGACCGGTATTCACTGAGTATTATACTCAGTTGTTATTTATTGGGTACTGTCGACTGTTTGGATATCGGGATATTGCATTTTTTCTCTTTTTTTATTTTCTGCACTATAGGATAAGTACACAGTGTAATAATGTCGAAGATTCGCATTAATTTTTGCACGGAAGATGAATTGACGCTGGTGCCAGGGATTGGAAATGCTTTGGCCCAGCGTATTTTGGACTTGAGAGAGGCACAGGGGGACCTTTCCCCCACTTTGCTCTCCTCTATGTCCTATTTGAGGAATATTCCAAATTTGATGGATTATTTTGATTTCTCTCCATCCAGTCCCAGCAAGCGGGACCTTAGGTCACCAAAGCATGCTGCGGCCGATGGGTGCGATCAGAATAATCCAATGCCCTATCCCTTTGATTATTTTCCACCACGTACAACCCAAAGTGAGACCCAACTCAGAGCCCCTGCAGAGAGGCGATCTCCCACTAGGGAGAACCCTGAGTCGGTAAGCCGGGGATGCGGCACCTCTCCGCCCAGATCGTTAGGGAGGGATGGGTGTGCGGCACCTCCCGGCGTGGCAGGGAAGCAAGGTGAGTACCATGCAGCTCAAATGTATGGGAAAGGAAGCCATGGTACTCAAACCATGGATTACAATTTTGATCATAGGGTGCAAGATGATCACAGACGTGACCGGTACCCGTCCCCTGGACTAACCCAGAGGACGCGTTACCGGGATTGGGAGGCTATGGAAAGGCGCGAGCCTCAGTCTGTGAACCCCAGGGAGGAATATGGGAGGGCAGCTCCTCCTTATGAACCTCCCTCGTACAGAGATAGGTATGCCCCCAGACACTACTACCATGAGCGAGAGCCGAGAAGTACCGAATTTGTGGCACCTCCACCGGTTGCCAGGGTTCGGTCTTCTCCTGCCTTTCCATCCCGAGACTATCGGGAGTATGAGAGGTCACCAAGAGCAAGATATCCAGATGACTTTGGTAGGTCCACAGCTCCTACGCGGCCGTTGATTCCGAAGTCCATCACATTCGACGGCAAGGGAAGTTGGCAAGCTTTTATGGCAAAGTTCAATACCTTCGCCGATGACTGTGGATGGAATAGCTGGCAGAGGCAGCGTCAACTATGCTGGTCCTTGGAGGGAGGGGCTAGTGAATTCTATGCCCTCCTCATCGAAAGGGAACCGGACATAAGCTACTGGGACCTGACCAAACGTCTGGAAAAGAGGTTTGCCCGTAGAGATCTGCCAGAAGTGTCACAAATGCACTTCACTTACGCCAGACAAAACCCAGAGGAAACTTCTGTGGAATGGGCTGATCGCTTGATGACTCTCGCGACTTATGCCTTCCCAGACTTGCCTGAAAGCCACATTCAGAAGCAAGTAGTCCTCAGATTTTGTCAGGGCTCGCTGGACCGGGAGGCCGGTCAGTACGCAATGAACTCCAGGCCTAGGTCTTTGGATGAGGCACTTGACTTTGTGAGGTGGTACAAGCACACTCACTGTGCAATATATGGTAGGCCGTCTAAGGAAGTAAAGCAGCTTTCAATGACGGAAGGGCCTGGCCGGGACTTTGAAATCCGGCAGGTTTCACCAGCAACCACCAGTCAGCGTCCTCAACCTTCAGACCATGTGGAAAGGCTGGAGAAACGGGTAAGTACCCTGGAAGGAAAGGTAGACTCCATCTATGAGGCAGTCAACCTAATCCAAGGTGCCGTCCAGGGAATTCAATTATCCCTCAAAGATCTCACGAGGGCAACTTCAGCCTATCCTCGTCAGTCCCCTAACCGACTCGCTTCGCCCGGTAGGACCATTCAGTGCTACAACTGTGGCAAAACTGGGCACTTCAAGCGAGACTGTCTAGAAAAAAAGACAGAAAAGTCAGTTTCGTTTGTGGACGAGGATCAGGGAAACGGTCGCGGATCGGTGGATCAGACCCAGACCCGGTCCGAGTAAATCTGGGTCAAGGGTTGCCGGAAGTCGAATCCGGCACCAATGTCAAACCTCTGGAGGAACCTTCGAGTTTGCAGACACAACTTGAAGAGTCCAGAGAAGATGAGACAGCCTTCACTCCTTCATTTCTGGCGTCTGTGGTGAGTGAAAGATCAGCTGGGGAGAGTGGTGGCGCCATGAAGGACACGGTAGGCGAGGACACACCCCTGCCTCCGTCGAAAGCATGGCTGCTACCACCATGGCCATCAGCTGGGGACAGTGGTGGCGCCACGAAGGACACGGCAGGCGCGGACGCACCCCAGCCTCCGTCGAAACCATGGCTGCTACCACCATGGCCATCAGCTGGGGGGAGTGGTGGCGCCACGAAGGGCACGGCAGGCGAGGATGCACCTCTGCCTCCGTCAAAACCATGGCTGCAACCACCATGGCCATCAGCTGGAGGGAGTGGTGGCGCCACAAAGGACACGGTAGGCGAGGACGCACCTCTGCCTTCGTCAAAACCGTGGCTGCAACCACCATGGCCATCAGCTGGAGGGAGTGGTGGCGCCACGAAGGACACGGTAGGCGAGGACGCACCTCTGCCTTCGTCGAAATCATGGCGGCTACCACCGTGGCCCCCTCCTACTGACAAGGTAGAGCTAGACCCAGACTGCCAGAAGAGGGACATGTCACCCGCTGACGAGGTAATTGTCTGCCGACTGAAATCCAACTCAATGCTGGGCGTGGATGTGAAGGTCGGTGACAGAGCACTGAGAGCAGTTGTGGACACAGCTGCAGAGGTAACTATCATGTCAGATAGGGTGTACGACACATTGTCCCCCAAACCAGCAGTGCTGAGGTATGTAACCCTCAGCACTGCGGGAAGGAACATGAAAATGACGGGTATGATAGTCGGACCGGTAGAGTTGTCATTGGGCAATGTCAATTTCAGTGAAGTTGTATACATTGCACCAATTGACGACGATATGTTACTGGGGGTAGACATCCTCAGAAAACATAAAGCTAACATCAACATACCGGAATCCATACTGTCTATCCAAGGCGAAGACATCCCTATAGACTCGGGGCAACCCACAGTATCAACGACCACGGTTCTTGTATCAGAAACTGTGGTAATCCCCCCAAGATCCATTAAGAGGGTGAAGTGCCGAATGAGTCACCCCCTCAATCAGTTCCTGGTACAGCCAAGCAGGGATTTAGTTGGGTTCATCCCCCGATCACTCCACGAAACTGAGGCAGACATGGAAATCTTTGCCCTAAACCCGACAGGTAATAATATCCGCTGGAAACGGGACAAGATCATAGGGGAGGCAATGGAAGTCTCCATTGTCCATCCTGTGGAAGCGGATACCTCTCGGGAGGGCAAGAAAGTACAATTAGTTGATTTCCCCACTAGTAATCAACTGCCTGCCCAGTTAATGGACCTATGGGCAGAGTCAAGCGAACATCTAAACCCAGAACAGCAAGAAATGCTGCGGGAGTTGCTCATAGAATTTGAGGGAGTCTTCGCAAAGGACGAATTCGATCTAGGCGATTTCAAAGAAATAACGCATCAGATCGATACTGGGGAGGGGAAGCCAATCAAACAAAAGATGAGGCGAACCCCCCAGAACTTTGTGCAGGAAGAAAAAGCACATTTGAACAAAATGCTCTCAGCCGGGGTGATTCAACCTTCGATGTCAGAGTGGGCTTCAGCTCCGGTGCTGGTGAGGAAGAGAGACGGGGGTGTTCGGTGGTGTATTGACTACCGTCGTCTTAACACTGTGACAAAGAAAGATGTCTACCCTCTGCCATGCATCGAAGAGTGCCTTGATACGCTTGCGGGCAACACATGGTTCTCGAAGCTGGATGCCAACTCGGCATACTACCAGGTCAAGATCAAGAAAGAAGACCGGGAAAAAACAGCTTTTACCACAAGGTATGGTCTGTTTGAGTTTGTTCGCATGGGCTTTGGTCTGTGCAACGCCCCGGCAACTTTCTCGAGGGTGATGAACCTCGTTCTCAGAGGACTAAATTGGGACATCGCCCTCGCCTTCCTTGATGACGTGGTAGTGCTGGGAACTTCGTTCAATGACCACATGAGCAACCTGAGGAAAGTGCTTGAACGCTTCCGGGATTACAAACTAAAGCTGAAACCCAAGAAGTGTGCACTATTCCAAAAACGAGTGGAATTCCTTGGCAGGGAAGTAGACAGCTCAGGTCTACACTTGAAAGAAGACCACACTCAAGCAGTGGTAAACTGGCCAGTACCGACCAACACAAAAGAAATTGAACAATTTCTCGGTCTGGTCAACTACCACAGAGTCTTCCTCAAGGACTATGCTAAGACGGTGGGTCCCCTGTATGAATTGACAGGTAAGCACGATTTCCACTGGGAGGCGAAGCACCAAGCAGCGTTTGACAATGTTAAACAGCTGATGACTTCTGCCCCAGTCTTAGCACTACCCAATGACAAGGACCACTTTGTGCTCGATACTGATGCGTCTGCCACAGCAATCGGGGCTGAACTACTGCAGCTCCAAGAGGGACAAGAGAGGGTTATCGCATATGCCAGCCTGTCTCTGTCACCAGAGCAGCGTAGATACTGCGTCACTCGACGCGAGCTTCTAGCAGTGGTCAGGTTTACACGCCAGTATCGACACTATCTTCTCGGCAAGCCATTCACGGTGAGAACCGACCATGGAAGCCTGATATGGTTGCTCAATTTCAAAGACCCACAAGGCCAGTTGGCAAGATGGCTGGAGGAGTTGGCCCAGTACGACATGAAAATCCAGCATCGGCCGGGGAAAAAACACCAGAATGCAGACGCACTCTCGCGAATCCCAACAAGTGAGAGTATGTGCGAAGAATACCACCTCTGTATGCATCCTGATGACCTCCCGTGCCGAGGCTGCTCTTATTGTCGTAAGGCCCATCAAAACTGGTCAAGCATTGCCAACGAAGTGGATGATGTAATTCCACTAGCCTACAAATCAAAACAGGTCTCAGATGTCACGGTCTCCAGTGTAGCACCTGCCAAACTCCATGTAACACACATGGATATCACTGCCAACAGTGGGGACATTGCTACCCCCATAAATGGCGTGACACAAGGATGCAAGCCTGTGAGTACCGAGCCTGCACCGGTTCCTGAAGACACTCTTGCCTTGAGTGGGGTAACCTCCTCCGGCAGGGTGATGAACAGGAGACCGATGCAGAACTAAAGAGAAATCCAAGTAACAGCCAGCCGGGAAGCGTAGCATGAGAGGGTTTCCCTGCCATTCCCTAGCTCGCCATGGCTGATGTATCCCATTTCTGCAGATCCCGGCTGCAGATTCCGTATGAATGTCTGTCCTGGCTCTCTGTTTCCCTCCATTGGATTCCCGTCCGGCCGCAAAGTCTATGTGTCTGTTTAAAGAGTGATGTAGTTTTGCTGGAATGGCCGATAATCGGTATTCTGCCAGGATTGCCGCTAATCGGCATTCCGGCAAATTGCAGCTCCACAGGCAGACAATATTGAGGAAAATTGTTTTTCTATCAAGATTGTCACCATGCAGGTGACAATCTATAGGACCGGGGGGAGTGTAGTAAGACAGGTTGAACTCCGTGCTTGGCGCTCGGTTTGGTTGTATGGATGGCGATTATATCTGCCACCGGAAGTATATGATATATAAGGTTGGCGATAATATATCTGCCACCAGGAATATATGTTGTATACGGTCGGCGATAATATATCTGCCACCGGGAATATACAAGCCAATACCGGTGCCGCGGTACATGTTTACTGGTGCGTAGCCCCGTCCGTCGCCGCGCATACACTGTAGTAATGCATGGCCATACTGCCGCGTACTCCGGTAATCGGCGTATGTGCCAACACAGGCTGACGGACAGCACAACCCCCAACAAACGTGCACGCACGCACCAGCCGCACGCACGGAAAGTTCACCTGGAGGGCAAAATAAAGACCAACAGACAGACGGACCCAGGACAGGACAGAGAACGGCTCAGGACCTCCCTTGACCTCAACTGTCCCTCGTCCCCGTCCACTGACATTACTGCAAGTATTGACTACCTTGTACCTGCGCTTGGCAATTGGAGCAGCTGCTCAGAAACGGTAAGTTATAGACGCTGAGCATATTTGCCATTATTGTAGCATTAATTAGGGCGTAATAGTACTTATTCTGATAGCGTTTGTTCCCTAACACCCTCGCCACCATCAAATAGGGAAAAACGCTACACTTGGGACTCGTCCTCAAACTGAGTGATGAATCTAACACGTAACATTCTATAACTTGATTTTGTACCAACGTCGAACGAATGTCATCTAAAAATGAGATAAAACCACATTAAAACTAAAAATCTTACCTCTTCTCCTAAATTGTGATGACTGCTGTGGCGAAAATGGAATTGACAGTGACACGTTTCCAGTCCACTTTGTCAAAAGTAATGTCTAACGTTACCGGGTGCCGTTCGTTATGGGTGTGATGTGTCTCACTGTACTGTTACAGCCGTCTGCCGCTGCATATTGCATTGGCACTCTGCCGCTATGTGGTGGTAGGTTTGCATAGGCGCGCGCAGGCAGGCAGCACAGGGCTACATATAGCCGCGGCGCGTGCTGCCGCGGTTACATAGTCCTACAGTGCAGTACTACTAGTAGTATGTGTACGTTTACGCGTACGCATATTTGATCGAGCGCTAAAATTGGATGGTGGCAGCTGTCAGTTGGCACCACTAAAGTTCTGTGGTTGGCACGCAGCCAAGAGAAGTCATTAGTCTACGATAAAAACAATACGTACTTTTTATTATCACAGCAGTAAAAACACATACAATATTTTTGTACCAATACCACAGTTTTGGTGATTCTTACATCTGACATTCGAATATACAGCAAGGGGAAAAATGAAAGTGGACCCAAAGATATTGTTTGACCTGCAGGAGTACCACAAATAACACTCGGGGACTGGGTCGCATACTAGCAAATGGTGACGAACGGAACCATTTCGATTGGGAACCATTTATAGGTGCTCATCGGAACCATTTTGCGAGAACCATCTGATGAGAACCATTTTGGAGCCGACGAGAACCATTTGAGAACCTTTTTTTTCTTAGAGTGTAGAGTATGGGTTGCTCTATACCCATGTGCCATTCATGATGGTGATTGCATCATAATAAATATTGTAATAAAGAAGTTATAGAAGGGCATAATGTGCCCCCCCCCTCCCCTTGGGCCTGGAAGGGGTCAAAATAGCTTGGACTTTATTAAATCACTATAACTTGTCTGTGCAGTTATAATATCTAGTGCGATTATTTTCACCAACTAACTTGATGGCATGGAGATAACCGAATGTCTTAGTGTGTAACGTAATGGATTTTCATGAACGTTTACACAAGTAGGCCTATAGTGTACACAGGAACAACCTTTTACAAACTTGTACCATCAGGCTATGAAACGAGGTTGACAATTTGTTATTCCGAAGGTTCGTTGTATAATCCGAAAACGAAATAAGGTTCTCTATCTCGAAGTTTCACTGATCTGAAATTGAAAGAATCGTTATTCTGAGAAGGTTCGGTAAGTCGAAAGTGAAAACAAAAATGTTCGTTAATCACAGAAGGATATTTACTCCAAAAACGAAATATAAGGTTCGTGATTTCAAAAGTGTCCTATTTTTCAGAGCTAAGCACCTTCTTTTAATTTCTGGATTATAACAAACCATTTTTAATTTTTGGATAAACGTTCGGAAGAACGAACCTTATTTAATTTTAGATAATAGGCCTTACTTCTTTCTCCTTCGGGATAACACCACAGTTGGTTGTATTAACGAGCCCTATTTCAACCCTCCAACCTAACGAACCTTGTTTTATTTTCGGATTAACGAACCTTCGAAATAATGAACATCACCCCTCAGAAACTTATAGGAGACATAATTATAGTCTATGCACACAGACAAACATCAGAGGTAGGCGTGTAGTCAGGCGGACGGGCTTCAGACAGACAGACACATAGGCCTACATACACAAACACACACACACACACACACAAATAAAGACATATAGGCTATTGGGGTTAAAGAAATTATACAGAAAACCATGACCTTAGCATATTATTTCCTATGTATTTCTTTATATTTTGGTAAAGAGCGCCCTCAGTAGGAGACCTTGAAAAATTCCAGTATTGGGTCATGTGTTGCTCTACCCTTGTACCAAGATGACGGTAATACATCAAATAATAAAGAAGTAGGGGCAAAATGTAAATCCCCCCCCCCCCCCACCTTGGGCCTGTGAAGGGGTCAAACTATAGCTTGGGCTTTGTAGGGTTAAATGTGTCGTTCAGTTGCGACTCCCTACTGGGACAGAATAGATAGACAATCAGGCTAAAATCACTGTGAATGCATTATCATAGATTCTAGTGTTAATATGGATTGATGATGTCTTTTACAAGGGTGATTTTCAGACACTGTGGCAACAAACTCAAATTGTCTGTTTATTATGCGTTCAATATTATTTATTGAAAACTCGAGATGAATAAAGATAAGCGGCTCGATCTTCAATACAACATGAAATCCCTTTTTCATACACTAGAACCGTGTATAAGCAGTTCATATGAATAAATAATAATCTCTACCTTTGTTTGCTCGGTTTGATGCGTCGTGTGTGATGTCTTGACAAAGATTGAACAGTAACTGCATAAGTTTATTGATCATCAGTGATATGCAATATCGGGCATGAATACATTAGTAGTTTTAAGAGTCATTGATTGCTTTTCCTATTGTATACTAAGAATTTGCACCCAATGGGTGTTGTATACAGTTAAGATAGCACCCAATCATTGCATTTCGATGATTAAAGGGATCGTATAATTTTGGTTGAGACAAAACTTCACGTTTCCAACATTATTTGGTGAGATAATGAGAAACATGTTATGAAATATGAAAAAGCATGTAATTCCAAAAGGAATTCATTGTTTATTTCACGACAATTGGTTTTGAAATGGCTAAGATATCCAAAACAGAACAATCCTAATAAAAGGTGGGACCCATCTTTTATTACGATCACTTTGTGTTACTTTGTTTTTGGATGTCTCAGCCATTCCAAAACTGATTTTCATGAAATAAACTATGATATGTGTACTATTTCATAAGTTGTCTCTTGGTATCTTGCAAAAAGTTAAAAGCCAAATTCTCATCTCCACCAATACTTTACCATCCCTTTAACAAAAATAATAAATTGTACAACAGACCATATCAAGTCAAATGCATGTATGCAAAAAAAAAAATGCTCAAATTTGTGTTCCCTCATCCGCTTCATATGAAATGCATTTATTATTCTTGCATACCATCGAACATTTTCGAGGTCACGAAAAGAACTGATCTCTTATTCATGTTATTACGTTAGGGTGAATACCTGTAATCTTATATCTGCACATTTCAGTCTTAAACTAACTCAAATGTAGCTAAAAAACAAGAATATTGAAGGAAGTTCGCAGGCTTTTGATTTTGTAGTTATGAGTTACATGTATTGCCGCGATGATGAGGCCTAAATAGTTTTTACTGTAACAGAATTTCGAAGAAATTAAAGATTAAAATTCTCAACTTAAATGGTAGTATAGATATCATTATTCTTCTCTGAAACTGAAATCAATCCATAATGATCCATACATTATGCCACTTAAAATGTTAGCACACTTGACTGTTAAAAAGATACAAAAACATCATACGTTGTATAAATATTAATTCTTATGTAATACAGCCCGTCTAACGATGTCATGAAACAATTTTCCCCTTTCTCTCTTCCGGTCACCAAAGTTGTTGGTATAAATGCAGCTGATTTTAATACTAAAAAATCATGACGTAAGAGGTAATAAAGATCAGAAGGCAAGACTATTGCAGTATTTTAATACGTATGCTAGCAAATGACATGCATATTTGCGGCGAGAGCTGATGTTGAACAAAATGATCACGTTAATCTTCTTTTATCATCACCTGCAAATAACACATCCTGACGATGTTCCTGAAGCGTCGACAATAAAGACAATCTCCATGGATAAAGTGCATAACGGGTCTGGTTCTTTTTCATACTGCGTGATCACGGTTAACGTACTTTTTTCCCCTTTAATCATACTCTACTTTCAATACCTTAGCATAAACCATGCACCATTCCACCCGGATTCATTCTCGATCCTGGCTCTCGAGATTTTAATGGTTGGTATCACCAATTTTGCTTAAACTCTTTTATCGCCTTCATTGCCTTCATGAGCTTGCATCCCTTTACCGCCATCTGTCGCATCACTATGGCTACCAATCTCAGATGATGAACCATCACTACAGTCATCTCTGTAATCATTCTTATTTTTGTCCAGACAATTACTGTCGTGAACTTCGCGAGACTTCGCGATGTCGACATCGCGATTGTCTTCCTTGTCGCTGAGGGCGTTTGACTCATCGCTAGCGTTCGAAGGAAGGAACACGTCGATTTGAGTCCTTCGAATGACGCGCCCGCCGAAGTCTAACACTTTCGAGGCGTCGACAGTTCTTGTGATGACCGTTTGGCCGTCGTGGTCTGGAGAAGATATTCGCGTTATTCGAGAGTAGGAGGAATCGTTCCAGTTTTCCTTCACCCCGCTTGCGTCGAAGCCGTCGTCACTGTCTTCGTCAGAATTTGGCGGCGCGTGAGGAGTGGAGAGGTACCGTGACCGCACGTTCCTGACTTTAGGAGGGAGATCTACGAGAAAGAAGGCGTTCTTGCGCGCATCGCGATATTCTCGGAGCGCATCAGATGCCTCACCGTTTCCTTCCTCGATGGTAACCCCACGACAGAGATCGCTCGCCATATCGTTGATCTCACTTTCCCTGTTTGGCTCACGCGGTGTCTTCTTATTGTTTTCTGCCTTCTTAGATTTCAACTTCTTGTCAATGGGAGGAAGAACTTTGCGCCGTTTCTGCATTTCCCCTACATGTACTTTGCCAGTCACAAATGTATTAGTTACACTTTGTTGGGAAGTCGATAGTCTCTGTCCAGGGTAGCCAGTAGCTAATCCCGTTATGTACTCCTTTGGTTTGTAGGGACGGCGTGGCGGTCTGGCATGGAGACCTAACTCTTTTCTCCATATTTGTCTAATTTGGCTTTCGGGTTCGAGTTCATTCCCACTGTGATCTTCATTTTTATATTGGGAAGATCTGGAGGGGCCGAGTCTGTTCTCTGAATGCGGACGTGAAGGAGATCGGCTACTTTCCCTTCTTTGGTTGCTCCCTGCAGTCATCTGTTTCTGTGCATCGGGTGCTGATACACACCGGTAGTTGTTTAAAGAATCAGGTGCAGTTGTATCAAATCTTATTGCGTTGCCTGCTGTTTCTCTGCGAGGACTAGAGGGAGTGGCACGGTGCATTTTAACACTCCTGGCTGTCATCACCCCTCTAATGTCACCAGCTTTAGCTTCCCGTTTCTTTGAAGAGCGTGCCCCTAGAGCGCTGGCTGGCCAGAGGGTCTGCTGGAGAGCCATCCAGTCAGCTGCTGCCTCGTCACCTCTCATAGTACCAGTGATCCCTGTCTTACCTAGGTCTCTCTCTGACGTCACACTTTTCAAACTGTCCTGATCACAAGTCTCTTTGTCAGGTGATGATATCGTGTGATTTGTGTCAGTGGGAATCACACGGTCCTTCGCAGGCTTCGTGTCCACTTTGTACACTTTGAATATTTGACAAATTTCTGGCTCTCGCCTCATTGTGATCAGCATTTGTAGTGACTTAAGTGTTCAAAATAAATACATATCAACGAAGAAAAACTTATATCACACACGATTGCAAATGATCCTGAGTCGCGTATGCTTTGTTCCACGTTATAAAGTTTTCAGTTGAGAAATTCATTAAACAACACTTTTCTCTCTATTGTGTTCTCATATAAAACAAAGTGCGACACAGATCAGGGAGGTGATTCGTCTTACCTCCCTGCACAGATCCTTGTTCACAGAGCATCAGGTATTTATATCTTTCTCGAGTCAGGCACAATTTCAAAAAGATCAGCGGATCGCTATGTATCAAGACACTGCGATGGGTGTCGCGTTGTCAAGTATACCGCCCAGTACAGAGGGGATTAATTACATTGAACAGTCGACGATCCTCGATCACGGGTCAATATCTGGGGCTGTTAGTTAATACAAAGTAGCATTCGTAGGCTCGATATGATGTAAATTGATTAACAGTCACATCTCGCCGTTAAACCACGTCATAATGAAAGAATCCAACCTGTACACATTTCTTTGACTAGAATCGAATTAAAGCGGCAGCCTCTGTTTACTTTTGTCATCCGATTAACGAAGATAAGCAACCTTCGAGTAAGTTTACAGCCTGACAATTAATGATCAAGAACACACAAAGTGCCATACCTGCGCTGCTGTGGCAACGAAAACACGAAGAATGAAGTCCGTCGCCTACATGGCGATGTTCAACAGCTTGCTGGGGTGTGAATATTTTTGTCAGAACGCAACCTGATCATATCAAATCTTATCAAATCCCTCATCAGTTGTCACAAAATATGCACGTTTGTGACACAATGCCACAGTGAATACATCATTCGTACTTGTGCGTAGGCCTATGATGAAGAAACACGGTATTTAATGAGACGGAGAAATTATTGACCGCGTTCGTCACCCTTTGACAAGAACTGTATAACGGGAAAAACGCTAACAATTGGCATATATCGTTGATATCAATCAAACTTTCCATACGATGATCTAACGTTAGGCGACAACAGCATAAACGCGGTTAGTACAGGCCCAGTTGATGCATGCTGATGTTCATTGTTTCTATTCTAGTGTGAATATAATATTCTCATGACTGTTGCGATGAATGAATTCCATGGTGGAGTGGTGAGAGAAAGGGAGCAATGATTGATAGGACTGATTATTTAGTTTTCTTTTCTCATTGTTCACTTCTGTATATGCGCTGAGACAAAAGGGCAAAAACAGATGGCTTCCAGCACGGAAAAGTTTGCCCCAGAGAAAGCGCTATATAATAAATTATCACACAACAAGCAATCCCATGATTGTTTCAGGGATTGTGTTGTTCAAAATACCATCTGAATGAAATATGGAGAAAAATTGAGTCATCGAGAGCTCAACGTCAGCAGTGGTGTATATGCTCCGGGAAAAAGCAAAGATTATCCCTACATTTTGCTTTTCGATCGCAGCATGATATCATACTCCCAATGATTTCTCACGGACGGGGTTGTATGATGAATAGTCCATTGAAAGAGGTGAGTTGAATCACATAGTCTAGCAGTTTGGCAACTTTCCCCAAAGAATGCGGCTAACTTAAAATGATTGTCATGATGGATCGACTTCAGATTTCTCCTGAAACAGAATGATCGATCATTGAATATTTTGATTCTGAGCAGCATATAGTTAGTCCAGTTAGAATGCCCGATGTCATCCAGCTTGCGCCTTCCTGGTCACGGAGCTTCAGCCTGCTAGTTCAGTTCATGAAAGGAACCTTCCCCAGCATCCTCCATTAATTTTGATTTGTTGAGACCATGTATAGCGAGACGCTCTTCAAGGCACGACATCTGGAAAGATATGAATAAAGATAACATACTGTTATTACAATCAAATGACCTTGCACTCAGGGTAGTATTAGCTGTCATTTCCTCAAGTTATGCAGAATATGGTATGCTTATAACACCACCCCACCCCTGCAAATGGGCAAATGGGGTCATCCCACTAGACCGACACTTACGAGTCATACAGCCCACGAGTTCGACATTGAAAACAGGTCCATGAGTCATACAGCTCACGAGTCATATAGGCCTACAGCCCATGAGTTCGACACTAGGCAAATAAAGCCCATGAGTTCGACACTAGGCAAAAACAGCCCACGAGTTCGACAGATACAACACGGCGCTTAAATGTGTCGGTCTCGTGGGCCTTGTTGGCTTAGTGTCGAACTCATGGGCTGTATATGACTCGTGAGCTGTATAACTGATGGGCTGTATGACTTGTGAGCTGTATGACTCGTGGGCTGTATGATTCGTGGGTGTCGGTCTCGTGACGTGCACCCCTGCATTTTGGTGATTTCATTTACGGTTCTATTGTATAGTGTGTGACATCGCATAATGGCCCGTAAATAGTCACAAGTCATGAATTCAAACACATTTTTCAAATTGACAAGTCATGAACAACATTACTGATTGACTCCAACAATATGATCATCGAAAACGATTTGCATACTCTGAACATATAAAAAGAATAACGATTGAAAATCAGTAGACACGGTTTTGACTCATACAGGTATCCTCATTGTGGTTGTCAAGGCCATCACCATGACGAACTCGCATCGGAATATGAGTTATTCAACAGAGTAATTCGGCATAATGTGACACACGTCGCACCGTCATTCGAATAGTAAACTGTGTAAAAGTCAGGTGACAACATTCCCAAATTATCAGGAGGGAAATGATAATTATGATGAAATGGGTTCGTTACGAAAGCTATTTGTCAGAAATATCATAAAATTCAGCTTGTGATTCAGTTATTACCCTATTGTCTGCGGCTAGTCGAAATATCAGCCAACGACTGGATGGTCATGATCTCGTTGATGAATGGAACATTTTCTTATGCTCACCAACATGGCAGAATAATTAAATAGGAGAACACGACAAATTGGCAAACGGCAGGAATGGAACCATGGTATTTTAGGGCAATCAATGAATATAATTTTCGTGTTGTCGATGCACCGCATGAAAAACACTCACACACACACAGAACGTTTGCTGACGGTTTGCAACGCATGCAGAATGTGATTCAAGGAATGCATCCTCAAAATACCTTGACTAACATACTGGTATAATTGCGATAGACTGATGATTCAAGTTGTCGGATATCTTTACAGAATATGCTTCTGGTTAAAATGTTATTTCTGGGAAGTTCTAAGTCATTCAACTTCGTCTCGGACTTAAAATTCTCCCTGTGGCAGCGCAAATTATACAGGACTGGTGTAAGGAGTATTCTGTAATACTCCTTCCTCCGCCTACATCGAGCACTCCGAGAATATACTAAAACGAGAAGTTAGGGACCGCCTTTTATTCTTCCTTCCCAATAAAATGGTATACCTTGATGTAAAGTTCAGACAAGAGCATTTATACATAGAATGACGAAATGACGGAGATACGAACCATTATCATATTCTCTCTTTCTCTCTTGTGTGTCTTTTACTCAGGATATACTCACGAAAAAGTCTCCTTTTGACAACTTCAAGCGCAGCAGATTCCAAAGGTGCATCAAGATTACGCCATTACGCTTTATAGGATGTACATGTTTACTATAGTATGATATGCACAGCATGTCAAGTTGCACATTCGTGTCCGTGTATTACTGCCAACTCCGTTAGCTCCAATAATGTTTGCAGTTGAAGGTGTTTCACTTTATGGAAGAACGGATAGCTATCCATCTGTTACAATGTATATTGACAAAGTGAATGAACGAGCACTGGAGCAAGGCGATTTATTCGTTGCTAAGCAAAGTCAGTCACTCTTTGTCTTATGGGAATGTATCAGGCAGTTTATTGCAGGTTTGATAGGGCGTAAAGAGGCGTCTTGTTTGTCTTAAAGGGGTCGATTTGTTCTTCCTTGGCCCGCTGTCTCGATTATACACCGTGCACTATTTAAGGGAAATGAAAGCCAACTCTAAATGTGCATGGATTGAGTGAATGCACACATCAGTAAATTTCGAGGAAATCGGAAAATCTGCCTCAATGGCTATATGAATTCTTAAAGTCTCTGTACAGCCATATAGCTGGATAAGACTACAGCAATTCGTGATGTCACAAATGGACAGCCATATCTTTACAAAGAATATTCAAAGAAAATTCCAGACATTTCAATATTTCAGCATAATGAAAGAACACTTGGCTTACCTCTTTCATGTAGGTCAGGGGAGTAATGTTATCCTCACCATTATAAGTATACAAGTGGAAAAAATGGGTGCGTTAATTCTCTAAAACATGTAAAATACGAAATTCATTTACTCTTTTTTTTAATGTAAATATAAAGTAGTTACCCTGCAGTGACATAATCAAGTGATTACGGTTCGGAAACTTTACAACCTCATAACTTTTGAACGGATAGTCGGATTTTCCTCGTACTTCACTGATGTGTTAATTCTACTAATTTTGCTGAAATCACTCAATCCACATATTGGGTTTCACCCCTTTTAAGAAACAACGGTTTATGGCTTTATTTCGAACGCTAAAGTTCTGTTCACTGATTATGTTTCCTTGATCACTCATTATGTGTTCCAACATAGACTTCAAGTGGTTACAGGACTCTCTCTGATCATGATAAAAGTGAGATCCTATCATGCATTAATTGTGTCACGGATACAAACGTTAGATAAAATACTGGCTATGTACAGCTATGCAGCATGGAGTTCATACTTCTCGTCAATTTCCAGAATCAATTTTGAAGAAGTTGGAGAAAAGAATAAACAAAAATCAAACCTTTGAAAATATAGCTTGTATAATAAAGAGTTGATCTCATTAAAACAATATGGTTAATGATATAATCGCAGGACTATAGAGATAATATTCTTCTTGAGCCCTTGTACCTTCTTTACCTGTGACTCTGATAACCAAGCACATTCAGATCTTCCGTGATTGTGGTTAGTTTTGTCCGTTTATTTTGGCCAATGTTTTGGTATTCCATATACGAATATATATATATATATATATATATATATGTACATATATATATTCGCAAGACATGGAGTAATTCATTAATTATGGACACTAAGTAATTTTCATTCGGTAATGAAATTGCATTGACTGATTTATTCACATTCTTTTTGGGCACTGGAGTAGTTTGTGCCAAAGTACCAACAATGCGTCGCTGATGCAGAAAAAATAGTGGATTCTTCTTCTTGTTATTATCTATCATTATCATAATTTATCATTACAGTTCTGTATTATCATATCATCACCATGATCATTCTTTGATCACCAGAACAGCTCGTCATCACCCAGATCGGTTTACGTTTTTGTTTGTTTTTTGTAACATGCATTCTCAGCAAAATGTTTAATAACATCCATAAAAATAGGTTATACGCCTTATATTATTGTACCCTGACCATTTTCTAATGACTTATAGAAAACGCTCGTCCGGTGGCTTAAAAGTTGTGATGCGCCGTTGAATGGTGAATGGAGACATGCATGATGGGCATTCACTTCAATTACGACTGACTGAATAACAGGGGTATAAGCAGCCATCCATCATTCACAACAAATTTTAATAAGCTTGTCACGGTATGAGAGACCATGACTCTAATCTAATTGCATTTCTCTCGTTCTACCCCCCCCCCCCATCTCTCTCCCCTTCTATCATTATCACTTTTCACCTCTTTTTTTTTCTTGTTCGGAGCAAGTGTTTTGATGATGAATGTTTTATGCAGTTTCTCGTATGTCATTTCCTAGCTAAAGAGGACTCGTTCGTTTGTTTTCCAAGTTCTAGGATCTTTAAGCATGTCAAGCTCATTCTCAAGTTAGCTTCAGCCTTTCTTCGTCTGTACTGTATTATCAGTTATAAGCGAAACTTTTGTATTGATGTACATTTTTTTAATGCAAACTGCGATGATGTTCTAAATCTTAGCGATTTAAAATATTATGACGCCCCCACCCCCCTCTCCCCAAAAGAGAGGAACAAATCAAATTTACCAAATGACTCAAGTCATTATAAAGACCTGATTATACAGACAACGAGCACATCGTGTGTGCCTTGAACTTCACATGTTTCAATACGCCGTCTGTTTGATAGCCAAGGAAAAATACAGGGGCCGTATTCTGAGAGCTTATTAAGTGTCTGATTAGCACTTAATTACTGAATTGGTATTCTGAGAGCATGATTAAGTAGGGGGTATATTAACTACCATAGCAACAAGCGTTTTGGCGGGAAGGACCTACGCGTTTGCGCGCATCAATGCGCGTGCACCTCTGAGAGGACTTAATCACAGAGGCCCGTATTCTGCTAAAAACTTAGACCCGAGTTTAAACCCACGCCTGGGTCTAAAGTGGGTTTTGGGGGTTTAAACCTGAGTTTAAACCACCAGTTTAGACCCAGGTTTAAACCCAGGTTTAATTTGTATTCTACTAAGTCCAGCTGTGGTCTAAATTGGGTTTAAATTAAACCTACCCTGGAGGAGGTTTATTTCGAGTTTAAATCGAGTCTAACGATGACTGGTAAGGGTACCAGCACACAGATCAATGCCAATGGCACAAAACGAGTGGCTGGCTGGATACAGCAGCTAGCTTGCCGGCCACACGCGAGTACACACGAGATACGCCTACGTACTAGATCTATAGTAGGCCCTACTTGTAGCAAATTGTACACTTAGAGGAGACTCGAGATCTAAATGGTAGCAATACTACTACCTAGTACTACCTGTACTAATACGTTAGTCTAGATAAGCTTTACGATGAAAATAACCTGAAGACTAGACCAAGAACTCAATGTAGGACTAATAGAGGGTAGAGCCCGAGGTCGATTTGGCATAGGCCTAGATAGACTAACTGTTAGATCGAGAACCTAGATCGATCGTAGGACTAACGTTAGGACTAGTTAGTAGGAGTAGGGTCCTACTAACGTTAGTAGAACCTATTCGAATATCGAGTAGCTAGAGTACATTATTGTAACGTTAGGACTAACGTTAGATCTATTAAAAGTTAGGTTAGTGTGGTACGGTAGGTAAAATCTAACGTTACTTCTAATATCGAGACAGGGTTGATAGTAGATCTAGATCTATTTCTAAATTTTAGAATGGTTTCCATTTTTATTAACTGACAATAAAAGAAAGTGGTTTAAGTGTACAGCCCCTTAAGAGAAAAGCTTTTATGCAATTTCCTACCTCAAAGTCCTGGTTTGATCAATTGCCAGTCCATTCCGAATTCACGATTCAATCGACATAAAAAGCCATGTCCCATCCAGCGCACACAGCAACCGTGCCGCCGGCCGGCGCGGCGCGATGGATCTGCTGTACTGAGCATTCAAAGCTAGCTAGCCAAGAATATAATAGCGCTACGCTATACGCTTACCATGTATCCTGTGATGTGCGTCGCACACGTACACAAACTGTACAGTATATGCACAGTGCTTCACGAGTCGTCGCAAGCAAAAATACAGCATGCCCTTATTCGACATAAATACCCGTAAAAACTATTCAAAATCCAAGAAAGTCACGCTCATGTGGCAGATACACTGCCAATAATAAATTTAAGTGGATTTGTGGAGAGAAAAGTACTCAGAGAGGGAGAATTTCTTCTTCCATAGAGGGCACCATGGTGGCTTGACCCAAGACTATTTCGGGTTTAATTTAAACCCGAAATAGACTTGGGTTTAACTAAACCTCGCTAGCAGAATACAAAATTAAACCTCGGGTCTAGCTAAACCATAGGTGAGTCTAAAATGGGTTTAAACCTTGGTCTACAGTAGAATACGGGCCAGAGTTAATTACGAATCGGTATTCTGAGGGTGTAATTAAGTATGAAAGTTAATGGAAAACTTAATGATACCAAAGAGTGTCATTAACTACTCCGATATCACGCAATACATCGTGTTTTCTCTGCCACAACGATGCTTACCGTCTTCGGTAACCGAGGAGCGGTTACCGAATACGAATATTACGGATACCATTATCATGGTATCCGTAGAATTCAGAGAAAAAAAGAAATATAGCCGATCTTCGAGGAATTTTGTCATTTTATGTGAGCAAAGAGGTTGACATCTTCGCGTGCGTAGGTGAGGGGTTGTAATCAAATACCGGAGTGTGCGCACGGAGCTCTTGGGTTGTAATTAGGGGGCGTGGAGGAGCGCGCATTGAGGGCATATTTGCGCGTGTAATCATCATTTTGGCTTCTAACAACGCGTCTGATTGGATGGAATAACAATTAGATGGGAGGGACCTAAGATAATTACAGGGGACTTAATCATGCCTTAATTACGTCCTCAGAATACCGATTTTGCCCATGATTAAGGGCCTATTAACTTCACGACTTAATTACGAAGTTAATTACAGACTTAATTACGACCTCAGAATACCACCCCAGTATTTTTCACTTGGATTGCAACCTATAATGCAAATGATATTGTCAGTTTGGAGCAGATAAAGAATTAGTCAAACTGTTTGTAATGCGGAGCTCATCAATAATTCTTTATTTCCAGAACACTAACTTGTGATATCTAATGCCGCGATGTGCCCCCAGTGCTCGGTTATAGCCATAGAGCTGCAATTAGCTCCATGGTCCTTGTGTGTTATGCATCGATAGCTCGCGTGTAATTCATTCCCGAAAGTCCACCGGCGTAACGATTTGGCGTCCGTTACCATAGATACGCCCTTTTTTTTAGCCATGGTCTTTTCTGTAGGCACTGTGCAATAATGGAAAGCGATATGGTTATTGATATTGGAATGAACTTCATTCTCGAGGTGTACGTGACTTTATGGCCATTAGAGAAAGTGAAAAAAAGAAAGAAAAAGATACTGCTTCCAATCGCGCTCCCCGTATTATGCTTTGTCTCAATCCAATGAGTAATTAGAAATGACTAGACAATAATAAACATGATCTTGAATTCTATTCACTACACATAGGTATATCAGTCCCTCGATTGAAGACAAATGTCCCTGATTTGATCTTCACGATGGGTTTTATTTTTCAGCGTGGAAGTACGTTCCTCATCCATACTTATTATAGTATTGTGCAAACCTTTATTATTTTACAATTTCACATATAATTATTTCAGGCGACGAAAACAATAAGGCATAAGCCAAACAATGTCTGGCAAGAAACATGTGCAACAGTAAGGAGAATTTTGTGCAATAATGCACGCATTGCGTTCTTGCATTATTTAAAAATTCTCTTCCATTCGTATGAATGATTATGCCAAATTTATGTTCTAATTTTTGAAAAGAAAATCACGTAACTAGCTTCATGGTAGCTATTGGACTTGTGAATATCATGAGACAATAAAATCCGCTCTTGTCAGAAAAGTAAGAGTCTCAGAAAAGAAATAAAACACTCTTCACAGTGCATCATTCATTCATTCCTCTCACGTAGGAGATTTAGGAGCATGTGAGTTGCACACTTTGATAGAATTTGGAGCCACGAAGCTCTTAAGTGTTTGTTTTTATTATCATTATTTTCGTTAGAGATGTGTAGAATACAATAGGCAAGGGGCTGACGTCAGTAAGAATCCATACATAGAGTTATGGACGTGTTGCCTACCTGGTACTTATATTTATTTCCTCTGCCCCGTGTTCTGAATGTATTGCGGGTTTAATGAGTCTAGATATTCGTTTGAATCTCAGCATGTATACAGTATCATGTGGTATATAGGAAAATTTGACTGGAAGGTAACAGTATAGCTATAGAGGACCATTAATGCACTGTTTCACAAGTTGTATTCTCTGTACTTATACTTGCACAAGAACTCTGGAATAAAGAGTGCTCAGATATTACGTTTGAACATTTTCAATAAGGCTCTAAATGATACTTGCACAATAAGAATGCTATTCGTCACTTTAGGATTGGAAAAGCAATGTCCCTCACTTTCTGCGTATCTTATGTTTGAGAGAAACGAATAAACGTTTAGAAAGACTTCACATCAGTTCCAACAAAATAATGGTTCTTCTCTCCGGCGTCTTGATGGTTATGGTTATCGTCTTTACTCCTGTTAATGCATGCATGTTGTTTTCATATTTCAAACACACATCAATGATTGGAGAGAAACGAAGAAACAACCCAAATGTTGTATCATAATAGCATACACTTCTTCGTACTCTGAGGAGGCTGTAATGTTGTTGACAATGGCATGTTTCATACTAAACTACCATAAATCAATCTATCGATGCATCATTGAAATCAAGCAGTATCTGCCGATGGATGCTTTGGACGGTGAATTGCCAATGTTTCACCGCATTGCCGTGATCTAAAGCCTATAATGCGATATATTGGTATTTGAGATTATAATTGTAAGAACACGGTACACAAATCTATTTTTATATTGACATTTGTTTTCCGCTGGCACAATAACAAAATTCCTGCATATTGAATAATAACTCTTACCAGAGACATCGTAAACATCTAAATTACATCTGCATCCTCGTTGCGTCCATTTTGCACCGCTCCGATCAAATTCCAGCGTCCCTTCCACAGTCAATGTTGCCATCGGCGTCGATGTTATAACCCAATTAAATTGCTTTGCAGTTCATGGGGATAAGATGACTGGCTCGGCATGTTACAGGTCACGTCCACATACTGGGGACGTAATGTTGTAACACAGGTTTGATATACGGTCTTCAGCATGTCCTATAGAAATGTGCTTAGTCGACTTTCCATTGAGATTTGTCAAAACAAATCGCCCCCGGTCATGACATCGAGAGAGAAAGGTATCTCAATGTGACACTTCGACTTGTAAAATTCAGACACACATTCTATCGATCGCTTCATTATTCCTGCGATCGAGCGACGGACTGGGTTTTGTCCTGAAGCGCGAAGCGAGAAAAGAAAATAAGAGCAAACGTGTTAGTAGGAGGGAGCCTAGAATTATTGCACAAGGGCAGTTCCAAATCTCCAGATGGTTTTCAGTCAAGAATATGGCTGGTGTCTTCATGAGATTTATACGAAATGAGCATGAGGTATTTACTCTGAGAGCTATACGAGTTCCTTCTAATGTTTGGTGTTAAATAACTCGAGTGACACTCGACAGATATTTTTTTTATACAATAAAACAGATCAATACCGGTGCATTTGCCAGGTGTAATTATGTGAAATATCCATATTCACACATTATGCGTACGTCGTTATTGTACATGTTTATAGCAGGGCTCCACACTAACTTTTATTTTTGGTGGCCCAAAGGCAAACATCCGACCTTTTTAGTGGCCCGATCAGACCACCAACTTCTTCATTTCTGAAATTTTGGTGGCCCGACGGGCGTTTTTGGTGGCCCCGGGCCACCGGGCCACCGTTAGTGTCGAGCAGCCCAGAGCCCTGTATATAGTCTTATAGGGTTGATGATGACACCGAACATTTAGAAATTCGTAACTTTTGAAATGATTGTCCAATTTTCCTCAAACTTTCACTGTTTTGTTCTACACTGTAATATTGCTGCTTTCACTAAATCCACATTAAATTTCATACTTGGGTCTGGGTTTCCTTTAGCCCCTAGAAGCACTTACGTCATCAGGTGTTTATTGTGATAATCCAACACATATTGATGAGAATACAAGATAGTTTTTCTCATGGACGGCATGTGCTAGTCCGTCTTGATATCAGGCCTATAGTTTGAGTTCTGGTGGGAGAACTTGAGCCTCTTTTCCTGTTCCTCTTCATTATGTGGTCTGAGTAAATCACCAGTCCTGTGATTTACTTCGTGATAGCCTATTATGGTAGATTTACACGCATGAGCAGAAAATGCTTTGTTTAGTATAAGCGATTTCGTCAAAGGTAATAGTGACTTGAAAGGCTTGTGAATTACCTAACACACGTATCTGTTTAGACCCTTCTATCGCACACTAAGATGTTTACAAGTCTCTGCTTTTATCATCATCAGTGACGTATGAGTTGGCGCTATACTCTTGCATGCATGATGACTCTGTATCAAATAAACCAGGAACACAGCCCTTATAATTCGTGATCCCACGCATTAATGAACCGGTCAAGGAAAGGACAAAGATGAAAAGTATATAGGTTGCTTCCCTTTGGTTGATACCTGATAATATTCATGAGGCACATTGATTATGATTTGTATTATTATATTTTAACACAGATTTTAGGTTACGCAGGCAGTGAAAGAATTTTGCAGCTACAGAGGAAAAAGAATTAATAAGGGGGGGGGGTCGGGTAAAGGTCATAAATGCATCACTTCTGACAAATTTTCCATGCCACTATCAGTATGTTATGGTAAATATAAGAAAACGATGTCATAAATGCATTTACGAAAAAAAGATAAAAATGAGAGAATGAAGAAAAATCACAGTTCTTAGAGGTTTCTTTCAATAGATTATGTATCGATAAATCAAAATCAAAATCGGTGGTAAATAAATTAAACTTTATTATCTCAACACTTTTTATTCGTTGTTTATGGCTTGTGGTTTGTTGTGTATATTTAACCACATAGGTGTGTGTATTTGTCAAAACATAAAGATCTTGTAACTACCCTTGATGCGATCGATGAATAAATTATGTTATAGAATATATATATATAGCAATATTACAATCTTCAAGGAGAGCAGGATGAAGAAACTTCTAAGAGAACGAAGGTACATTTCGTGCACACTGATACACTACGTCTGCTTAGAAAATTACCTGTAATGCATGGAAATCAAAACGATAATTGATGCTATCTTTTATTTTGAGATAGATGGATAGATAGATCGATTGATAGACAGAGAGGGATAGCGAGGGAGCCCGGGAGAGAAAAAGAAAATAAAAAACATAATGTGCACTTCGAAAAGGTATTTACAGAGAGAGTAGATAGTACACTAAAGATAATCTAAAATATTATATTATCATCATCATCATTATCATCATTATTTTTGCCATCACTAAAATGATAAATATTACCATAACTATACACGTATTATCATTATCATCATCATGAGCTCGTTATTTCTTGAAACGTCATGATGAGGCGAGAAGTTGCAAGGGATGCCTCGAAGTGCAGAAATTGTCACTACCGCTGAACTTTTTTTCGGGGGGGGGGAGGCTGCGAGACGGGGGTGTCAAGGGCAATGCTCCCCCCCCCCCCCCCCCCCCCCCCGCCGCTTAGACATGGAAGACTCCAGGGATGGAACCTTTGGAAATCCATTGGTGTTGTGATTTATTTTCCGATCTATTTACTTTTTTTACCGTTGAGCCCCCCCCCCCCAAAAAAAAAAAAAAAAAAAAAAAAACTAAACAAAAAAAAAAACAAAAACAAAAAAAAAAAAACCGTCCCCCTTACCCCGCCCCGGTTTCGTGGCCCCTGTTACTGGTTAGTTAGCAAGAAATTCTGATAGGCAGATGGGGGTGAAGATATGGAATGTAAGTTTTCTTAAAGTTGTCTCCCGCTGTCATGGCTGTAGGCTAAATTGAAGAAAAAAAAATGTTGCGATACACATTTCATTTGTACAGAGGGAGAAAACTGTGAACTTAAACTACCTCCCCATATAACATTATTCCTGTTTCTTGTAATATCAATGAAACTACTCTTTTTCTATTTTATTATATTTCTTTAACATTTTGAAAACTACAATCCTGGAGAGACTTGGAACTAGAAAAAGCACTGATATCAAACACGAGAAATAGTTTTGCCTCTGGTAAACACAAAGAGAGCTTATTTAAACACATACTCTAAATCTCTTTGTGCGGATATTATGAGTGTCAGATCAAGGCGGTTCTAGGCTCGCCATCTTGGCTAGATCATGGAGCTATTGTAGCTCCACGAGTCCCTGGTGAGATCTTGGACCTAAAAAAGCTTTTGTGGCTAGATGCTCAGATCGACAGGGCCCGAGGTGAGATCTGCCCCTCTCTCACTGGTCACCTCGTCCCTGGACACGGTGGACCTTCGCGATCGCCAGGATCAGTGTACAGTTGCCCTCCCTGGATGGCCATGCTTGAAATCGCGCGCGCGCAAGCATCATCCGGGGAATGTAGTTTCCAAGTGCAGTATAACAATACACTTACATGCGGCGCGTGTGTGCGTGGTTTCAATCTTTATGCCAGGGTCGCGCTGTCGGGGGAGAGAAACACCGCCATTTTGCCTCATCTTTATTCGACCGATAAGCAGCGATAACAATAGAAATACACATCATATTCTCGACTGAACCGTCACTAAAGTAACTAGGATGTCAAGTGATTCTAGATCGGAGCTTTTCACGGTATGTTTTTGTGACTGACCTTTATTGTTTTTCAGGGAGTGGTAGAGACCACACGTAGACGTGGACATCAGCCACACAAGAAAGCGAATGAATGGGACTGCGGAAACAGTGCCAAAGTAGAATAGCAACTTGCCCAATTGACAATGATTTCGTCATTTTCTGTCCACTTGTGATGTCATTTAAATAGACATTAATATGTATAGATCTTCTATAATACTTTGCAGATGTTATGTGTTTGGCTTGTAGCGGTGCGGTGTGTCCACAGTGTTCTGACACTTGTATTCTTTCACCGGTTTAATTTTTCTGCTTCTGACGTGCTGTGTATGTGTGCATCCTGTAAATTTACATCATACTGTAAAAGTGGAAATCTTTGCGGTGTCGAAATTCATTTCGCACAACCAGAAACTAGCGCGAAAATAAAAGCGCGCGAATGTTATTGCTTGCCATATGTTCCTGTGCGTGGTGTCTTGATTCCGCGGAATTAAAAACACGCGAAACTCTTCTTACCCGGCCAAGCGCAAAAAATTAGTCGCGCAAAAATATCCACTTTTACAGTACACGTGAAACTGTGCAGATCCAGACACCAGACAGTAGAACATTGTGAAACTGAAAGTATAATCTAGGAGTGGTGAGGACACAAAGTCACATCATCACATGTTGATAGGATATGTGGAGCGTCTAGACATGGTCATCATGTGATTTTTAGTTACCCCCTGCTTGTTCATGAAATACGGGCTATAAACTTATTCGGTGGTTGATTGACCAATGAGATTACAGAATTCACGATCACTAAAAAGATAATATTTATTATAGAATTATATAAAAAGTTGAAATGCTAGTATTTCAGTATGTGCAAATGTTGACTACTACCTAAGTTCTAACATAGTTATCAAATTTGGACATGCTACACAGTATATGCTGCTGTGTACACTTTGTAATTATTATTCACATGTTTTAATACTTTTAATATGACTTCACAAGCTTCAATGTATTTATAAAAGTTACAACTTGTACAACTTGCACTATTAACTACCCTGTACTTGCTGTAGAAATAAACAATGTAAGGCTAAATATTCTACATTTAATGAGTTTATGAAATTAAATGTCTTCACATGCTCCAGCTTCTCATAATGACATTAGGATTGATTCTTCTCTGGCTATGTAAGAATATATCAAAATGAATATTTTGTCATGAACATTGGTTTGGCTGCTGAAAGAGAATGCGTACTGAACATCAACACTGTCTGTACATGTAAATATTCATGTTACTTTTCATAGAATCAACTGATGGGAGCATGCATTGCTGAATTTAGTGACTGTGTTCTTTGCAATTTTAGTGCTTTCAAACAATGGATTAAAGCAGGAGTTTCTCCTCCCCCTCCAGCTCCCTTTGCTCTGTCATGGTCTAAAAAAGAAACATAGGTCTAGAAGCAATCTATGTTAATTGAAAGTGTAATGTCTTCTTATTGCAACAAAAATGAAAAATGTTGAGTACATGCTTATGGGGGCTTGTGCCGTATGAATGAATCTGTTGAAAAGAAAATAATAATAGTATAGACCTGTTATCTGTAAGTTCCAAAGTAGGAGGATCATAATGACATTATACAGAGGTCTGAAGCATGTGAGAATGCCATTCTCTGATTGAATGTCAATGTATCGTTTTAAGGTCATACAGTAAGTTTACCTGGTCTCAAACACTAGCATTGCTATGCCAGGCTGAGGGAAAGTGTGTCTAGACAAAAACTCAAGCATACAATATAGGATTGAGTGTATACAATGTACAGTATAGAAAATGTTATAAGCTTTTGAGATTTTGAAGTAAAAAGACCTTAACTCTCGGACTTTATACAATGCACTTGTTTGCTTCTGCTTTGAGCCAAAATTTTAGAAATGGACTGTTATGGCATCATGCAAACAAAAAGAACTCTGCTTTCCACCTGTATCATCTCTTTTTCCTTCCCATAAGATATACTGCACTGTATGTGCTAGATACATATTCACAAGTGGGTAATGCACCCTTAAAAATGTCACATTGTCATAAATTGTAGTTGTGCTCATACAAATGTGGTTTCAGTGTGCTCGTGTTTACACACGGCATTGTAAAATACTGTGGACTCCCTGTTAAAAAAAAAAAAAAAAAAAATCTTTGGGACCAGCAGTTTTCTTTCGTTTTATATCGAAATTTCATTATCAACCAAACAAATGAAAAAAAAAAGAAAAGAAAACAGAGCGGATAATGTTGCACCCTGAATTTTTACTTCATTGTAACCAGAATATTGTTATGAATACGATGTTTGTTATAATGGGAGTGCACTGTACAATTTTTATTGTTCTACCATCACATTCTATTCCTAATTTTTCATTGTGTGCATTATTGTTTATTTAAGGGTAAAACATAGTTCTGGTATGCCTGCAGAACTGTCAAATTTCGCTCCAAAACACATTTGCCTAAGAAATGTGTGGAATAACGCTGTAATAACAAGATATTTGTTGGGTAACAACAAAAATGCAAAATGTTAACCAAAAAGGATCGCCAGAGTCTTGATCTCAGAACTTATCCGATCTGGGTCAATAAAAGTCAGTATACCGACTTTTATTCCAGAAGGATCCAGGCTAACTCGGACTCGGGGACTACTCAGTCTCGCTTTGATGACAGGGAGCAAGTTGTCCCTCATTGTACAGTGTTGTACTACAACTTGTATGGGAGCACTTTACGTTCTGGCTGGTTGCAGTAATGGGCTGAGTTGATACAACGTGCGCATCAAAGAACCTATTTGGCAATGAATGGCATGCATACAAATTGAATGTGCACCTACGCTACTGTACGTGTGTATGTGTACAATACAGTGAAACCCCGTTATAACGAGTTCGGTTATAACGAGGAACCGCTTATAACGAGGTGATGGCGTCGGTCCTGTTTTCCTTTACATGTAAACCTATGGCGGAACGAGTCAGTTATAACGAGTTCGGTTATAACGAGGACAATGTTGGTGCATCATGATAAAGAAAAACATAAGCAATTTGATCGGATATAACGAGGTTACATTTTCTTGACTTGCCGCTTTCAAACACGCGACAAACGAAACATTGAAAACCAAATTCACGCTATCCAAGTCTCCTTCCCGTTTTGCAGAGTACCGTTCCTTCATGTTTTCTTCTGAACCATGCGATAAGACACAGGAATACCTTCCGATGTTCCTACTAAGTTATTGAATAAAATCATTCGATTCTCTTTTTCGCGAGATACACGTGCGTGATATTACGTCAGACCACACCGCAACGAGAAAAAAAATAAAGCATTCAAAAACTTTTCATGTAGCTACACTCGTGGCCAAAAATGGACTTTTACAATGCGTGAAAACGCATCATTATATCCTTTCCATTTTTAGTTCCGACTTCCAGTTGTTTTGCTGGCTAGTAAATATGAGTGTATATGATTAAAGTCGAAATAATTAATGAATTCATAGCGATCCCGCCGGGTGACAGTAGCGTAAAAATTGTTGAATAACGCATGTCAATCTACTTCATCGGGTCGGTGTTAAGAAAAAGAAACAAGCGCATTTAACAGTTTGAATACATCTGAGTTTGTTCATCATCATGTAACAAATGATAATGTAAATATGTGTGTATGATTAAAGCCGAAATGATTAATGAAATCATCGCGATCCAGTCCGATAGCGTAAAAATAGTTGAATAACGCATGTTAATCTACTTTCATTTGCATTGGTGTTCAGAAAAAGAAAAAAAAACTCATTTAACAGTCTGAATAGCTCGGGTTTGTTCATTATCAAGTACTCTCGTAACACTGCAATTCACTATGAAGATTTTTCTTTCTTTCAGAATGGTCTATGAGGTACAGATATTTCACAGATATGAAAAGGATCACAACCTTCCAAATTCAATCCTGTCGCATATTTTTGAAGAACGGATGTACAAAACGTGAAGAGATATTCGGAAGAAAATAAAGAACGCATCTTAAATCCCTACCGGCGCAACGATCATTATTGTATAAGATTACAGCCATGACAGTGGAAATGATTCATAAAATCATCGCATTTCCGCTGGGCACCAACAGGTACAGATTTGCGTACAAAGGATCACAACCTTTCAAATTCAATCCTGTCGCACATTTTTCAAGAATGGAAGTACAAAACGCGAAGAGATTTTCGGAAGAAAACAAAGAACGCATTTTTAATCCCTTCGGGCGCAACAATCATATAATTACAGCCAAAATAATTCATGAAATCATCACATTCCCGCTGGGCACCAACAGGTACAGCTTTGCGTAAAAAGGATCAATTCCAAATTCTATCCTGCCACATAATTTTTAAGAACGGAAGTACAAAACGCGAAAAGATTGTCGGAAGAAAATAAAGAACGCATTTTTCATCCCTTCGGGTGCAACGATCATACATTGTATAGGATTACAGCTGAAATGATTCATGAAATCATTGCATTCCTGTTGGGCACCAACAGCGTAAAATACTTCGCCAGTTACAGTAAACAACGTATGTGTGTTACTACTCTTATTTTCTTTGCGCTGGTGTTTAGAAAAAATATGCATTTTATACAATCTGATTTTTTGTTCATTGTCATTTTACACTGCATTTCACAAACGAAAAAACATTCTTTCAGAATAGTTCAATACAAGAGGAAGAGATAGGTGTAGAGAGAATCACGAATATGATCCTGCCAAGTAGGCCTACTTCTCAAGAACGTATGAACATATATTATGCGAAGAGATATTTGGAAGAAAAATAAAGAATTAACGCATTTCAATCCCTACTTTGTTCGTCTTTTTTTGTATCAATTCACAAATAATTTCCCTTAGATTCTCTCAATAACAATGATCCATAATTGTGTAATAACACCGCAAAGGATGTTCCTAAGCTTGATTGATGGGCATATGACGTCATGCTTATGTTTTTCTTTGTTTTTGATGCGTACGGTTATAACGAGGTACCGGTTATAACGAGGTAATATCGCCGGTCCCACGGACCTCGTTATAACGGGGTTTCACTGTATACTGATCGCGAACTGCGTGTAAATTGTCTGAAATAGGACCGAGTTGTCCCTGAGACCAAGTTAGCCTGGATCCTTCTGGAATAAAGTCGGTATACTGACTTTAGATCTCAAAATACTCCAAAAGGACTCATCATTCCGGCAAATCGCACCATCCAGGTAAGTTTCTTGGTAGACTATTTGGATATACAGTGTACGTGTACTGCAAGCAATTAGATGAAATGGTGCAAGACGGGTTCTTGAACCCGTACCAGAACTATGTTTTCACTTCAAATGGTCAAAATGATACATACATGCAAGGTATTTTGCAGGTTCAGAATAGCATGTGTATTACATTTGTAAATGTTACGGTGTAACCCTGTGGTGACTTGATCACTCAGACGTAATACACTGTAGGTTACAGTACAACCTAGGAACGATAATCAGAAAGGGGTGTTGTCATTGTGCACACAGAGCACTATGTACTGTATGTGCACATGATCTTGAATAATAGCTTGTATGCTGTAACCATAACATGTACACTACATTGTACAGTTATACTCACAAGAACTGCTGAATTAAAGAGAATAAATTACAATAGTTCCAATTGAAAATGAAATTCAAGAAACTTGAAATTAATAGGATGTATTGCAGGCTTATGGCAGCTTTTAAATGCTATTGAGCCAAACTCTGGTAAATTTTTGTGTTAAGTTGTACATGTACATTGTACATTGTACTTTTGTCTTTCTACTAGAAAGCAGATTTGCTTTTCAATGTCAGCTGCCTGTACAGTACAAACATAATATCTTAGAGATGCTGATTTCATAATTACAGTAGATTCATTTTACAGATGCCATACAACTGAAGTAGTCACTGATGTGACGTGTTAATCCAACTCACAAGGTATATGTGTACGTGTATATCGTCATTGACCTTCAAAATACAGTGAATTCCCCCAGTTTATATGATGTACATGTAATTGATTGGTGTCTTGTTTAAAGTCAACTGTTAATTGATTGTAACATTCCATGAGATGCATTCTCATTCAAATCCCAGTCTTGGACTGTAGTATTCAAAGACTTGGAACATAAACAATTCCAATTGATTGATACATCAGCAAACCAGTTTTGAATGCTACACTTTATTTGAATTGTCTTTTTTGTTGACTTTTCATTCATTTGTGTGTATCTAATGAAAGCAAATGTTACGAACACTTCTCCAACTGTAAATTATTTTTCTAATGCAAAATAAATGTTAATATCCTTGGACATCACTGCTTCTAAGGAATTTTTTGTACGGTGTCCTGCAAACCAAAGATCCTTTTCAAGGCCTCAACGAAGTGAGTCATCCAGCTGTGTTGTAGCAATGAAGACTTTCATCAAAAGTTACCAAACCATATGGATACACTTTTTAATTTTCTAGCATTTCTGCTGTATGTGCCATTATCTTTGCAATATTCTTGAATACGATCAGTACATGGACATGTAGGTTTCGTTTGTTCTGTACACCATTTGAGTTATTTTTTATGTTTGTATTTTTGGTGTATATAGAACATCATTGATTGAATCAAGTAAGATTTATAAAAATGCCCATGTCCTCTTTGAGACGACATTTTTGGTGCCACAGAGACCATAAGGCCTGAAGTAAAATTGGCATATTGAATACCTTTCAGTTTTTCGCGTCCGAAACTGTTGTGTTGCAAAGTAAATAGTTCATGCACAGAAATGCTTCAGCTTTGTTCATGAGCACATTCTTACAGTACTGCTCCTGTCCAAATGCTGGTAATGTACAATGGAACCTCGTTATGTAGAGGTCTGATATTTAAAAAAAAACAAAAAAAAAAACCAGCTCTTAAAACAAGGTGATTTTGCAGTTCCCAACTCTCATATTTCTTTGTTTTTGTATCCTGAGATAGTGACAAAACCTTGTATCGCGAAAAATCAGATATACAGTGTATAACAAGGTAATTGTCACATGGTTTTCAGGTCCTCATTATAACGAGGTTCCCCTGTACTAAACACATTCTGATCTATTTTCCTTCAGGAGCAGGAACGATTCCCATGACAACTTGTGGTCCATTTGCAGAGTTGCATTAGCAACCATATTAGAAACGGCTGACATGAAATAATATGTGGAGTATGTCTGTGTGTGTGTGTGTGTGTGTGTGTGTGTGTGTGTTTGTTAGTAGTGTGAGAATTGTCTTACGTGTGTGTGTGCTGTACTTTGTGTTTACCGAGTGCTGTAAGACATTGCACATTGTCACACTATGCCAACCTGTAATGGAAGATGGCATCCTTTGGAAAACAAAAAACAAAAAACAAAAACAAAAAACTGGCAAAGGTTCTGACAGCAAAACCATGAGACAACTTGAAGAGGAAATTGCATTGATTGAAGTTGTGAATCGATGAAAGTACCACATCAAATGAGACCAGAGAGAGAGAGAGAGAGAGAGAGAGAGAGAGAAAATGGGAAGAAACTCATTGAGCAGTGACAGAATATGGTCTTCATTCTTTCAAATGTACAGTAACTTGTATGTTCCATGCCAAGGACAGAGTGTTTCGTATGTGAGGAATGACCAACGTATAAACAATATGTAGATGGAGAGTAAGAGATTTGAAGCTGTGTCAGGAATGTGAAGTGAGACTACATGTACAATGAGTGTAATTTTGCATCTAGTATGTACAATGTATTATATGTTTGTTTCGTAATTTTTGTTTTCTTGATGAAATAATGCGCATTATGTTACTGTCTAATGATCCATTGCACTACGTATGTGTGGGACACCAAGACAATGTAGGTAATTACATATTTTTCTGTGTGATTACACTTCTATTGTCTGAAAGTCTTGTTTACTGGTTGAAAGAAATATGCATCCTCTAATTGTTTCCTTTAGAATTAAAACAGAATATACACAATCAGTGTCATTTGCTGACATTGCAAAGCCATTTTTGACAGAGTTCATGTTAATCTTGTGAGTATAAATACCTTGTAATATTGAAAAATAAGCAAAAGTATTAAGCATTAGCAAGGAAATGATGATCAGGATGACTACTAGTATTTTAAATGTATAAAGATGACAGCAAGATTCACTCAGAATGGCTTGCAATGACACATCCTTAAAACCAATAGTTTACTTTCGCAAATTGCGAGGCAATATCAAACAGTAATATGGGTATGTTAATACAGTAGTTATTATGGCTGTTCCATGCTCTGCATTGGGTAGAGAGAGAGAAAGAAAAAAAAAGTGTTTCATGCTGAAAATAAGATGTCAAAGGGTCATTCATATTCACAAGATTTCATTTAATTTCTTGTTCATATGAGTTCTTCTCAATTATACATACCTGGTATATGACATTTAATATGAGTATTTGCTTAATGCTTGGAGAATATTGACGTGCTCAAGGCTGTTGTAAGCAAAATCTTATTTTGGGGATGTTGAACAGCCAATGAATACTTACCGTACATTGTCAGCTGAAAAGAGCATAGGGGATAAAGCTGCAGATCGTTACTGTGTGCAGTACGTCCTTTTTAGGCAGTAATGTAATTGCAAGTTGTTGGTTATTCATTATGTTTTCTAAGATGTTGAAATCAGTCTCGTAATAATGGAATGTATTTTATCATTTTGATCTTGTACGATGCACATTTATGAATGTAGGTATGCAGCATAATAATGAAATATTTTAACATTGTAATCATGTATGGTGCACATTATGAATATGATACAGCAGACTAACAAATTGAGAATAAGTTTTGCTTTGCATTTATCTGTAATACATTGTTCCCTTGCAGTGAAAAACATACAATTTCATTGCTTCATATCCATGTACTTGCAATGAGTAGGAAAAAAGATACACTGTAGCTATTCTAATCAAATAATGTATCATGTTTTGATTCATTATTTTATCAGTAATTGTGATCAAAGAGTCTGATGAAAAAAAAAATAAGGTGATGTTGGTGTAATTTATTCAAATTAGAAGTGCATGTCAAGTGTGTAGACATGCATATTGTTGTTAAGTAGTCTGTATGAAATATTGATGCTGACTATTGTAACAAAATAGTTTTATAGATAAAGTCTTGGAAACAATACATTTTAAGTATAAGACTTTACAAATAGACTTGTAGAAAAAAAAAATACCAACATAAATGTTGATTAAAATTATATTTAATGCTAGTTGAAACTGACTTCCTTAAACCAGCTTATCATCAAAAGAGCATTAAAAGAACACAGACTTTACCATCTTTGTATGCATATTGCACTTTAAAATACATTTTTTGGTAGTATAATCCTACAGTATAGATTATAAAGGGAATTACAGCTTCATGTAATGTGATGATATGAAGTACACGCTGCTTTATCTACAGTTGTACTCGGCTCTATTTATTGATTATCTGTTATGTCATGTACATATAATTGTACATATTTGAATGATGTTTTCAAGATGATTAACTTAGCTGCCCATTTCATATTCCAGAATTTTTCTTCCTTTTTTTTATTTTGTTGTATGTTGACTTCCTCAAGTCCATATTATTTACAACTTGGTAATTTCATTATTTATATCAAAATAAATCATGTTTAAATTCTGTGCTCTTTCAAGATCTTATCACTGTGTCAATTATTGCTCGTTGTGTTTCTTATGTCCATACTTTACGTTTATGACACAAGAGCTTGGGTTTGCATGTGACTGCTATAATTTGAAAATGCTATTCATGATTTACCCAATAAGCAGTTTATTGAAGAGAAGATGAAATGACAGTACAGTCATTTGTTTCACAAGATTGATAATAGTGTTTCTCTGTCTCTGTTCATTCTTAACTACAAAACCAGATTAATTAAATTTTATCAGAGTCAGCCGTTGAAGTACTGTAACATTGTCTTCCATTTTGCTTGGCTTGGTTGAGCACCATGCTGATAGCATATAACTATACATGTAATTCAAATTCAGTGTTACTTTTTTTATATGTCAGAATTGTGCACACAAGCATAGCCCTGTAGATATTATTATTATTATTATTATTATTATTATTATTATTATTATTATTATTATTATTATTGTTGTTGTTGTTGATAGGTGTACTTTACTCATCTCAGTTGGTTCATTTGTGAAATGAATTCATTTAGTTAAAAACAGTTTTGGATACCATCCAAAGGCAAATTGCAAATGTCTAGCATCAATTAATCAAAACAATTTTCCAACAGTATCTCTCAAAATAAATGTGTGTTTGTGTTTGTGTGTGTGTGTGTGTCCCATTTGTGTACTTTGGCTTTAAATCTGTGTTAATTGATGGGTAATTTGATCAATACAACACTTTCAGTTGTATATACTTGTGCAGAATGTGATGTAGGTTTTGCAGACCAAATCATAAAGACTTTTACAGACGTGTCCTCGGTACCAGAATTGATATCCATTGGTCTTCAATTCGTTTACAGCCAAGGCTTCCATGTTAGTATGCCAAGCATTAGGTTTTGTATTTAACAGTGTTTTGTTATGATCCTTCATTATGCTTTCCACAAAAGCTTAAAGAATAACTTCCCAAAGGTGATTGGTACACAAGAAAAAAAAGTTTTACAAACTGCATTTTCTCTGGCAGACATTTGAAGAAACTGAATGCAACAGGGTGTGCCAATTGTCAAGCCAATACAGTGTTTTACCTTGTATGTAGAATACTTGAGGAATACCTTAGGAAAAGTTCATTGCAGGTAAACACATTTCCAAGTCCAGCAATGCCTTTTACTTAAGATAGGGTTGCTAAATGATGACACTCTTTGTCAAAAAATAAATAGATAAAAAGTAGGAAAAAAAAGAGAGATCAAGATACAAGTGTTATAAAGCAGAACCAATATGAGTGTCTTTCAAAAGGGGATGCTGCAAACTCACATTGTATAATTAAATGATGCTACCAAAACTTTGTTGTTTGCAAGTAGATGTTAATGGATGTGTACATTATGCTCAACGTGTTGCACACAACCCTGTATGCAAATTTCAAATGTGAAGAAATAGTTCAAAATCATATTGAACTTTATGGATTCATCAATATGGAAGCACTGCAGAAATGGGCTTTGGACACTCCACAGACAATTGTGTGTGTGAAGATCATGTGTGTAGTGCATATTCATGTAGTCCTACAAGGTACTGTATACGCCAAATATTTCGTGAGGTTTTTATTCTCGCGAATTTCGCGAGTCAGGTGCTATTCGCGAAATTAAAAACGCGAAAATATTGACTCTGATCCCGATGTGGATGTGACGTATGCGTGTACATTTCTTCATTCGGTACAGGACTCCACGATCGCGAATTCAACCACTTACGAAATCATCGGGAATTCCCGATTTGCGAAAATTTAGACTCCCAAAATATATGGCGTATACAGTAGATTCTTAACCTTTAGTCTCATATATGAAGTGTGATTCCTTGTGGAATGTGAGGATGGTGTGTGTGTTCCCCAAGCTCTTGTGCTATTTTTGAAATGCCAAACAATAGTGACAATGCTAACATAATATTTTCCCTTTCTTTTTCCATTTCCAACGTGATAGGGATGGGGCTATGTGCCTGAGAAAGTCAAGAAAGCCCAAAGGAAAATTGAAGTGTATTCTTTTGATACGGACGCATGGAATATTCTATTACGAGAAGCCCAGGTAAGAATTTATAGTAACGGAACCACACAAAGGCGCACACACAAACAGTGAAGGAACAATTAAAAAGAAAGGAAATAAAAGAATATGTATTTATCCTGAATAAAACACATTGAAACATATGTTTTCTGTGTTGTGTTTCTTTGCATTTGTGTGTCTCTTACTGCCTAATATACAAGGTTTTAAATTGAGCTACTGGTTTTATCACTATCAGTGGGTGTACATTGAGGTGAAGATGCAGCAATGTGACAGAAATAAGAAAGAAATAAATTTGTCATAAAAGAATATTACTTCTGTGTCGTTATTTGTGTTCTCTCATGTTGATATCAAGGTATAGTTGTATTAACACCTCTTTTTTTTTTTTGTAAATGACAAGTGACAATATATTTTCCTTTATAATGAAAATGTAAATATACATGTATGTAAGAGAAATGAAGTGGTACATATAATTTGAGACGTCATTGCCAATGTTTTAAATTTGTGTCCCTCTGTTCCTTCATTTTATTTGGTTTTGACTCCCTTACGTTTAATGTTACGTAAATTTGATTGTTAATTTTTGACGAAAATAATCTCTCACATGCTCTGTTTTGGTAATAATAAATTTGCTTATTTGAATGAAATACTAGGAATTTGTTTGTATAAACCCTGAAAAGTTATATGAAAAAAAAATCCATGAAAATCAGATGATAAGGGTATGTAAAAATAATTCTAATTTGCACAGCAATTACTTTAAGTTATTATTTAGTGGAGGTTTTTATTAGAAATTCAAACCACCCCAGATACGATGCAGGTCACACGAAGAGGAGAAATTGAAGATGGAAGAAATCTACACTGGATGTTTTATGATGATGCCCAAGAAATATCTCTAAAGATGATAAGCAAGCAAATATGTTATACAAATGTATCTGAGGAATTAGGTACATATACGAGTAAAAATATCCAGTAAATATTTTTTTTTTACATGTTTGATTTGCCACATTGTTTGCCTTGCAAGACAATATTTTCTTTTTACCTTCAAATAAGTGATGAATACAATGGGTAAATATCAATATTCTTGAATGGTATTAAAAGGAATAATTATTGATGACTCTATGACTTTGTTGTGCTTTTTAGAATGTGCTCACCTCTACATGTCTGTATTCAGTGTCAGTTGTTTAAGTGTGTGTTACACACTACTGAATGCTTTGACAGTGTCAAATGTATCTTGATACCAAGAGATTACACCTGCAATCACCCACTAAACATTGTTTCATGAATACAATGAATGTAGGATGCTATCTTACAGCCTCGTACATGAATGCATTCAAATACAAAGTGTAGTTACAATGAATCACCTGCATTGACACACGTGTTACACTTTGTGACAGATGAACACTTTACAGTTGCATGATATGCATTGCACATCCAAATAAAACCCTGACAACAAGCTTTAATCTTCCTTTGTTCAGATTCTTGTGCCTGTACCCTTTACCTTCCTTTCGTTATCTTTCATTATCTCTTTGATGTCTAGATGAGATATCCTTCCTGCTATTTCTGCTTTTTCTACTCTTCAACCGTCTTTGTCAACAAGCATTTCATTTCCATGGTGTAGATACATAGATAGAGACTGAAATAACTACACTTTATACTTGCACATTCAAACACAGCATGTTCAACACACAGTCAGCTACTTTAAAATTCTCTACTTGGCACATCTGACATGTGACAAGAAATTGAGCCACTCTTCAAAGGAGTACAACTATTCTTAAACCATTGCTCCTTTCCCCTCGATTCTGTTTTCCCTCGATGTCTGATTCTAGAACCAACCGGTGGAGAAGGCACGGACGCTGTATGAGCTTCTGGTGGCAACTTTCACAAACTCTGGGCGCTACTGGAAGACTTATGTGGAGCAAGAGGTTATTTTTGGTTCTCATTTGCTAAGTATTCTATTCATTAGTCATTATGGAGACTTGATTTGCAACTTTGAAAAATGTCCAACACATGGACTACTCTGAATTTCAGAGTTGTATTTTATAGCATTACATAAAATTCAGGAGTTTTGCTCATAATTGTAATTTCCTGCAGTCGGTGTCAGAGCATGGAAATGACCCAAATAAATAACTGGAGGAATTACTGCATTTCTTATTCTCAAGATACAATAAGCCACAAATACCTAGTGAGATGAGGAGCGGTAACAACAACAACAACAACATGGTACAGTGGACTCTCTGTGACGAAGTCCTTGGGATTGGCAGTTTTCTTTGTTATATCAAAATTTCGGTATAACCAAACAAACAATAAAAAAACAGCGGATAATGTTGCGGCCTGAAATTTTACTTCCTTGTAACGGGAATTTCGTTATGACCGTGTTCGTTATAACGTGAGCACGCTGTACATGAATAAGGTCAGACGACACTCAGACACTAGAATCCACAGTAATGGAGGAAAGCCGTACCAGTTCAAAGTTTGTCTAAAAAGAAAGAGTAAGATTTTACTATTACAACAGTGAAAATTTGATCAAAATCTGATAAGATATTTATTCTGCAACAAAATGGGGGAAGTAATGAACTTGCTAATTCTCACAAAATGGTTATATTATGCCCAAGTCACAAATCCAAATAAAAAATATATATCTGACTGGTTATTATTGTGAAGTTATTCAGTCAGGAACAACATTATACATGTATTTTACACCTCTATTGCAGAAAATCTTTTATTAGTCTCTTTTTTTTGGGGGGGGGGAACAGGGCAAGGGGAAGGGACACAATTTTCAATAGAAAAATTGTGGGGTGATGACACAGGTCACTCACATATTCAAATAAATTGTTTGAGAACTGTTTTGCAAAAATGAGCATGTCTCAAAATTTCTTAACATTACCTATAGCTGGACTTTAATTAAATTTCACTGTTGTGCTTTTACAATCAGAGTCTTTCTTTTCAGAGTAGCTTTTTGCTGTTGTAGAATTTCCCTCTCACAAAAAGTTTGGTTAGCATTGTGGCACTAGATTTTATTTTAATTTATTTTGCTCTGCTTTGTAAAACTGTCTGTCTTGGGCTTGCTGTGGTAATACAGTGGAAACTCGATATAACGAGATGGTCGGGACCGAGTCATTTTCCTCGTTATAGCCGATATCTCGTTATATCAGTATAGGCATAAAAGAAGGCATAAAATAACGACATTAATTTGCACATGTGGGACTACCCATCATATTTCAATCAATACTGATAACTTGATATTGTGTGTGAGGGAATTACTCACCTTTATGGGTAAGAAGATGTTTTTCGCCAAGGAAATCCAATATCAAGAATGTGTTAATCTTATTAATTGTAGATGTTTGAATTTGTAAATTTATATAGCTTGCGATTGTATCAAGATCGTCTGTGGATTGGTATGTGGTTATCGTATGGGTGTGTGTTGTGTGGAAAGCTTATGGTCTGCACAATGCTGTGTGTGTATGTGATACATTCTGTATGTACATTATGACTGTGTGTAATTGTGTGTGAAGACGGGGAATTCCCTAAGTAGAAGGCCAATCACAGCATCAGATTGCCTCACACCTGCTAAACGTCATGATGATGTCATGTATACATATGGCCGTCCCACCACATTTTCTGCATGTATCAGTGTGCGTGCACACACACACTTCACACGTACAACATGCAGTGCTAGCTGGAGTGCACTGAAGAAAATGATTATGTGTGTACAAGACAGTTTTTGGCGCATCAAGCTTTACAATCTCGGAAGATGATAGCACAGGCGAAGTAAAGCTTTACCGAAGGCATTTTGCTTTACCTCGCTATAGCAGGTTTGATTTACTATGTTTTTCTTTGTTTGGAAGTCACAAAATTTATCTCGTTATAGCAGTTATTTCGTTATAGCCGATCTCGCTATAAGAGTAGCATTTTACATAGACTTGTGTGGAAGGAAATTTGGGACCGAGAAAATTTCCTCGTTATAACCGATATCTCGTTATAGCAGTGTTCGTTATACCGAGTTTCCCCTGTACTATGGGTCGGTCAAATATTACTTGGAGGTTAGATGAAGATCATGTGACAGTGGACTATGATGTTATATTATTATGGTCTACAGAAATACTGGTTGGTGATTGGTAAGAATGCAATCATATAAATAATGCAGCGAAGGTCTGGTAATATAATAATTCCAGAATTTGACTCACTGTCAATGGGAATAGAGTGGGTATTTATGTAGACCTTATGATATAACAAACATTACTTTGTCTATTATTGTAATACAACATTTGACAGTTCCTAGGGAGTTATATTTTTTGCTAAAGACAATATTTTCCCTTAAGTAGCACTGCACGCCTCAGGGAAATATAATCTCTTGGGCAAAATATAACTCCATCCGGGATGTCAAATGTTATATGACACCTGTAAAGGGCAATATCTTTGTAATATCTTCTCATGAGTCAGACATAATTCTCCCATGGGGAAACAATTTTGTTCAAACAAATGTCACATTATCCAACAAAGGAAGATGGGTTTAGGTTTGACAAAGAGAAAGTGAAGATCTACCAAGTCTCATGTCTATGTCGTGAGTCTCACTCCCAAGCGACCCATCTCATGCTCACCCACCCAGCAATCATTTTCTCATGCCTCCCAGAAAAACAGCAAAACAAACATAAATCAATAAATAAACATAGGTCATGCCCACTAATGCTAAACTGAGTGTAAAGTAACTTTTTCCTTTTTCTGTTTTGATGGCTAGAAGATGTTACATATGTGGCTGTGTCTTATTACGATTGTTTATTATTCGAAATAAATAATCCAAAGAGGTCTCCAAAGTATTGTGTCATCTAGGGACCCTACTAAGTCACACCAGTCATACATTCTAAACTCATTCACCATTGACCAAAATTTACTCAAAATAAGTAGCCAATGTGATGTCTTTCATGATAGTCTTTCATTCATTTTAGATTCAAACAGATTAAAGATATATGCAAGCATAATTTTGTTACAGGTATGTGCCAAATTGCACAATTTCTCATCCCAAAGCAAGAAAACTCCCTACTGGTGGGGGGGGGGGGGGGGGAAGGGACGCCCCTCCCACATCCTGTTCTCTGTCCTCAGTCTTCAGTTGTAAAGGAATACATATTTTAATGTGTTTGCACACTTGTACAAATAGAAAGAAAGAGAAAAAATAGAAGGAAAAGAACAACAACACATCAAGTCTGGGACCACTGCCCATTCTTATAACTCATCACTTGTTTTCAAAGTCGAAAACTAAATACACCTAGTAAGAGCTATCTTAGAAACACAGTACAGGGTGCTACATAACTATTGTTTTATCACTTGCCTGATCGGGCAAGCAGATATTCAAATTGTTGCAGAACACTTGCCGAAACATGAATTGTACTTGCCTGAAAAGAAAGTCCAAAATCTAAGAAAATTATGTAAGTCCAGGGCTTATCATTTGAATATACAGCACACATTGATTCACGCACTTTGACACAATAAAGTAACAAACTTGGTTCTATCGAGTATCGGTGTTGCTTTGCTTTGGGGCTTCTTCATATAAGTGTTGGAAAGTTTTGAAATAAAATTAAAGTGTGTTGCATTACTTACTGTCATTATCTTTGGGTCTCTGTGTGGTTGACTTTGTGAATTTGTAGTGAGGAATATACATAAAAAAAGGTGGCTTCACAACTTTTTGCTTGCCCAGTTCAGGCAAGCATTTTTTTTTAATGTCAATGTTCCAAAACACTTGCCCGACTTTGATTTTAACTTGCCTCGGGCAATCAGGCAAATGCTTATCTAGCACCTTGAAGTATACATTAGGAGCCCTGGAATGTTTTTCAGGGTGGGCAGGCTGTGGGATTAGGGGGGGGGGGGGGGGGAGATCAAGGTCAATGCCCCCATCCATTTTGGGAAATTCATGGGTGTGGTGTTTTTTCCCTATTTTTTTTTCTGCAGAGCCAAAAAAGTAGTGCCCCCCCCCCCATTCTGCGGCCACAGTACAGCACAAGTGTAGCTGTGAGGCTAAACCATGGGGAATTTTTGCGAAATATGTTTGCTATGCTTTTATATAACGTATTGAGAGCATGCTCTGAAGAAAATCTCAATCTCAATCAAAAAGACAAAAAATATTTGTATTTTAATATGCAAATATGCTGTATTAAAATAACTGAATGTATTTGTTTAATGATTCATGGATTTGTTGGATTTTGATATTCACTTTCAATTGTTCATTAATATATCAATGAATTATTATTCATTTATTTTCTCTACAAACTTATTTGTTTATTAAGCTCAATTGTCTATTGATGTTAATGTTTCATTTATTCATGTGTCATCAGAACATACATGCAAAAATGTTAATTTCATCATAGCAATGTCGTCCAGCGGCTATTCCCGGAAAAAAATATTAAAGTGTCTCTCTAAATTGCTGTCGAGTTTTACTGAGGATCAAATTTGTGGTACTTCCACCTTTTCACCTGCAGATGAAGAGTAAGAACTATGAGAGAGTGGAAAAGGTTAGTAAAATTCTTTTTCATTTCATACTTGTGTCCTTTGCTCACTCTGAATGCTTCACATGAACATTTTTATTTGGAGTGTTAGGTACATTGGAAAGTAATCCAGTCCAACACTTGTTGCAATGATGTGAAGTTAAGAGTTTAATTGAGCTTTGAGTTGCATCTACTTGTGCTTGATACCACACACTAAGAACCACTACATCTATATGGTTATTATGTTCAAAAAATAACATGACAAAGGTCAAATATTTCACTCTTAAGTCTTTTAGTCTGAGGCAGAGTGATGATTGCGGTAATAAGAGCCAGGCTATGTACTGAGCATGTCACAACCTCTGGAAAATATGCAATGTAATTATGACGTTGTTTAATGTGAAGGTGTCGGGTAAATAAGCTTAGGATAGAAATTAGCAGTGATATAAAGGCCAAAGTACATTGTATGTTGATGGTAAGAATATAAAATGAACAGATTTTAGTGGCATGAATGTAGGGCTAGACTTATCCTCATATGTTCACAAAACAAAAGGTGTCATGAATGGAAATCTTTTAATATTTATAAAAGATTATACATTTATCTTGATATAAGCTTAAGACTGACAGTTGTGTTTTATTCACAAGAAAAAAAAAGCAGCAAGGATGTTTCAGAATTTTAAAACTTTGATCTCTAGAGGTGACTTTGATATGATTGTATATTGTAAAATGAATGATGTCCATGTAGCTGGAGTTTATGTTCTTGGACTGCAAGGAAAGACTCAATGGTAATTTTATGCCTAGTTGGAAATATAGAAATCAAGCACTATATGGAACTGGCTGCATGAAACTCCTTCAAATATAACAACCTATAAATCTTGTAAGTCTCGGTCTCAATTGCTGGTTGTGATTGGTCTTGCTTCCCAGCTGTTTCAACGATGCCTGATGAAGGTGATGAACATCGACCTGTGGAAGTGCTACCTGTCCTACGTCAAAGAGACCAAAGGGAGTCTATCATCCTACAGGGAGAAGATGGCACAGGCATACGACTTTGCCCTGGACAAGATGGGGATGGACATCTTCTCTTACCCCATCTGGAATGACTACATTCAGTTCCTGAAGGGGGTGTAAGTATGCCAGTTGGCTGGTATCACTGATGCTCAATTACTTTTAGTCAGTTAATTATGACTTTGTCAAGGTTTGAATGCTCCATGTTTATGAGTGTGCGGTTTGTGTACTGTAAAAGTGGTTTCTTTCGCGGTGGTTTTATTTTCGCGCTTTGAGGTTAGACCGCGAATTTAACATCATGCGAAAATGTTTTGAACTCGCCGCTTGTTACAACGCTATTGCGCACATGCACACACGAAGATTCCGCGCATTGAGTGTATTGATAGTCAACATACACACAGCGATACCGCGCAATGTAGGTACAAGCATGTCATAAAGTACTCGAGAGAGATGGAATTTCAGATAAGCCCGCATTTAGTTTTGATTTCTATTGAATAAATAAAGAATAATTTGATTTTAGTTTGAGTTTTCATGTGCAAAATAAAGCAGTTTTTGCCGACTGTGAATTCACAGATTTTGCCGACCGCGAATTTAAACACACGCGAAAAAGTTGGCACCGATGGAAACCGCGAAAGAAACCACTTTTACAGTAGTTGGTTTTGTGTTTGTTTGTTTGTTTGTTTGTTTGTTTGTTTGTTTGCATGTGTGTGGATGTGTGTGCAGAGTGTGCGACTAGCTTTGTATGGGTCACAGAAGTCCATGTTAACTAGAGGCATAGACAATGAAGAAGTGTGTGAGACAAATAAAGCAGAAAGAATTCACTCCAGAAATGGGGGGGGGGGGGGGGGTATCAGAGTGACATATTGTATTGTCTTTGCAGAGGAACCTGCTAGTTTATTATATTTCTTTTTTTTGATTCATTTTGTATAGAATTCAAAGTATTTAGCTATTACTTTTATTTATCTATTTTATATTATTATTATTATTTTTTTTTTTTTTTTGGGGGGGGGGGGGGGGGAGGAGATGTATGAAAAGACTTTGCATTTGTGGTGTGCTCTGAATCAAGTGGCATGAACCACAACTGCTATGTACTGTATGCCAAACTGGAGCACGAAATAATTTGGTATACATTGATAGTGGTAACTAAACACAAACTGATGAGTCTTTAAGGTATAAACATATAATCAAAAGTGATATGGACCTGTACTTGTGTGTTCCAGTGAAGCCGTGGGTTCCTACGCAGAGAATCAGAGGATCACAGCAGTGAGAAGAGTTTTTCAGAGAGGCATCGTCAACCCCATGTCAAACATTGAAGCTCTCTGGAAGGACTACAACAACTATGAGAATGTAAGTGATATGTATCACATACACTATTCAGCTGGCTGTATGCTGTATAACCTCACAGGATCACAGCTTTCCCAGTGTTTAACCCGTTGAGGACGAGTCCCGAGTATACTTGGGCAGGTGTCTATGGGAAATGTGCGTTGTAGCAAAATCAGTCCATCCTCAACAGGTTAATTGCATTTATGTGATTCATTCATCCCCCTGGTAAACTTGTATTATTTTGGACACATTCAAATTCAACTCTCATTGTTGTTGTTTTTTTTAACCAGTGCATACAAAATTTCTGTTACCTGTTTGTATAATGTACATATTATATGTATCATAGGTAATTTGTCTAGTTTACTAGTGAGACTGCCTAGCTGTCAACACCCTCCCCCCCCCCAAAAAAAAAAGAAGAGAAAATGAGAGAAAGAAAACAAACTAAGGTCGAATTGATTAATGCAGATTAGATGAAACAACAAATGAAAAAAAAAAAATTTTTTTCTTGTTTTTGTACTCTTTGCAAATAACCACAGGTAAGCATACATTTGTATTGCTAATGTTACAGTGTGCAAAAAAACCAAACCAACAGTGTAGTCCAGTGGAACTGTTTCAAACATCAGTACAGTGGTGAAATACTTTCACCCATAATTACCGATATGCTATTTTGTATTTTTCTTTTGATCTTATCATCATCTTGTCATCCTCTTTTATCTCCTCACTCAGGGCATCAATCCAATGATTGCCAAGAAGATGGTGGAAGACAGGAGCAGAGATTACATGAATGCCAGGAGGGTGGCCAAGGTAATATAATGGTGAAAAGAGCATCTCATGAGGTCATAATTGATTCTAAGAATCAAAACACCAGAACAGGTCACTTTGAGGAAAAAAAAAACCATGGATCCAGATGGGAAAATAGACATAAGTGATATGCCTCAGAGTTAATGCAAAATTGCAACTGATTGACAAATTGCCCTACATCACCCTAGATAAAAAACAACAACAACAACACCGCTCAATTCAGTGCTTATTTACGTCGATGTAGGGCAATTTGTCAATCAGTTGCAATGAAAACATCTCAACGGAAGAATTTCATGAATTTGATTAATGCAAAATATTGGCATGAAAGAAATCAGGGTACCTGGTAGGCCTATGTGTGTCTGTTGCACTGTGCTCACATAAATTGACCTTAATCCCAAGTACACACTTTGACGATGAGTCTCCTTGTGACCATTGTGTGTACTCTGGTCCTACCTCCACACCACTCAGGAGTACGAAGCCATCACCAAAGGTCTCAACCGCAACACCCCGTCCGTCCCACCGACTGGCACCGCCGAGGAGGCACGGCAGATTGAGCTATGGAAGAAGTATGTCAACTGGGAGAAGCAGAACCCACTGAGGACAGAGGACCAGATGCTCATTACTAAGAGAGGTAACATTTTTTAGATCTGGATGATGACACTTTTTATGATGTTGACTTGAAGGGTGGATTAGTCAGTGACAATACTCAATGCCTGGAAGTGAGGCTATAGGGACCCCTCTCCCTTCCTCCACAAAACACACATGCACAGCTACTCTATCCTTATCAGTAATTTTCCAACTCTTGTGTGAATAGATTTAGAAGCATATAAAACAGAACCTTTATGTTTTCAACAAAGCATACTTGTAACATTACCAATACAGTATATGTAACATAATGTTACCTTCTCACCATTTGAGGACATAAATCAATCTTTCAAATAGTGGATTCCTGTCAATCCTATTGATATGTTTCTGTGTGTATGTAAAATAAAGTGTAGCTTCTTCTTACATAATATATTGCCCATCTTCAACTCTCTTTCTGTCACCCTCCAGTGATGTTTGCCTATGAGCAGTGTCTGCTCTGCTTGGGGCATCACCCTGATGTATGGTACGAGTTTGCCCTCTACCTGGAGAACGCCAGCAGGATATTCACAGAGAAGGGGGTAAGTAACTCATGGAATGGGGAAAAATATTGGTGTATAGTCTTATATATAGCCTTTAGCCTCTACGGTTTTCTCAAGACTGAACTCTATATTCTTTTGGTTACAGGGTACACTGTAAGCACACACGTTGAGTACACCACTGTGGCTGTCCAAAGAATGCTCTAATGGGCTTTGTATTCCTTGATGTAAAGGCTGGGTGTGTTCATGGATTATATGCATTAGGCGAAGAATTTGACAGATGTTTGTCTTATCACAAATGTTTGCTGTATTTGCCAATTAATGTCCAGTGTGTGATGAGGCAGCTTCCGTTTAGCCCTTTGTGTCAGGGACTTATGGACAATGTGTACTACTATGTGGTTTTCTGTGCCAATCACCTAGCAGTATTCAGAGCCCAAATAGGGTTAAAGACCTAATAAAATGCTTGCAAAATGTTTTAATATGCAAAAGAAATGTAAAATATATGTCATGATTATCAAAGTAAATATGTTGTCAGTGTCGTTCCGGTTTTTATTGCTTCTAGAAACTCCCCCAAATATCACATTTTTGGAGGACCCCGTTGCAGCTTTTGCGAAAAAGATAGTCACGTGACCAACACCCCTGAACCGATTGATGACGTATAAGCACGGAGTTGTGCTCAGTTAGCAGACGCCGCTCAGCACAAGCACTCAGATTACTAGCTTGGTACACGCGCGTACACGATAGCTAGCCCGGCCAGGCCCGGGCCCCGCGGGATGTGCGCTCCCGGTCGACCCACTGACTGTCGACATGTACGCACCACGTACATTATCACTAAGTTAGCTTGCACAGATACCTGGTACTTCGAGCATAATGTCTTCCCTTATATGGGTAAACTTCGACATTGATGATGATGATGATGAAGACTGCAGCTCTGACGATAGCGGAGAAGAAGAGGAGGCACATGAAGTTGAAGGGGAAGATAGGGAGGGAGAGGCAGCCGATGAACCAGAACGTTATCGTGGGGCTGCACCTTACCGATATTGAACCAGCTGCATCTCCCCCGCTGCCAGTGCAAGAGCGTATGAACATGGCACCAAGCCCGAGAATAGACCTCACGGAAACGATCGCCTGGGAAATACAGTGGTATGTCTGGTATGCCCCCATATAGTTTAACGTTAGAAAGGATATACTGTATTCTACATGATTGACATTGTAAGTTGTAACTGTTTGTCTAGTAAGTAGATTAGAAGAACAGGCCCAGCTCGCTCACAAAGTGAGCGGCTACTCCGGCCGCAGCAAGCAAGCGGGAGCGTCCCGGCCGTGGCCTGGCCCGTCGGCCGGCGCTTACAAGTTAAACTACCAGTAGTAGTCTAGCAGTAGATCTAGTAGCAATCTACTAGTAGTTATAGTAGTCTACTATTAGTAGAAGTCTACTAGTACTAGGCCTACTACTAGTAGTAGTACTATTACCACTACGGCACTAGGTCTAGCAGACTAGTAAGTAGTAATAGCACAATCTTTGGTAGTACTACAGAGGCTTCACTCTAACGCCTAACGGTTAGGGGGATATGTTGTTACGGGGTGGGTCGTGGCTCAAAAAAAAAAAGAAAAAAAAAAGGCCTAACCAGTTTTCCATAGTCAGTTTCTGCAACATTTGTTATCAGTAATTAAGATGCGCCATTTTCTAAGAAAAACGATACCAAGAATTATCGTCAATTTTGGTCGAGTAGTTTTTGTTTTATGCTAAAAATCATACTGTGGAAGGAAGCCCAAACGCCGTGCTTATCTACCGATGAATGCTACGGTGGGGCTGGATTCACGAGTAGGTCTAGGCCTATAAAGCAGGCGAGTCGCCGTAGTATACTATTAGTACAGACACGCAGTGGTGGTGGGGCTATCGTGAAATAGGCCCCACCGCAGTGCGCGTGCACCGTACCCGTGCGTTTATAGCAAGCAAGGGTAGGTCCTCCTAGGGTTTAGGGTTAGGTACATGTAGGGTTGTATTTATGGTTAAATTGGCCGTTAAATTAGTCGAGGGCCATATTATGAAGTCATTTTCGCCGCATTCACGAGTATTCACTGTGGAAGGCAGCCCCACCGCCGTGCTTACCTACACCGAGATGAACGCCACACGGTGGGGCTGAAACAGGCGAGTCGCCGTATAGTATTGCTATTACAGACACGCAGTGATGGGGCCTATTTCACGAGTTTGCCGAAAATAATGGATATCCAAGCGTACCACAGTTGCAATCTGTATTATTGGCAGTATTAAATCCGATACAGTTCATTAAATATTCTTTTGTCTAAAGGCTTAGCCAATGACAATAGTGCAGCGCAGCACCTGCTATGCGCTCGCTAGCTCGCTACCCCGCCAGCGCTAGCCAGCCAGTGCAGCCGCCGGCGCGGCCGGCTGTCGCTGCGCTGCGCTAGCATAGCCTTGCGCAGCTCGCTGGCTACGGCTAGACTGGTCGTGAACGACTCCGTTCTTAGACGTCATCACAATTTAGAAGTGATAGTGCGCCGCATGCGGCGAAAGTATAGCAAGTTTTCCAAAACCGAGGAAATTACATCCATTATGTTAACAAATATAGAACAAAATTCAGAACAGTAAAAAAACCCGCACAACCATAGAATTACTTAGAATTTAACATTTAATAGTATTACATCATTGAGAAAAAAATGCCTAAACCATTTTATTAGGTCTTTAAGAACCATGTGCTCTTTAGTATGGTGGCCCTTAGCCCCGGAGGCCGCGCCGCCAGGCGCGGTCCTGGCGGCTTCCCCGCAGTTTCGCTTATGTTATAGTTCAAGTATTCTGTGCGCTTGTGCAAGTGATTGTGAATTCTGTGAACATCGGTGAGCTGCTTATAAGACATCATTTTGTGCATCACAAGCAATGAAATGCATCAAACAGTCGCCGATGATAGTCATTTAGGTTTCATCGACCCATGTAAGTATTCCTAGTAGTTTCTGTCGAAAAATTAAGGAAATATAGCGCCGCAAAGGCACCCGTTTGTTCAACATGAAGATCTTTTATGGGAGCACGGCGCAGCCGCCACACGCGTGTGGCGGCTGTCGCAGTTAGGTGGCCCTGTGAACTCCGAATGTTTTCCTTTTTATACCCCCGCCAAACGAAGTTTGAAGGGGGTATATAGGAATCAGCGGACGGTCGGGCGGTCGGGCGGTCGGGCGGTCGGGCGGTCGGTCGGGCGGGCGGTCGGGCGGTCGGTCGGGCGGTCGGTCCGTTGCAAATCTTGCGTCGCGAACTACTTCCTCAGTTTTCAACCGATTCCCATAAAACTTGGCACAGATGTGTGCCTTGGGTTGTAGATGTGCAAGACATATTTTTTGACAGTACCCAAAAGTACGTTGCCATGGTAACGGCATATTATGGGCAAAAATGGGTACAAATCTTGCGTCGCGAACTCCTCCCACAGTTTTTGATCAATTTTTATGAAATTAGGTACAGATGTTTATCTGAATATGTTAATGTGCAAGACACATATTTCCGCAGTGGCAAAAAGTGCGTTGCCATGGTAACGGCATGTTATTGGTAAAATATAGGGCAAAATGCTTCATGGCAAAACTGCTTCATCAGTGTTCTTCCAATTCTCATGGAATTCATATTGAATGTTTGTCTTAGGATATAGGTCAGCATGACACATTTCTTGACAGTGACAAAAAGTATGTTGCCATGGTAACAGCTCACATATTATGAGCCAAAATGATGGAAAATTTTGTGTTGCAAACTACTTCCTCAGTTTTTGCCCAATTTCCATGAAACTTGGTACAGATGTGTGCCTTTGGTTGTAGATGTGCAAGACGCATTTTTTGACAGTACCCGAAAGTATGTTGCCATGGTAACGGCATATTAATGGCAGAAGATCAAGGAAAGATCTTGCGGATTTAACTACTTCCTCAGTTTTTTGACCAAAGCTTATGAAATGTGGCACACACCTTGATCTTGGTGGGAAGATGTGGAAGACATATTTTTCGGACGTGTCGGAAGCTGCGTTGCCATGGTAAGGGCATATAAATGGCAGAAGATCAAGGAAAGATCTTGCGGATTGAACTACTTTCTCTGTATTCGACTGAAGCTCATGAAATGTGGCACACACATTGGTCTTGGTGGGAAGATGTGCAAGACATATTTTTTGGACGTGTCGGAAGCTGCGTTACCATGGTAACGGCATATTAATGGCGGAAGATCAAGGAAAGATCTTGTGGATTGAACTACTTCCTCAGTTTTTGACAAAAGCTTATGAAATGTGGCACACACAATAGTCTTGGTGGGAAGATGTGCAAGACATATTTTTCGGACGTGTCGGAAGCTGCGTTGCCATGGTAACGGCATTTAAATGGCAGAAGATCAAGGAAAGATCATTCCTTGGGTAAGACTGTCGTCACGGGGCGGGGGTATTAATCACCTTCAGTGATATTTCTAGTTTAAACATATAGAAGATTGCTTGATGGTTATTTCATCCTGTGTACAATGCATGCTCTGTGTTCATCACAAGCAGTATAGTGACATGTGTATGATTTGAATACTCACAAAATGGCATGTCCGTGACATCACACTTTGCCTTCATGCTGTGATTGATTGATTGATTGATTGATTGATTGATTGATTGATTGATTGATTGATTGATTGATTGATTGATTGATTGATTGATTGATTGATGGATTGATTGATTGATTGATTGACAGGACATGAACAGTGGCAAGGTGTACAGTGACGAGGCAGCAGCTGTGTACGAGAGAGGCATCTCAACCCTCATGAAGAAAAACTTTCTCATCTACTTCGCTTATGCTGACTTTGAGGAGGTAGGTTTCACTGAGAATTCAACTTTTAAAGTATTTAAATTTTGTCCGTACCTTTCTTTGAAAATGTTTTTACAGACAACCAGAGAGCTTGCCTAAAATACTGAAAAGGTGGATATTTTTGCACAACTAATTTTTCATGCATGGTTGGGTAAGAAGAGTTTCGCAGGTTTTTAATTCTGCGAAATCAAGACATCAACTACTGAAACATATGGCAAGCAAAAATATTCATGTGCTTTTATTTTTGCGCTAGTTTCTAGTTGCGCAAAATGCGCGAATTACAATACCACGAAATTTCCACTTTTACAGTAGCCATGAGTGATGACGGTATGCTAGAATCCAAGTCCTAGAACTGTAATTTATTCTAGAAGAAAGATGACTTTAGTTTAACACATAGTTTGTTCATCCATAGTAAAATTGTATCTGTGTACTTGATTGTGTTATTAAGCTGGCCAAATACATTGTAGTGTGTAATGATTTTTGTGAATGAAAATATATTTTGCCCAGTAAATATAAACATGTATATGTTGCTGGCGTCATAATTTCTTGCGATTGTGTAACAGGACCGGTGCTTGAGATTATTTTCTTGTTCAGACTGTATTTGAATGGTTTGTGTTGAGGTGGATTTTAGATATTATTCTCTTAAACATAACATTATATATGTATTGGACTATCTGTGTCTTGTTTGAGTGTTGGCGATTGTATGGTTTTCAAGCTCTCCCAAATCGACCATACACAAGTCAAAAAATTTGCCAATTTAAAGAAAAATTTTACCATGTGGGAATGTAGACATGTGTTAAGTCTGTCGTGTAAGTTGAAATTCACACAAGTCGAAGGATTTTCTCTGGTCCGTATGGACTCAACGTAGGCAAGGTCGACTGTATGTGATCCTGCACCGGCTGATATGATATGACTGTGCCTGTGTGATGAATTTGCGTAGGTAAATGACATGCTGGTCTCTCTCATCTGTGTCTGACTTGACATGCCTACTTGAAACTTTTAGGAGAGTGTCAATAATCACTGTGGATGTGTTTAACCCTAACCAGGCTGGGCTTTTTTTGGTGTTCTGTAGCCGGGGAGGGGTTGACCCCCCCGAGATCTTGGCCGTCGATCGCGCAATCGCCATGAAATTTGGCACGTGCATTACCTGTGGCGTATTCTACCAAGCTATACGAAAAGAAATGGAAATTTTCGTTATAATAATTAATTATGCTAATATATGCATAAAATCATGCATTTTGCTCTAAATCAGAAATTAAAGCTCCTAGAATCCTAATTTTTGGTGAAAACATTCTTTGTAGCATTCCTAAAAATGTACTTGAAAAAAAAAATTTGGTATCAAAATCAATTTCGTATGTATTTTATTGTTTTATGAATTTCTTATGTATTTCCCTGTTTTTTCGACCTTTTGTTTCATCGGTTTTTTTCCGCAAAATTTATGACAGAACCTATTTCAAGCATAATTATGCTAAGATTAATAAGTTTCAGTCTATAAAAGTGTAAATAATAATATCTTTATGAATAAGAAGAGAAAACTGCACTTGCATAGACTTTATACATAAAATCACGTTTTTGAGCCATTTTCGGTCTGACAGGCATGTATAAAATGTCATGCAGCGTCGTAACGGTATGCGCGATTTTTTGCGAAAATGGTGTCAAAAGATGCGCGAGACTTCAACGTAAAAAGTCAGCGAACGGCGCGGTCAAAGAATTTCACGCGGCAGAGTATTCGCGAAAAATGTCGAGGGGGGGGTTGATTCAACCCCCCCCCCCCCCCCCCCCCCCGGCCTTTTTAGGGTTAGAGAGCTCAGTGCCATACATCATTTCACAGTATGGATGTTTGTACTGATTTGCTGACTTCTGCTGAGCTAACTTCTTGAATTCATTTCATTCCTCTGTTTCTGGGTACTGCAGGGAAGGATGAAATACGAGAAAGTCCACAACATCTACACCAGGCTCCTTGGACACGAGGACATCAACCCTACACTGGTAAGGGAGATTTTCTCCTCCCTCTCCCTCCTCATTGTATACACAGTGTTTACACAGTGTTTACACCGTGTCTGTGAGACCCATACCAATAGCACTTTACACACAGTATTGATAAAATAACACTGATTGACCACATATGCATGATGACATCAATAACGTTTTAGTACCCGATACCATGAGGGTCATCACAGTGTAGTACATTTTTCTTAATTAATTAACAGTTTGTTTTTAACATCATCAACACTATAGCAATGTTATGTTTGGTCACATGATGTTATGTAGTCCAATCACCTAAGAGGATTTCATTAATGAGGAATATAATGTTGGTTATAATTTATCCATGCAGTTCTGTAGTGTTAGATATAAGATTATTACAGATCGATTCAATGAACATATTTAATCAGTGGTAAATGGATTAAAGAATACTTCATGAAAATCTCACCCCCCATGCTCCGTGAAGGTGTATGTCCAGTACATGAAGTTTGCCCGAAGAGCAGAAGGCATCAAGGCAGCGAGGGCAGTGTTCAAAAAGGCCAGAGAAGATTCAAGATCCAAGTACCACGTCTTTGTGGCAGCAGCTCTCATGGAGTACTACTGTAGCAAGGTGAGTCTCGCAAATCATTTCACACTCTTACATGTCTACGATTTGTCTTTGTGCTTTATTAGATAATAATGTACTTCTATGACATGAGACTAGGTAAAGTTACCAAAGACTTTTTTTTTCTCTGTATCTTTCTGTATTTATTGAAACATACATGTATATACATTGTAAACGTACCTTAAATTACAGTACAAAATCATGGGGCATACATGTACATGTACAACCATACATTTTGTGATTTCGAACACGTAGGCCTATACACCTACCAAGACTTGGTGATAGCACTTCATCAATAAGAATTATCTTATTTGTTAATTTCTCTCTCTCTAAAAATAAAGTGATCCTGGAGGTAGATGCAGAAATCACTGAGGATTAAAACTGAACTCGATTAAGTCATGTGGTACAACTTTCATGCATTTTAACTTGATGTACTGTCTATTGATGAATGATTTTTTTTTTAAATGATGTCAAAAGTGTGAACATATCTCTAGTTACTACAAGCTGTGTTTCAGTGGCATGTTCCTTTTCATGATAGGGGTCAACACAATGTGTTACTTCTGAGTATATCAGTCAGTCTCCTATTTTTATTTTTTTTTTATGTGTAGCACTCTATATGTAGTCAGTAAGAGGTCGGAACTTTGGGCATTTATCAATTTTTTGTGGTTATCAAATAGGACTCTCAAGTAGCCTTCAAGATCTTTGAGCTTGGGCTGAAGAAGTACGGAGATGTACCCGAGTACATCCTGGCTTACGTAGACTATCTCTCTCATCTCAATGGTGAGTTGTTCCAGCCTTCATGGTTTCTTTGATTTCAGAGTTCTTCCATGATACATGTAATTCACCGTTATATATTTTTCTTTTTCTTCCTCTTCTCAGTAGAACAAAGATGCATGAAAGGTCTCGCTTCTCATGCTTGTTACCATTTCTCCTTCTGTTGTAAACATCAAAGTATGCAGTACAGCAACATCTGTAAATTATGTTTTGTGTTTGCAACGTTTTTAGTAAGCAGTTTACATTTTTCATATGTTTTAATCAGTAAACGTTATTGAAATGCATGTTGGTGACATAGATTCACAAAATTCATTAGTTGAAACATGAAAACACAGGAGACCTTTTCATTAGAATTTAAAATACTCATATCTCTCTGACTACTGATTTTCTTCTTTCAAGTTAGACAAGTTTTACTTTCTTGGCTGTGCTTTTGCCTGTTTAACATTGAATTAACTGTCAGGGAATTTCAGTTGTGCATTGTCTGGTTGAAGCTGATTGTGAGTTTATTTGGACATTAAATGAAAAACACAATTAGTGAAATGCATCATTGATATTTCCTTCTCTCTCTTTCTGTGTCCCTCTCTATTGTGTTGTTAATGTTTAAAGAAATATGTTCCCTATTCAGTATAAAAGCTGCAGTGATTTATTAGAATTTTCAGCTTTGTTCTTTTTCAAAACAAATCAATCGTGAGACATTTTATGATTTCTAGTTCCCCATGTGTTTGGCAACACAATTGCTCATTGTGTTTTAATGTTCTGTCTCTTTTTGGATATATTTTTTCTCTCTTTTTTCAGAGGACAACAACACGAGAGTGTTGTTTGAGAGAGTGCTGACATCAGGCAGTCTACCACCGGAACAGTCAGGGTGAGTTACCAAGCAGACATAGATCCTCTATAGAGGTACGCACTGCATTCTTTACGGTATTAGTCTCTGCAGTTTGATGGTTCACCTTGTGGCCAGAAAAAACAAACAAACAAACAAACAAACAAAATCTCACTGAGATAAGCCTAATAAGCCTAATGTTGTAGTCAACTCGGAAGTAAGAATTGTACAATTAAATGAAGACTCAAAAAGTAAGAAACTGAGAAGACAGAAAGTTAGCAGGTACAAATGTAACTCGTCATGTCCTTTGTCGAGATGGGTGTGAGTACATTGGATGTCATCTGTTGGAGATCCGGTTAATAGGGATCGTACAGTTATGGTTGAGACCTAATTTCAGGTTTCTAACATTTTTTGGTGAGATAATGAGAAACCTCTTATAAAATATGAAAGAGCATGTAATTCTATGAGGAATTCAACATTTATTTGATGAAAATTGGTTTTGAAATGGCTGGGATATCAAAAAAGAGCGATTGTAATAAAGTGTGGGACCCACACTTTATTAAGATTGCTTTATTTTTCTTTGTTTTTGGATGTTTCAGTCATTCCAAACCCAAATTTCGTCAAATAAACTTTGAATTCCTCTTAAAATGGTATGTTCTGTACTATATCATAAGTGTTTACTTGGTATCTCAAAAAAAAATTAAAAGCCCAATTCTCATCTTCACCAAAACTGTACCATCCCTTTAATGATGTGTAAGTAATTCTGTAAATTTCTCTCTAGTGACTGATATTATGCAAGTCTCATCCAAGATGATATATCTCACTGTCTAGAAATACAGTTTAGCTTTTATGGGAAAAATCAAACAGTAGATGACCAGCAACCCATACTATCAATACAAGAGAAAATTGGTGATATACCTCGATAGTAAGCACTCACCTTCAGATAGGGGAAATGGAGTCAGACCTTATGGTTGTTTGGTGATAGATATTGTGTTGACTTCTTTCTGTCCAAATCTGTACGTGAAGTGCATTTTGTCTCGCACTGCTTGCAGTTGTAGACGAATGTACGCAGTGCATAATTGACCTTGTGCATTGTTACAAAGTCTGCTGCCTCTTTTAAATCTTGGAGCTGTCATTTTGAGACTATGGTTTCACTTTTTGCATCTTTCAGAGAAATCTGGCTGAGGTTTGAGGATTTTGAATCGACGTGCGGAGATCTTGCCAGCATTGTGAAAGTAGAAAAGAGGAGACAGACAATATTCAAGACAGTGAGTCGGATTGCCTACATTATTTGAGAAGGCTGGTAGGGGAAAGGAAACATTTCCTACATTCTAGAACTGCCAATTCATGTGGGTGTTTTTGGTATGATTAATATTTAGTATGTTTTGTTGAAATAAAGAAAAAAGTGTTTTTCAAAGTTCAGATTTTTTTTCTCTACTCTTGATTTGTAGTATGCACACTTTTTGTCAGTTGTTGAACCAAAATATAACCTCTTGCCTAAAATAAAAATATCAGTGCTGCCAAGTCATGTCAAGGCTGTAGAACACAAAACCTCTTTGGAATCTGTGAAATCTCCCTAATTTTAATGTATGAATGTTAGCAGCCCTGTGTATACATGATGTCTGCAATGGGGTCCTGTTATGGTTTTGTTTTCTCACATCATTGGAAGTTTACTAGTCTTTCACATTATCATGTAATATGGCAAAGATAAGTGTTACTACTTGAAAAGTTTGCTTTAGACAAACCATTTTAGTGGCATGACAGCACTAGCCAGTCACGTATGTGAAGGACAGGGTGTGGTTGATTTCAGGACCATGTTGAAAAGTCATGTGTGTCACTGTAAGACTTCCTTGTGCATCCCTTCACCCACATACTCCTAGTGCAAAGTAAGTGTCCCTAATGTACCCTCCATTCCACCACCACGAATGGATGATGATTTGGTTCAATTGGCAGCGTGTCTGCCTCCCAGTCCAAATAACCTTGCTTCAATTCTCGCGTCTAGCTGAGCAATGCTATATGTAATGATACTGTCCCCTCTAGTAAAAGCCAAAGCACTCTGATCCCACCCTATTCAATCATTGCAAAGACCAGGGTGCTAATGCTGTAAAGTGATCCAACTACCTGCCCACACGATGTGCAAATGATGCTGACCGCTCATGGTTCATCCCAGGTGACTAGCAATAGTCAGTAAATGATATCAAGCAGGGACATTGTGCCGTATGAAGAAGAAGAAGAAGACCACCACTAACATCCCCCCCCCCAAAAAAAAAAAAAAAGTCGTGCAAAACAATAACAGCAGCTGCAGTTAGAGACTGTACTGACAACAAGGAATTATGTGCAATGCAGACATTTCTTCATAGAAATGATGGTTATGGTTAATGTTATGGATTTTGTTGTAGAACTTCTACTTGACACAGTATATCAGAGGTTGCCAAGTGAAGTCTTGTCTAGAGACATACTGATGATAGCATGAAGACAGATGAGACTTATGTTGATAGAGTGTTTGACGTGGCCGTTTTTACCCTCCCTTTGTTCAGGACTACAAGGACAAAGAGACCAGTCTCTTAGTGGACAGATATCGCTACCTCGACCTCTTCCCATGCACGGGACCTGAACTCAAAGCACTGGGATACAAGGTGGGTGTCCGTTGCTTCTTGAATTTTTGTTTGTTTGTTGTGTAATTATCTCTGAAAGTGTACTGTAAGCAGAAAGACAGAATTTCAATGATTTCAGTATGTTTTGTTAAACAAAAAGCAAAGGTAAAATTCAAGCTCAAAATCATTGTTGGTGTAGTAGTTTGTTAATGTTACAAAAGCGGTATGTGAAGTCGTCATTGCAAGAGATTGTGAAATAAGTATTGATCGTCATTTAAAAATTTGAATGGAATGGAGCTTGTAGTAATGAAGGTAGATGTGTTTGAAAGCAGTCATCTCATTTTGAATGTCTGTGTGTGATATCAATGCAACATGCAGGGGTTTTTTTCGCTCATTTCTGGATCATAAAGTTTGATTTTTAAGTATGGTCACAATAAAGTCATAAATATCGTAGCTCAGTAGATGAAATGGATGAAATCGTCCATGATGTTTGGTCATAAAGCTAGAAAGTTCCCCCCCCAAAAAAATGGATCTGATATGCTTCCGTGAGCAAGCGGTTTTTATATTAGTAGAACTGTGTTTACCCCTCATTTACCCGCTGATTTCGTTGTATCTGTGATGTGTGTCTTGGTAGGACTTGAGGCAGTACCAGACAGTCCTACCCGTGGCTCTGAACCCAGCCAACCCAGACATGAGCCAGGGAGCCGAGGAGAGGAAGGAAGCATCAGGGGAGACCAGCAAAGAGGAGATCTGTAGACCTGCCCTGGACCAGATGCTACCATTCAGACCAAGGGTGTCGCCTAGTGAGTTATTTGGACATTCTCCCTAGCCAAACCAGCTGCACGTCCCTGGTGTAGCTTACTGCGAAAATACTGAGGTTTATTTTATGAGACTGCTACTCTCCCAGTAATCTTTGTTTTTTTCAAGGTGTCAAAGGTCATACCATGAAATACCTGGCATACACACACATTTGCTCATTACTTTTACAAGGAAGCTTTTCATAAAGTTGATTGAATGCTAATGAACATTCAGGTGTATGTTCACAGTTTGTGTATTTTTGTGTACATGATAAGGTGCATGATGTGCTAGCATGCATTGCTGTTTTTGGTTATATAGAATTGAAATGAATAGATAGAGATGCAGATAATTTTTTGTAATTCTCTGATGAACCAACAAAACCAGGGAGCTGACATCTAATAGACTTCTTATGAGAATTTTAAAGAGAACTAGATGATGCCTCCATAAGAACAGTTTGTAAGCATCATTTTTTTTTTCTGTGCCAGTCAACCATCTGACAAAACAAGAGAGGGTATCTCATATTTGTTTCTTTCCTAATCCACCCCAGTGCCTGGAGCCCACCCAGTACCTGGTGGAGACTTCCCCCTCCCCCTGGCTGCCTCCATGGTCCTCACTAGGCTACCCCCACCTGACAGCTTCCAGGGACCCTTTGTCAGGGTCGATGATCTTATGAGACTGATTGCTGAGTGTAAAATTCCAGATCGTAAGTTGAACACAATTTCCTTTCTTTTTTTAAAACTTTTTATATTAACATATACAATATTGAAGGACAAGAGTGAGGGTTCAATGATAACATAAAAATGCTTTATTGTCTCGCCCACCGGAGGTGAAGGCGAGACTAAGGGATCCAAATGGCGTCCGTCCGTCGTCCGTCCGTCGTCCGTCCGTAGTCCGTCCGTCGTCCGTCCGTCTGTCGTCCGTCCGTCGTCCGTCGTCCGTCCGTCGTCCGTCACAAATGTTAAAGTTTACCTGCAAGACTCTCTTATGATGCATAACTTGGCATCTGTTACAGCAATGGCAGCCACACTTGGGATCTGTTACAGCAATGGCAGCCACACTTGGGTGATAGAAGCACTAGGGGTATCTTCATGTTATGGTGTTGTCAGAGGTCATGTGATGATGTCAAAGGTCATTTGAGGTCATATATTAAAGAGTATGTGCAAGACTCTCTTTTCTATGTTAAAGTTTACCTGCAAGACTCTCTTTTGACAAATAACTTCACAGAAGTTGCTTGGATTACAACCTAACTTGGGTCATAGATGCACTGGGGGTACCTTCATGTTATGGTGCCGTTGGAGGTCACAGGATAAGGTCAAAGGTCATTTGAGGTCAAACGTTAAAGTTTACTTGCAAGACTCTCTTATCACATGTAACTCGACACATGTTGCTACAATGGCAATCAAACTTGGGGGATGGATGCACTGGGGGTACCTTCATGTTATGGTGCCGTAAGAGGTCACATGATAAGGTCAAAGGTCATTTGAGGTCATACGTTAAAGTTTACTTGCAAGACTCTCTTATCACACGTAACTCAGCACATGTTGCTACAATGGCAATCAAACTTGGGTGATGGTAGATGTCTCTTGGAAAGTTGAAGGTAACCACAAGGTCAAAGGTTACAGACAGGGGTCAACGAACTTTTAGGGCCCAATGTAAAGTTTTTAGGGCGCATTTCGTTTAGGGCTCGTAACTTTTGATCCCTTTGTCCGTTTGTCCGTTTGTGACCAGACTTGGATGGAAGATGTCCCTTGGGGAGGTGAAGGTCGTCACAAGGTCAAAGGTCACAGACAGGGGTCAACAAACTTTTAGGGCCCAATGTTATGTTTTTAGGGCGCGTTTTGATTGTGGCTCATAACTTTTGATCCCTATGTCTGTTTGTGACCAAACTTGGACGGTAGATGTCCCCTGGGAAGTTAAAGGTCATCACAAGGTCAAAGGTCACAGAAAGGGGTCAACAAATTTTTAGGGCCCAATGTTAAGTTTTTATGGCGCGTTTCGATTATGGCTCATTACTTTTGATCCTTTGTCCGTTTGTGACCAAACTTGGATGGTGAATGTCCCTTAGGGTTTTGAAGGTCACCACAAGGTCAAAGGTCATAAGCAGGTCAATCAACTTGTGGGAGTTATAAAAAATATTAATTCCTTGTACGCGAATGGGCGAGACACAATTCGGCGATTGCCTTGTGTTGCTCTACCATTCTTTACATTTCTTTACTTATAATGTAGATAATAATTTGAATTGTGGAGAGATATGGAAATATAATTTTTTGCTGGGTATTAAAGGAAACCAAAGCCTAAAATTTCACTTTTCTAGCATAATGAAAGAGCACTTGACTAACCGCTCTCAGAAAGCAGGGGGAATAATAGCTACCCTTAACATATGTCAGTATCAAGTTGATGGAATGTGTAATTTTCATGAAAAATGAATTTTGTATTTGGTGATATCAGTGCCTTACATTATTTTATATTTGAAATCATGTAAAGCCACGTTTGTCAGCTTTGCGACTCTACACAATTCTTCTGTTGATAACAATGTTGTTAGTGTTTTAAAGGGGAATGATGGAGAGAGAGATGTTTGAATGAGAAGTAATAGACATGTTTGCAATGCACTGCCTTTGATTACAGCGTCACAGGAGCCAGCTAAGGTGCCCAACGGACTAGAACAGGATGAGTCTCAGGGAGAAGGGGATGGCTCTGGGAAGCGCAAGCGTGCCGCCACGGCCAAGGCGGGCGATAACGAAGACTCCGACGATGAGGATTCTTCCCAGCATGCACCCCGGCACGACATCTATCGCAGCCGACAGCAGAAGCGAGTGAGATAGGCGGGACTTGTGCTCATGCTGGACAGCAATCTTTGGACATGGTGAACTGAATTCCAGTTGAAAAATGCTAGTCATCATCTGCTATGCCTTGGATGTGTTGCTTCTAATGACAGCACCCAGCATACGACAAACAGGATTCATCACTATATTTGATTTTCCTTGTGAGGAGTGGCTGTCCAAACATATACCAAGGAAAATTGGCCAAAGTTCAAAGCAATTTTGGATACATTATCTACTAGATTCCCATGAGCTTCAGCTATATATTGTCTTTTATGTGGCAAGGTAGAAATGATACCTGATAATGCTACATTGGAATTTTTGCATTGCTGAAAAGGGCAGAATTTGATATTAGATGTGACATTTACCATTGCAAGTTTTGTCAATGAATTTTAATTTTACACACTGTACATGTAGGGAGACATCAAATTTGTCATACCATTTCCAAGTCAAGTTGTTCCATACTTGTCCTCTTCTTTGATGGCCAGGAGTGGCTCACAAATTTCAATCTGTGATTAGATATATTTTCCCTGCTGCAAGCACACCTAGAAAGATATGTATCATTGCTCCAATTCCTCTTGGTTTCCACCTTCCCTTGGGGGAGAATGGCAAGAGAGAGTGCTTTTCATCCACCTGAAAACAAAGTGACTAAAATTCAGAGTCGTTTAAGTCAATATCACTGTCTGGAAGGAGAACGTTTCATTAAGCAATCGTCGTGTCAAGGATAGAAGAATACAATGTCAAATGTTGTGTGAGTTGTTGAGAGAGATACTGCTTTACTTGAACAAGAAATCAGTCAAGAAACAGAAAGTCACTTCCAAGAGGATTCAGTTTTTAGTGATTTCTCAATGATGTCAAATTCCAGATATTTTCATGATGTGTGCACAAAAATATGGAGTCACATGAAATTGGGCACCTTAATGTTGTCAAGATGTGGGCATATCCTGCAAAGCAGGTAACTTATGCTGATATTCCTTTGTGTATTGGAAGAGAACTAAAAGCATGTATTCTTTACATAGTGAGTAAAGTATACATCCATTTAGTGAGTCTACTTGGGGTATTTATGGTGGTACAATCAGAGGCATGCATGCTAGGGTCAGAGGCCCATTTAGTAAGGATGTTGTCAGTTATTGCAAGTTGCAATAATCATGGTTGCTACCGGAACGATTGGTATTCTCAAGGCATTTTTTGGGGGGTGGGGGGGAGGGGGGTGAATGATGTTTTGTTTTGTTTTGTTTTCATCTTACCGTTTTAACTGCAGACCAATAGCAGCTTATGATGATTGCACATCAGCTTTTGGATTACGCCCCAAGAGAGTTGGATTTTTTTTGCCATAAGGCAGAAGTAACGATGCACGGTATACTGCCCTCTGTTGACAAAGGGATTAAGTTGGTGCAGTCGGAATCAACTCCTTCCACACTCCACATTCCTTATCACACTGACAATGAATTGAAGATTGAAAGTTACTTAGTCACCTCACTTGTTACAAATGGATCCAGTTGAGTAAAACTGTAACAGTATTTTCAAATTCACTGTTTATGTCACAGGGAGGATAAAGGAAGGGTAAAAGTTATTTTTTTCTCTTTCTGTAAACAGTGCTATATGGTATGCACATTAAAGTCATGATGTTGTTGTTTTATACAATCTACTCAATTTAATGTTGATTAGCAATTGATGAAATTGTCTGTTCATGCAATCTGTGCACTGTCCTCCTAATGATAACAAGGGGAAGAGAGGTCACTCGAATTTCCATCTTTGATTACGAATTTCATTTCAGCGGAACAGTAGAATCCTTGTTGAAGAGCAATTATGTATCTTCGAATGCATCGCTGAAATATTCATGATAGAGAAATCAAAATTGATATTGGACCATAGACGCTTCTTGATGTGAGATCAGTGATGATATCGTGCTAATTGCCAAGGCTAGAGGGCGCCATTTACTACCAGTCTGTCAGGAAGGTAGAGACGTGTAAAGACACAATCAACTGGTGATTTGTTTCTGTGTGTTCCTGTGTACATAAAACAACTATGTATGTTTTTTACATAATAAAAGGAGAAAAAAAAAGAAGAGAGACATCTTTCTCTGCTTTTCATTGTTTTGTCATTGATTTTCACATTTCTTTTTCTTTTTCTAATCATGAATGCCAACTGCAGTACATAATATATTCTTGAATTTAGCTATCAAAAGTACAATTGCACACCATGCAAGTCAACTTTACTGGGCAGAAATGTCAGATTCGTTACTTTTATCAAAATTTCACATAAGACAAGAAAAAAAGTGGAATTTAGATAACGTTTGTGTTTTTGACAAACAAACTGTACATGTATTAATCTTGTATTTGCCACAACCATCATCAAAATGAGCAAAGGTGAAGGTGTCATGGATTCAAAACTCTCCCTGTGATTATTGCACTAAACTACATCATGAGAAACTTGCTTGAGTGATAATTAGGTGATCCGAGTATCCTCTCGGATCACCTTCTGTATCTGTACGGATTCTTTCTTCTTCTTCTTCTTTCTTTATTTCTCCCCAAAAGTTGTGCAGAGGTTAGCTCAGAAAGTGTTATGCCTATCAAGTTCAAACTTATACCATGTATGTATCGTGTCACAAAGACGGCAATCGAACTAAAATCAAAGTGATCAGTCGACCGTGACGTCACTATGACGTCATTATATGAAAACACATTCTCAATTATATCTCATTAATGGAATGGAGTTTTTCAATGAAATTTACGTCACATATATTTCAAGTCAAACGCATTCTACTCATATTCTAAAAAATTCATCTATATCTTAAAACGTGCGCGTACGCGCGCGTTGAAATATTTGTATGCTCAAATCGAGCTCAAAATTTTTTTGCACACGTTTCAGAACATTTGGAGCATTTTTTGAAAAATTGAAAAAATCGGACGGACGCGTACGCGCGCGCGCATATACGCACGCACAGCTCATATGCAATAAAAATTTTCAATTTCTTCACACGGATCAGATGTCTGAAATGTCAAGGTATATTTCTACCAAGTTTCAAGTCAATCTGACTCAATATGACGTCATACAGGCCAATCAAAGTTGAAATTCCGCGCGTGCGTCAATGGCGATATACAGTGCAACTATGCCAAAAAACCGATGATTTTAAATCTGATTTTACTCGTCAGGATGAACGGTGACCCCCCATTTTCTTTACATATTTTGAAAGCTGATGAGTTGTACATGTCATTTCATGGGCTGGCTATGCTGACAAAATGATTAAAAGATATCAAATTTCTTAATAAAGTAAAAAAAGTAAATTTTCAAAATGACGTCATCAAATTTCAAATTCACTCGAGCGTATCTCACTTAAATTTCGCCAATTTGCACCCAGATTTCAGTATGTTGTAGCTTATGAAATGTTCTTTCATTAATGTAAAAACAACATTTTGATTGGATAACGTCATCACCTCGTAAAAATGTATTGAAAGTATCCTTGTAAAATTTGACCAGTTTACGTGTTATCTCTATGGGAGAGCAGTTTTTCTGGCAGTGAAAATTGACATGACTATTTTTTTCGAGCACTAGCTCACTTATGCTTCGGTGAATTTTTCCAAGATTTTAGCATGTTGTAGTTGAGACTTTGGGCTATCGTAAGTGTGCCCTCCATTTTTTCGTACGACGTCGGCATCACGTCGAAAAACTTGGTTGAAAAATGGCACGTGGCTTCGATGCAACGTCATTTTGCTTAATACACAGGGCCTATGGAGCATGAAATAGGTCATTGCATAGCGCATCCGACTAGTAATCCTAAGGTCCCTGGTTCGAGGCTCACCCCTGCCAATATTTTTTGAAATTTTTTAAACACTTTTTTCTTCTTTTTCTTTAATTAGTCTTAATCTCCTTTCCTAACTTTACCTTTTTCTGATTTTTTCATGCTTCTCCTTCAAATTTCTATAAGATTAACATAATTTTCCTTTATTTTTCTTTCTTTCTACTACTTTCTGTGCAATAGATGAACAACAACAATGGCTATTAATCCCATATTTTGCACATGTTTTGTTCATGTCACGTACATTATTTCATAAGATAACAATTACTTGATCGGACACCATCTAGGGTATGTAAATTAGGGTCAAAGGTCATAAATGTTTCATCCTGTATCTTGGTGAATACATGTCCTATCTCTCCCATATTTTGCACACGCAAAGACCATGTTACAAGAATCATTTCACAAAATAACCACTTTTTGCTCAGATGCCATTTTGTCTGTGCAAATTGGGGTCAAAGGTCATATGTACTTCTTTCTTTATCTTCGTTATGACGTGTTATCTCTATGGGAGGGAATTTTTTTAAATGTGACAATTAACATGATTGTCTTTATCGAGCACTAGCTCACTTACCCATCAGTGAATTTCTCCCAGATTTTATTATGTTGTAGCTGAGACGTTACGCTATCGAGAGTGTGCCTTCGTTTTTTCATACAATGTCGGAATCATGTTAAAAACTTGGTTGAAATTAAAGCTTATCTTCGATGTATTGAGATATTTCTTTCTTTGTGCAACTTTCTTTGCAATAACTCAAGAAAAACAGCCCCTACCACCTCCATGTTTTGCACCTGTTTAGTTCATGTCACGTACCTTATTTCATAATATTACAACTACTTGATCGGACACCATCTTGGGTATGTAAAATAGGGTCAAAGGTCATAAATGTTTCATCTTGTGTCTTGGGGAATACATGTCCTATCTTTCCCATATTTTGCACACGCAAAGACCATATTGTGAGAATCATTTCACAAAATAACCACTTTTTCCTCAGATGCCATCTTGGGAGTGTAAAGGTGGGTCAAAGGTCATATGTATTTGTTGCTGTATCTTCGTTATCTAGTGTATACAGAATTAGTACCAAAGATGGCAGACATGACTCCCTTTTCTAAATGAGAATCCAAACATGACACGGCCAATGTCTCTAAACACAGATGAAACCTGTATGGTCTTGCCTATTGCGATCATGATTCGAATCATTGATTAAAAAAAATCGGATCACCTTAATTTGTCAGTAATGACAAATTACAATCTCTAGTTCATTGATTGCAACCCTTTTCCTTCATGCATTGTCACGTTACACCTTAAGACTAAAAGCACCATGAGCATCTTTTGATGGACTGTAGCGCTATAAAAGTATACACTATTATTATTATTATTATTACAGCAATGCAAAAACAAACGATACAAGGAATATTTGTCCTTGGCTGACAAGATCTCGTACATGTACATTTATATAAATTGGTGGCATATATCAAAAAAAGAAAAAAAAAAACTTCTAACCTGATGTTGAGTCTTGGAAATACTGGTTTGATTTTAAAAACATATCAATTATAAATACACATATGTCAAAACAAAGTTTCTACATTTTTTTTTTTTTATGTGGACGATGATATTTTGTGAAAATGTTGCAAAATGAAGTTTTTAGCTGTCTTAAAATTCATGATTTTGAGATGCATGTACAAGGTTTTGTCACCTCAGAGATTTTTTTCCAAATGGATTTTATTTCAAAAATAAATTTCAATGAAGACTTACTGTAGGTGTAGGCTGGTGTGGAAACTTTTTAGTCCATGACATAAGTCTCTAAAACACAACTGTTTCATATGGGTCCAATTTTGATAAATACTTTTCACTATTCTGTTTGTTTGATTTTGAATAATGTCCAATTTTTCTCACTAGACCATTAAATGCAGAAGCTCTTTCAATAAAAAACTGCAAATAGATGTTACTGTCACACAATATCATATGATATAGACTGCAGGTTGAAAAAAAAAATGCTGCTTAAATCTACTTATCCATTAAAAGTGAGGCTGTGGAGTATAATACCAGAAGAGGAACCTGAGCTCAAATCCTAGCAGAGTCTTTGTCCAAGGCAAAATAACTAGCAAAAGTACAATGTAAAAGGGTATGTAAAAAATGTATATAATTATAGTGTACAATGTATATGAAGAGTTTTATCGTAAAACGAGTTAACTCCATTCTCGTTAAGTTGAGATATTTGTGATTAACGCTGCTAAAAAACAGAGAAAATGATAAGAAAATGCAGGAAAATTTTAATCATAACTTCTAGAATATGCCTTGTTATGACACAAGTGAGGCATTACTGGAAAGTTTAATTTTGCTCGATCCGATGATGGACTTACTTTGAAATGTTTAAAAATGGTGCTTAGCTCATTTTGCAATGAAACTCTTCATATATACATGTATCTCTTTTTATCTATCTAACTACAGATAGATAAATGGATGGACGGATGGATGGATGGATGGATGGATGGATGGATAGATGGGTGAATGGATGGAGATGTATATATATATATATATATATATATATATATATATACAGTCAACCTCGCCTAAGTCGAATCTATTGGGACCGGCGAAAACACTTCGACTTACGCGAAATTCGACTTCCGCGGAAGTCGAATTTTTCTTCGACTTGTATTTCCAGACGAATTTTCATAATGCAGTGTCTTATCATGTTTTTAGTGGCCGTGAAATTACAGTAGACGGTAGTATTATGTTGTAATTAGTATTTTTGTTTTGTTTACGTTTTAAAAAAGAATCCTGGAGCTCAATTTTTGGACTGTGATAATCGAAATGCGTTGCACGTAATTTCTGCAAAAGATCGCGAAACGAACGCGGGAGTACGGGGCGCCGTTATTTGTTCGGGGATGTTTTTACTTCGGTAAGAATTTGAATTAGATATATGTATTTTTTTTTCAATGAACTTTTCCGCACAATGCGTCATGATCTGGTCGTGATTTGCTTTTGAAAATGTCTTTACTGTCTCGACATAGCGCTTGACCTTCGCCAGACGTGCGCGATGTTCGCAAAATCTTCGTGAAACATCGAACAGACCCCGAAGCTTCTTCGGAGAATGTCTCGTGCATGTTTCCCGATATTCTCCGATAAATCTTTATAATGCAGTGCCTTTTTATGTCTTTATTGGCAGTTGAAATACAGAAGACGGTATAGCAGTACGTATAGTATTTAGTGTTTTTTGTTTTGTTTTGAGTTTTAAAAAATCGAGAAACTTAAGTTATTGGACTGTAATAATCGAAATGCGTTTCATGTACGTCAAAGGGATCATTCGACATTTATTTTAGCATCTTCCGTAGCTGAATGTTATTGCTATTTATTTTCGAACGTAAAAGCAAACATCCGGCATTTATTTTATCATCGTACGGAGTTGAATACTATTGTTATTCATTTCCGAACGTCAAAGCAAACATCAAACGCTAATTTCCGCTGAACCATCGAACGCATCAATTCGAAATTTAAAAGCAAACTTCCGACAGTTATTTTAGCATCGTATGGAGCAGAATATTACTGTTATTCACTTCCGGACGTAAAATCAATCATCTGACATTTATTTCAGCATCTTCCGGAGCCGAATGTAATTGCTATTTACTTTCGAAAGTAAAAACAAGCATCTGACATCTATTCTATTTAATCATGGTACAAATACGGTGTTGAATATCATTGTTATTCATCTCCGGACGTGTAAGTGACCATTCGACATTCATTTTAGCATCTTCCGGAGCTGAATGTTATTGCTATATATTTTCGAACGTAAAAGCAAACATCCGGCATTAATTTCATCATCGTACGGAGTTGAATACTATTGTTATTCATTTCCGAACGTCAAAGCAAACATTAAACGTTAATTTCTCAATCGAACGCATCTAAATGTTACTGTTATTCATTTCAAAATTTGAAAGCAAACATCCGACAGTTATTTTAGCATCGTATGGAGCAGAATATTACTGCTATTCATTTCCGAACGTAAAAGCAATCATCTGACATTTATTTCAGCGTCTTCCGGAGCCGAATGTAATTGCTATAATCCTTACTTTCGAATTCAAAAACAAGCATCCGACATTTATATAAATCATGGTACAAATACGGAGTTGAATATCATTGTTATTCATCTCCGAACGTCAAAGTGACCATTCGACATTTACTTTTATGGAATAGCATCTTCCTGAGCTGAATGTTATTGTTATTTTTTTTTCGAACGTAAAAGCAAACATCCGGCAGTAATTTTATCATCGTACGGACTTGAATATTATTATTATTCATTTCCGATCGTCAAAGCAAACATTCGACATTCATTTCAGCATCTTCCGGAGCCGATTGTTATCCTTATTTATTTCCAAACGCAAAATCAAATACCTGACATTAATTTCAGCACCGTACGGAGCTTAATCTTACCGTTATTCATTTCTTAAAGTATAAGCAAAGATCCGACATTCATTTTAGTATCATACGGAGTCGAATATTACCGTTATTCATTTCCAAAATTAAAAGCAAACATCTGACATTTATTTAAGCTTCTTACGGAGCCGATTGTTACCGCTGTTCATTTCCAAAAGTAATGGCAAACATCCGACTTTTTTCGCGGGCCACCAAAATCTTCATTTCTGAAATTTTGGTTTTTATGTTCTTCTCAGCTGGACATCAAGGATACAAGGGATATTAGGGTTAACTTGTATTCGACCCTCGGGAGTATTTTATTACAAAAGTAGGGTTTGTTTGTCCTTCGCTTATTTATCGAAGAATGAAAGAATGCTTCACTCAATGTTTGAATGACGTGCGGGGAAAAAAAACTTCGACTTGTGCGATGAAAATTACATGTATTTACACAAATCTGGACTCGAAATTATCTTCGACATAGGCAAAATTCGACTTGTAAAACTTCGACTTGTGCAAGATTATTTTAAAGAAATAAGTAAAGAGAAAATCGGGACTTTTCTGGAGCTTCGACTTGGCCGAGTTTTCGACTTACGTGAGGTCGACTTAGGCGAGGTTGACTGTATATATATATATATATATATAAATTGAAACAGTTCTTTGCTCAGTTTTCACTATATATAATATATATATATATATATATATATATATATATATATATATATATAATATATTATACATATATACATAATATATAATATATACATTATATACATTGTATTGTACAGCACACAACACACACATCCACTCAACATACCTGCCAATAATGACATCAAAACACATTGACTTGCCTTCCTCTTTCACGTTATATTTCACTTGATAAACATATTCACAGTTTTGATACCCATTTAAAACACTTTCAATCAAATAAACTTTCTTTAAAATAGGTACCTGATGTAATCTGTGACTTTGTAGGAACTCTCAGTTGCCACTTCATGTACCTGTTTAGTTTTTTTTTTTATAATGGGTTTTATAATCAACATTGCTGACAATGCTGCTAATGTTTTGTGAGAAGGAAATATGAAGCAACTCTGCATGCAATCTGAATACAATTGTAACTAGAAATGTCGCTATGGCGACTGGTATGCCTCCGCCATAATGCATGGTTCTCCAAATAGGTCTATAGCACAATGCCTTGACAATGTGTGATGACAGTTTCACATAACTGGCAAAATATGAAAGTGACAGGTTTGTCACACATGCATTGAATGTTCACTTTCTTCGAACTAGGTTTATTTGGATGAATGGCTATACTGTCTAATAAGAGTGCAGGTATTTGGGGATTTGTACCCAACTTTTGACCCTTTTATAAGTTTAAAGATGTGAAATTTAACACTTTCACTTGACCTTTGACCTTTTGGCCTTTGACGTTTTGGCAAGAAACTTCTTAGAGTATCTGTATTGGGTAATACATGCATACACAAAGAAACGAGAAAGAAAACAGAGCAATGTTGACATTGGTTCACTTCCATCACATACATTGCTCTGAGGGATTGATTTCAAAACTTTGGGACAACCCATTTTATTGTGCACACCTTAGTGTGGGGTTAGGGTTACAGAAACCTCTTCATTAATTTATGTCAGATTACATTCAATATGCAGAATGAATGATGATAAATTGTTGTTGATCAAGTCATTTTTAACTCATTGTTTTCACTCAAAAGAACTTTATCGTTGGGGGTAATATTTTCTCTGCTTTTTCTGAACTTATCTCTCATCCTCTATCCAATCTCGTGTTGAAATAAATTAAAATACATAGAATGAGGATGAAGTGCATTGGTAGGGGCACAACCACTGCAGCCAGGGGACTTTTATCCATGGACTTTGTGATTGTCAGCCCCTACTAGTTGACTGACAAAAGGTCACACGACCAAGATTGCATATCTAGACTTTGAATGATTGGCACCATGTTGTGTTAAGAGTCTGTTCCTGTAGGATACCAAGCCTGTGTCATGACTTTCCTTTCTTTCCTTTCTTTGGCACTCCCTTCTTCACTCCAGCTGAGTCCTTCGGCATGAGGAATCCAACCTGCTGGTCTGTGATTGGTCGATTGATCACCAGGACACGCCCCAGGTCAGCCATCGTAGCAGCCGATCCCTTCAGCAGCATACCGCCTTTCTCTGACACCAGCAGAACTAAGTTCTTCTCCTTAGCATTGGACGCAGCCAGTTGTTTCATCTGCCTGCTGGCTTCTTGAAGGGCCGTGGACTTTGTCGCAGGACCATCAGGCGAGGACTGTTTTGCTTTTCTTTTGGATGACGCCTCCTTCTTCTTGTTTGACTCTATGTTGGTTAGCATGCGGGACACGCCACGAGTTACAGCTCTACCTGGAGTCATTATTGGCTTCCGCTCAGTTCTGCCTGGCAGGACTCCTTTGTGTTTCACCGTGTCATGCTGTGAGATTTAGGATAAAATCAGTTTTGAGTCACAACAAAGGAGTCGTTGGTCACAAAATAACAATTTTTTTTTCTTCAAATACTTTCTTTAAGAAAACTGTTCAGCATTTTGAATTCATTATAGGAAAGTATAACACAGGAAATGTATTGTTGCACTGTCCCATATGCACACTATTCACATGGGAATCATAAACCGTATAGAGCCCATATCAGGTGTTCAATATGATGCATTGATGTATGCCAGAGTTTACATAAATGATTTCTCATCATGGCTGTGTAAGTTTGCATGGGCAGTAAGCAAGAAAACTGTGAGTAATTTCCTGAATATAGCCTTTTAATGTAAAATTTTTTGGTGTGCTTAACATAAATACTAACAGAAAGCTTGCACTCAACCCAAAATCTTGTATTAGATTATGGACAAGTACACAATTTTCTCAATGTGCAATAAACTGGACGCTGTGATAACCCAACAACATTGTGATGAAAGTATTATTGTTCTATCCAACCAATTTTACTGCAGATGAGTACTTTCTATTACAAATTAACTGTAGACTGTTTTCACAACTACTAGACCTACAATCACTTTGAGTTTAAGCTGTGTGTTGTTTCTAATGCTTACATTTATCGCATACTGTAAAACGAGGAATGCTCGTATGCATTTCAATTTTTCAAAATTTTTGCGAGAGCCAAGATTCACAAAATTAAAATGCATGTGAACATTCTTGTCTACACTATATGCATTGAATGCCAGTGACAATCTGCAAAAATTTCATGCCACAAGAATATCTTGTTTTACAGTATACTGCGGTTTTTGATGTCTGGAAAAACAAGCCAAAAATAACCCTCAACACTCTAATCTCAAGTTGAGTGCATGTAAGGTTAGAGCTAAACATGTACAGTGTACCTTAGGGCTGCTTGCTTGAGGTGCTGTGACTACAAGGACAGTGTCTTGTGAAAGGAGCCAGGAGACATCTTTTCTCCCATCCTTGTTGGCTGTCAACCTCAGCTGCTCTATCTCCGCCTCCCTGGTCCTCCTCTCCTCTTCCTGTCTCTGCTGCTCTGCTTCTGCTTCTCGCTGTCTCAGCTCTTCAGCCTTTCTCTTCTCTACCTCCTCCTCCTCCCTTCTCCTCCTCTCCTCCTCCTCCTCCTTCTCTCTCTCCAGACGTTCCCTCTCCTCTCTCGCTCGCTCCTCCTCCTCCTCCTTCTCCTGCTTTGTGAGGACAGTGAAGTTCTGCAGGGCCTTGCCGAGGTTGGCTGTGGAGTCAGCTCGTTGGATCTGCTGGATGAAGTGGCGGATGGGATCGGTGAGGGAAGACAGGTTGGCCTCCACCACTTGAGACAACTGCTGCATCGTTTCCGTCAGCTGTTCATGGATTATCTTCTCTCCTGCAAGATGAAAATGGCAACATTAGTGTGGTATTCTCAGGCACAGAACAATCCCACAGTTCGTTCTACTTTTATAAACTGCTGAAACATCAGCTGGAGATAAATATATACAATATACTGACAACAGATAACACTGCTGTAATGTAAAAGCCTTTTAAAGCCTTGTATACACACCACATACACACAAGCCGAGCCGCTTTTTAGCGAATCTGACGAATGGCTGAGGCCTGAAAGTTTACCAAAGGGGCTCATGCATTTTAAGAGCGGTGTCATTTCAATTCTGTTGTAACTTTAAGTCACTATCCCCACCATGATTATGAATTTGAGCTCCCTGCCGCAATTATATATCTCTCTACATATGATTTCTTAAATGTTACTGCATAGTGGTAGAAATCTCGAAAATGGTGACTTAAGAGTGATCATCTGCTTCAAAATCTGAACTCACACAAGTGTGCACAAGCTTTCATATTCTTCCTGTACAGATACACATTTTGGGTTGGTAACTTCCTCTGGTTCTCAAATACAATTTTCCGCGCAAACCGAGTAATAGGCACTCACCAGTAGCCACCTTGTAGATCTGGTACTTCTCCTGCCCACAGTGGAAAGGCAGCTTGCAATTACTGGGCAGGTTGTAGTACTTGAAGACAGCAGCCATGTGAGCACAGAAGTAGCCCATCTTGCCAGAAACACAGGAGCACACACCCAGAGTGGTATTCACTGACAGCAGACCGAGGGCGCTCTTCGTCTTACTCTTAGGATTCACCAGAAAGTCTGTATCACTCAGCTATGGCAGGAAAGAGGGCGATATATTGCAAAAAATAAATGTGACATGTCAAATTCATGAAATTCTTGCATCAAGTGTTTTTATTGCAACTAACAGACAAATTGCCCTACAAATTTACGTCAATGTAGGCCAATTTGACGATCAGTTGCAAAGACACATCAACTGCTCATGAAAGCACAGGTATAACACAACCCTTGTTGAGTGAAACTGACTCACAGAAATAATGATTGAGAGCAGTATGTTCTTCTATGACATTCAAGACAGGCATGCAAAAGAAAAAACCTGAAAACGTGAAAACGAAGGTGAAGAGATTGAAGAAAATAAGGAGAGATAGAGAGTGACAGAAAGGAAATGTAATGTATAACAATGTACATGAGGGTAATAGGGATGTAACGAAACCCAAATTATCATATTCTTGTTGCAGAGGAGTGCATGATACCAGGTACATATATGCCCCAGAAGACATTTGAGACCAATAAAAGCCTGAGAATAGACTCACCTGTTTAATGCCATCTCTAGGGATGGTGGTGTCAAAGAAGACGGGAGTGAAGGAGACATTGGAGGGAACATTCTGGCATCCACTCACCAAGTTCTTCTCATACACAGCATCCACACCATAGAGGAGAAAGTGAGTCATCTAGGGGTAGGTCGAGAGCGAGTCAATAAAATTAACTCAAAGAAATTCCCCACTTCGTGATCAACTACTGTCTAATTAACAAAATAAATTTGGAGGGGCAGAATGATTAACTTGGAGGCAGTCTGAATAATGCCGAGCTTGAAAGAAGGTGATAAGAGCTGTCAGGGTATGAAACTTAAAGTGAATACGAGGCATGATAAATTCAGTGACTAAAAAGAACCTTGACTGCTGCCTACTGTCAAAGTTGAGAAGATGTTTGTTAAATATAAGACTTGATACAATCGATAAAACCAAGAAATGGAAAAATCTAAGTTTAACTTCATTCTTAACTTGTTGTATTCTAAAAACATGTGTACCTGAGTAATATAGGACATACTTCTTTAATGCAGCATGGATGCTTGACAATTTCAGTTTGAACACTCACTATAACAGCACAACACTAACTTACCTCATTCTAATCATCCTGCTTTTCTTTATCTGTTTCTTCTTTCTCTCCACTCAAGCAGAAACACAAAACATCATTAGCAATGATTGCAACTTCTAAATTATCATCAGCATCACAAAAAAATCACAATCCCCAATGTGCCATCATCAATCATTCACCATTTCTTTCTCATCATCATTTCTCATCTGTCACCATGACATCATCATACCAACTCACCTGCAGGATGTTGAAGTGCCTGCCTTTCATGAGCACACGATCCCGGAGGCAATTCATGACCTTCTCCCAGGGTTGGACACCTACCCCCATCCTGTGGATTGGGTGATCGGCTGGCAAGGACCACTCGCTCCACCGGTTCACGATGGCATCTATGACATAAGGAGCAAACTCACGGTGCCTGGATGTGGGGTAAGAGAGAGGGTCAAATGATAATGCTTCATGCCACCATCTCTTACATCTGAAAACTATTTACTGCCATGTTCCATGGAAATATCGTAAACAATGAGTAAATCTGATATTGCATCATAACATCACCAAAAGTCATTTTTATAAGATTTTTTTTTTTAAAGTTAGTGTGTCCAATCTTAAAACCAGATATTCTCAGCTTAAAAACAGCAGAGGAGTTAAGAAAGTGGCATTAGCTGCCATGCAAAATAAAAACTTAAATTTGGGGGGGATGATTTCACTGGCATTGTAAATGAACCCCAGAGAAAGGAGAGTACTGCTGACACTTACTTGTCATTGATTTCACTGCCAAGAATTTTGAGGTGCACAGTGTGTATTTCCTCTGCCGACTGGCATCCCACCAGCTCTCTAATGAGATTCAGTTTAGCAGACATGTCCCCAGGTTCCATGCGTCTCTTGGGGTCCACCAACCACCTCCATGCCATAAGGATCAGATGGTAGGGGCTGATATGAACGATACTATTGGGAAACGTGGCCTGGACAATGTCACCTTTGAAATGTTCCTCGTCTGTGAGGAAGTAGGTGGGGCCGTCACGCCCACGCCCACCAAATGCCTCTTCTGGAATCAGCATCTTGAAGAGTTCCAAGCCCTGGGTGATGAAGACTTGGTCCATGGAAGAGAGGACCAGGAACCCCAGGGGCACACCACCAGCACTGCTTGGAACCATGAAGGAAATCACATAGCACATACCCTGGCCGAAGCTCTGGAACGTCCCATCCAAAATACAGACCTCACCACTCATGGTGCTCTCGGCATGTGCCCTCCGCATCAGCGGCGTACAGATGGCTATGATCATGTCATCCCGATCACCAGTGATTCTTGCAAGATGAGCTTGTGCAGGATGGGTCTCCATAACATGCTTGGATACCAGCTTCTCCAAGTCTTCATACAACTCCTTCAGGTTCACTGTACTTTCCCTCTTCTTGTTGTTCCCAGGAATTCGCTTTTTGCGACCGTGTGCAAAGAAGTCCCTGTGAGTCTCCTCCTCCTCCCCACCGTTTGTCATCTCAGACAAGACTGCACTGTTGTCCAGCTGAGAGCTCTCATTGGGCATTTCTGAATCGGTCACTGCTGGAGATTCATCCACAGGCAGCATGGAGGAGTTTGGTCTGGCCGAATCACTGTTGACTTCCTCACTGACCGCTGGAAGTAGTACAAATTGAATGCATTCTTCAGTTACACTTTGACTCTTTGTGTTTTTTGTACATAATATCTTGTTTACAGTTACAAAAACAATTCCGTAAATCAATGTGTCACAAATAACTCTGCACACCAACATTGTGGATCTATCAGACCCTTTACATGCAATTACAAAGGAGTTACATATTACTTGCATTAACAACAACCGCAGCATTATTTACACCTCCAACAACTCCTTACATCATTACAATCTCACATTATCCCTACAGAAAATATAGTCTACATGTCTCTGTCGTTTCATGAGCATGACATCGCTCATGTTGCTGTACCTTTATCATCCATGTCAAGATAAAGCGTCCTCAGCACTGCAATGAAATCTTTGATAATACAAGGTACTGACTCACTGGCAATGCACTTTAACTTAAACGCAACTTTTCAGCAGCACAAGACAAATACTGAAGAAATATGAAATTATACAAATTCATTTCCAAAGCTATACATGATGAGGTAAAACCTGTTTCACAGACATTAAAGAATAGGACCATTCCCAACATCATCATTGTCAACACTATTGATACCATTATCAGTAGCATCATCATACTTATAATCATTACCATTATAACCCTCATTAATGATGAAGATTTTGATCATCATGAAGATCATCAACAGTATCCTATCATCACCATCATCATTGTGAGCATCACATCACCAGCATTATCATCAACCCCTCTCACCGTCAGAGTCTAGCCTCGGCTTCTTCACAGGAGACACTTCCCCTTCGTCTTCTTCCATGATCACATCAGTGCCCAGTCTGTCATTGATGGTTGCCGGGGACGATGAGGATGTGTCTATGTGGGGCGGGGTGGTGGTGTCGACAGAGGCCAGCACAGGGCCGTTAGACATGACGCCATTCTGCATTTTCTTAACTTTGAGTGGCTTCAGCATGTGAGGCTTTCGTTCCCTCAGCATCCTGTAGAAAAGTCTGCACAAAGATGGCGACAATTTGGATATAAATGAATTATTTTGAATATCAAACATTGTCCCATGAATAAAAAATGCCATGCAGCACATATCAACCACTTGTCCATATTATCTCAACAATCATACAATCTATTTCAATGATATAATTCCATATCTCTTCAATGGAATACAATACACTTCAAAGAGTGCAAACACTGTAGACACACAAAGGCAATTTACACAAAATGACATTCTTGAGGCCAGACCACTATTTTTTTTTTCACCCAATAAACATATCACTTACTATTTGTATCCATTGAATACATAACATCAATACTTTTGAGAAAGAAATAAGGCATAAAAACACAACAGAACTTGCTTCATGTTCCACAATCAGTACACAATCTTAACTTCATTTCTCTTTATTTGAAGTGTATTTTATTTACAGTGGTTCACCACCTATGACTACCAGTGGTCAACAAGTGGTATCAATCTACCATACCATGCCATTTAAAGAAATGACATTTACTGTGTTCACCAAATTTCAGTAAAACTGCATCCACAAGTGCAGTATGATTATGAATCTATGATATCAAACTCTACAACAGATTTAGATTAGCACACCTGAATGTTAGGATATATTGGACAAGTGTACAGTCTTCCCCTTTTCTTGCATTCTCCTCATTTCTCCTGAAGTTTACTTGTTACCATCTGGAGGACACCGTTTCTACTTCAACAGTTTCTAGTTTCACTGTTCTACTGATTCACTGTTCGACTGTCACCTCTCCCCTCACTGATTCAATAATCTATTGAATTGAAATGACCTTGCCCTATCAGAGACGATACTAGTAGTTTTTGCTTTGTTTTCAAGATGCAAGGGTGAAAAGCAAAAAGTTGCATTTTTTAAAACTCATACACATAAGTGATGTTCCTACAGAAGAAAGTGTAATGAAGTTTTACAAAGGGTCATACCTGTAGATGAATCCAATGTCAGGGGTATATGCTCTGTCAAGAATCATCTTTTCAAAGTCAGCCCCATACTCTGCCCAACGCTTCCACGTGACGAAGCTGTGGGCGGTGAGCGCAGAGTGTCCCGCTTTGAACAGGTCGATGTAGAAGCTCTCCACCTCCTTGTCCACAGAGCGAAAGCGGAGTGCATACTCACTCTGAGTTTCATGGTTGTGGGTGTGGCTGATTGAAACCATAGCAGGGTAATCAGGCATGTGCACATCTCTTGCCCTGGGAATACAATGGAAATTCTCATGTAAGGGATACTACATCTACAAAAAGAGCAGGAAATTTACAGAAAAGTGCAAATATCATTGATGCAGACAATAGACGTAATGGTACATCACGCCTTAGTCAGCCTTGCACAAGTAAAAAAAAAAGACTCAGATGAAGGATGGATATAAACATGTGTCAATTCTATTGTGTAAGTCAAAATTCTTAAAGTCAAAGGATTTTCTTCAGTCTCTTTGGATTCAACATGGGTGGGGTTAACTGTATTATCTTCCTCATATTGTGTTATGACTGAAAAATGATCTTGCAGAAAATCTTGCACAGACATCTTTCGGTACATCCAGAAGGGTATTCATAGTTGCATAGAATTCTACATATTGGTATGACCTTACTGTAATGTGTAAACTCTGATTGGCTTTTCCCTTCAATGCAATGTAAACCCCAAGTTCTCTATTTACGGTAGTTCTTTTTACTCAGAGTCATGTACATCCTTACGGGGGAGAACCAAGCCAGAATATTCATCTTTCTTGAAAGATAGATGTTGCGGAATATACAACACTTTGACAACTTGCACCAAACACTAATTACAGTCAACTACAAAGAGTCCCAAACCTGCTGGCTCTGCGCTTAGATATCCCTTTGACGTGAACTCTGATGGCGACGTTCATCTTTGCCGGGCAGCCAGTGTGCTGGCTCCCTCTCCAGGTCAAGCTGTGCTCAATTTGCCTTTTTGTTGCCTGGCTCTTCCTAAAGAAGATGTTGTGCTTGCACTTGAAGTGTTTCTACAACGAAGAGGCAAAAGAAATATGAGTGGATGGAGGAAAGACACAGACTGTGGCCAATCACTGCATTCTCTTCACTACAAACAGCTCATTGGATACTCACTGTAGCCTCTGGCAGTCATTTACCTACCCATTCTACTAGCATTTGAATGATTTCTCTCTTCACTTGGCTGCAGTATAAGACTCACTTGTCTGGAACAGTGCCACAGTCTCTATGCAAAGGCCATTGCAGTACAACAGGACTGCAAGATAATACAGTCCCTAATACTCAAATTAGTTTCTGGACATACATGTACATGTACAGTCAAACCTGTCTATAGCAGCCACCCAAGGTAGACAGAAAAAGGAGCCGTTACAGACAGGTGGCCACTATAGACAAGTGGTCACACAGTCAGGTTTGACTATACCAATCGACAAAGAGATCAAGCAAGCAGAATAACATTTTAGCACAGAAAGCACAGCATGGGCCATGGATAGCTAACTGCTGAACACTCAGTGAAAGCATACCTGGTACAATATCCGTACTGCTTTTGACTTGCGATTGCCATGACCAATGCGCCAACCAGTAAAGCTCTCTCGCTGGTATTCCTCAATCCAATCGTTCATGGCCTGCTCGGTGTCAATGCGCAGACGTATCCCAATCTTGTAGTGCTCTGGGTGGCAGGGGTCAGGAATCTCGATGGCACATATGTGGTAATCATAGCCCTTTGGCAGCAATGCCTAGAGTAAGAGCAATTAAATTAAAGATGGAATAAAATTCCAAACTATGTGCGGATTGAGAAAATGCAAAAACATGTTACAAAACGCATCAGTAAATTTTGAATAAAAGCTGATGATCCACTCAAAAGTTACAAAATCTGATGATCCATTCAAAAGTTACAAATCGTTTTAGTTTTGGTTCAGCCACAGCTGGTTATCAAGACAACAATTAATGATGTCACAGGAGGACAATGATGGATAAAAGGGAATTCCGCAAAGGATTTGCTCATTAGGATTTGCTCAGATTTTCACTACTCTAGCTCATACCACTGAGCTTTGCTTCAAAGTACGTTTATCACTGTAAAACGAGGAATGTTCGCGTGCATGTCAATTTCGCAAATTTCGCGAGAGCCAAGATTTGTGAAATGAAAATGCACAAGAAAATTCTTGTCTACACTATTTGCATTGAATGTTAGAGGCAACTCACTAAAATTTCATGAGGCAAAAAAGGCCGTCAGCCCCAATTCGCAAAAATTTCATGTCGCGAAAATATTGTGTTTTACAGTATGGATGGAGGTACATTCAGTCAGCCACTACTCACCCAAATATGTGGATGCGTTTTGTCAACATTTTGCAGGCCTCCTTTGCACACAGCAGACATGCGCATAGCAATGTGGCTGTCACCATGGTAAGTTCCCATCTCTCCATCAACAGAGAAGATCTCTGGTGTCATGTTTGTGGTATCCTGCTGTTTCTCCCCACCCGTGGTCCAGACTGAACTATTGATGTTTTCTGACTCAGCTGCCACGGTGTTTCCCTCCTCAAGGGAAGTTGGGTCTTCTTCTGGAGATGTCATTGTTTTGGTTGTTGTTGTTGCACATGCAGACATACAGATACAGCACAACCACTCAGTTGACCATCCTAAATTTGACCAGGAAGCAAATACAACAATAGCTCAAATTACATCATCATGAATCAAAGCCAATAATACAAACTAGTTTGCTAGCCATGTGCACGTGAAGTACACATACAACATAGTTTCAAATACAGCTTATGGTATATCACCAATGTGGACAGTGACAGTATGTAGGCATACAGACAGGTGTAGACTCTCCAGAGCATCTACTCAGTATCGCATGATGGAAGTTATTATTTGATATCGAAAATGCAGCCAGTAAAAACTGATTCACAGCTCTTGACCAATGAGACTGCAGAATTTTCTTGACCCATTTTAAAGACTCTCTGATCAAGAGTCTGGCTCTTTCTCCTCTGAAAAACAGACTTGCAACATAATGGTATTCTGGGCTCTACCCCTCCATTCTAGTTACAAAAGTCTGGATCAAATCAGGATCACATGACATCGTATTAATTTAATAGATCTAACAGTTTGTTAGTTTAGAGTAGGCCTATAGCTAACTGCGACCAGCCCCAACGTGCAGCGCAGCGTGTTGGGGCTGCGCCGTTTTCGCATTCAGATCTTAATGTTGTACAAAACGGGTGCCGTTCCGGCGCTCTATTTCCTTAATTTTTCAACAAAAACTACTAGGAATACTTACATGGGTCGATTAAACCTAAATGATTCAAATCGGCGACTGTTTGATGCATTTTGTTACTCATGATGCAGAAAATGTTGTCTTATAAGGCGAATTATCTTCAGCTCACCGATGCTCACTAACGTTGCATGCTAGCCTTTTGTCAAGGCCCTCTTGCTGTAACGGACGAGCGAAGGGACGAGCGAAGCGAGTCGCGCTACCTTACTCGGTTGGGCTCTCTACACCATACAGCGAGAGGGCCTTGACAAAAGGCTACGTATTACTCTCTACATGCGCAGATGCTTACTAATGGATATACACATTCAAAATGGTAGCACGGCTCTCCCACTAGGGCAGGCCGCTTACTCCTAAAAAATGTGGAAAATTTTGCAGTTTCCAGATAAATTGGTGAAAAGAACCAAGGCAATGGGGTAATGTATATTTCATTTTTTATTGTCACTGTGTTTATGATAGAAATTTACCCATGATTTATTCGTGAAGTCGCCGTATGTGGCAATAGGGAGTTGTTCGTGATTCTCACTTTAGCGAAACTGCGAGGTAGCCGCCAGGACCCCGCCGCATCATAGCGGCGCGGTCTCCGGGGCTAGCCTATAGCCAGAGATTTAACACATCTAGAGAAGATGGTCTAATTTAAATTTACATTGTATATAAATTAGAGCATGTATGTAGACGGACCCGGATGTCATAATCATGAAAATATGTCACAATCATGAAAACTCTTACCAAATCTACACAGCCCTAAAACATGGTCAAAAGAAATTACTGTAGACTGCACTTCGCTGTTTGAGGGTCAAATTCAAAGTTCAGTGTTTGGATGACCTGGCCTTAACAGGAAAATTAACATGTGGGACTACAGCTTGCTACTTTCTACAGAGCCACACACATGCACAGAATAGTCAATATTTATGACCTGACAAAAAGCACAAATGCATATCCATTAGAAGTATGTTTGTTTCTTGTACCTTCTACGAGATGCTTTTTCACTCCAGCTAGTCTTAAATTACGTTGATTGGGCGAAACCACGGGCCGCAACTGCTTGCTTCAAACTTCTCTGGCGTTTGTGAGTATTTTGTAGACTACCTTCACTAAACTCGCTGCAATGTGCCGCCGCCTGGCCGCTGCTGCTAGGCGCACATTACCATCAATGTACCGGTATCTGACGGGCCAGAGCCAGCAGACCGAGCTTGAGCTAGCAGCGGATCAGAGGCATGCATATCGAATCGGGATTCGTGTACGCGGTCGGTACGCGTGCATTTACTATGCGAGATGATGATTGTGTACCTTGAGTAGGCAGTGCAGTGGGATGAGAGGATTGCCTAGAAGGACGGGATCATCCGACGATTTGCATCACCCAATCTTCTTCATCAAGCAGGTAATGCAGGTCTCAAGAGAGTTTTTTTTTTTCAAAATAAAAATAATTACACCCAATTTTAATCGTTTATGGTCAAATATTTCTTGGAGACTCGGTTGCGCCTCCGACCCGAGCTGAGATAGTGCCGTGGTCCCAGACACTGACATACATGTTTGACAACATCCTTCATCCTCAAGAGCAATCCCATGGGCCCGTACCGTAATTGACTTAATTAACTCCTTGACTACATAATTACTTTGATCATTTATCCCAGAAAGATCTGTATTTATGTAAAAGTACTGTTTCTATTACATATCACCAATATCTAATTGTTATAGATATAGTGTTTTACCATTATTCCATTAACAATAATTTGGTATTTTTCATAATTAACATAAACTAAAAATAATTGAATTAAAACAAAAATGGGATGCATCACTATCACTTCAGTTTCGTTTGTTTACTAATACTGATTGATATTTGTAAAGCAAATTGGACAATATAAGAAATGGTAAACCGGCCTATATTTGGCAGAGAAAGACATGAAATGATTGATGTACATACAAACATGTATCTGTACTACCACTGTAAGGTCTACTATTGGTAAGTCTATTACCGGTATATATTCTGTTTCGATGTAGGCCCTAGTCTAGGCATACATGCCAGTAAGTTTGTGTATTAGGACACCAAACTGTAAAAGGTAAACCGGGCTGGACTACAATTTGTACAGTATGAACGTTTGAATGTTGGTTTAACATAATACAAAATCTTCATCTATAGGCATAATTTTGATTCAATTTAATGCCAGTTGCAGTGATATTCATTTTCAAGTGTCAAAGGTCACGACTCGAATGAACATCGTCGGTAGTTCCCCCCCCCCCTTCAATTTCATTGATGGGAAAAAAAAAAACCTAGTGAAGGAGTATGAAATGGAAGAAAGAGAGAGATGGGAGAACTCTAAAATCTTGATCCATAGAGGTAGTGAGGAAGCAGAGACTAAATGCAATGTTTTGACTAGATTTCTCATTGAAAGTGTTTAGATTGTGTATAAGAAGAGGGAGAGAGAGTGCTGGAATGTACAGGCAAAATGATTAATTTGATGAAAGAAAAGAAAACATAAGAGAGATTAATTCTGATTCACAGAGAAAGAGGGAAAAATATGAAGGTAGATACATTGTAGTATAAGTAGTCTGATCGAGGAAATTTAGGAATTTGACCTTTAACATATATATATATATATTTATATATAATGAATGATGACTGTACATGTATACATTTGAATTCCATGTGTTGCTCCTGTGCAGCTGTGCTGAGATCAAAGGTCACAAACAATGAGATGTGTCAGTTTTTGTAATTACCTTCTTTTTTATTTTCCCTATTTGCTCAGTGTGTACCATGTTAGAGTGACAGAATATGATTCTCATCTGAACACATTGCATGAGTAAAGTTATTAGCAACGTAAGAAGGAATAGGAAACTAAAAAAGGCAAAACAAAGAAAATTAGTTTCATTTGGTGTTGTTTGGCTCTGATTCTAGGCGATGGAAAACTCTAATTCCATTCAGACTCTCAAGTTGTGATATTTTGGTTGACCATTTTCATTCTGTTTCAGAAAGAAGTCCTCAATGAAGTCTGTGACAGAATGACTACACGAAAGGACTGATAGGATGGCTTCAGATTTGTCAGAGGGTCAGGGGAGTACCCTGCCTGCAGGGACCACCCCCTTCTCATCGGTCCAAGATCCCAACAACACATACCCATCGCTGCAGCTCCTGACATCTCAGCAGGGTCTCATTGACCCCATGGCCAGCGTGAGTTCCACTCAGCTCATCCCGTTCACAGCTGTGTCTCAGGTTGCTACCTCACAGATGGGGTCGTCTCCCTCCATAGCATCGTCGAGCATCGCAGGGCAGTCGTTGAGTGCGCACCCTGAACTGACATTCAATGAGGAAGCTCTCTTCTATGTGTCCCAAACATTGCAAGGGTTGCCCTCTCCGCTGCAACCTTCAGCCGCCTCCCTGGTAATGTCAGCTCAAGAACCGCCCATGTCATCTTCTAATTCAGAAGTACTGGCATCATTGCAGTCACCCATAAATTCATCTTCTCTACTCACACCTTTGACATCATCACAGCTCATGCTGGTATCCTCTGCGCAGTATCTGCCTTTATCATTGCCTCAGGTGCCCCCCAAATCCTCCAACCTAACAATGACTTCAGCAAGTTTGGCTACAGAAAGTCAGTCATTGATCCAGACTCCTCAGCTGTCCAATATAATGTGTCACCAACCAGCTACCATTGGTGAGCATAGACTCTCAGTATCATCTGTGTCAGACCCCAAGGTAGCCACCCCCTCTCTGGATGAAACCCCCCATCAGGAACCTAGTGGTATATTGCAGTCAGACCTGGATGCTCCTCTGGAAGACTTGATGCAGTCTGCAGCCAGCGACAGAAACATCTTGGAACAAGTGACTGGTGACATGCGTGCTGATGTCCTCTGCCTTGATCTCAAGCAGGGTAGTGAGAAGAATTTCCAGACAGACTTAGACAGGACTGCAGGCAGTCTTGTGCCAGGAAATGACTTAGGGACAGCATCAGTCTGCGATGCTGATTATCCTGATGCACTAACGGAGGAGTGGTCTCAGTTATTCAAGGAAAAGATAACTCCATACTTTGGTGAGTTATAGTTTTCTCTCAGATGCCCTATTTGATGTAATATTTAATTTCCCCTCCCTCATGTTGGCTGTTTGAGCATGATGTTGTGTATCTGTTATGGTGTTGTTCATATGGCAGATGGCTGGTTGTTGACATTTTCCCGTAGCTTTCTCTGAGTTATTAAACTTGACAACCAGATAATGAGTAAGGAGAATCAAGTATATTCACAATATGAATGAATAGTTGATGAGATGGCAGATGTCATTATTTGGGTTTGAATGATATGCATACTTAATTTTGTATGCCTTATATATAGATTATAAGTAGTTGACACATGCATGTTTGTAGGTAACACATAGTTTAATCATCATAGACTCTCGTAAGGCAATTTAATTTCCTTTCAAAAGATTTGTGTTTGATTTCCCTGTGATTTCTTTTGACATCATATGTTGGTATGGAAATTTGCAATGTCAGTGCAGATTAGTAACAGTAGTTTTATGTTGTAATTTCTTTGTCACTTATGAATGATAAGCAATTCAATAAATTTGAAATAAAAAATTAGTAATCATGGATTCGTAAAAATTTAGATTCAAGTTATAAATTATGTGCTAATAAGACTGAAACGTAAATAAGGGCTAAACTGTCAAGCTTCCAGGTCATTGGATAGATTGGCAGAATAAACAAGTGTTCTAAATTTTACAAGCTAAATCAAATCTAATTTTGTTTTCAATAACCATAAAGCATTAAATCCATTCACTGCTTTCAGTCTCTGCAAGTAGGTGAAACACTAGAGTGTTTTCAAAGTGAAGTTCTTTTTTTCTATCTTTGAATGTCCATGTAAATGTAAGCTCAGTCTTCATGGATCACTATATGAGAGAGTAAATTTCAAAAAAAGTATTGTATTTGTAAACAGCAGTGATACAAAGACAGCAGATCATTGAAAATTTGTGCCCATTAAGACTGCCAAAAACAACAACCTGACAACAATGTCTACATATATGTGTCAATGTAAATCAACTTCATGGATGTACACAATGAAGCAATTTGATAACTTTGAGATGAATGTTTTGTCAGGTGAAATACAGAAATAGAAAAAGAGAATTTTGAATTTGTTTGGACGGAAACTGTGCTATGATAGTAAATAGTCATCTATTATCATCTTTATGACAGCAAAACAATAGCATATATTGGTATGATAAGTTTTGCTTCTTTTCCCTCTGCCCAGGTTATGTAGACACACTGGAGGAGGCTGAGCAGTTGCTGAAGGTGTATGAACTGTGCACGGATTCTAAATTCCTTGGTGTGAAGAGGTGTGACAAAACAAACTTTGAAGTCAACGTGTCGAGAGGGCGCCCTTTTCGCTACACCGCTCTAGTGATCTGTGGTCATAAGCTCCCATTTGATGGTGTGCCTTACTATCATGGAGGAAAGGGACTGTACTACTGCCATCTTGGCAGCAAGCGAAAAGAACCACCCAAGGATCGTCCCCTCAAGCACCCCAAGAAGCGACTGCAGAGTAAAAAGGTGGGCTGTATGGCTCGGGTCGCCTTCCGTGTGGTAGCACGGTTTCCCGAGTACAAACTGAAAGACAATACTGAATACAACCGACTTGTTGCCTCCCAAACACTGTCCAAGCACCTGAAAGAAGGGCTGAAGGACGTGGCGGTGGAGTGGCGGGTCTATGTCATGCTTCCCAGGATAGCCCACCACACCAACCATGAAATCATCCCCACCCTTAGATTGAGGGGGGCGCCACTTGACCGCAGGGTCATTGGCCGCATCTGTCAGCTGGTGAAAATGGGCCTGAGGGACACCGCCACCATCCAGAGGCAGGTGGTGCACTTTGCAGAGAATGTCCTCAAGAAAGACGGGATGGAGTGGAAGCAGTCCAAGGACGTCTGTGGCAGTCGTCAGGTCTGGTGGTACCGCAAGCAGATCCTGGACCTCATGCAGGACAACAAGCTGGAGGGGTCCAAATTTATGGAGATGATTTGCGAGGTGGAGGAGATTGCAGAGAAACATGGCTACATCGGATATGTGGAGGAGAGTGAGGAGGAGGAGGATAATGGTTGTGAGAACAGTGTAAAAAGGACAGGGAGCAAGTGGAGGAAGCGCACCCAGCTGAAGAACAAGAAGAACTATGAGAAGCAGCTGAACAAACTCAAGATGGAATCATTTACGGAGCTAGAGACCATCACAAAGCATTTGCAGTCATGCACACAGGTTGAGGTATTAGCCAGGCTCCGTCTAAGTCTGCAGTCGGCTCGAGAGACCTTCGAAAAGGGGTTGAAAATAGCCACAGAGCCTCAATCAAGTGGATGCTTTGACATATCGTCGGGGCAGCTGCAGTTCATACCCAATGTGAGTCACATTGTAGAGGTACATCAAAGTGCAGAGACGGATGATGGGGGCGATGACAATGTACTGCCGCAATCAGTACAGCAGATTTTTGTCACTGATAAAACACAATTCTTTGCACATGTTTGACACCGTGTAAACTGCCAACGCCTCAACCGTAATCAAGTGCTTTACTGAGGAAATCAGATTGATCACTAGGCTTTATGAAGCAAGTATATTTTTGCACAGGACACTTACATAAGAGCCCACAAAAAGTGGAAAAGGGTGCTTTTCTGTTAAACTTCTGTAGTGAGTTTGTATGATTTATGGTACATTTTCAGTTCATTTTATTTTTGTATTTTTCAGAACGTTTACTCCTTCCATCTTAGTCTGAAGTTTGGGAACAAAGAATCAAGTTCTTCATCTTTTTCACAATCAAATTAAACCCGTTTTCAGGACTCACATTATTTTCTCTGTTTTCTACTTACATTTGGCACTATGATGAGCGTGAAAAGCTAACAAAGCCATTTAAAACAGTGAGCAATATTCCTATTACTAAAGAACGATCATGAATAGAACATGTAAATAGTTCTTTAATCCTACATAGCTGCTGACATTGAGTTTCAAGTTTACAATATTGTTATTGGTTGTTTTTTTTTTGCACTCAGTGAAAAGTGAATCGATGTGCAATAAGCTGTTGACATATTCTAAAACCCATTTTTTCCAAAGTGAAAGTAACATTCCCAAAGTGTGGTTTAATTTGTCACTTGTTTCAGTTGGTTAAGAACATCAAATTTTGATAAGTTTATCATTTTATTGCAAAGAATCACTTCTTGCATATTTGTAATATTATGTAGACTACTGAAAAATGCACGCACATTCTTTAATCATAAAGTTCAAATAGTTTTCATATTTTTGTTACCACTGGACCTGCAAGAAACGGCTTCGTACCTTCTATGTTTAAAGATATTCTGTATCATAACAGACTATGTAACATCATTTTATTTGTGCTAATATTTTGTCAACATTTTGCCAGACACTTACTAACCCTTGGCTGCAAGGACCAAAAAGCAATTGAGTGTTAAATAGTTTACTTGAATTGCTAAGATTTTCTATTCATCTATTCAGATTAAAATATACATGTATGTAAGAATATATAGATATTGGAAATATTAATATATTTAAATCATTAGATTGACATATTGAGTAGTGCTCATCTTTTTTTCCAAGTCATTTCTGAAATAAGAAAAGTGCTCTGGTAGAAATAAAACGATATAGGAAATGCACTTATGTGACTCTTAATACACGTAGTTTTCTACCATCATTAGAAGGGCACGATCAGATTTGCAAATTAGACATTTCAGTCTCTGAGAGATGTTTCCCTGACATAGCCCATGAATGTCAAATTCCTTCTGAAATTCACTTGAACAAAAAGTCACGTAAACACAAGGTCAGAGAGAATGAATTGAATGAAAGCAAATAAGAATGCTATGGCAATGATTGTAAATCATCCAACTTTGGGTTGCTACTTTTTTGTAACCGTAGAAAATTGTTTTATTCATGTTTTTGCAATTGCTATTGTGAAAGCAAAGAAAGCAATTTAGATGCATGTAAGTCAACAGACGGCAACTTTCAAGTCAATATTAAGCTTCAAAAATTTGGTGTGAAATCAGAGAACCTTTGCAGTCATTGTTGCTCAAGTTATGTCTCTCAGGGCTCAACAACCAGGTATACACTTCTCATGATGAGGACATGTCAGTAAGTGGAATATTGTTTCAGGTAGTGTTAATTCTGTGTCGACATGCTCGTCTACCCAAGATTTTGATTTGCAATATGCAAGGTTTAGCGTCATCTGCATATGTATACCGGTATTGAGCAATAAGTCATCTGACATATTTATTGATATATTGATATACGTATATTTATCAGTGCTTTTCAGTTGGTCATTATATGGTGGATTTGATTACGGTAGTCATGACTGCCATGACTGCCATGATTATGGCCTGTGATTTCCCATTTAGTTCAATTTACCATTGAGTAATTTGCATTTAATCAGTTTATAGACAGAAGTTATGGATTTGACAAAAAAAAAATGGTATGTATTTAGTATTTATGACCTGCTTTTCCATATGAAGTAAAGACCGATTTCTTACCCTCCAGCTGAATGTGTCAATATACTTTTGCTTCCTGTGGTACAAATGAATGTGCCCATATACCACACCTACATTTGTATTTTGTCCAAAATGTAGTCGTTTTATTGAAACTGAATGGTTGAAATGATAGGCCTTCAATGACAAATTCCTTGCAGGATGTGTAGAAATCCCTAGACTCAAGACTGATGCAGAAGGCGGGTTCGTATCACTATAATTCCAAGTTTGCATTAACTTTGTGCTTTTTGGCACTTTTCAGCAGATGGTGGGCATTGCTATCAATCATGGTAACAAACTCCATGCACCTGTCAATGTGTATGTGACACCAAAAACATGATATGTTTTATTACTATCGGTACTTTTCAAGAGAGGACAGAGTCATTTTCAAGAAATCATGGGAGGATGCAGATGGCAGTACATGTAATATCATTGCAGCTGGACCATGAAATTCCAAATTTGTTCCTATTTTAAGTTGTAAACACACAAAAGATAGCGGGTGTCAAAGAAGTAGATGAAAATATCTTTTGAATGTCACAAGTCATTCCTTACAATACATTCTTTTGGTGCAGTGCATATACAGCGTGTCCCAGAAAAAACGAAACCGAGTTTCACTGCAATTCTTTGCGATCATAATCATAAATTTGCTTTACGAGATATGCATGAATGGAAAGATATACATCTCTTCTTTCATTTGATGCACAACTCATGGTTCATAATTCATGCATGACTGAGTTAGAACAATAGAAAGTAATACTACTAAATTTTCATTTGCACGAGCAAATGGCAACTTTGATTGAGTTTTTCAGACTTTTTCAGCAATCCTTTGCAGAATGTAAAATCATAGCCTTAATACCCATTCTTTTTCCTTTCATATGACATCTCATGCGTTAAAAATGATCTACGCCTGCTCGAGAAAACTTAATTTGAAAATATGCTTCCATTTTACCCAGAAAGATGGATAGTAAAATAAGGAGCCAGAAAGCTCTCCCGACGCCTGCCCGACTTGGCAGATAACAATGGCCTTCATGCTTCAATGAATTTACACAAACATGAAGGGAGGTGGGAAGGGAATGTTACGGATGATTCGTAATAGGGTCTTAAAGTAGCACATGATCGTGAGCTTGCCTGACCATGCAGCAAACCACAGAGCAAAGGGTGTTCATCAGGGGAATGTTGAAAGGGGGGGGGGGGGGAGTTAACCAACCGAAAAAGCCTCCCGAGGCCCCCCCCCCCACAAAAAAAAGGAAAGAAGACGACTTTCAGCCCTGCATTTCTACCTTTGAAATGTTAGAAGCGCAAGTTCAGTGATTAAAAAGTGATGTGCCCCCTCTTTCTGCTTCGCCTTCCCCTTCAAAAACTTCGAAACCCTGTCAGTAAAAGGATGACCCACTCGTGAGGGAAATGTAGAGAGGAATGAAAACAGTGAGATAAGTTGTAGGTATACAAAATTTCCCATAGCCATTGGACTGCATGCAACCTGAGAATACACACGATATGAGTCTTCAATTATTGGTTAAGTTTCACAGCTTATTCTAAATAAATGACAACAAAGGGCTTTCCGTCTCATTCAGCATACTTTGTAAATACCCCCCCCCCCCCCCCCCGAACAACATTCACTGTAGCACTGCCATTGTTTTGTGTGAATTTAATGGCGCAGGTGAGCCCATTGTCTAATGCTTAAAGTCGTGACAGCTGAATGCTTGTTTTTCGACTATCGGTAGAATCGGTAGAAATGAAGCATGTTTTCATGCATATTTTTCTCAAGCATGCATTATTCATATTTGATGCATAAGGTATCATACGAAAGAAGGAAATATGGATGTTTAGGTTATGAACTTTGTTTTTCTAAAACGTAACGTTAAAAGTCTGAAAAATTCACTTAAAGTCACCATTTGCGCGTGCAAATGAAAATTTGATAGCACCACTGTTTGTTGTTCTAACTCAGTCATGCATGAACAATGAACATTAAGATGTACATCAAATGAAAGAAGAAAAGTTTATCTTTAAATTGATGTATATCTCAAAAAGAAAATTTATGATTTTGTTAGTAAAAAGTTGCAAGGAAACTCGGTTTCGTTTTTTTCTGGGACACGCTGTATGACACAAAACTTAATAGTCTATACATGGAGGTAATACACAGAGATAAATTTCCTACTTTGCACTCTCATCCACATTGAATTCTCAATAAATAAAGAATACAGAAAAACATCGGTCTCACTTCGCCAATCACAATTTTATATATTTCCACAATAGATTACTGCATGACATTATTAGCCAACAAAAAAAATAGATAAATAAAATTGTACATAAATGATGGACATTGGCACTGGAATTACACTGAATTTATCAACATAACTTTCTGACAAGCACAAGTTAGAGCTCTAAAGGAACCATCTTGAATATGTTCTGAATGGAAGTTTAGGCAGCAAATACAAGATACCTGCTGAAGTCTGCTGGAGAAATTTTTCTTGGGTGTAGGTATGTAAAATAGTCTACTGGATGTGGCATAATGTTTTTATGTTCCAGTGATATAATCTAACTCATTTGGTTTCTGATATTTAATCTAAAAGTTTGAGGGTTGTCTTTCTCTTTATGTGTGTGCCAAAAGTAAACCTTTAAACATGTGTCACATGTCATCTTTAAGATGACTGTGAATGAAAAATGTGAAGAAAAATATTTAAATTCATATAGACCACAGGCTTTTACTTTAAAGGAAGTATCATTTCACATTGATGTACTTGGGGGAAACTTGAATACTGTGATATGGCAATACATTGCACCACAGAAATGTCCTACCACAGAATCTAGCCCAGAGTTCCTGAACTGCTCAGAACTTGTCCCTCTTTATTACCAAAGGAACCTCTAGCTTTCTCAGCTTGAAGTAATTTCAGCTGGCGCATACAATATACAATTATGAATCTTGATTGTTTTTACTCATCGCACGTTGTTACTCTTTCCGAGTACTGTATACACCATATACTATTTCTGTGGTACTTTTATTTTTGGAGAATTTTGCAAGTCCGGTGCTATTCGCAAATTCAATAATGTGCATAAACATTAACTTTGATCCCAACATGTATGCAATGTGCATGCGTGCATTTCCCCATCCACTGCTATAGGCCTACTCCACAATTGTGAATTTAACCACTCCTAAAACATCAGGAAATCCGGATTCCTGAAAAATTAGACTCGAATATATGGTGTATACAGTATCATTCTATATATTTATTGTAATAGCTAAGATTGGTATTCAGTCTGTGTGAGGTATTATAAATTCCACTTTAAAAGACATTGCCTTGATTCTTATCTTGAATTTTCCATCACACTTTGAATGTTCTTTTTTGTTTGTGTGCATGTGTGAGTGTCTGTATGTATGTGTTCTCTTTCATGACATAAACATATTAAAAGCTCTGTGTGTAAACCTAATTCATTCACTATCCTTCGGGCCAAGTATACAAACACTGTTAAGTTATATGGTATAACAAAGTTATGCAGAGGCTTAATGCGTTACAACAGAGAAAGACATGAATCAGGAATATTCTTAAGATCACGATGGCAAATCCCAATACATAACAGTGTTTGCTTTGGTCAATGACCATACCCTTCTACTCAAAGTATAATGATCAGGTATTCCTTCAGATGAATGACACTCCCGAGTTTGTAGCCAGAATCAGTGACATGTACAACTTGTATTTGCTATGAGCTGCAGTATCTCGTCTGTGCACATATTGGGAAGACATTCCATCAAATTCAGGATTTTACTTCCAGTAACCCATATCTGGTATAAGTGTTATATGTCTTTATCAGACAACAGGAACCTCTTTCAAAAGTGATGTTCTCACCTAAAGACAGCTTCTAAAACATCCTGTTTTCCTCTTTTTTTCTTTTTCTATTTGCACAAGTTACCAATATAATGAACTTCCCCCAGGATCAAATCCTGCAAAGTAGCACTCGAGCAGAGTAATGTTTATGGCAAAAAAAGTTACTGAACTGCACTATGGATATAATGTGACCACTATAAGAACAATGCTTATTGACCGAGTTTGTGACGATGTTGTAAAGCAAGGTGAAATGGTATTCTGTGTTCAAGCGGAATTCAGTTCATGGACAGCTTTGGTGTGCCCCGTCCATCCGTACTCAGTGCATCTATTCCACGAAATCAATGCTTTGTTTGATTCTAGTGCAAAGTCAACAGAAATATTTGATATTCACAATTTTATGCTCAAAATTATATTTTGAAGGAAACTTTAATTAAGATATACATAAATTACACTGTATATCATTTATGCCATCATTGGCATAGAGTTCTATGCCTTTCTTGCTCTAAGTATGAAGAGTTATACTCTAGTTTCTTTGATTAAAAATTAATTGACATAGATCTCCTCGCATTAGCATGGAAGCGCAACTGGACTTTTGTTTGCCCTCTTTCCATTGATGAGATACATAATTTGCATTGTTCTGACTCTGACCCTTTCTTATAGAATTAATCAGCTGAATCTGTAGGTTACTAGTACAAAATGTAAAAAAATGATATAGTTCAGAATAAATCAAGCTGATAAAAAGGAAAACATGGGAGTGGCAGGAATGCAGCACATGATTAAAGCTTGGCAAGTCTTCAGTCTTCAGCGGAATGACAATTTTGAAAAATCTCTCATAAGGCATGCTCCTTATGCAATCTTTCCTCAAAATTCAACCGATTGTAAATATACATGGTCTGTTCAAAATTTAAATCATAACTAAGTAGTTCATAAACAAAGAAACCAATGAACAGAAAGCAAAGATTAGAAAGATCACCATGAATTTAGATGTATCTGCTGGTTCAGTAGTGAGCTTGCTATAGCAGGGCCCTGTCTTATAAAGACTTGTGACTGATTCAAATCAATCACAACTTTGCGATTGAATGTAAATCCATCTTATAAAAAAGTTATGATTGAAATTGACGGAGAACTGCAATCAATCAATTACAGTTGCGATTGATTGCAGCTTTCAAGAGATTTGTGATTGAATGATTTCTATCACAATTTTTATCAGACAGGGCCCTTATGTTCATTTAAGCCTTGTAATTACAATACATGACTGTATAACATGACAGAGCATTGACAATTTGTGCACTATATTAGATGAAACATCTCTCGGCAAGGTCTGTCCTTGTACAAATACTATAGATGTATTTTAGATCTTTCCACTAATATCAAAATTTCATATACCATCAATGCTCTACATACTATGATGTCACAGTTTCCAAATATGAATATACAGTGTACTTCTAAAGGTGATCAAGTAATGCCAACTTAAATGTAATCTACACATGCAAGAATAATGGTTTTGAATACAGCTGTGATGCCCATGAAAGCAAAGATAGGTGTAAATTGACTACAATTCATATCAACAAATATTAGCAATGCATTTATGATGAAAGGTGAAATATCATGAGCTCATGTTGCTCTGCAAGATGTTTCCTCTTTATGTAATCAGTGTAATGCCTAAATTTCCCCATGAATTTATCTTGTACCTAAATACACACAATCAAGATAGAGCATCAGCACAGAATTGCGATCTGAGATGGCATGACAACAGCAGAATGTTAGCATCACGTATATCTATTGACACAGACTCCTAAAAATCTTCAGAGTATGACAATTATGTGCATGTGTAATTTCGAATTTACAATATCTTTTACTGCCTCTTGATACAATACTTCAAGAGCTTTACCATCAAGGTTAGAAGAGCTGATTTCGTCTGGACATTTCACTATTAAAGACAAATGGACTGAAAAGGAAGAATGCAAACAATGAGATATTAAAAGATCATGGCAACTAGTTCCACCCAGATGACATATTTGGAGACAAGCATTTTGGTTTCTGGATGCAGTAATGGGAAGCTTTTATGTGCAACAAGACAGACTTGTGGCATACATAATATTCAGAAAGATAAAGAAAGAGACGAGACAATGAGAGCACAAAGCCGGCATAGAAGTTGATCAACCCTTGTTAATTCCATAATATGAGAGGGATTGAGGCTCACTTCCCAGTATGCTTACACCGATGTACATTTGCTAGAGGAGCTTACACAAGACTCTCTTGTCAACTGCCTAGCCATGCATGCAGGTACACCTAGGGATATATTACATTAATAATTCATGCATGACTTGTGGGGAAACTGAAACTACATGAATATTCCTTTTCAACATATTTCACATAGAATTTCTTAATATACAATTTATCACATGGTAACAATATTTATGCTACAATGGTGACATGATTCTCCAATCAGCTACAGGTGTTCTGTGTAAAAATACTCTCTTGATGCCTTACACTCTCACTCTTCTGCAAAACATTACTATTTTGTGCTTTCCACAGTCATGTACATAATTAATATCAATACCCCACACGCAGGGCCAAGTGTGTAATTTCATGCCAAATGTGGCAACATCACTCACTCTTTCCTCACAGCAAAGAGCATTAGTGATCTCACATTTCACAATGAATTACATTTCTCGTGACTAGTACAAGATGAAAATGAGGTACCGAGAGTACAGAATATTTGTCACAACAAAATCAAATATGATTTCATGACAGCGATCACAACAGAACAAACTTAAAAATCATCAACACAAATAGCACATCGATTAGAACGACAATGTTTTTCACCAAGTTAGCACTTGAATGCTGATCAATGATACGTGATAAAATGTTTTGAAAGCACAACTTAACTGTGGGAATACAGTTAGAATACATAGGGTTGAATGCATGAAATGATTACAAACTACTGATGCATAGTTATATTTACATGCATAAGTATTTTGCTTTTGTTTTTTGTCATACACTTATTGCACAAAGTAACAGAAATATATTCAATAATATATAAATACTCTTTTTATACAGATATACTTTCAATGCATTGCACAAGGCTGGAATGAATATGGTGGACAAATATGTACACATACTGATTTCACAATGACCCACAATATAAAATAGCAGCTTACTGGTGTTCATGCTCACAATGACACATACCGATAGATACTTCTTGAGAGTTAACACTGCATTTAAAAGAGCAATTACCCACCTTGGAGGCCATGTGTAATTCAGGTATCAAGTCGGTTTATGGATTGCATACGGACTGCCATGTCCGTAAAGTAATGTAAATATATCAGTGGACAGACTGCTTCAAGATTTGACACATTTCGCAGAAGTTATTGATGATGGGGAAACAAAATACAGAGTACTGGTACATCAATATTTGTATTCCACTTTCACCAAGTATGACACTTTCCAAAGATCTTCTTAAATGGAAATGATCAATGAAAAGTTGGCGTTTCATCGTCCTCATTGTTTCTGCACCGAGGTCAGCATACGGCCAACATGTTATTTCTGTAAGAAATTATTCTTCACACAATGGACTACTGTACATGCTGGCATGCATAAATATGTGATACACCTTTCACCAGCCACAAATGTAGGTTTACGACAATATGTCACTATTTCAACACCACAAACCTATAGTCAATTCTAAACAGCAGTTTCACATTGCCCTACACTGCAAATAGCTTAGACACCTGACTACTGGCGGTGTGGTTGGTTTATTAAAGTGGCAACACATATCTCTTTAACTGTTTCAGCCTCAATGTTCCACAGTTGTTTTGATCCACAAATGAAGAAGAGAAAAGCAAATGCCATGTCCCAATCAGATGGTATAGTCAAACATCAAATCAGCATCTTTGAACTTGTCTGGTAGGATTTTGTTCATCTTTTCATTCATGTGAACCGTGAAGTAGTACTTCCAGAAGCCCACCCGATCCTCTGTAGGTGGCAAAAAAAAGGGGGTAGGGGTGATGTGGGAAGAAAAGGATGAAAAACACAAAGAGAGGTGCAAGAAATAATTTCCATGAAACAACAAAATACAGATAACAGAAATAAACTCTCTAAGAGGAAAGATAACCAAATGAATATATTCACCAAATTTTACTACCAAAAAGAAACAAAGTACATCAATGCATTCTTTTTTTTTTTTGCAGAAAAATTAATGTAAACTTGTCTTCCTTGTACCTTCTGCATTCTTGTAAAAGGGCTTTAATGTTTCTAAATGCCACTGGATAAACGTTCTCATGAATTATGCAAATCTGGCCAATTGTAACAAGAATATTGACTTACCTAATTGTATGGAATAGAATGTCTTCAATTTAATACAATGCAAATAGAATTTTTCTCACATATTTAGGCACAAACTGAACTTTGGCTGAGGACTCTCAATTACATATTGCTCTTATTAATAGCACACCTAAAACAACTCTGAAGAAAAAATTTCTCAGGAGAGAAGTTAAAATCGATGAATTTTTGTGTCAAAACTGAAAGGGAGAGTGCTCAACACCTATGTCATATAGACTTTAGCTAAACTCGCCTTATTCTCTGAGCTTTTACAGTTCAATTTTGTGTGTGTCTGAATGTTCACTGTTTTACCTGGCACTCTAATTTTGCTGTTTTTTCATTCAAGGCAACATAACACCAGGATAGAATATCCCTTTTAATCTTAACTCGCTATTTGCCAATGTTTCCCATCCCACAGACCTTTGCGATTATAGAGAGGCTCATCATCCCAGTAGTTGTTGATACCACGAATCACTCTCGCTGACAGGGGCTTGTCAAGGAAGTTGGTTACCTGGTGGACAGCTGCAGGGAAATCCTATCAAAGGAGCAGACATGGAACAGGGTCTTTTAGTCACATTATCTCTGCTTTTGCCTCAGGATAATACAAACATACATACAGCACACACACATACACACACACACATGCAAACACACACTTGCACTCACAATCGCAATTAGTGTGCAAGGGTCAGAAGCAACTGTTTTGCATTTATTAAAAGGAGATTAATAGAAAATATGTGTGCCTGTCTGTATGTGTGAGAGTCTCTCTCTCACTTTTCCTTTCTCTTTCTTTAGATCTCATTCTCTTATATACCAGCAGGCAGATATCTTACCATGTACTACATGGTTTCTTACTATTAATACTGCAATGGGCGATCTGATTTATAAGGGGTACAGCAGTCTGTCTGCATGTATGTGTGTGTCTCTCTTATCTGTCTGCTGGCACACACATACACACACACACACACACACACACACATACAAACACGCATATTTATAATGCGTGTCATATTTGACTGAATATACCACTGAAAGTGACAAGGAAAACTTGCCTTTGAGATACTATGTATTGTTCCTTCTAGTACAAAGTATACATTGCGCCCACCTTATACCCTGCCATTTGAGTCAAAGCAGTATGACAGCATTTCTCTCATAATTCCTAACAAATTCATGAATTTACAGATAAAGATATTTGTACACAGTAATAATGGTACACACATTTACTACGAAAGGTACATGAATCTATGGAACATGGTAAGTTGTAAATTTCTTTGTACTTACGTATTGCTATTTCCTATATGCACAAGAACTTTGTATACCATGGTAGTACAGAGAAACTATGAATGTGATTATGAATCATAGTCGGGGTAAACTTATTATTTTTTTAAAGTTACAACTGTATTTTCCACAATCAAGATGAGGAAGAACTGTACAAGCAATGAAGAAATCGCATGACTCGGTCACAATAAAGGCATTCTAGCAGAAAGAACATACAATCATACGGTTACTATGGACTGTATTTCTTGAATCATTCTCAAAATCATTAATTCTCTCCGAGATCAGTCTCAAATCATCACCTTCTTCACATCTTCGTACTTGAGGAAGAGAACATTCTTGTGATGCCGTTGCTGCCAGAATGTCAGAACATGGTCAAAGTAGGAACCGTACCCCACTGTAGTGAAGAATGAGCAGGAAGAAGTCTTTAACAACACCCTATGGGCATAAAATTGAGCATTAAACGCCATGAAATAACTACTGACAATGTTCCATATTCATGTACTAAGGAGTACGAAGGGATGTCTTCGGAGGGTGCATTGTTATAAAAACCTCACCACTGGAGATTTTCAATTTGTCTCTGCCTCTCTCTATTTAATCTTAAAGCTAGCTGAAAGCACCTTACTAATTAAGGTAACAGCGTTTGGCAATCTTAGGAATATAAGGAGCAAGATTTGTAAAAAATTTTGCTAAGAAGAATGCAGCATAACTGCAAGTAAATAGCAACAGAACTCCCTACTGTTTGTGATGGGCTGTCAATTCATCCTGTTCCAAGACACACTACACATGAAAGGCCTTTCCCTATCTCTAGTCATGTGCTTTGTACCAGGCACCCTGTAACTACAATGTACAACTGGGTCAAATGATTGTAAACTATCGATAAAGACCAAAAAATGCTGAGAGTTTGTTCCTCCCATAAATATCCTGAATGAGAAGGTCAACATTGACCTTTTTGATTAGTTTGTGGTGAGTTGGAATCTGTTATTACATGGAGAGGCACAATAATACCATCCTGGCCGGAGATCACCAGTAAATCTTCACATACTTGTACTCACACTTGTTATTGATGAACCTATAGAAGAATTGGTTGAAGGTTCCCTTGTAGTGAACCATGCGGACTGTTCGATGGAAGTCATAAAAGGAGCACATGACATCCTTGGGGTTCCTGGCCACATAGATGATCTGTGTAAGAAGTTGACATATAATTCAAGCCATTTTCCTTCATAATACAAAACCCACTGAGGACGGACTGATTTTGATACAACAAGCATTTCCCATAGACCCCTGCCCGAGTATACTCGGGACTCGTCCTCATTGGATTAAAGCCTTGAGTCAATCCACTGGTGCTTTTCTTTTTTCAATAGGCCTGGGATGACCAATTACTACCTTGTTGCAAAATTCATTTCCGTGAAATGAATCCACACCAAATTGCCACTGCGACTAAATCACACCAGCCTTAGTGTTGCCAAACACAGAATCTGTTCAAACAATTTTCATTTTATACATTATGAAAGGGGTTTATTCTAACAGTGGGAAAGTAAGTGCTTTTAGAAATACCTCCATGCCTGCCAACCACAAGACGTAAAAAAAAAATTAACAAAAATAATAATAATACTGATGCATGGTAAAAAACATAACATATTTAAAGGCAAAAACAATGTCACTTTGAAAGAAACCAACAAACTGAACATATAAAGCATGCTTTGAAATCAAATTTCAAGAAAAACATATTTTTTTTTTGACAAAACATGGTTCATGCAGTCATTTATCGAAAGACGACATATGAGTGACAACGAAAAGGGCCACGAACAGTCACTGAAAATAGAATTGCAACGACTGGAAAAAGGCTGCGCACGCACCATTAGTGCAGTGACTGACTGACCTTACACTCTTTGTCCTGGACCCCCTTTGGCAAGAGCTGGAAGGGCAGGTGAGACTTGATGTATCGAGGAGATGGAAGGTTCTTGATTGTCTCTAACCCAGGACTGGGACCTTCCAGGAAAGGGATGGCATCTTCCACCGTCTCCAGGCTGATGCTTGTCTCCTGGAGGTTGCCTCCCTGCAGGAGGAGGAAGATCAAGTCCTGCACCCAGACAGCTGGGAAAGATTGGTTGGAGGGTCGAGTAAGGGATGCAGGAAAGAAATAAACAAAGAGTAACAAATTGATGTGCATCAAATAAATCCATATTTGCAGGTTACAATTACACCATGTTTTGCTTGTGCATAGTGACATTACTTTTAGCACTTGCTGACTGTACTTGTGGCACTTTAACCAATTTCTCACTTAATTTTTGTCCTATGTAGTTCTTCCACTATCATGCATAAAGTTAATAATGGGGGCAAGTCTAAGTGGATTTATCCTCACAAGTGTAGTTAATTTAGCAACTGATTTCTACAAGTAAAGCAAAATTTGTTTGACATGGGGAAAGCACAGAAATAAGAAATCTCCTCTCTTGAAAAAAAAACCCACCAATCTTTTAAATCTAAAGAACAACCAAGTACTCAGCCCACACCATACCTCCAGCTTAAACCAATAAGAGATTATTGCAAGTATAAGCAAATTTCTCATTATGTTAGCAGAAGAATCCCCTATTGTTAGAAAAACTCATTTTTTAATGCTTTTCCCATGCATAACTTCTCATGTAAAGATGGGCTACAATTTATAATTCATGTTGATGTATAATAATGGCATACTTTGCATTATCAATGTACCACAGAGAACATAAGGGAGAAAAATGCTAGTTTTGCCAGAATTTATAACTATTTCTGTGCATATCAAATATTTCATCCTGGCTTACTGTGGAGATAAATTCTGATCATTCCAATACAAAGAAAAGGCTTGAATATCATATCAATAAAGAAGCCATTACAACAGATATTGTGCTACTAGTGTAGTAAAAGGGAATTTCTTTGCTGCCACAACAGCTTAGGTCAAGTAAAAAAACAGAAAGTAGTTTCTCGTACAGATTTTCGGAGAGCGATGATGCGGGAGGTCCTCACTAATTTACTACTGTATATGCCATATATTTCGCGAGTCTAAATTTTCACGAATCGGGAATACCCGACAATTTCGCAAGTGGTTAAATTTGTGATCGTTGAGTCCTGTAGTGAACTGAGAAGTGTACACGCGTACGTCACATTCACATCGGGATCAGAGTCAATATTTTTGCGTGTCTTTAATTTTACAAATAGCACCCGACTTGGGGAAATTTGCGAAAATAAAAGCCTCGCCAAATATTTGGCATATACAGTATCTGATATCTTACTATTTTTCATCTAAAGCCACAGCATACAGAACATGGGCAATTGCAACTTCGTATAAGGCGCTAGCATGGTTTTGCACTGCTTCATAGGTCTATAATAATGTTTAAACATGCACGAACTAAAACCTAAACATTTCACAACCTAAAACACTTCCATCCAAACCTCCAAACTCAGGATAAAATTCATTATTACCCCTATCAGGCATCTGAGCTGTGGTTCTTTTAAAATTGTATTCCCCTCGTCTTATGCGGGCACCAGCGTGAGCAGGGAGAAGAGGAGCAAATTTTCCATATTCCCCGCTTTTGGCAAACCCCTATGAGATTTGAGTGTTAAAAACAAGGGGAATATAGCATCCGGGCACTTGAGCTCCCTGTGAGGAAAATTTGCTGTTGATGACAGTTTCTCGCGGAGCAATTTCGTGACGAAGGGCAAACTCCCATAGGTTAACACGTAAAACTAAACGACAATCGCTGTTACTAGTACTGTGCGAGCCTTGCTTTTTCTACGCGCGCCGCAGACCCGGGTTTCGCGACAGAGGCAAATTCCCATAGGTTAACACGTAAAAATAGGGGACAATCCCTGCGCCTGTGTGAGTTAGCTGTTATACGCGCGCCGCATACCTGAGCTGTATATAAGGATGCAGCACGCAGTGTGGATAGAGCTAGAGCTGGCGCCGAGTGAAAAGTTGTTAAAATCTACATTATAATGATTTATTTTGCTGCTCAAGATGCCTGAAATGGGTAATAATAAGGATATGGGCTGTCTACTTTCGGGGGATACGACATTAATTGCCCTCACTAGAATTGTATTGCCCTCATCTTCGACTCGGGCAATGCAATTCTAATTCAGGCAATAAATGTTGTATCCCCCTCAAGGCCTGTTCATTATTATATTAATATATATTGTTAATTTTTATGCTTTCTACATGATTCAGACTGATATTTACAGTGCTGCCGTGTGTATGTACTTATCGTACCAACTGCCGGAATACTGTGTATGTGTAGATATCGTATCAACCAACTACTGACTGCTTGAGTACAGCGCAGAGCTTCAATTTAAAGGTGCATAGTTCCGGTAGTGTAGAGGGCGCTGTTGATGATACTGCCGATCACCGTCAGCAATGATACGAAGATTACCGAAGTTGAGCTGTCATCAAGAGTAAAGTGCGTAGGTGTTGCTAAGTAACGTTGCCTTCGTTGTCTTCTCTGCGCTTCGCGCAGTCTGTAGTAATGCCAGGGTGCGTGCATATGTGCTTGTTATTATGACATCACAAAAGAAGTTTGCTAAAGCCGTCATCCCACTCAGCCGAATCATGAGCTTAACTGTGATCCGATCACTGACTGAAGTGAATTGGACTTCTTCGGACTCGGGGAAGTGGGCCACAGCGTAAGCGCTAAAGAGGAGTCGATAGTGTAGGTCTCTATAGGAAACTTGCGCCATGCGCCCGTGTATGCATTTGACTAAAACACCGGGACTATGCACCTTTAAGCTACCGAGTTATTCCACAATGTGTAACAGTGTCTTAAAATATCTTCTAACGGACTTTGGAGACTCATAGCCATTGAGTGTTTAGGTTGTAAAAAAATTCAGGTGAGTTTATGTACTTGGTTGAATATCATTCCCAGTGGGAAATGGCACAAGCATCCTAGCGCGATAGAAGTGCATGAGCACTGGTGGCACTGGTGCTTAGTAATAAATCTTTGCAACAAAAGCCAGGATCATGATGCACACACAAGTATGAGTGTGTGCAGAGACTTGTTCATTCCCGACTTGCATTCTGATGATCTCAACAGCATGCCTTTCAAGCCCACAGTATCACATAGGGGCTGCTTTGTAGGATTCTTGGTTGGCTGGCAGTATGACAGCTACAGACAGGGAAAAAATAACTCTACTCACTATGAGAGATTCTAATGCAATGCGTGCATGACATCATGATTGGTAGGTGAATTTTTGTAATATTATATCTCATGTTTTTTTGGCCACTCAAAAATGGTAGATTATCTAGTCTATCAAAAAGTCAATGTGGCGACTCAAAAACAGATGTGAACAGGAATGTAATGATTCAAGGCACAGGATGCATTCTCTGTCCATAAATGCTTAAAGATCAAGATCTGATTTAAACGACAAACCAGTAATGCCAGTGATCCAATTTTACACTTTTTGCTTTCAGCATGGCTTTGTGTCTGTGTGTGTGTGTGTGTGTGTGTGTGTGTTTTGTGAACATACCTAAACCATTTATCATACTCACCACAGCAACAGCTTGGTTATGTTTGGCATAGCCTCATAAAAAGAAAAAAGAAAAAGAAAAGATGCCTTTCCCTCTTCTGAATTATATGCCAAAGTGAAGGATAACATTTACAATCATGCAAAAACACACCATGACTAGCTAGACCCTCCTAGAGTCTAACATCGTTGGATAGTCGGACTACTGACTAGAATCTGTCATCTACTGAAGATGTGAACAGAACTCTCAAGGGAAGAGGCCCCTCAAATCCTCTTTCTTAATCACGAGTAGGGCATCATATATGTCCTAAGGAGTAATTTACTGGTAGAAGTACTAGAAGAGTAGATAACTGTTAGAGTCTATTGTCAGAGGCAGAGCTATCTATGCCTCATAGATCTATAAGTTATGATCCAACCTTAACCACCTTAACGTTAGTGATACTGATAGTCCTTGTCGACCATGACGATTTCTCTAAATTCTAATGGAATGCCTACTCGTACGGTAGGACATGATGTCATGGAAGAGTGGAACACGACTTTGCCACAAAGTCAAGGCTTTCCAATCCATGGCCATCCAGTTACCAACGTACACGAAAGCGATTTCGCCCTTCGAACTCTGCTGAGAAGACAGCCATCTCAACTGATGCACATCGACATGTTACACTTGCACCAGGTGATAAGCTGGGCAGCAATATCGCTGCATATGAACCCCATTCCGCATACGGGAGAGGACGGCACGGCGGCAGCCAGACGCTAATCATCCGCCTAACAATCAATCAATGCATGCGCAATACATTACGGGTACTACCGTCTCGCGGACTGAAGGCGTTGACAGTGCAACAGATTTCATAGTTAAGGTTTACCTGCACGAGGATATGTCAAAATCCAAACGTCGTCCGACCTCACTGGAAATTCTGCAATATCTTGGATTTTCCCTCTGCAAAACGGCGGCAAACGAACGCCATCGACAACATAATAGTGCATGAAATCCTCCTCTAGTTCGAGCTTGCTGGGCGACTCGGGAGAGGATGCCTGCGCCATGTTTATCGTTATGCATATAGTAGATGCTCACCCAGCCGTTTTCATTCGCATTGTGTCGATTTATTCATGAGCTAGAAATGAAAGATTTTGTACCCTTTGCAATGCGGATGAAGTTGGTGATGAATTTCATTACCTTTTCTATTGCAGCCTCTTTGATGAACAGTGAAAGAAATACTTGAAAAGATATTACTGGTCGATCCCAATTTAACCAAGTTATGTAGTTATTATAATGACACCATGTTTAGATTACTATTTTGTCCTTTTCTTAGGTACCGGTACCGTACTAGGCCTATACATAAACCTTAATATACAGGCTTTAATACCTTCTTTACAATTAGTTTGTAACTTGTTTTCTCACTCTCCCCTCTTTCTATTTCTCCTCCTCTCACTCTCGTCTCCATATTTCCTTCATTCTTGGTTCAATTATCCTATGAATATATTTCTGAATGTCTTTGCTTTTTTTCTCCTTTTTATTTATTTTTTTCTCAATGTCATTTGTAAGCACTTTGTCACCAGTTTTGTGTCCTCATTCTTCCCTCTTCACCTTTATTTATTTTTTGAAGGATTCTTTATCATTGGGTAATATGGCCATTTTCAGCATTGTGTACAGCAGGCCACCTGTCTAGAGCGGCCAGCGGCCACAAATTTTGTTTCCCACGGTAGATTTTAACCTGTCTATAGCGGCCACAGACCCAATGGAGCCGTAGCCGAGCCAGAAATTCAGTGCGTTTTTCTGCTTTGTAGCCGTGCCAGTCATTCTTGGACAATGTGCAGTGATCGCCACTGCTGCAGTCATCACTCATTCAGTCACAATACTGCTCTAGTGTTAAGCTTTCTTCACGACTGTACACATGCTACTGTGCAACAATTTCATACACACCGGCACTGTTCAATGCATGAAACACAGGCCCGTAGGTACTAGCCAGGGGGGGGGGGGGGGGGGGGGGGGGTGCGTCGGGTGCGTACGCACCCCCCCCAAATTCTGAAAGGTCCACTTTTTCATAATAACGGTTTTTAGCAATTCTCAAGATAACAATCCAAATATTATAAAGACACATTATATGCTACGTAAATGTGGAAGAGTACGTTTAACAATGTTAAAAATTGTACGAAACCCTTTTGTTGTATGAACCATCGGATCGTCCCCATGCACACAAACACAAATGTTATGTATCAATTTGTGCGAGCTATTATTATATTGGCACTGCATGCCATGGCCCTTGGCGCGTGTGACCGGTGGTTTTTTTTTTCCACTGGCCGCCCGAGTACGTGCGATTCGTGGATGACATTGAGGTTGACACTTGCATTTTTTCACAGGAACAGAGGTAAGTGGATGAAAATCTAATAGCCTCAAGTTTACATATATGATAAAAATTAAAGAAATTTCCTCGAAATTACTATAATCGAAAACCTCAGACATTTTATATCTACGTCTCACAAAGATATAGTACATGTATAAGTACATGTTGGCATGATAATGCCTGGGGATAGATTATTATATTAAATGGGTTAGTCAATACCGGTTAGTGATTGGCTAAACAGAGTCACGTGATGGAGGTACATTCGTTATGTTCGCCCATGGGCGAACATTCTGGTAATATTCTCCCATGGGAGAACATTTTCAAATGCAAATGACGAAGGCCTAGGACCGGCCACCCACGCGCGCACAGTGAATTTGGCTCTGCGCGAGCGAGCGAGCGAGTGCGTTGTGCTAGCTCTGCATGCATGCTGGTGGTTGCAAAGATCGTACGCTGTATTATTCTCACTTATAATTTCCAAAGAGTATTATGCAGGCACGCAAACTCATTTTAGTTGTATTTCATTTAAATGTAATGGGTAAGAGGGTATGAGAGAGAATGGAAAGTGCTGAGCTATGAAGTAAAATGGTAAAGTAAAAAGTTTGTCAGATAGTATTACAAAAGCCTGAATATTGCAAGAGCTCCGGAGTAAAAACAGTCAGTGAAAAACCCTATGTATGATAGCATTGTGAGAGCGTTAGACTGCATTGTGACGCATCGTTATTTAATTTACATTCTTTATTGATATATTTTCATAAATATCTCAGGTAATGAGTCGGATTGGATTACAATTCTCACTTACAGCTTTGTAGAAGTCTGAGTCAACAGTATCACACAGTACTTCAAGACGTATTATAGTACAAACGATTTCTTGAGCCTGCACCGTTTCAGGCTCTGTTCTGGATACGGCGGTAGAAACTCATTCTTTTTTGTTGTTTATTTTATCATTATTTACTAATCTCTTTTCTAACTTACAGGTAGCGGATTTCTTTGCAGGCCAAATTCGGAAATGTAGTGTTGATTATTACTTATACATTTTCTCATGTTGTGACAGTTCTATTGGTTCTCATTTTAAAGTGAGCCAAAACCTAAGAACATTTTCACTTATAATTTCCAAAGAGTATTATGCAGGCACGCAAACTCATTTTAGTTGTATTTCATTTAAATGTAATGGGTAAGAGGGTATGAGAGAGAATGGAAAGTGCTGAGCTATGAAGTAAAATGGTAAAGTAAAAAGTTTGTCAGATAGTATTACAAAAAAAAACTCATTCTTTTTTGTTTGTTTATTTTATCATTATTTACTTATCTCTCTTCTAACTTAAAGGTAGTGGATCTCTTTGCAGCCCAAATTCGAAAATGCCTAGAGACAGCTAGTAACCAAATATGCTACTATAATTTAATAAATAAGAAATAACCATTCCAGTATGTATCTTAGTGTGCACAGTAAGACAGATCAAATCAAATAGGAAAACATCTGAGCACTAAGCCTGAGGTCTGAATTTGCACTCAACTTCTTCCAATGGCTAACGGATGTTTAATTTTTGAATTTCACTGACCTCCAAATTTCACAAAGAAAACCTTCTTAGCATGATGGTTAATATGACATTTGACTGATATTGGAGATGTTTGCGAATCGGATCTACTACCTTTAATATTATTAAATCTAAAATGATTATTTGAAAGTTCGGAAATGCTGGAAATATCCTACCACAAGGAGGCAAAATATAAATGGTTCACATTTACAATTCATTTTGTTTTAAATTTTCTTATTTATTTTCGTTTTTGACAAACTCGCATACCAACGGCTGATATACTGTATAGTAAAGTGAATGTTTCATCTTCCAAACAGCATCCAATGGGATGGAAAACTCCAACTGAAAGGTGGACACCGTGACCATACTCGCTAAAGAAAACGCGTTAATAGGGGTCATTTTTTCTCATGGATTAGATGGAAAGTGTGATGTACGAGCGTATATAATCAAAGGGTATCAAAAAGGCCGAAATTTGGGAAAATGGTATATTGTTCAATCATGATGAAGTACTTCTTTAGGGTGCAGGAAACATTTAAGGAATACTTGTTTTTAAGGCCCGAAAAAATCATATGATCATTACTCGTTTAGGGGCCATTTTGAAAGTCCATGTATGAGCATGGTGTCCACCTTTTAATTGTCGCTACCCCTCCCGGGACAGTATCAAAGGACCGTTTTGTTAATTAACGCAATCCCCCCTTCCTTTAAAAATCCTGGCTTCAGGCCTGCTAACGCGGGTATACAATAGAAAAAATAAAAGTTAAAACAACACCAGGAAAATCACTATTCTCAATTTTGCGGGGCGCTACGCGCGCAGAGTCTCGAACACAATTAAACTTTGCAACTTCCTGGCAAAATGAGTTTTTACTATTTCCTAGATGAAATACCGTAACGCGATTGTATGCAACAGACAAAAATACAAATTTCCTCGAGACTTTAAAACGTCATTAAAACAGTCAAAATTCACAATTTGCGGCGCGCTTCGCGCGCAAATTCTTATACAACTTTTGTAGTTCGGTCGTCCAAAGAATATCAACTTTTGTAGTTCGGTCGTCCAAAGAATATCAACTTTTGTAGTTCGGTCGTCCAAAGAATATATATATATATATATATATATATATATATATATATATAATTACTATAATTGTGTGTGTGTGTGTGTGTGTGTGTGTGTGTGTCATCATTGGTATTGGTACCGAAGGTCCGTTTTTTTAGTGACCGCACCCCCCCTTGAAAAATCCTGGCTACGGGCCTGAAACACATGTGTGCATACGTGCACACATAGGCCTACATGTACATTAAGTACCGGTACTTATAGATGTATAAAACGATGAAACATGTACATGAAGGCAATGCACACAAAGTTGGATGACCTGTCTATAGCAGGCACCCGTCTATAATAGCCACTTTTTCGTCTCCCCTAGATGGCCGCTATAGACAGGTTTGACTGTAGTTAGTATATAATTTCATAACAAATAGCCAGATCAAACTAACAATGATATCAATGTAATTCCTAATGCTAATTGTATGTTTGAAGGTCAAGGAATCTATTTATGCAGATGATATAAATGTAGTTCCATTATCAGGGTGGAAAAATCACTATATGGGTGGAAATGAGCTGTTTTGAGATCTGCGCTCTCCAAGTGTTTTTCTAAATGTAATTGTATCAATTCTAGTGTTCTCAACATAGAGGTTGACAATGTTAAAAACTTTGATTTAGTTATGAAATTAGTATTTTAACACTTTTTATGACATAGAAACAAATCAAAACGAGAAATTACTGACATTTATCCATGAGACATGCATGGTGATCAAATTATTTAATGCACACACAAACATATCATTTTGAGAAGAAATATCAACACCTCAGAAATCAATCCACACAATATTGTGCATCTCAAATTTCCCAGCTAACACTAAATGAATAACGGGTGTTTCTAGATAGCATACATATTTCCCTAATTCTCTCATAGAGATCAAGTATGTGTATGTGTCTGTATTGAGAGAAAGGGACATAAAAGGACCATAATGTATGTGAGACTGTATATTATAACAATGAATTTGTTGCGCAGGGAGCCCAAAGTATTCCTTCACAGTAGTACTACAGTTGAAGGACAAGAAATTAATCTGTTCTGGTAGTGAATCCATGCACTGTAGATATGTCCTGCATGGTAAAAGCCAGTTGAATACCAACATAAGATAAATACAGTCATTTTTTTTTCAGTCACTGATATCAGGAGAAAAGAAGTTATTTCACAGGCATGGCAGTTTTCCAATTACATGTACCCCCTCCCAAAATAAAGTTTTATTCTTTTTTCAAATTCAAGTATTTTCACTATTTCTCCCTTTTTCTTGTCCTTGAATTGCTCCTTTCAAATAATTTTCATCTGTTTCATTGCCTATTTACAGTATTCCCATCTCATTTATCATGTTGTTTTATCGTGTTGTACATATTTGTTTTAGAAAATGAAATGACAAGTGAATTAATGTGCATAAACCTACACTCACTAAATAGTATGTCTTGCTGCTAATATAACCTACTAAAAACCCTGCTTAAATGAAAAAATAGATTTGATAAACATGACTGCTGTTTTACAACATTTATTTGAGAACAAACAATTGTAATTAAGTACAGAGGTTTCAACAAATGGCAAAGTATATGAAGCAGAAAAACATGATATATATTAACTTTCCAGTATATACAATTACATATGTGCATCTCATAAACTATGGTATTCATTTAAATGCAAAGCTTACATCTGGCATGAATGTCACATCTGACCTACCATGAGCTTAACATTTGAGAACTTTCAGATAAGGATGTAAGATATATTAATTGTATCTCATTTCCAGTTGTGAGTAGATGACAGCAGAACCTCCAGACTGAATTTTGTTGCACTGCTCTTCACCCCTTCCCCCCCCCCCCCACCCGCTCACACACACACACACACACATATAATTCACATTGGTCTCTTTATTATTTATCTGAATATCATGCAATCTTTGAAAAGGATTCTCAAAACAGAAACCTACCAGCACTCACTGACGATGTCATTTCTTTGTTAAATTTTGGGTTAGTGTGTATCATCATCTATGGACTACTGACGAACTAAACGGTTTTACCACAAGGTATCTGGAAAATGATTTGAACATTTATACACAGTGAAATTAGATTTGGTAAATGCTGCCAATCGATGCTGTTAAATGATATTCACATTTTAAATAGTTTTATGAGGCAAGCTATATATTTATCAGGCATCTGCAGATAAAGTATGAAAATAGAAGAGCAGGCAAAATAGAGCTAATGAGTGTACCAGGTACCTTTTTAAAATTCATTACTCTAACAAAGAAATGCAGATAACCACTTTGTGGTTGTCATAAGTGACAAGAACATCACAAATATATATCAAAAAAATCTTGGAGAGGCTACTTCATCACCATGTATTTGCAATGCTTGGCAAGTAATCTTAAACACTCACAGAAAACCAGCATAATATGCTATGTCTGTAATGCATGAAAACATAGATTTAAATCATTACTAAGTCAAAGCTGCACTGAAGTCTACAAATGGAAATCAAAATGATGCCAAGCTACTTGTTCATTTTTCCTCTGGCTCATAACACTTTCAGGATGAAATTTACTGAGCAACTGCCAAGAATCTATCACTGCTGTGCTTCAAAACAAAGACAAACAAAAACCACTTTCAGTCAAATTTCTGCATAGCTCAAGACCAGTTTGTTCAACTTGAAGAACATATCTTATTTGTCCATCCATATTCATTAAGACAAAATGACAAAAATTCATGTAAATATTAATCACATGTACTTGAATCAAAAGAAATCAAATATGCAAGGGTTTGTTTCCAAACCTACGAAGTAACTTTCACATAACATTTTTTTTTTTGTCTGTCAATACCTCTCTTTTTCAAACATACAATTAGGTAACATCTAGCAATGAATAACATTAGATAACAGCCTTTGTCAAACAGTGCACTTTTGTTTTAAATAAAATATACGTGCTGATGAAATCATGCATATTAGAGAATATAACCTCAAGAATAAATGTGTAACTATTGAGTGACAATATCAATATCTACAGAAAGTTCAGAAAAATTAATGGCTATTCCATAAAGCATTGCCTTTAAAGCTTGAATAAGTATATAAAATCAATGTGCCTATGTTGATTGATGTTTAAAATACTTCATTAAACATAAAAGATAAGATGCAGATGATCAATGCGTGAGAGCTTTTAAATTCTATGCTACAAAGAGCAATTTACATTTTCTTAAGGTCAATGCCCAAGTAAGGTATTTGAAAGAATTTTCAAACAGGAGAAAAAAAAAACAAAACATGGCATAAAGCACAGTTACGACACAACATGTGTTAGACCAGCATGTTTTATGAATTATAAGCTGAAACCTTGCATACTTAGTAGGCGAATTTCTGAAATGTGATCTTGTATAGCCTACATGTGCTGAGGTGTAAGAATTTTGTGTACAATTAACAATGCTGGACTAAATTACAGCATTTCTCAGAATACTGTTTGATTTGCAGAACTACTGGTATACTTCTGCTTCAAAGTGTATAGGATGTCATGCATATATTCCAGGCAATATGAATAATATTTAATGGCATATGAGGGAGTCATTGGGGAGAGAAATTCTAATCAAAGAAGCCATATACAGCATCACTTTCAAACCATGAGAGATTATTCTCCTTGGCATCCTTCTGGGGATTATTTTTCTTCTTCTTCCTGCCACGAGGAGAGTCTCCCCACCCCTTGATCTTGTAGGCTCTCTTTGGGGTCTTCCGTGCATTTTTTGTTGAAGGTGTAGCCTGTAATCAAGAGACACATTTCAACAATAGTCAAGGAGTAGAACATTGACTTTCGCAACATTTTATATGCTGAACATCAGGGGGTGTTTCATAAAGCTGTTTGTAAAGTTAGAACAACTTACGAGCAACTGGCGATCAGGGGGGCGTTTCATCAACGAGTTCGTCGGAGGTTTTCACCGACAAATTTGCTATCAGCCAATCAGATGCAAGGATTTCAGTAGCTTTTAACAGTTGTCAGTGTAAATCACTGACAAAAGGTTTCATGAAACAGTCCCCAGTTCTTGTGCTGAATTATTGAAATTCTGGTAAGTATAGGACATCAGAACTGATCACCAGTCGCTCGTAAGTTGCTTGTAACTTTACGAACAGCTTTATGAAACACCCCCCTCAGATGCCTTTCAAATACAAACACCTTTAATTTGATAAAATTAAGTTGTTAAAAGTATCAGCCTGTATAACATAGGCCGAGAACTTGTAATCTCGCAAATCAAGATTCAGCTAATTGAATGCATAGAAAAAATTGACTTTTTCCACCAACATACAAATCTATGAATACACCTAGTCCACAGTCAAGTGTAAATGAAATCACTTCTTTAAACACAATGGAGATCAACATGTTGTTTGAGACTCCTTCATTAAGTGAGGGTTATGACTGAATGTTATAGATAGCCAATAGTATACAAACAATGGGATTATGTTGAATTGCAAGAAATTTAATATAACCACTATGGTTGTAGACATTTGCATGGAAGGTCATTTCAACTTGATGGATATCATTAGACATTTAAGTGCATCATTTACAACAACCTACTTGCAATGACATTGACTTGGCATATTGGGCCACTGCATTGTGTTTAACCAGGATCAAATACTATAATGCTGTGCTAATACTGCAAAACATCTCTTGTTATTATACCTTAGGCAAAGAAACCAGTATACATTTCTTTGTAAGAAGTATTTCATTACCTTTTGCCTTCTACCAGGATTGTTTTCCACTGGATTATCATTTGCAGGAAGACCCACTTCCATGAGTTGCTGTTGCTCATCATAGATCATCTGGACATTTGAATAATCAATAATGCTATCATTTATAGGAATTAGGAAACATTGAACTTCCCTTTCTTTCATCTGACATTACAATGCACTGTCCAGCATTATCTGCACACCAAATCAGCATCATAAATGTAGCATTGTTCAGGAACCTTTTTATCGAGAGGGGATCCTACCATAAAGACCACACTGGTCCAAAGAATAATAACGATAGCTACAGTGTATGCTTAAAGTTTAATAAGATGAATAGAAATAAAGATAGGATAGATAGCATATAAGAATTTGATAGTACTATAGCTTGGTTTTGTTTGTTTGTTTTTCTGAAACAATGACCGCCACAATAAATTTCTTCCAAATTGGAACTGATGCTCTCTTTTATGTTATGAATCTGTGCATATATACAATTCCATGCTTCTCTCTCTCTCTCCCTCACACACATTTCTGCAATACATGACACTTACTAAAGTTAAAACTCCCCCAGTTTTCATAAATTTAGTAACTTGTTTTTTCTTTACACACCTTGACTTTAACTCCAGTGAGAGACCTCTGCACAGAGTTTGGCGATTTTCCATGGCTGACAACCCCACGCTGATTCACCTGGGGGGAGGGTCTGACGCGTAGCGGAGTTACTGCACGACTGGGAACTTGCCTGTCACCTGGAGATTGTCGAAGTCTCTGTGCTATGTCATCAACCTGCAAATTGATCAATGCATGCCTTGCAGTATTACTTTACAACCATTACTCTAATTTTTTTTTGTCACCTTAATGAGAAAAAAGAAAAGAAAAGTGAAACAGTGTAAAAGTAAAACAGAAAAATGCCTGTTTTTGATGCATGACAAGTTATCAAAGAAATTTTTGCTTCAGATTTGATGTAAATCAGGGCCTATGACAGTTACAATACATAGATTAATACAGAGCATATAAGCATGCATTTTATATGAATCAAAACATATATGGTGTCCTCTGCAGGGTTTCTGGCACATACACTATTTAGGAATATGGCCCTGATAGATATCCAATATGTGAATTAATAAAAAGAGATTAATCCTCCAGACACCACTGCCAATCAATATCAATCTGATGACTATCAATATGCATGTTTTAAAGTTAACTGTGTTGCCTAGCAGTTTCCACTTTAAAAGCAAGCACGCATAAGAACCTCAAACTCCATGAGCTGTGATGTTGAAGAGTCCGAGCTTGCACCGTCGTCTTCCATGTCATTATTCTGGGCAAATGCAACATTTCGTTTCATACGAGCAGATCCCTTCTGTTTAAGGATGCCTCGCTGTGGTGTGGTGGCAGGTGTGCCACGTGCAACTACTGTACATCAACACAAAGAAATCATCAATTTTTAATTAACTCTTGCATGCATCATTTACAAGTTTCCTTTCTAAAAAAACAAAACTGACAAAACTGACAAGATGAAGTATATTGCACTTGAACAGAAAATTCATGATAAGACAGCAACAGGGAAGATGTTATTCTTGACGGAAAATAGAACTTGAGAAGAAGTGACTACATTACAGAAGAAAATTACTTCGCAGTAATGATGACCTGACTTTCCCAAACCATTTTTGTGCTCCAAGGAGAGGTAGTTTCTCATATAAAAGCCCCTTCCCCCACAAAAAACAAAACCAAAAACAAACAACCAACAAACAAATTTTCCCCCAAAAAAGTCTTGCTATAGTAAGACAGTTTGTGTATAAGTAAATGAAAAGATGTTCGCATTACAGGCAAACATAATCATCTCTACAGGACCAATGCATTCATTTTGATCTTTTTCATGATCATAAGGAATGGATACATGTCACAATTTCACAGCACAGGGAATGTCTTCAGCCAAACATCAAGTAATTTGAAATTTGTGTCAATTTCCAGACTGTAAGACTGTTCAAGCATTCATCCTGTTAATACTTTGATTGGAGTGCACAATATACATACATGATGGATATGCACGACATTGCTAAAACACAAGTTGATGTCTATACTACTATCTGCATTATGACGCATCAGTTGCTGCTTTTTTTCTTTTTTTTTTGCAAAATGTTTCATTTGTGACAATGAATAAACTAGAGAAGCACTCTGAGAGCGCAGACCTCCGCCAAGCATGCAAATCATTTTTACCACTGATCTTGTTCTTCCGTAGAGATATCAGTGATTTCCACCCATACGTACTGCATTGTGTGCTGAAAGTTGCCAGATTTCCCAATATAGAAGCCTTTGTTACGTCATAAACCCTCAGCTGCACGGCGCGCCTCACCCCAGCAGAAACTAGAGCATGCACTTTAGTGCGCGCAGGCAAACCTCAAATACGTGCAGCCTGAACTCCCAAGTTCATTGACCCTACCTGCCAAAATGTCAAAAATCCTTCATAAATTCCCAAAAAATTCTTGGATCACTGCCAAAAGTTAATCGTTTGGTACTTGTGTCATTCTCAAGCTTTCCTGCAAGTTTCATTTCAATCCGTTCACTATTTTTTGAGTTATTTTGCACACAGACAAACTAACTAACTAACGAACGAACTAACTAACGAACAAACCAATGGTAACGAAAACATAACCTCCTCCCTTGGCGGAGGTAATAAAAACCAGTACACTAACATGCAAGCAGCTTCAAATCTACAGTGCAGAGCAATGCCTTTAAAAAAGTCCAAATAACAATACGTAACATCTTACCTGCCAGTGGTGTTCGCATAGAATTCAAGGCTTTCTGACTTTGAAGGTCCTGCCCCATGACTGGAGTTCTGGGCACTCTAGCCAAGAGCTGGTGTGGACTCTCACTAGGGTACGTGTGACCTTTTGGATTCATCTGACCATTCACAGTCTTGATCCCTGCTTCAGTCTTCTTATCAGAACTTTGCTTGCTGGCCTTCTCTTCTTCAGCATGCTTGGCTAAATCTTCTTTAAGTTGGGCAATTTCTTGTGACTGTCAAAATATGTTTTATTATTACATTACATGTGCAGCTTATTAAAAAAAAAATAGGAAAACCAATGCTTTTAATGTCAGCAGCTTGCTTGTAATTGCAAAGCAGGGGCGGATCCAGGGAGGACCGCAACCGGCGCATGCCCCCCCCCCCTTTATTTTTTGTTGAAACAAAAGAAATAAAAAGAAAAAATTGGGGGGAGGGGTGCGTGCGCCTCCCCTTTAATTTTGTAAACGCGCCCCCTCTTTACGGAATTCCTGGATCCGCCCTTGCCAAGTAACATTTTGATATAACAACAGCATGCACAGATTGTAACATTTTAATCAATACCCTATCAATGTCCTTTTCAAAATCAAAATAATAATAATAATAGTCAGTTCTTAGAAACGCATAATACCATACAAATAGTCTCTATGCGTGTACAAAATAATGAAACAAAATCTATCACATATTTCTCTAATTCAAACATGTAATCAACAATTGTCAAAAAGGTGAGTTTTTAACACAGATTTGAATTTATCAAAATCTGTAATGCATCTAACACTGAGAGGGAGATTATTCCATAATGAGGGTGCCACACATTTGACAAGTCAGCTGAGAAAAACAATGACCTTTCATCTTGATTTACCTTTGATGAAAGCTTAATTCACATTGGCAAAAAGAAACCATTGTAGCAGAGAGTGAGAAACCAGATTCTATTCACCTTGAATGACTGTACACTACTTTTCACAGGATACAGAATAGAAGCTATTTATCTCTGCCACACTTCATTACTGTAAACATGGTAAAACATCTACATGCAGTACGTCTACAGTACATCAATTGACGTGCTAACCTTTTCTTTGACTTGACCTTCCAGATGTCCAATCTCAGTCATTCTACTTGCAATGTCTTCTTTCAATGTTGCTGAGCTGGATTCAAGGTCTGCTAGACTCTTTTTAAGAAGAAGAATTTTTTCTTCAAGGGCCTTACATTTCCCTTCCTGTGAAAGTAGGATGTTTAGTCCATGTGTACATTAAAATGATGTGTATAAACATTTGTATTATGCACATAATATGTGCAATGTGCAGAAATAATGGAGGTGCTGTATGCAAGAACCACCATAAATCATTTATCAAACTGACAACGTCCAGTGACAGGCTTCACCTGCATATCATGCACTCAGTTCCCCTTTTGCTCTTACATTTTGCCCAAAAAAATGTATTATACTCAAATGCCACATATTTGATAGGTCATTGCCCTGCCATACACTTGCTACAAGACTTCAATGTTATCAACATGAAAAGTATTGTCAATATACAGTGATTTTTACCCATGACTTTTCCCCATTGCCCTGATACAATTCACCATTAAACATATTATAGGGGTATAATACTATCTCATAGATAAAAATCTTGATAGACAAATGGACAAAGGGAAAGACAAATTGTTTAACTTCATATCTCATGCACCCTTGGTGTAAATACCTCCCCCCCCCCAAAAAAAAAAAAAGGGGGGGGAGGAAATAAAATATTTCAGAGGGCATCAGCTCACACAGTGTTTAAGCACGCTAATGGAACAAAAAATTGAATCACTGTTTGAGACACACTTGTTTTTTCTTTTCGCTGGTTGCTCTTCTTCTTTCTTTTTTTTCTTTTTTCTTTTTTTTTTTTTGGAGGGGTGAGGGACTATCAATTACAGAATTGTGACAGATGAATATCTTTATTCTCTTTTCCTTTATCCTTCCAAGGTGGCTGCAAATCTTTCCAATCATAAACAATGCCATGTATGGTAAGCATGGGCAGGATTGTTTTTATTGGCCAAATGTCAAATCTGGCACTAATCTGATCGCAAATCATCATTGCATCCATTCAAGCAAAGCATGCCCAGCATATCAAGCAATGAAAGCAAGAGATTATTAAAGCAGAGGGGTGAATTATGTGCCATGGAAGATCAGCAGTTGCAACCTACAAATATATTTGTACAGAGGGAGACAACTGATCCAATCTTTCATAGCATACATCAAGCAATGTTATCATTATCACATTATCACACACCATTTGCATACTAACCTCTTCATGCTTGGCTGCCACTTCTTCAAGCAACTTCTTTCTTAGTTCGTCAATCGTCTTGTCTTTCTCCAACACAATTTTGTCATACTCAGCCTGAAAAAAAAAAAATGAAACAAAATCCACATTATTTGGAGCTGTTCAAGATCAGGAACGATTGATGAACTTATATATGGGTTAAACATATTATCCAATCATCTGACATCGGCCTTTATGCATGTCTGTTGCCAAAGTAGCATTAGACATCACACTTTTTTTGTTGTTGTTGCAATAATGACTTGAAATTCAGTGTATTAGTATCTTGAGAAATGTATAAACCAAAGGCTCCCCAACACAAACCTTGTAGTTGTCCATGACACCATCAATTTCTTTTATCTTTTCTTCATAAGCAGCTGTGACATGGCTCTGCTTTCTCCAAGCTTCTTCTTTCTCTTCACAAAGTTTTGCAAGCTCATCTCTGACAGATCCTGCATCTGCCTTGGCCAGCTCAACCTCCTTTTCAAGGCTGCATACCTACAGTGTGATGATAGAATAAGTTTTATGTCTGATTGTATCAGAACACAAGAATACATACACAGGGCAGCAAGCCTCTGCACATTAAAAGAAAATAAAAACTGCTGATGTGAAGGAAAATGTACAATTTGAAGGTGAGATTTTATCATGGTTCAAAAGCGGTTAAATATGTTGCACATATGGAGCATTCTAAGCATGATTTCAGGAAAGAGCTCTATGTGATTTCAAAACCATATTTCCCTTTGCTTTAATGAAGGAGCACATACTACATAGGAAGAAAGGCATATTAGTTGGCATCTCTGAATGTAGAAGCAAGAATGACAGGAATGGTTTGATACAAATGATGCTGGAAGGAACAATGGCATGAAAGAGATTATTACCTCAAAAATTCAACTGGAGATGAATACATTTCTATGCCCGCAAGCAATACATACACATACACAACAAACACAGCACACACACTATTTTGTAAGTCACATATCAACATGGAGGCAGCATATTTAAGGATATACCTTGCAAGCAAGTATCTCAAGTTCTGCATCTCTTTAATTTTGAGTTAAGTCCAATGTTTATTAATTTTTAAAACAAAAATTTAGCTTTCAAACACAAAAATTTACTCATGAAGAATATAAAAGCCAACCTGCTCCTCCAGTCGTGACTTTTGGTTTGATTGGCAGGTTACTTGGCTCTTGAGGGATTTCATTTCATGCTGTAAGTCCTTAATCTGTTTGGTTTTCTGTCCAAGCTGCCCTTGCAGCGACTTGTTTTTCTCTTCGAGAGTACACTTCTTTGATTTGGCTTCAAGGAGATGATCTTCCAGCCCTTTGTTCTGTTTGAGTAAGGGAAAGCAATATGATTCAAATTAAGGTATCCAACTCTGCAGTACAGCATGTACACTTATTATGATAAAAAGCAGTACAGCAGTGTTTGAAAGCATCACTAATTTGCACAAAATACGACAAAACTAACATACATACATTTTTTTTTCATACAGCAATGATGCTTGATACTTTAATTCCAAAATGTTCAGAAACCTGGATATGGAACACATGGTACACAAGTATATTGGTTGGATCCCTTTTTGTCCTAGATTGCTTTCAGCAAATTGTTTTGGGTTTTGGGTTTTTTTATTTTCCTTTTGGAGGGGGATGCTCATGTTCAATTTCAGACAGACAATACACATCAAATGTGGAAAGGTGCACTATTCCTGGTGTCAATGCATTCTCAGTAATAATCAGCAACACTTTTATGCTTGTTGAAAGTAAACTTTAAAGCAAACCTAAGATGCCTCATTTCCATACCATCCTCTTACAAAAGGTCTACCTTAACGTTCTACTTTTCATGTGATGTACTATCTTTGTTCTGAGCATTATTCATGATATGCAAAGCAGTATTCACACTTGAGATTATTGCACCAAACACACACACACAATACATAGATTTAAATACCTTGTCTCGTTCTTCTTGCAAAAGCTGGTCAGTGTCAGCACGAAGGCTCTGATGGGTATTCTGCAACTCTTCATTAGTCTTCTCTAAATTTGCTTTGATGTCCAGGACAGTCTGCAACTTAGCTTCCCCTATTTGTAATTCTTGACCTTGTTCCTTTAACACACAACAGACAAAAAAACAAACCCCAAAGTCTACCCTGTAATGCTCTTAAACTTTTGTTTCACATGCAGAATAACAAAGCTACATTAGTGAATCCTAAACTTTGCCAGGAATACTTCAGTCCCTTCTAGACAAAATACCATTTCTTGCGAGCCAATTTGTAACTTTAAGCAAAAAAATTGATGCAGACTTCCCCCACAAATCATGGGGGTGGGGGAGGGAGGAGCAGATATCCCTGCATATACAGTGTAATTGAAACTACACGGATGATGCATACATACACGCACAGATACATCTTTAAATTGTGCTTCTGAAGTTCTCCTTCCACTTGTTTTGTCACATTTACTTCAGAAATGTTAATGATTATACTGTCTGTTTGTTTTGTTTGTTTTCAATTAAGTCATTTCTGAAGTTTGGTCCAAGAGATGAGAAAACTGAATATGGTTCTTGCAATCTGCCCATTTTCAACTTGCCTTTTACATTCATCAAGTGGTCTAGCCCAAATTAACAAACTTATAAAGTAGTTTAAACAAAATCTATGGTTTAAATCTATGGCACCCTCATTGGAAGTCCATGGGTGGATTATGTGTCCCACACATTTATGCAGTCGAGATGTTCATAATCCATGGACTAGATTTATATTTCTTTTCTGAAATCCACTCATAATAGACAGAATGTGCTGATGAGAAACCTTCACACCGTGATGTCTGCCAAAGTATTTCTGTGCATGCTTGTGCCAAAGAGTCATGTATGTTATTAAACATTAAAATCAGAAGAATTTGTTAGGTGTTTTTTTTTTTCTTTTTTTCATTTGTAAGCAAAAGTGTGTCTGGTTGCTGTACATGTCTTTCAATGGAGCTGTGATGTCTCCTCTCCACACGCCATTGTCAAGAAACTTTAATGATTTAGCAAGACTTACTGCAATCTGAGTACTCAGTTTCTCACAGTCCTCCTTGTATTTCTGTAGGTCTTGTTCCACAGTATGCTTCTCTTTTCTTGTGTGCTCTATCAGCTCCATCAGCTTTTTATTCTCAGAGCTGAACATTAGCATATTACAAAGATATTTAGTTTCCAAAGACACAAATCATTTAACAATGAATATGAGAGAATATAGTGCACATATAAGAAACAAAATGTTGAGTAGAAGACAAGCACAACAAATATAAGACAGCATACTATGAGGCAAACTGAATTATTTCTCAGAAATGATTACATCAGTGCACTGAATATACCTAGCTATATGATTCCTCTGAATATTAGTGATTTTTTTTTTCTCAAACAATGTCCGGAAAACTTCAATTATCTGATAAAATAATGAAACAGCAAGCAGCCTCTGATTCTTTTCAGTTATCCTGCTTTGTGAGCAGCAACTGTAACAGGGACTGTCACTCAAGAATTGGGTTGCAGTCACACCAGCTGCTGTTCACAACCCTAGGAGAAATCTCACCAGACTCATCAAGCATTATCCTCCAGAGCTGCACTGCCAACCGACCAATGAAACGTAACTCCCAGCCATTAAGAAATATAGTGCATTTCCATCATAATGAAAATCTCATTACAACAAAACAGGGTTCCTGCACCTTTTACAAGACTAAATTCCATGATTTTCCATGTTAACTTTTAATAATCCACTACCCTTTTTTGGACAGTAACTTCATAAGAACCTTAGTGGTTGGTGTAAATACATGGAAATTACTATTAGATACATAGTGTCCATGTAAAACGTTCATTTGTATACGACAACACTGTGTGTGGCAGTGGAGTTGGTCTGATTTTATTCCATGAAATGTTTTCCTTTAAAACAATATCATATCGCAAAACAGAAGATCACCAAAAGGCATACATTATACAAATCTATAAAATACCATGACTTTTCCATATATTTTTAATTCTGTATTTTCCATGACTTTTCCAGGCCTGGAAAAATATTTTCAAAATTCCATGACTTTAACAGGTTTTCCATGACCGCAGGAATCCTGGTAAAAATTCGGGTCATAAAATCATTATCTGTATAACTTTATATACTTTATTATTTGGCTGTAAAGAAATTTGAATATAACTGAAGAAAACTGCTAGTCTCAAGGACTTTGTTATAACTGGAGTCACCTGTATTGAGAAAATATTACCTCTCAGATTGTAGGTCCTTTCTCAGCGAGTCAAGCTTGTCATATGACACCTTCTCTCTCTCGAGTACCTCCTTCAATTCATCTTTTAAGGCTGCAACATCGGTCTTCAATAAGCAAAGACAAGTAATCAGCATTCATTTCAATTTTTGTATGTATTTAGAACACATGAACGGAGTGTGAGATGTTATTTGTGCTGCAAGGTACTGCACATCTAATCTGCATCAGGCTTTAAAATTTTGGTTTATTCTATGCCAGAGCATGCTGCTTACTGAATGAAGTCTCAATGAATTCTAAGATAAAAAAATGTGCTGTTAACATAATACTGATAATTCTCAGATCACCTCTGTCACAGATCCATCTGATGGTGGAACTGTGAAAGTTGGGGTTGATGAACTAAAGAAAACAAAATGATTACAGTTTCACTATCTTGTATGTGTAGATTTACATAACATTTTGCCTGGCCTGAAAGTGATTTTGATCTTATGTCAAACATCTTGTATTTATTTTGCACTTATAATTGGAAGTGCTATAAGACAATGAAGCAGCAGTGTCAAAAGAAAGTAAGAAGTTGTCATATATATTGACTTACCTCTCTCTTTTGTAGGAGTTTGGTTTGCTCTTCAGCAGAGGCCTCAAGCTTTGACTTTTCTGTGCTCAGCTCCTGAAGCTGTTGCTCCATCAGCTCAGCGTCTTCCTACAAATATCAAGAGAAAAGAGACTGTTTTCTATTGGACAGACTAATTAGAAAGAGTCAACCACACAGGCAACCTTGTTAATGCAATACTGATCCATCATGCATGGACCTATACTATCATAACAACATAGGGGTGTGTGATATTTGTGGAAATTTGACTAAACAAATTGTATATCTCAGATGGATGCCACATATTATGCTGAAACGTGAATTAGGGCACTGTGGATCTGTAACCACAAATAATTTGCACACAGAAGTTAAAGGTACAGGAAATGTGCTTTTTCTAGATGTACCTTAGACAGCAAAACATAAAGCCGTACAAAAAAACAAACAAACAAACAAACAAAAAACAGAATTTTGTATGTTATTGCATTATTTTAATGAAGGGAAAAGTAGAAGTTATCATACCCAATATTATTGTGATAAGGGGTACCAATTCTATACCTGTTTATTTTGTTCGTTTGACTTTTGCAAACTGTGCTGAGTATCATACCTCCATTGTTTTTATTTTGTCTGATAACTGTTGGATTTTTCCGCCGTCCCTTTCATGCTTTTCCTTGGATTCTTCAGCATCTTGCTTGAGCTTGATGATTTCATTTTCCATATCGATCTAGTGTAACAGGGAGAAAAGAGATAACACCTACTCCATTGTCAGGAAAGTTGAAAATGGTATAGAACTGATGCTAGTTCAAATGTACTGTGAACATATTATTGTCAGAAAAAAAGAAGAAGAAGAAGAAGAAGAAGCATGAATTACCTAGATAACTTCAGTATAGGGTCAGAGCAGGGCTTTTGACTTAAATGCATTAAAATCCTGAATATATAAAAAAATTACTTGGAATGTACATGAGAGATCAAAAGTCACTGATGATATAAACCTTAATATAAATCTAAGCATTGAAAGAGTTCTTACACTGTAAACACCCTGAAGATTCCTATGTACATGCCAGTAAAAAGTAATGCTGAGTATTATATGGGCAAACCTGTTTTGTCTGTAACTGATTTTTTCGACTGATTGTTTCCTTCAGCTCTGTTCTAACTTTGGTCAGGAGTTGCTGGTTTGCTTCTACTTCTTCATTAGCTTGGTTCAAAGACTCCTTCAGGACCCCTGCAAAATAGGGAATCACAGTTAATAAGAATGGTGGTCTGATAATCTGAATTAGTTTCAGCATTCAGTTGACTGTCTTTCTCCCTCAGCTGATTTGAGAGTTCATCTATGATATGAATACTGTTACAATTATAAAAGCATCCATTTACTTCAACAAAGCATTCATATAGCCCTAACATTATGACAAAACTGTTATCTGTTATACAATGTTGGCCATAAGTTCGAACATAGTCAGTGTTCACACATTTAGTTTTACTTCAGCATCTTTCTATAAAAGTCAATGAATGCAAGATCTACCTGCCTTTCACCAAGATATACAAGAGGGCAATAGAATTCCAAGTTGTATTATTTGATGCACACCAAAAAACTTTGTCATTAATATTGATAGAACTGTGCCATCACATATCATGCTGCACTTGACTGGGCATATCCAGGTGAACACCAAACTTAACCTTTACCTTTTTTAAATGTTAAGGTGACAAGTCTACTGTCAATGATAACACATCTCTGTTTCTACATTTATATGACTACATCTGCTGCATTTACTACATGAAATTAGTCAACGACTAACTTCTAGCCATCTTCAGATTTTACTTTGTGTCCACACAATGATTGTTGTTCTCCAAACATTTGTCACAACTGGCAAAAAACATTATATACATATTCAGTTGCTGCATAGACAGTGAAGTTTTGAAGTGCTATCTCAGCATTTGACTGAGACTTTCACTGAATAGAGCTCCAATCTAATTTCTAATATCCTCCAAGTTGGATGACAACTACATTGAATATCTTCATTTCAAGCAGAGAGAGAGAGAGAAAAAAAAAAGATGGTTTAGGTTGACACACTGACTGCCAAATAAGATGAAATATCATTCCAGAGGCAACCCTTTTGTAAATTTATGAAAACAGTATTACTAATATTTTCCTATTCTGAATGTGTTGCATGTAAGTGTCATCGACATCACATGTCACTAAATGCAATTCAAGAGACAAGAAGAGATATGTCAGAGAACTACTCTACGAATTGATATTTGTTTCACAATTTGAATTCATAGGATACACAAATTCAATATGTCGTATCTGGATCACCTTTTTCTCTTTGTGATAAGGCCAACTGCTGGGATGTATTTCTTATTTCCTCTTGCAGTGCACGGATATCTTCTTTCTTCTTATCATTACTTTCCTGGAGGTCCCCACACTGTAGAAAACAAACCATAAGATCCATTGTGAGCAAAAAACAAAAACAACAAAACAAACACACACACACAAAACACACATACAGTTAATGTGTTGTGACATACACAAGCCAATAATGGAAAAGGACAAAGCTAGTTCTCAAGTGACAAGTTAGCCTTTCTGTGTACATGTTTGTGATTGAACAATCCCCAATGACCGCATTATAAATTCAGAAAAACACCTGCTCAATTTCCTCTACATTACAGCAGTAAACACAACACACACACACACAAACACCCACACATACACACACACTGTCTGCTCATCAACTTAAAACATAGACTGTGTGCATAAAACAGAATACACCTGCTTCTTTAATCTGCTGCAATATTGCTCAATAGCCTCCCTAAATTCACAGAACCTCATCAAAATCTATGCAGCCTCCTTAAAACAGCAGTTGCTACAAAGGTATGCATGAACCAGAAGACTCCAGGAAAACTACGAAAATGAGCATTTTAGACAAGCGCCCACAGCAGATTACTTAGTGTTTCTTTTTTATTTTGAATACACTTTATTTATATCAACAAAATGTGTAGTATGTGTAATACTACTAAACTATGAAATTGAAAGCATTGTGACATCAGACTATTTTTTTCCTTGCACTTGAATGGATCACCTTTGGGCACACCATGATATCATTCTTTCATATTGATGCACGTGTGTTTGTCATATCATAGATGTGATTCACCTATCTACAATTCTTTAAGTGTAAATATAAGGGTCTTCAAGACATATGACTGCAATGCAGCTGTGAATACACAGGATCAAGATTTTCTCTGTGCATCAGGGAACTGGGAAGTCATCATGGTTCAGTCCGTGAATTACATTATGAAGAAACAAGGTATCATTGAGCATATCATTACTTGAAACCTTAAGTGTCCATACTTAATCCATTATCTCCCGAAGGAATGCATAACTTTCTTATTCTTTGCATTTCTCTACATTACCTCATGTTCCAGCTCAAGCATCTTAGCTGTCATCATCTTTTCTGCTTCAGCAAAAGACGCCTTCTCTTTGTGCACTAGGAGACAGAAACACATACACAGAAATACTATAGATATATCTTTCTTCAATGGATAACATAACTGTGGGGACTAGTTACTCAACAAAGTAAAAAAGAAAAAAGCAACATGAATACTGTAAATATTTCCATGCAATATGTTTAGAATTAAAAAGGAATTACTTTTTTTCACACTATCTGAGCCAGTTTGCCCTTTGTCATAAAATGAAATGCAGCACAGGTATACAAAGTCAATACATGCTCTAACTTAACTGAGCAAAGATAAACCCAGCTGGATATTGCTTTAATTTCCAGTTTTTTTGTTTTTTTTTCTTAGTGTACTTACAGTCAGTTTTCAGCTCATTAAACTTGTTGGAATGGATCAAAGTCAGTTCTTGGAACTTCGCTTCCACAGTCTACAGGAGCATAATGACAAAATACAAATGTCAAAAAAAGATGATTTGTAGGCATGACAGCAATGTACATCAAAATGAATGATATGCCTTTATAACAATGCTGTATTAAACCTAAGAATGTCCTATGGCAACTTGACTCTGCTTGGAATGTCTGTGCTGGTAAGGAATCAACAATATTTACGAAAGTGGAAGTGGCAAGCCTATTTCTGATTATAATTTCTATTACCAGAAAAAAAGAAATGTCATTGCCCTTTCCTCAACTAGATATACCAAGGCACTGTAACCCTACATCTTATCCAATGATCAAGTTATCTAGAATTTATACTAGACTTAGCCTTGATCTTTGAGACCAAAACCTCCAAATTTTAGGTTCATATTGATGAGACCCTCTGTTATAGTGCAAACTCTTACCAAATTTTATAGAATTTGAATAGATTTTGGTCAAGTTACCAAACTAGAATATCATGTCAAATTTGATATTTTCGTGTGAGTAATTTTTCGTGCTCAGCTGGATAAGACGAGTTTCGTATGTTTTTCAAAAATTGTTCAATAATCGATCATACAAAAATATCGGCAATTACAGTGTATGGCAACATTTACATCTTTCAGGTTGATACAGGAATGCATTGCCTTGACCAAAAATATGGTGGTGTGTGTTTGTATTCTATTGCTATTTCATTATACATACAGCTCAAGAAAGATCCATGGTAAGTTATTCATTCATTAATGCAGGCACATGATTTAGGAAAAAGTAATTAATACATCACCTGCATATCCTCAAGTTGCTTCTGGCGGACATCTTGCAGCTCATCCCTTGCTCTCTCACCATCACCAAGCCTGTCCTCTAACTTTCCTGCATAATCCTTCACTAGATTGCACATGTCTCTGGTTGACACAAGTCTGATTTACACAGATATTAGTCATAAAACACACATTAGATACAGTTTTTTTCATGGAGTGTAATGATAGTCACTGTCCAAACTGGATTGCTTTTGCTTGTGTTGTATTGTTTAATGGTTTATATTCATTAGTATGTGTCTGTTACTTTCACATCTTTTTCCAAGTGATATACCAAGATCATCTCTGAATTAAATCTTTGCAGGGAATTTTTCTTAACATAAATGTAACATATGATCAACTTTTATAAAGTAAAACAATAACCAAACAAGCAGCAAATCTGAGTGCAAGCTGTATTGACTATAATGTACAGATAGCTCTTTTATTTGCACATGCACTGGATATATATCTATCTATCTATATATATATATACATATATATATATATATATATATATATATATATATATATATATATATATATATATATATATATATATATATATTATATATATATGACCCAGCACCAAAAACCAACAAAAAGTTGCCACACATGGATTTTTAGTTAAGGACAGATTCTGAAAGAGCAGACTCTAAGCTTTAAAATGATATATAACTCAATTCAAATGGACTCCTCTAACCTACCTAAATACTGGAAAGAAAGCACACACTCTGGAAAAGTGTGAACTGAGAAGAGGCTCTGAAATACAGGGTCTTATTCAAGCGCTTAATCTTTCACTAAGCTGCACTAGTTGTGCGATGAAAGGGACAAAACACAGGATGTCAACCACCTGAGCAACAACAATGAAGAGATTATCAGATTAAGCTGAAATTGAACATGTTCTATTAACACATTCTGTCCATGATTAATGCCAATTTTCAAAGCAGTAGCATTCAAGTTATTAGACTTGAAAGTGAAGAGTGCACAAAGGATTTCAAGAAATAAAAGGGGGCCTCCAATACAAACCTGATCATTCTACTCTCCCCCCAAAAGGGGCTGTACAAAAATTGCTGAAAACACACTTTCCCATTTGTGTTATGATCCCAAACTAAAGAATAATGTAGAAGAAAGATAGCTCTTTCAGAAAATATGAAAAATTCAAGATTAACTTAGTTTATCCATTTCACCTGTTTCGAGTCCTCACGTAAAATCAAGGACTTACTTGTAGGTCCATGGTAAAATCAAGGGGTGCAACTTTTTGTTTGTTTTGTGATGCACGGTCACATATATACATATTATATATATATATATATATATATATATATATATATATATATATGGTATATACATACATATATAATGCTACAATTGATTCAATTTGTTGATTGTTTTGATTGTAACATTGTGCATTTTAATATATGTTTTTGTATCTTTTTATTGTGCAGGACCCCTTGGTAGAGCAGTTTTTTTAAACTGAAAGGGCTACCCTGTTTAAATAAAACAGAAATAAATAAATATAATTAATTCAATTCAAATGAATAATTTCTTTACATATGTTCAGTAACCATAGATATGTATAAAATACATGGGAGATGACAATTCTTAAAAAGTGTCATGAAATCTTATTTATCACAATTAAACATGAATTTTAATAACAAGGCTTACTTCTGGGAAATGTCAATACGGTGATCCATTTCTTCCTGTAGTCGAACACTCAGGTTTTCATTCTGAAGCTGTGAACATAAAAATATGGGTAATGGTTTCCTTGTTTTGTTTTTAGTTTGTGCTTTTATTCCAATCTATCTCCTACCCATAGGCAGTATCACAATGTTAAATAAGCTTAGCTATTGCTCTGACATTGAGTAATCAGTGACAGTTACACATTCGCGATGCTGAAAAATGATAACTAAATGCTTGCATACATTTGGTGAAGGAAAAAAAAAAAGAAAACTGAATGCATTCAAATATCTTATAGGGGGAATTATAGAGCAGGTATTTTTTTATGTCACAAAGCATTATGGAGAATAGGCTCCTTCCTACATCAGGCCCAGGTAGGATCATACAGTATCTTCGCTATACGTTTTAAGCACTGATGGATCTCTTAACTTTGAAATCAATTTAAAAAAAAGAGAGAGAGATCAATCTGTCATAAAGACATATTTGAGATGGTTCTATCATTAGATTTATATTCTTTTTATTAGATAAAATCATCGAAGTGATAAAGGTGTTGCACCTGACCTCGCAGAGTTTGACCTTTCCTTTCATGCATAGGGGAGGAAAAAAGAGCATTCTCTGGTATACAATGCTTATATTTCTAGTGGAGTGCAAGAATAACACCATTATCACCTGCAGCTCAAATAGGGATTTCCTCTGGGACTCAATGGTCTGCTGTGCATCGCTGAGACTCCGCTCCTTCTGTCCGATTTCAATCTCTGTCTGAACCTTCCATCGACGTATTTTGTCTGCCTCGTGATGTAATCTTGAATGCAGGGTATTCATCTTGTCCTGATTCTGTGTGAAAATACGATATATTTACACTACATACTTTAAAACCAAAAGAGGAACTTAACAAGATATTCCAATCATCATAAAGTGAACATTCACGGGTACAAATTTCATTTCCATTTCCATGGATGAAGCAACTGCAAATGTGGACTTACATCGCTAAGCAGTCTTTCTGTATTAATGTCTCAGAAACATACTTGGAATTTCACAATGGAAACTGATCAGATCCTATCAATTATACCAAAGATCATTCAGTCTCATCAGCTTGTTGCTGAGCAAAAATTCTTTCATGTACAAAGTTTATATGACAGTGCATCCCTAACATCTTGGTCATATTATTTGCAACAAGGGGAACATTGTAGAACTGACTCCTTTTTGGAATCTTGTGAAAAGTTCTCCTAATTGTATTATATCCTTATAGGCCTAATGGTACATCGAATGAATTTTCATTAAAATGGATATATACAAATGGAACCCAAATCACTTAAAACAATGTCTCCAAGACACTCAAAACAGAGGCATACAATTCAAATATGTCGATTTTTGTTGTGTTCTTTGCCCTTTTCTTTGTCTTGCAAATGTCCTTGCGCTTCTTGTACAAGCACACCCCCCCCCCCCCCCAAAAAAAAAAGATTGATCACATTTGCCAAAAACTGCAATCAAGCATTACAGTGAATTTAATGAATATATCTGGAGTACACAAATCGGTCAAACTGGACATTCTGATTCTTAGCCAAACTCAGTTGACAGAATATTAGATAAAGATGCATTAATATTCAGAACATACTTTGCCATCTCTGTTTTGTACTTCTCTATTATAAGCTATGATATTCAGTCATTTAGGGAGGAAATTGCCTTGATAAATGCTAATGCTACCAGTGCTGTGCATGTTTCAGTGTTTCAGTAAAATTAATTCGGCAAAGCACTTGATCCTATCTGTTAAAGAATAGAAATGACCCAGTGACCAACCTGTATCTCAAATGTTTCAAGTTCCTGCTGCTCTTGGGTTGACATTGAGCTTGTCTGATTAGCTCTTGCTTCTGAAGTGGTTTGTAGAAATTGGCTCTGTGATGGCATGTCAAGTACAGGAAATGTTGTTGCGGAGGTAAACTGCAGTGCACTAGAGCTGTCTTCTCTTGAGATCAGTGGACTTGTATTCTCCTGTGTCAACAAAATTGTACATTTAACCCCTTGGTCAACCAGTTACGCAAATGCCGAGGATCTTTTAAAAGAGAAGTTCACAGTTTGGGTTCTGTAGTATGGTTCCATAGCTTAACAATATCAAAATGTCTACAATTTCTGCTATTTAGGAAATACATGCTGATATATACCATGATAGATTTTGTTTTGTTCTGGCTGTTCTTGGAAGGAAACAGTACTTTAAGTCTGGTGAATGGATTGTAGGAACAGGGGTCTCTTGCATCCAATGTTCATAACATCATTGAAGGATATCTGTCTGATCCAACTACAAGGGGCTCTTTGAAACAAAGTAGATCTAATAACTATAAGAACAACTCCACATTTCCATGGCATTCATACTTGCCGCCACCAATGGTATTCACTTTCTTATTTCCTTTGCTAAAACCTGCACCACAATTCAGGGTGTGATCTCCTCGTATTCATATGGAGAAAGTACACTACCGGTAAATGTTATTTGAATTTACCTCAGTCTGAAACAACACACTGTATCTACAAACTGGCTCATAGGGATGTACTGATAGATTTGTACAATAGGATGATTTTGAATTTGTCTTCACAACTTCATTTAAAGTAAAACTAAGAGCAACATCTTTACACACAAAACAAAGCATTATGCAATATTAAAGGGAGAACTTTCAATCATAAATTACATGCAGTAGTGAATTCATTCACTTATTTCAAAAGGAGAAAGCGTGTAAAGATACCTTGAAGAGGGAAGCTGCAGATGATGGTGTTGACTGCAGCTCCTTTCCAGGGAGCATGAAAAAGTCCTGCTGATGACTCTGACCTTGGTCACTTGAGGAAGTGGGCTTGAAGAAGATAAGCTCACTGTTAGTGTTACAAAGTTCTTGCTCTTGTCTTTGCTGCATGGCGATGACTGACCATGTGGATTTTAAAATCAGGCTGACAATGAAGGAGGGATGCCACCTGACAGAGCAGAAACATATGAATTTCTCAAGAATTTATGACTTTGAATTTTCTTTTACATTTTACAATAAAACATTTTCAGAGAAACACTACAATTTATAAGATAACATGAGCCAACATTGTAAAACAGAGCTCTACAGATAGCTCAACATCTTAATACTGCATAAAGCCGATGATATCTTCCTAAAATTCTTTCATATATGTACAAATCATGTACAACTTCATTGTACATACATACAACTTTTTCACTGTCACCTCCTCTTCTAACACTGTCACTACTATAGCACACCCATCCCAGTTTAGCTTTATGTACAAGCTGCTATCGGGATTTAATACACATATATCTTAAAGGTTCGAGGTTCAAGGAAAATTTTCAGAATACCTTTCTAGGAAGGATTCTGAAATCCTTCCTAAGTCTTTAAGTCAGGATTACTTTAGTCTATCTATTCAAAATCTTTTTAAAGGTCCTGTTTACCTTTGGGAGCAGTGATTTAAAAAATGTTCAAGTAACACATTTGATGCATTATGTATGTCTGTTGTATCACAACACATCCTACCATATAAAATTTTTGCAATAAATCCTAAAATGTAAGGAGATATCAGTATTTTTCTCAATAAACCATAACTGTAGACGGTTTAGTCTGAAAACATTTTATTACATTTTGTGTATTTAACAATACTTACATTTGTAACATCAATTATAAGGATTCAAATTTTTACAGTGGTTGTGTTTATCCCTAACTCACATTCTAGAACTATTTTAAAGCACTAATGCTTGGTTATTGTTTCATGTGCAAATGGTAAATTATGCCTTTAAGTTTCTTCATAAACGTCTTCCTAGCTTTCTTCCTAAACTCAGAAAGAAACTTAGGAAGATATGCAAATGAGCATGAGATATGCAAATTTCTGACTTCAAAGGAAGAAGTTGGTATTCTAGAAGTAGAATGCACTATATAGTGGGGTGGCTTAGTGAAATTATCGTGACACGGCGGACAAAAGCATGATTTTTTCACCAAAGGTACTTCATGATGTACCTTCTCAAAAAATAGGGTGCTCCAAGAAAATTGATGCTGGGAAGGAGGTCAGAGGTCAAAGGTCAATGACCTTTATTTGTGAAATAGGTTTGTTGGCTATTTCTGAGGTCAGGAATATCCAATCTGGATAAAACTTGGCAGGAAGAATATTGAGAACAAGCAAAATATTTTGATTGAATTTGGGGTGAATTTTCCAAAGGTCAAAGGTCAAAGGTCAATGAACTTTTTCTAAAAATCATGTTTTTGTTTATTTCTCCACGTAGGAAGATTCAATTTTCACAAAATTTGATATGAATGTTGTATAGAAGGTACCAAGAGTATAAACCAGGGGTCAAATATAATTGTTGATTTGTGCGTTGCCATGGCAACCCAAAACTAGGGTTTTTAATTGAAGTTAGTTACAGGAGGCTATTTTCCAGTTTGGAAGAGATTCCATTTGAATAGGTACAACTGACCAACGGGATGTATAGAGGTTTGAAATACTTTTCATTAGTGTTAAGTGGTATGTTGCCATGGCAACTACATATATAGATTTTGGTTAAACTTAAAGGAGACTTCAGAACTTATGAATTTGAAGAGATTTCCATCAGGGTTGGTATAATTGATCAACAAAAAAGTCGCCAGACAAAGATTTGTCACCTATATAGCATGTGGGTTGAGTGAATGCAGCAACAATAGTAGAACACATCAGTGAGAGTTTGAGGAAAATTGGACAATCTGTTCTAAAGTTATGAATTTTTGAAGTTTCTGCTCATGCAGTCGAGGCTGGATGAGAAGACTACTATACCTTGTAATGTCACATGTGTACAACGATATAAAGAATGAATAAAGAAAATTCAACATAAATTATTTTCGCTTACAAAAGGATACTCGACTTCTCTTTCAGAAGGCAGGGGGAATAATATTACCCTTGACATACGTCAGTAGCAAGTCAAAGAAACTATGTGAACTTTATTCAAAAAGTATGGTTTTGTGAAATTCTCATTTCATTTTCCTTAGAATGTGCACATGTGACATCATACACTGTGGTAGTCTTTTCATCCAGCCGCGACTGTGCAGATACCTTAAAAGATCATAACTTTTGAACGGATTGTACAATTTTTTCCAAGCTTTCTGTGATGTGTCCTACTAATATTGTTGTATTCACTGAATCCACATGCGCATGAAGGTGGACTTGTCCTTTAAGGACAGATTCTGAAAGAGCAGACTGTAAGCTTTAAAATGATGTATCACACAATCCAAAGGGATTCCCCTAACCTATCTAAATAATAATACCGGTACTGGAAAGAAAGCACACACTCTGGATAAGTATGAACTGAGAAAAGAGGCTGCATTGTCTATTTTAGCGTTTAATCTTTACCAAGCTGTCTCATGTCATTATTTTCATCTTTTCTTCCCCCCTCCAATTTTCATTTGAGTTTGTCATTATTAATTTTTGATGATAAGAACGATGCCACAAGGCATTGTTTCTTAAAAATGCTTCAACTGCTCCTTCAGGTCCAAAATCTACATTTATATATATTATTTTCCTGATCTCCTCAACATTTTCCAAAAATAAAGCATACACCATTTATGCATTGAGTCCTCCTTTTTGTGGATAATTAAAGGCAAAAACCCAAAATTAGTGCTTGAAAATTATTCTTAAGTGTGAGTTACGGATAGAAAGAACCTCTGTAAAAAATGAATCTGTATAATCAATGTTAAGTATTGTTAATAACACAAAATGTGAACAATATTTCTATGATAACATGTTTCCAGACTAAACCGTCCGCATTTATGCTTTAATGAGAAAAATACTGATATCTCTTTATATGTTTGCTTTGATTGTAAAAACTGTATATGGTAGGATGTCTTGTGATACAACAGGGGGGCATTTCATGAAGCAGTTTGGTCAGATATTTTTCTGACAAACTGTTTCAAACTATAGAAATCCTTGCATCTGATTGGCAGAGAGCAAATTTGTCCGACAACTTGTCGGACAAAATGCTTCATGAAATGCCCCCAGACCTACACATATTATGCATAAAATGTGATATCCTGAACATTTTTTTCAAGTCACTCTCCCAAAAGTGTATATAGATATAGGACCTTTAAGTTTTTCTTGTGTTTGTTCCTGGCAGATTACTAGTACACAAAACGGAAATTAAGGAAATTAAAATGAATATACTGAAAACCAAAACTACAGATACTAATAACTTACTTCATTCTTCTCTCCCCACCCCACCCCACCCCTTCTTTTTGGTTTCGTGATAGACTAGTAGATCTAGCTGACTTTGATAATTGTCATTATGTAACATCATCTTCAATTGACAAGGCGATAAAACTTAACAATCATTTCATTATGCTGCTGGACTAATGGGGTTAGTTGAACTATATTGTTTTTAATGTACATTCCTCCTATCAATCACATGTATTTTGGGTGGAATGTATTTTGACATAAAGCATCATAGAATCAACCGCCTTTGGGTCGGGAATTTTGTCATATTATATTGTGATTTAGATTCTGCTCTATGCCGATTTTGTTTCATTTCTATCAACTTTTTAAACTTCCCCATAGACTTTGTTCACCAGCCAACTACATCCCACCCTCTTTGGATAATGTGAACCAATCAAACATTGCTTTTACTTTTTAATAACATGTCTATACATAGCTATCAGACCAAAAATATTCAAACCGCTTTAAGTCTTTATGAGTGAAATTACAAATATCAATATATTTTTAAAAATATTCAAATTGTCTAAATTCAACTTCATCTATGAAAACAGACTTTTAACCTTTTTAAACATTTGAATACCCCCATAAGAAATAAGAAACATATAAAGAGGGGAGGTGCGGACTATAAAAATTGCTTACGGGAACCAGGTAATCCCTGCGCTAAACCTATGGAATTCACACAATTTTGGAGGAAACGGGTTAAATTTGTTAGGAAATATGTAAGGCAATACCCAAAACCTTAAGTTCTCAATGGAATATGCAGCTCTTCTACTGGTAAACTAGTAGTTCTGAGAGAAAAAATGAACTGTGACATAGTCCTACACCTGGCTCAGTCATTGCCCAAGATTTAAAGTATCTGAGCCAGAGTCACATGTCACTCTTTGCCATTTCTCTACAGGAGGTAGACAGTACTAAAAAAATCCTTTACCAGAAATTATATGAAATTATTCAATGAACAGGTGCTTAAGAAAACTGGACTATTCCAACACACCTCCCTCAGGTCCGCAGCACAGACTAACCACCTGTTACCATAGGAAAACCAGTAAAAATGGTGTATTACTGTAAACATGCACATAATATGTCGTATTATGGGTCTGAATTTTAAGACTAGCAACCATGTACATTGCATTGCATTGTACAGAAACCTGGCGAATGCCCTGTGTGTAGTCTTTGAATTCAGACATTATTGTTATGTACAAATTAAGGGCATTTTCTCATTTTTTCTGTTAGCGGATTTCTTGGAGCACCCCCTAATTTTGATCCTCATATATATACAAATGTCTGAGGAAAAAATGACACTTTTGTCCGGCGTGTCACGATTATCAGTATATTTGTCACTAAGCCACCCCACTAATAGGAAAAAATTTTAAGAAGATATTTAGGAAAGCCCCATCCCTGTCCTGTACATTGTTAAAATAAGAATGTTTTATAATAGCAAGCTGCAAAACATTGTGATAGGCGCTTGTCATTCACTGCACGCATCATACCTAACGTTACTTGATGTGCGATATGGGCATGAGACAGGGGACATGCCGCGCACATGTGTATTGAACCGTATGTCTTATCCCGGGGCGCTCCTTGTAGACATCTACACACTGAGTCTATTCAACGGTAGTTCTCAAGAAGAAATTTCAGAATATTTATAACGATAGTAACGGTACCAATTCTGTCTTTACGAGGCACTTCCTAAGTTTCTGACTTGACAGTTAATTTAGGAAGAAACTTAGGAAAAAAAACTTAGGAAGATTTTCAGAATACAGGGCGGTGAATTGGCTCAGTCGGTAGCGCGTCTGTCTCATGATCACGTGGCCTGGGTTCGAACCTGAGTCTGGACTGAGCAATGTTGTGTGTAAGCATACCGTCCCCTCTAGATAGCAAGAGGCAAAACACTCTGTCCCTTGGATAGGACATAAAATGGAGGTCCCATGTATGAGAGAGTAACAACTCATGCATGTTAAAGATCCCGCTTCATTCATCTGTTAAAGAGCAGGGTGTTTAACCCAGTGAAGTGGTCCCACTTCAAATCCAACTGGACCCCATGGTCATGGAAGACCAGCTTAATGTAGCTGAATATGGGCTATCCAGCCATCTTCTCAGATGGAAAATGAACAAACAAACAGAATAGACGGTTAACGTTAGATATGGTCTACGGGCCACCTACAGTCAGAAACACTTCGCTAAAGTTAAAAACTAACAGTTAGTATTTCTAACGTTAGAAATGTTAATCACAGCCTTAGGCCCTAATGCCTTATTTAACAGTTGAGTTTTAAAAATAGGCCAAGGCCCAAGGGTCTGAACACTGTCTTTACTTTGCACTAACATTATAATGTTAGATTCTAACACTTTAACAGTAACATAGCCCCTGGGGGGTCAGGCTAGATCTAACAATATATTTAGGGTCTAGCTTTATAATGTTAGATCTATTAGAAACTTTGGAATGTTACACTGTGCTATACAGCCACAGCACAGGCCCACCTAACCAGAGTCCAGACCAGTCCATTAGCATTGGCACTAACCAGGCCATGCCAACAGATCGACCCCCAAATAATTTCTACCTAACGTCGAATCCAGCAGAGTCTAGAGTCTACAAGTTCTACTTCCTAAACCCCGAACTGTTGTTGGATCTAACTGTTAACCGTTAACTTGTTTTCTTAGATCTAATTGTTGGATCCTCTTCTTGATTCTAAAAAACTTTCGACCAATAAGCGCCGGCGGCGGCAAATCTCTTCTTTCCGTATTTTGCATGCTGCATGGCGGTGCTGTGCGGTCCTCTGTGGAAACGTTAAAACGTTAACCGTTACACTAAAATAAAATAGACCGTTCATAAGTTCCATCTGATTGCAACCTCGAATGCAAGGATAGTACGGCTGTTAGGAATTATGTTAGGATGTTGTCTTAACTTTGTCTAATAAATGTTTCTAACTGTGTTAGACGCACTAACGTTAGATTCTAATCTATTTTCTAATCATCTAAGAGAAAAAAATCTTTAACGTCACAATGATAATGACATTGACAATGTGTTCACTGTTAACGTTACCTTGCGCCGTTGCAGTCGGTTTTAGCTCAACTCAAGTCTTTCTGAGCCCGTGAAATTGCACATAACTGTCCATACAGTAGTAACTGAAGCTCGCAAAAAAAACCCCGAATACAATTTGTAAAACAATCGCTGTTCTCTGTCAAGCTGTTTTTGGCACTCTCCTCTCCACTCTAACGCAAGACTTCTCGGTGGTAAACCCTATTCGTCGAGCGACGATCGATGGCGAGTACTACGTATACCGATCGATTGGGTATCGGGCTGTAACTGCCCGCGCCCTAAATGCACTAGTTAATTTTTTTTTATTATTTCGATATGTAAAAGTTACCGCCTTCGGTGATATCGATGCCTACTTTTGTGAAGAAGGGATGTCGCAGTATGATATCGATATTGGGCTCGTATCGATCGCACCATGCGAGCTATCGCTATAATAGGCTTAGGCCTGTAATTTTAGATCAATGATCAATCAAGAGAATGATGATTATCAAAATGTACAAACGGTTAGACATACTAGTAAGTAGTGATGGTGGTTGATATTAATATTCTACATTGTAATATCATGACTAAAGGCAACGATACATTTCGATATCAATTCTGTAATGTAATGTCTTCATTTCACATTTTCAGCGTCTTCTTGAAAAATCTATCATCTTTCAACTACTATTCTAGGCCTATTCAATAGTAAACAAGGCAGGTGAGGGTAGCATCCCTAGGGTAACGGAACCCCAATTTGTTCCAAGGGGCATGCATTCATTTGCTGGGGGGGGGGGGGGGGGGGGGAAATCATACGCGTAGGCCATACCAAACTTATTAAACGTCATTTAATGTTCTTTATACCGATAAAGCACACGTACTGTATTAGCACTATCGTTTTTGTTTCTGGATACTACTCCTTTAGCCTAAACAATCTCTTGAATTTGAGGCCTTTTCACCACTTCCCCTACCGCCGTCCCCGGTGGGCCCAACCCCGTCCGCGCGCGTCTCTCTCCCCCCCCCCCCCCCCCCCCCCCCTTCCCCTTCGAACAAAAGGGGATTTTTTACAGGCCCCTAGGGATGTTACCTGCCACGTTTGGTGAAACTAGATTTTTCAACTATGTAATAATTCCGTCTCCCCCTTCCTCCTTGGGCAGACCCTCATCCGCCCCATCAAACTTAGCTATAGATTTAGCACACTTATCAATTTCAAAATGTTAATCTTGTACATAGTGTAAATACACTTGTTTATAATGTAAATAATTTTCTTGTTGAATTTATCTATTCTTCTTCTGTATTCAAGGGCCAACGTCCACTAGCGTTGCTACTTTGTTAGACCCTTTTACCAAATTTGTAAATATGTTTGTACTTTCATATTCATGTTGTTGATAAGTTTGATTCAATACTTTCATGTCTTGTATTCCTGTTAACTGCACAATTATTATTGTATCCTCAATGATTGTATAAATTATATGTGATTGTAAACTTGAACTTAAAATTTGGTAATAAATCATTAATTAAATAATTAATTATTCATTCATTCATTCATTCATTCATTCATTCATTCATTCATTCATTCATATTTGTCAGCTAATCAAACCCAGAAGTGGTGCCAGAAATATTTTGCTGTTGTTGTTGCGCTCCCCACCCCCTTTACACGGAATTCCTGGATTCGCTCCTGTAATGTTTTTGTAAGCATTGTAACTTAGCTCTTATCTTTTCGGTTCTACAGAAGAAGATGAAAATCTATAGAGTTTAGGACATAGGCTTTAACTCCTTCCCGTTTTCTGGGAGGGGAGGGGTGTTTAAACAAATTCCCTGGTTCTGCTGTAATCAAACATGAATTTCAGTCATTTCTAGGCAGCCTAATGTCTTCGATTACACATAGCATTATACTTGATTCTATCTTCTTCAGGTCAACAGAAGAAGACTTTAAAAAAAAAGTATACCAAGTTTATATATAGGGACTCTGCAAAGCTTCAACCCCCCTCCCGCTTCCTCTCTCTCTCTCTCTCTCTCTCTCTCCTTTCTCTCTTCGGTGTGATGGGGAGGGGGCCATTTGAAAAAGAATTAAGATCATATCACCATAAAGATGCTTATCTGCCAAGTTTGGTAAAAATCCATCTTAGATTTTTCAAGAAATGCTGAAATAATGTGAAAATTATTGTGGATTAAATTTGTATTCGTAGATGATTTATTTTGTTCATTTTTTGATAATTGTATAGAATTTTGAAACATACCATGTTTGTCTTAAGCGCTATATAAATTTTCCATATTATCATTATCATTAAAATTCCTCCTCCTCCCGCCCTCCCACCCCGCCCTGATCAGGGTACCCCTGGAACGGCCATAATGAAACATAATCAGTAGCGTTTTTGCAAAATACCTAGAAACCACTTTATGAGATATCCAGAAACAAAACGTAAAAAAAAAAGCAATCCTAATAAAAGGTTCGAGTCCCACCATTTATTAGGATTGCTTTGTTTAGGATATCTCACCCATTTCAGAACCTATTTTCATCAAATAACTTTGAAGTCCTTGTAGAATTATATGCTCTTTCATATTTCATAAGAGATTTCTCATCATTTCAAAAATTATCATCAAAATATGTTGGAAACCAGTATAGCCCTATCTTAACAAAAACATCCCTAAGAATGCCTCCTCTCTTTTTTTTCTCCACACAACTCTCTTTTTGTAACAATATTCAAATACTCTTATATAACTTACTGGTAATTGCAGAACTCTCTAATGCAGTCTAATAAAATAATTAAAAAAAAGGAATAGATTGACTGACTGCAGCGCATAATCACGAGATACTTTCACCCTTATGTTGTTCTGCTTTAAAAGGAAAATCCACCCAGAAAATTAATTTGTGTGAATCAGCACACACACACACACACACACACACACACACACACACAATTGAGCACCAGAACTGTGAAAGTTGAGCAAATTTTGAAGAAAATTAAGAAAGTTAATTGAAGATTTGTTGAAGTTGAATAAACCATAAATTGTCAATTCTGTGATATCATACAAGAGCTCATCCCCTTTCTCTGTACTATGGTACTGTGTACAATGTCTATGTTAATTTCTCTTAAAGTAAATTTACAAAATTTTATTTTTTGAAAAAAGTGCATACAGTTGCATTTCCTCAACTTGTCATTGATGTATGTTAAGGGTAATACTATTCCCCTGCCTTCTGAAAGAGGCAAGGCAAGTGTTCTTTTACAATGAAAGAAGAGTGAAAATATGTTGAATTTTCTCTATATTTTCTTTACATCGTTCTACATGTGACATCACAGGCTGGAGTGTTCTTCTCATCCAGCAGTGACTAATAACTCTTGAAAGGATTGTCCAATTTTCCTCAAATTCTCACTGTGTTCTAATATTGCTGCATTCATTCAATCCACATGTCTATGAAGGTGAACTTGTCCTTCAACGAAGCGCCAGTAGTTGCCATTTATAGTAACTTTGTAAATTGTATGACAGTATATCTTTGATGAATTAAGACAGTGATTACATACATATGACATGACTCAAAGGCACTTAGTACACTGTAGCACACAAAAATTTATATCATTATTGTCTTTATTTGCTTAATATAGTTAAGACACAAGCAAAGCTCTATGTACAAAGCAGTTTATATCTCAAGTAATGCAACATTGTGAAAAAAAATACAATAATTTCAGGAGCATAATTCATGTGACTCTTATTGCATTACTCCAACTAAGAGGCAATTGTTGAGGTAACAATATTGCCCTTGTAAAAGGGAAAATCAGTCTTGATGTCTCTGGACAGGAGACTTAATAGATGGCTTGCATTTCCAGATCCAGCAGAAATATGGCCATCATTTTGAAGTCATTAAGATATAAGTGTATTACAAGGCAATTAATTACAAAGCACACAGTATGCCAATAAATACACAAGCAGACCCAAATGAACAAATTGCTCATGGATGATATATCCATCGTCAAATTGTCTAATCTTTGTATCTTACAACCCAAGTCTGCTGATTTAATATAAGAAATTGCAAAAGAAGCTGGCCAAGCTTGCAGAGAAGCCTGATTCCTGCGCTTCAGTAAGCACTGATGCATAATTGCCAAATGTCAGCCCCCCACCCTCATTATGTAGCTAGCAGCCTTCTTGATAACATGTATCTCTGAATCTTGAAAAGTAACTGTCACTCGGACATTTACACTCAGTTGAACTTAAAGCAAGTATTGGTAGGAGAAAACAAAAGGTAAAAACATGATGTGTGTCACCATACCATTGTATTTTTCTATAGCTTATATAGAGATCAATTCTAAGCCAATCTGACCAGCTTGCAGTGGAATGGAGCACAGCTCACATACACCTTTACAGTTCTCAAACTCATTGTACCTGTTCTATTTAGAGTTCATAGAGCATGACGTTCTGCCATAATTACATGCATTATATCACCTCTTATCAATGCCTGTGAATGCTGACAAAGTCATTCAAGTCGTATGTCATGAACACTTGGTTGGTTCAATTATTACAATACTCAATGTTAATCACGCTACTTGCATATTGTATTTCATTCATTTTTCTTTTCACTCATTGCAATTAATAAATTGATGGAAGCAATGAATAAGATGCATATAGCTGAAAATACTGATGTAGATTTAGCTCAGATGAAGGTGAATTACACTGCACCACAGGAACTGAATCTCTGGTATGAGTCACATCAAATAATATATTTGCATATTGTGAATACTCTATGAATGGAAGTGCGGCTATTTGAATGCATGCAGATTATGGAAAAGACAACAGAAAATGTAACATTCCACTGTATTTACAGTCTATATATCAAATGACAGCACAATTCTTACTGGCATGCTTTCATTCATACACATGATATGACTACAGACAGACAGACAGACACACATAACATGATAGCAGAATAATCCTGTTTCAACACCATATCACAAATTTGCATAAAAGTCATTATTACTTGCTTTTTGGCTGGACGGTTTAAGTAAGGCATTACATGCATACTTGACTTTGAAAACCTGATCTATCTAAATGTACATATTATCACTTTTATCTCGGTGAGTGCAGATGCGGTGGGCACCAGATTTTGACATCGTTTAATGTCCTTGTTTTGTTAACTTTCTATAGAAGTGTCCATCCTTGTCTTCTCCGTGGTATGATAAGTGACATCGGGTTGGTAATGTTGGGCAAATTCTGTTGACTTTAACTGTAAGTTCCAACAACATGTTAGCAATTTAAATGGCTCAGAAGTTGTAATGTTCATTCAATGGCAGCATGAATTCAACCCTCAGCAGATGAAAACGATCCACATGGCATCTTCCTGTAAAGTGATAAAACAGAAATAGAAGTGAAATTAAGGATGTGGACTTTTCTCTTATCTATGTTGCTTCAACATGAAAGTGTGAAATCTTTTCAATAATCATTGTTACCCAGCAATATCTCCAGCACTAATGTCCAAGAGAGATAGCCATCACACAACATATGAACTTACAGATTTCTTGATTTTGCAACTGAAATTCTGGGTTGGCAACAAATACTGTAAAAGTGGATATTTTCACGCACCTAATTTTTCGCACTCGGCCAGGTGAGAAGAGTTTTGCAGGTTTTTAATTCTAAGGAATCAAAACTTCAACTACTGGAACATATGGCAAGCAAAAATATTTGTGTGCTTTATTTTCGTGCTAGTTTCTGGTTGCGCAAAAAATTTCAACACTGCCAAAATTTCCACTTTTACAGTATGAAGTTCAGCCCATGAGACTAGTGTAAAAATATAAAATGTAAAGTGTAAAATATAAAGTGTAAAATGGATAAACTACATTTTAAATGTTTCTTCCTTGCTACTTGATGTATGGGTTGGATACTATGTGCAACATGATTCTTGTAACACATACTTTCCCTCACTCACTCTGAGCCCACAAGCAGAAGGCTGAGGCTGATGGGGTGACATGCTGGACTTGGCAGTCAGGTCCTTCCTCAAACATACACATCATCACAAAATACAATGCAAGTTTTAAAGCTGACTTACCACAATAAAAGGTGTGTTCCATCCCCTATTCTGATGGCTCGTTGATGAGAGGTGTGGTGTATTCTGAATGCTTGATTCCAAACGAATAGACAGGTGCTTTCTTCTTGTTGATGACCACCTGTGAAAATGTCAGAAATTTCACCATTATTGCATGCACGAAACCTCTTACATGGAAATTAAAGGGGAGAAATATTACTGATACTAGTACTTGGCAAGAATGAATTCCTAATGCTAAATCTAACAGATATTTGTTAGTTTGCAAACACAGCAAAACAATGTTTTTACACCCTTAATGACTTTTCACACATTCCAACACAGGAATGTCTATTAAATTTTTTTAATCTTGTTTTGTTGAATAGCACATTCTACCACATCACAGTTAATCTCTAAATGATTTGTTGCACATGAAACACAATGCTATTGCATTAATTAGAATTGAGGAGAACATCTGACAGTGTGCTACGATATACAGGAGTGACAAAGATAGGAAAGAAAGCACAGTCATACAGGCATACAAGCAATCAACTTCCCATAGCCAGTGTTGAGAAAAAAGAGACAGGTCTGGTTTCGAGTCTAAGTATACACATACATTTTACATGTAACTGCACCAGACATTAAAGCAAACTGCCACACACACACACACACACAAAAGTTAATCTTCCCCTAGTTAACTCACCCGCTCTGGGCAATGCTGTCCTGGTCCAGGCTTCCGCGTCGAGTCACTGGGCATCGTGTTGCGTGCAGTCATGGAGTACAAGGGTCCCTTGTTCTTGTTGACATTAGGGTTGACAACAGCATAGGAACCTGGTCCGGGAGTCTTCTGGAGATCTTCGTCAAAACCACCAATCTTGCTGCGACCTGTCATTGAGTAGACTGGCAAGCTTTCTTTGGCGCAAGAGCGTCCTCCCAGGATACTGGGAAGTGAGTAGCTATTGGGAGCTGTTTCAAAAGAACAAAACCACCAGCACAATATGAGTGTGTTGTTAAACTGTCAGCCACACACACACAAAACACAAAATATGTTCTTTTTAGGAATTAGTGGAAAAATGAGCAAAGAAAATGGGATTTCATCGGGATTCAAACCCCGAGACCTCTGGACTGCTACCCCGGTGCTCAACTGACTGAGCTATAGAAAGCCCTACTTCAGTGTTCGTCCCAGAAGCCCATAATTTTCAATGCTTGGATGGTCAGAAACTATAGCAGTGTGTTTGTGTGTAACACACACGCAGACACTTGAAAACAGGAAAATACGTATCATTTCCATTTTCCTACGATCTGTCAAACCAAAAGTAGAAACTGATATTTGACCAGACAATCTGGAAAAGATGCTTTCTTAAAATGCTTTTAAAATGTCTGACAGAAATTGAAGTATGGAAATAACTGCATTTACAATAGTGATAAAATGTAACATCATAACTTTAAGCACAAAAGTAAGAAAAACTATGCGCATTACAAATAAAGATTTATATCTTGGGGAGCGGACATGTCAGTATTCTCTCCAGTGAAGAAATGTGTAATATTATGATTGCAATTGGTAAAAAAAAATGCATGCTGAGCAAATTGGAAACACAATGTTCCAGTCAGCCAAAAGAGAGTTGAAGAATAAAGACCATTCGTATTGTTCTTACCTGGTGATTTGTCAAATTTGATTCCATGTGTTCTGGAGCTGAGAGAGTATGATGGTGCATGGTAATGTGCAGACTGTCCTGCCTTCTCTGGTGAGTATGCTCCTGGCCCAGGGGTCCTGAATGGCTTTATATCCTTGGGACGGCCGTAGAGGGAGTAGTGAGGCTCCCCAGTGTGTCCCTTACGTGAAACCCGGGAATTCATTGCGTAGCAGGGTCCCGGACTGCAGTCATCAAATAATTTACAGTGACGAATGCCAAAGCTGTAGATTGGATTCATCTTCTTGTTGATGGAGGTTCTCTGGCCAAGGCATGATGGCAGCATCACACTGGGACCTGGTCCACTGAAGGAGGCTGCGATGGGTCCACGTGGTTTGGTTGGTGTCCAGTCCATGATTTCTTGATGACTTTATTTCTCTGCCTAAGGATACAATTCAAAATCAATTTCAAATCTAAAAGAATCAAATGTATAGGAAAAGTGACTATAACATTGAAATCACATTAAAATGCACAGAACTACAATTGCTCAAGAAAACAGTGTCATGGAAAATCAAATCAAATCACAGGAACTAAGTTTTTGAAATCAAATATCAAGCAAGGTAAATGGGTAATTTACGCAATATATGAATAACATCAAGTGCCAATTCTACTGCCTATCATAGCAAAGATCTGCACATGATAAATAAACAAAGATCTGATGAGGTGCAAATCTGATATTGGAAAATGCCTGAAGTTACAAGAGACAATTACTCAATAAAATCTATCAAAAACAAAGTCAGAAACACATAACAGAATCATCTTCAATGTTGATACAATATCCTGTTCCCCAAGTATTTCCATGTGAGTCTGGATACACTCAACATGGCATATTACATCAAGTACAGCTGTAAATGCTAAACACATTTTCCTCATAGCTTACCTTCACAAAGTGGAAAATATTCCTTATGAATGTGATGAACACACAATAAATGTAGTGAAAACTGCCCCAACACACCAGAAACTTCTCTGAATTAGATGATTCAACACTTAAAGTCTTCTTGGCAACCAAAAAACATTGACACGCTGACTCAGTGTCCTGCTACTTCCAGATGTGTACTCCCTGTGCTGATACTAGACTGCTAACTGACCAAGGCTGTTTAGTGCTTGCCTATTCAGCGATACACACGCCACTCTCCAATCAATACAGTATCTAGGCAACCAGAAAGCAAGCCCACTGCTATGCATCACTGCCCGAGCAACAGTGAATGCTGCTTTGTAAAGCCCCCTCCCAGCCATCCATCTATTGTCTGGAGTAGTTTGTTGGTTGTGTACGTGTATACACAGGTAGGAGCGGAGTTGTGTAAAAGAGAGAGAGAGAGAGAGTGTGTGTGTGTGTGTGTGCATGACAATGATTGAATTGACAGAGTACAACACACACACAATAATACCAGTATACAATCCTGACCTGCGAAAAAGCATTCTGCTTGAACATGTCAGTATCTGACTATTCATTATCACTTCTACCACGAGGTCGTAGTTAATTATAATGCTTCAGCATTGTGAATGTATGGAAATGTTCTGCGGCCTTCAGAACATTATGATTTCCTATGAAATCAATCATTTTCAGTAACTGGCACATTTACAAATGTGACAACATAATTGTAACAGAAACTATAATTGGATTCAACAAAGCTGCAATATCGATCACTTCCTTGTTCTGCAATATAAAACTTGCAAAGAAAAAAAAGAAAGAAAATAAGCCAGTTGATCACCATTCTTGTAATATTCCAGTTATCATGAATATCAATCCTGAATAATGTTTATGCTAGGAAAGGGGTTGGGGGGGGGGGGGGGGGGTGACCATTGAGTCTTGACAACCCCTTAGAAATACAAGAGGAACTGATGGCAACAACAAAAAATGATGCTCCTACCCATTCAATATATTTTTTGGGTTCCTGTGTTGTTTGTTCATATCCTTTTTTTTTTTTTAGTGGGGCTCATCATAGGAAGTACCTGCAGATTTTACAGAAAATTATGAAGTAGATTTTATAATCCCTCTTTGGAAATTGTTTTGACTAACTTCATCCTTCTGCGATAAGGTTATTATTTCCTAAAACTAGATAAAATAATTTTTGCAGTCATTATCATACTGAAATATGTAACATGAGGGCGCTACAGCTACAGCTCCATGGTCACATTTTGATTATCAATGTGAAATATTGACAGGAAAAAATAACACCCTAAAACAACAATACATGCGGAACAATAACTTTATATTCTCATATGGGCACTGTTTGTTTGTTTGTGTTTTCATGGAATGTACATGAACATGGTTCGTTCTATCTTTGATTCTGACATAACTAGATGGTCATTTTCATGAAGCCTTGTTGTACTTCACTCAGTCACTCTGAGGGGAGCTATCAGGCCCAGACATACATAGCAAAAAGAGGCCTATTATGTTTCCTGTAAAGTCTGTACAAATGAGCTACTTATTTTGCTTCCAATGCATTGGACTATCATTTACCCATTCACAGCCTTACATTCATGCATCATCCTTGTGACAGAGCCCACAGGGTGTTTCCTTCAGGAATGCATGCCTCAACATCAAGCATGCCCACTAAAAAAAATAGGAGGTGGATTAGGTAACACTGCCCAGACTTAATTTATCAATATCATGCCCAATTACACCCAGTCATAGCAAAGTCTGCTTGCAGCTGCAGGGAGATAATAGAGGGGGAGTTCGAAACAAGAGTCTCTCCTTTGTACCCATGTTCTATGCAGCACAGAAGTTACACACTCTATACAATTTTGTAGGAGGTGTTAATAAATTGCTTTCACAAAAGAAATTTCTGTTTAAAGGTCCAGTTTACCTTTAGGAACAGTGATTTGAAAAATTGTCAAGATATCACCTTTCATGCATATGTGCAGGTCTGTTGTACCACAAAACATCCTGTTTGTTGTTGTTGCAATAAAGTCTAAAATATACAACCAAGGAGATGTCAGTATTTTTCTCAATAAATTGTAACTGTAGACGGTTTAGTCTGGAAACATTTTTCTTATAACTAAGTTCACATTTTGCACCGGTATATTTAACAATATTTAACATCAATTTTATTGATTCAAATTTTCACAATGGTTGTTTCTATCCCTAACTCACATTTTAGAACTATTCTAAAGCACTAATGCTGGGTTTTTGTTTCATCTGCAAATAGTAAATTATGCCTTTAAAGGACAAGTTCACCTTCATAAACATAAGGATTGAGAAAATGTAACAATATTAGTAGAACACATCAGTGAAAGTTTGAGGAAAATCGGACAATCGATGCAAAAGTTATGAATTTTTTAAATTTTTGTGTTGGAACCGCTGGATGAGGAGACTACTACAGCTTGTGAGTCATATGCGTACAACAGTATAAAGAAAATGTAAAAGAAAATTCAACATATTTTCACTTTTTTCGCATAATAAAAGGGCACTTGACTTGCCTCTTTCTAAAGGTAGGGGGAATAATATTACCCATAACATTTGTCGGTAAGGAGTCAGGGGAATGTGTACTTTTTTCAAAAGATGGAATTTTGTGAAATTCTCTTTATATTTTCCTTATATTGTTGTACGCATGTGACATCTAAGTTATTCATGCACTGCAGTAGTCTTCTCATCCAGCGGGTACTGCACAAAAACTTCAAAAATTCATAACTTTTGAACCGATGGTCTGATTTTCCTCAAACTTTCAATGATGTGTTCTACTAATTTTGTTACATTCTTTTAATCCTTATGTTTATAAAGGTGAACTTGTCCTTTAAGTGTGCACCATTCCTCAGTCAAAACAAACTGAACAAGCAGCAGTTTGCTGTCCCTTTCAACATTTTTGGCAGGAATTATTTAGTGTGTAGAGAACAGGTTATGCAAATAAAAATCATTAAAAATTGTTGTTCTTGAACTGTAAAATGCTATTAAGCAGCAGAAACATGCTTTAGCCAACTGCATAATCCAAACGATTTCACATTCAGGTACTTGACCTGACAAACAAAATTATGCACAAATGCGCACAAGATGGTAAATTTCTGTAAGATACTTAATACTCTCTTTTTCAGTCCTGTTGTACAGATACTGTAACAAGATAACTTGAAGAAAAACTGAAAGGATTTATTCAGTAAAATATGACAAAGTCCTGGGCAGAATTTCAACAATTCCTCTGAAATACAGCTTAAAATCATTAAATTCAAGAACCTCTTCTTTGGTCTCCATGTCAAAACTCTATGGAAGAGCAACTTGGCACATGGAACATCAAAGTCAATGGAATGCTAAGGATCAGTTGGCATACTATAGATCCTACACAAAACTTTGCACAAACTGGGAAAAGATTCCACTTTTTCTCTATTTACCCAAATGTTTTATTGTAAAATGTCTACCAATAACATGGGGAAACATAGGTGCCCTGACTGCATCAATTTTCATTCGCTGCCCACCAGGATGCATGACACGTATTTGAAAACCAAGAATAGTGTATGTCAGTGCATCATAGCATATGATGCAATATTTGGTACCCTGGGATACCAAATGAAAATTTGCCATTTTGTTCATTTATTTCTTTGTCTGCGTTGTACCTTGGGTTACCAAAAAATGTGTAAAAAATAAATTAGCACTATTTTGTACAAAAATGTTTTCTCGTTTGTGATTATGCAACAACACGCATGCTAATAACTTTTTTTTCTCTCTCTCATGAATTATTCATGAGAGAAAACATGTACATGCTCTAATATAATCTTCACTGTTTAAAAGTTGACATACGATATACAATTGTAGGAGTATGGAAGGAATATTGGCATTTGGATAGATAACCGCGCTGATTCATGCTGGCGCTTATAAGGAGAAAATAGTCGTCATTACAACACTGCATTACTGTATGATAATGGAGATGAGATGGCGCTACACAACGCCGAACCCCGCGTTACAATGGTACCGTGGTGTACGGCGTGCACAATCACATGCTGATCAAGCAAATAGTTAGCTACAGTACTATGGCAGTGTTGTGTGTAATGAGTCATAGAATAAGAACATATATCACAAAGCACTTTTCAACCATCTACAATATTGCTTAATATCAATTCAACAACTCCATATTTCCCTGTCTCCAAATTCCACAAGCGATCGGTGACTATTGTAGTTTACATATATCCAAGCTACACGTATTTTGTCTGGGATCAAACAGCTTAACATCATTGTCATCACGTTGAGGAATTGAACATTATGCAGGGCTGCCAACTCTCACGCATTGGGCATGAGACTCACGCATTTTGGTCCTTTCTCACTCTAAAACTTTATTTCATTTGCATGCATTTCTATTGATCTCACTCATTTTGACTCCTAAATTATAGCATTGGCCTATGGGAGTCTCACTCTCAACTAGTTTCCAGTGTTGGCAGCCCTGCATTATGTCTGTCTTGCCTGGGACTGGTTGCAGCATAACCTTCCTCCGTTGGCTTCCTTTATAGCCCAGGCAGTAGAGGGGTCTTATTTCTGAACTGTTCTCAGTGAGTCAATGTTCTTAATTAGCAGCACTGCAATTCAAGCTTTGTGCTAACCCAACCAATTTGCTGTGCTAGACAGTCCCATAATATCAGTGGGGCTAGCCCATTGTCTACAAAAAACAGTGAGAACAGAAGCAGTGCTGATAGGCTTTATCCTGGGAAATTGGTGGGGCTAAAAGGGAGTCTTTGTATTATCAGCCCCGGCAACTCTAGGTTCTAGATGTTAGAGTATAGCCATAGGCCCATATGGTTAGCTGACAACACATCAGCAGAGACAGAGCAGGTACAAGAGGTAGGCTGTTCCCGACAACTGAAGTGGAGTGAAGATTCATTTCAAGTGAGTCAAGGCTCAGTCTCTAGACACTTAGAGACAGTGGACTAGGATGTAGACATGCAGACACATCAAGAGTTTAATTCTTTACTACAGTACTAAGTAGGCCTAACAGTTAGAAATGCAACCCCTCAATTTGTCATCCCCAGAACCGGCACATCACTTGATCCAAATATTACTTAGGTAATAAGACAGACGTTCTTCCCAGACACCATCTGCCTGTACATTGTAGAACCACCTGCCTCAAGATGTAGTGAACTTGACTGTGACATCACTTGGCATCTTCAAATTGGAGATCATATGTCAACTTCAACTAACCACCCAGGGCAGCGCAGAAGGATCTTAATTTGTACAAATTTGTTTTTATAAACACGTATAGTATTTATGCCTGGACTGGAGTTTTATCTTTGCAACGTTAATGTCAGTGTCACGTGAGACCGAGTCTCCCTGAGAGAGAGCCCACCAAGTGTGTAATCTCCAGGTTCTCTGCTGTAACACGTTAAACAGGAAGAAGAAGAAATCTTTTGGCATAGACCTACTTGTGAAATAGGCCCCACCACTGCGTGTCTGTACTTAATACGGCAGCTCGCCTGTTTATGATTGTGAATGCGGCCCCACCAAACGGCGTTCACGCGACCGATTGTGTGAATACAGCAGAGGGGCCGATTTCCACAGCATAGCATCTTTCGTCCTCCCTTTTTCCCGTGTTTTCTTTGGTCTTTAACTTTCTTATTCTCGGAAAGACTCCCTTATGTCCCTCGACTAATTTAACGGCCAATTCAATCATAAATACAACCCTAAAATAACCCTAACCTAATCTTGTTCAAACGTTGCTTGCTAACGCACGGGTGCATGTGCACATGCGGTGCGGTATAGGGCCGATTTCAGGATTTTGCCAATCTTCTTCTTTTTCTTTTTTTTTTCCTTTTTTTTTTACAAATCTGCTACAAATTACCAAAGCGAAAGATGATGTTTTAAAACAGTCTTACACAACTCAACTCGTCACAAGTTGACTCTCTCGACTCGGGCACGGCCGCGTATCATGCCAATCTGACCTGCCCAAGTGGAAAGCGACGCCACAGTACCGAGTAGCAGGGGTAACTTCACCGACCATCCTTGACTAGCGTTAGAAAATTACTTTAACTAGAATTCTATAATCTACCGGTAATTAATAGACGTTCTTACGATTTTCATGTAACTGATTTCGTTCAACACACACACCAAACTAAGATAACGGAATATTTTTAAAGTGATTTGCACGATGTACTCACCTCGATGAAATTCTTGTTTCGAGCTCTTCTGCTCTTTCCAGTTGGTAGTTCTCAAGACACGCGCGTGTGTAGAATGCATACACCACGGGATCTTTACAATGTTGATGTACACACACGCAAGCAAGACCGTGTCGGACCAACACGTAGTACACAGACGGTCACTACCCAGCGTTGCGGTGGCAACCAAACATCCACCAGCAACGCGTGGCAATGGCGCCGCCGGCGGCGTTGCCCGCGATGGACAACGGCGCATGCTCAGAGATTACCATCGGCATCGTAGTAAATCATCCAGTCCTTACTAGCGCAAACCTTCGTATCTCAATTTCAAGGGGCTTCAGGTTTCCGTTTTTTTTTGTAAGGTAATGAAAAACCTCTTGAAGTATCAAATGAAAAACAATCCTGGGAGGAATCAAGTTTCATTTTATAAAAATCGGTTTGTTGACCGAGATATCCAAAAACAAAGTGGCCCTAGTAAGAAATCAGTGGAACCACCTTTTAATTCTATTAAGAACACTTCTATCTTACTTAGCTTTTTTTTTTTATCCCAGCCATTACAAAACTAATTTTCATCATATAAACGTTAAGTTCCTCTTAGAATTGTATTCATAGTTCATGAGGGGTTTTTAATTATCTTGCAAAAGGTATAAACTCTGCTCTGAATTCCCCCATCTCAACCAAAAGTAAACCACCCCTTTTTAATCCATTGTGGGGGAAAAATAAGAAGAAAAACAAAAACAAAAACACAGATCTTAATACTGGCAGCGCTGTATTTTCTAATTCTCCCTTCCATCTTATCATGTAAAAAGGGTAAAATTGATCACTAGGCCATACGTTCATTTATTACATTGAATGCATTTGTTAAGCCTATATGTCAGCTAAAGATAGAGAAAGAGGGTGCAAGATCAAATTGATCAGAGTAACTCAAGAGTGCAAAACCAGCAGAACTTTTCACAGTAATATTTGATGTAATTTCATTCATTTTTTTCCAAAGCAAATGGTATCAATACAATATTTGAAAGTACATGTACATTGAAGAAATATAAAACTAATGAATAGCTTAATGTAAGTTTCATGAAGTTCTGCGGAATGATACTCACATTGCACATACTGAAAAATGAAATGAAAGCAATCCTATCTACATACCCATGTAGATGAGATTGCTATCAAATTAGTTTTTTTTTTTTTAATCAAGATTTTTTATTGTTGATGAATTTGTTTTTCTTCTAAAACTTTTGTATACTGCATTGTCCTTCCTTACTTATAGCTTCCATCCTTCTGGCAATATTAAATACCATCTTAAAGGGGATGGCTAGTAACTGATCAGTGGGAATCAGTGGGAATGCCGGAGGATGATTGTTCCAATCCCTGTGGGATTCATTTAAGAGTACATTATATATCTATTGTTGTGTGAAAATTATTTGCTCCAGAATGGTCTCATATTCAAGTAATGTGCAGTTTAATGTTTCCAGGTTAGCGTCCCTGGTCAGTGACGGGGCAGTAATCTGCACATTACTTGAATATAAGACCATTCTGAAGCAAATAATTTTCACACAACAGTAGATATATAATGTACTCTTAAATGAATCCCACAAGGATTGGAACAATCATCCCTCAGCATTCCCACTGATCAGTTACTAGCCATCCCCTTTAAGTCATCAAAGAAGTATCACACACTCCCAGGGGTACGATTCAGTAGAGTGCACTCCTGTTATAATAAACAGGATTATAACGAAATTCTATTTACAGTGAAGTAAAAATCCAGGCGGCAACATTATCCCCTGCATGCTTTTCACTATTCATTTTTTTTTTTCAGTTATAACAAAATTTCAATGTAACAAAAGAAAAGCGCCAGTCCCAACGACTTTGTTATCATGCAAGTCTACTGTATTCTTTGCATGTATACACACATACATGCACACACAAGGTATACACATGAACACACACACTCAACATTCTGTTTCTGCACGTACAGCACTTTGTGCAATAACTGAAAGGGAAGTGTTAAATTGGTGACAAATTCTGTTGTAGATGTTACGCTTTTTTATATTTTTCTTTTTTTCTTTCTTTGTTGTTGTTTGCTCTGCTCAGTCCTTCAGAACTTTTTGTTTGGTTAGTTTGGTGATTTTTTTTTCTTCTTTTTAGCCAGACTCATCTCATTTTGTTCTCAACAGTCTTAAACAAGCAGAAAACTTTGAATGCTTCTTTTAAATTGTTGGCAAATTTTATCATTTGGTATTTTAATGTATAAATTGCAATACTTTTAGGTGTATATGATCTGATTTCTGTTCACTAATTTAAGGGTACATTATTTAAATAATTCTCTGATCTGGCTTTCAATGAATTGTACATGTTGCATTTTGTAAACATCTAATACGGTACTATACTTTCCAAATGATTGTTATTAATGAATAAATGTACATTTGCATGTACGTATGGATTAGCACTTCACTGACTTTCCTGGACACATAACCTAATTTTGATACAAGTACCATGTAGTAAATATTTCCTTTTACTTGTATTACCATGGTGACCATCAGAGAAGTATTTCTTTGACATTTCATAATTAGTTGATATTTGATGCAAACAAGACAGTCATGATCTAAAAATTATTGTACAAGTGACATGCGATGCTCAGGAGTTGTTCCCCTCCGTATTGCTTTCTGCTACAGATAATACAGATAAAAGTTATACATGTTTGGCTAATTGCTCTTGTTTGTTCTTTGTCATGTCTAAAAGGCAAATATGGGGGGGGGGGTGGCTTTGGACGAATGGTGGGGTTCCAGTTAACCACTCTTTTGGAACAAGCCATTGTCTGATGTTCTGCATGCGTGATGTTGTATGGTTGGTCAGCATAGATCATGAAACTATTGTGGCTCTGATTTCTGGTGGACAGAAAACACTCACACACTAACAAGTCACATCAACCATGTCATTTGACAATCAGTAGGCCTACCATCTACAGAAGAAATAAATAGACAAAATGACAGGATGCAGCGTAGAGTATTATACATAGAACAATGCGTCAAATAGTTGTTTTTATATCACTCACAAATTATTTCTTGTCATCTGATTGGTCAAGGGCATTGAAAGTGACAAAACATATTTCCACCATGAAAATCCTTATCCCATCTGAGCTCAACTATTTCCTTTAATAGGGAAATAGTGTAAGAATATATATATCCCACTTACGATTTGTTAAACATACCACTAATAAATCAGAGGCGCATATATTTTAGTGTACAAGATGATATCGCATCCCACTTATTGCATTGACAGGGATACAATATGTCTTCTTTTTTTTTTAAACCCATACAGCAATTTCGCTTCTCGAGAGGACAGGTTAGGTTTCCATGTACAAATAAATAGGTATCGCGCATCACAGACCAGGTATAAACTTTATACATGTAATTCTGAGCACAGAAGATAAGAACTTGGGTGATCAGACAACTGTGAACCTTACTGTAAGCAATGAGTAAATACCACTTAATTTGCAGGTACTCTTGACATAATTTGTAAGGAATATAAAAGAAATACATCAAGCCATTGTCCGAGACACCAGTTAACCCTAATCAGGCTGGGCTTTTTTGGCTATGCTATATCTGGGGGGGGCGGATTCCGCCCCCCTTCAGATCTTGCCTATGGAACGCGCGATCGCGCCGAAAATCGGCACCAGCGACGCCCGCGACGTATTCTATCAAAATGTATGGTTGCTTTCTCCGAAAAATTTTTCTTATATTTTATATTGATTATTGTAATTTATGCATAAAATCAGTTTTGGGCTCTAAATCACTTATTAATGCTCCAATTAAGCTAATTTCTTTTTTAAAATGTTTCTTGTATCATTCTTCTGAGACATAGGATAAAAAAAAATCTGTATCCAAATTAATTTCTTATGTATTTTATTATTTTTTGAATTTCTTATGTATTTCATTGTTTTTTAACCTTTTGTTTTTGTTTGTTTTTTGGCCAAAATTTGTCACAGACATTTTTCGAAGCATTATTATGCTAAAATAAATTAATTTCGGCCATTCTAAGTGAAGATATGAATTTTTATGTGAATTAATTGAAAAAACACAATTTGCATTGGATTTGTACACAAAATCACGTTTTGGAGCAATTTTGGGGTTGACAAATTTTTTTCGAACGGGCGTCGCGTCAAAACGGTACGCGCAGGCGCAACAATTTAGGTCTCAAAAGTTGCGCGATACTAAAAAGAAAAAAGTCATGAAACATCGCGGTGGGAGCTTATCGCGTTGCGAAGATATTGCGCGAAACGTCGAGGGGGGCGGATTCTGCCCCCCCCCCCGCAGCCTGATTAGGGTTAAACTAAGTGCATTTGGTGACTTCAACGGTTCTATTGTCTTTGGCGCTGCAGCCCTCAAAAAATTGTGCTACTGAAGTTGCCTAATTCATATAGTTTAAACCTGAACCTCTCAGGTTTGGTATATTTGTACACTCAACATTACCCCTCAACATTGACAGTGACAGAGATCTTCAGTGTACTGCAAAATGTGGGGGCCATCTCTGTTTGTGGCAAGCCAATTTGGCATGTCTAGTGGATCTGCCATCTAATCATCTCTTCTCAATATCCTTTCAAATGCTTAGTAAATAATTATTCTCTTTAACTTCTGAAATTGTTAAAGGATCATAGAACTTCTATGCAGTCTTGCAATATGAATATTTCATGTCAGAAAATAATATTTATTAGCCATATTTTCCAATAAACATTTTGATGACGACCTCACTGACTCCAAAGACACTCACCAGCTTGTTGAACATCCTGGCCATTGATTTATGTGACCTCCACACAGTCTGTTCAGATTGCCTTTGTTTATGACAGCTCTAGTTCAGTTCTTTTTGTCATTAAAATGGATTAGACACATCTACAGCCCCTACTGTTGATTTAAAACACATGAATAATCTGAGAATGCATATATCAGCTAGTTTGCTCTGTGTTAAAATAGCACATGATATGTACCATGCACAAGGATCTACCACTATGTTGCACAAAATGGCTGCCTTAAACTGCTTACGGTGTGACATGTAACATTATATCCTAGTATTCTGTTGGCAATATTATTCTTTACTACCTCTCTGAATCTGCTCAGATTTTTAAACAGTTTCTGCTCTTCATGGGACAGTTTTCAGTCAAAACTCTGTCGAGGTAAATGCTGGGTCAGTAATGACATAAGCACACCTATGCGATTAGTTGTGCCTGCGTAAAAGGCAGGCACATGGCAAAATACATTGAAAGTCTTTGGAAGCAAGCAAGGTGTTTTCACATGTCCTGAGTTAACTAACATTACATGCTTTGCTCATAAAAAAAAAATAAAAAATGAGTAAATAGTGGTGTACAAGCAATGTAAACGTAATGACCTCAAATGGAACCTTTGATGTGCCCCTGCCTTTGCCATGCAATTCAATTGGCATGCTGTTAATGCACTTGCTGACATAACTTTGACACACAGCAAGACAACCCAATTAGGCAATTACCACAGAGTCCTAATGAAATCAAGATGCCTTAAGCATTTATAGGATATTTAAAGTCATGGAATACCTTCAATGTTTGTTTGTTTTTTCACTGTAACATATATCGCTACGTCAGAGTTTATTCACACTTACAGAGAATGTCAGCCTGTATGACATCACCTCTCGAGTTGATGTGAGTGACAAAACAAATCTCTTAATTCAAATTCACATGGAAAAAGAAAATTCATCATACTGAAGATTTGAATTTTTTCATTACAACTGGGAATTCATTGAAATATGTTTATCATCAATCCTATTTCCCCTCACACAACTTCAAGAGACTTTTACTCTACCACACCAGCTTGTGACATCTCTTTGATGAATAAGAATTGGAAGCAAGCACATGAGGCATCATTGGAAAATTTGAGAGAAGTGGGTTATACTGAGCCAGAGTTAGGGGCTTGCAACTCTCCAGCAATATCCTAGGCCAGCAATGATTGACAGTTTTGCATCAAGACAAAACCCCTTCTCCTGTTTTCCATTCACAAACTGCACTGAAGTTCTCTTCAAAAACCAATTGGCTGAAAACTATCCTGTTCATGCGAGTGAGCCAGTTCACATTTAGTTTTCCTCATCTAGTCTGTCAAGCTCTTTCCTCAGCTCCTGGTCTTCATCTGGCACGGGGAGATATTTCTGAACGTCGATCATGTGGCCGTCCAGAAGAAATGCTGTCACTATCAGCTGTGTGATGAATGGGCCTGTGAATACAAAACAGATACATCAAGTAAATACAAACATAACACATTCTAGCTCAAGATGCACCATCTATGAGAGGGGCATCATGCTGAGGTCATCTAAATGGTAAGTATTTCTGAGATATACAAAAAAAGATCTCTCTTCTATTTCAGGGCACTGGTATACAATCTACGCTAGAAACAATCTATGTTTCAACATTTATTCACTCATTCAACTTGTATCAAATAATCTTCATTGACTGTCCCTCTTAAAACACCTTAATGTCAAACTGGAAGATACAAATTATTTATTTATTTATTTATCTATCTATCTATCTATTTATTCATTTTGGGGTTTGAGCTTTGTTTTCCATCACATATCAGATTACTGTTATCTAAAAATCAATTGTTCACATACTGTATTATTTATGAATGTCTTGGGAATCATAAACCCTGATGCAGCCTTGTGCCTTGGTGTCACACACATTGTGCACTTTCTCCTCATCCCAAAGTCTTTTCAGTTGACAGTGCCCTTGGCTTTATACATGACAAATAATTTGATTAGTCTGAAAGTAAGAGCATCTTCACATTGCAAAGTTATATGGAGACAGAATACTGGCATAGATGAATGTAATCTTCTTTCTTTCTTTACCTCAAATACAAACTTTTCCTCATGCTTGCTCTGGAGGATATTTTCAAAATTAGTTGGCTAACTGAATTAACCAAGACACATAGCCATGTAAAACCCCTTTTGTTGGAAGTTCGGGCAACACTGCTAAGCAAATGTCTATGCCCAGTCCACTGTACATTTAAGTAGTGCCTTAAATATGCAGATCATCACCATCCAGTGCATGGGAATTGTTCATTGTATGTTCATGTATTTATTGAAAGAATCCTGTAAGAACAGTAAGATTTGTATTATAACATTATGTGAGATATTGTAGTAGCACCTACCATATTCCAGAGGTTTGTGACTACAGACATCTGATATGATGGCTGCCATGTTTTCTTCCAGCTGGTCATTTGTTAAGCTCAGCTGTATATTGACAAGAAACACACACAAACAAACCAAAATCACTAAACAAACAATCTAGCCAAGCCTGCTGAAAAATAAGCAAGCTGCATACAATGTACAAGTATGAAATATAGAAATACTGAGTTATCAGCTGCTTCTGGCAAAACATACTAGCCAGATGTGATCACCTGAATTCCCATAAATAAACTGCTTGCCATTTATGAAGTCAGCCCCCTAGACTCCCGGGGCAAAGTCTGATTGAAGAAACAATCAGAAAGACAAAGAAGGAGTATTGACTGTATCAACTTATCACATAAATTTAACTTTTGTGGTCATAGTTCATTGTTGACACTAGGCCTTTCCACTGAATACTTCAGTCACACAAATATTCAGTGCAGTGCTTACATGATGAGAACTTAGCACTTTACACAACATATCTACTCTGACTGTAATCAAAATTTCTTTGCAAAGAATAATATGCTCTGAATCAGTTCCCTGTATTTCATAACTGGCAGCTGCAAACAGTGTCTGGATGCTGGTGGTTTGACCCCCAAGGTGAAATGGTGCCAGCAATTGGTAGCCAACATGTTTATCTATACATGGGGCACTGTGGAGGACTCCTCCATACCTTTCCAATGGCACAGTTGATGGTGCTAGATTTTGCCTGGACCTTGTACTCCTGACCTCTTCGGTAAAGATTCAGCATGGCTGGGATGTTGTTACTCACAGAACCTGTAGTGTGAGAGGGCAACCAGTTACGAAACAAACACATTCCTTCCGCCTTCTGTGAAAGACACAGCACTACTTTTTGTTTGTGTGCCATTGCACTTGAATTGATTCAATGAATAAAGGGACATGCTCGCATTAAACAATGGCTTCAATATTTCATTTTTTTCCTTCTGAGCTTGCTGCATCTAACAATGTATCATAACTAATGTTTACTTTCACTGCTGCCACGAGGCAAACTCATGCAGCATTCTTGTCATCCAGTTCTTGCCTCCCACACAAAATTCAATGAGAGACAGAGTGTACTGGTACTTAAATTTTGAGACATATACAGAAATGAATCCCAGGATGAATGACATCACAGTGTCATGAATGCCAATGAATACTCAATTACTATGACTATGTAATATCTTTTTACTGCACACCTCATGAAATGAGTGAGCTCCCAATATACGGATGAGTGAGTCGCTCTGTGCTTAAAGTCACCACATACAGATATAGTTGTGCACATGAAAAGTACATGCTGCACATCTACAAACAAGCAACAGTTCTTGTCAATTGCCCTTTTCTTTAAATTTCACACACAGTACATTTTTTTTTCTCACTCAAACTCCATATCTCTTCCCTCCCCCTTCTCTGATCTATTCTTCACTTTCTTTTCTATATTCTGAATTTCTAATATTTTAAAGTCCCATCCTATCCCTAGCCATCAAACTTATTTCTCTTGGTAGCAGCTACAAAAATTTGTTCACATCAAACTTTATCTGCAACAGAGTGGTACAAGTACCGTCAAATGTTACAGCTTGCGTGGTGCAGCTTGCAGCTGTTGTGAGAAAAGCAGCAAGTCCGCATCATCTCAAGCTGACTGCCCCCCCCCCCCACACACACAACGACCTTTCACCTCTCTTAGAGTTTGGAAATCGTTTCCTCAGCTTCTCCTTCAACTTGCTGAGGCTGGACATCATGTCTGGGGTAGCCACGCAGAAGTCAAAGGCTCGGATGTGTGTCCTGTGAGCCAGGAGATCTTCCACTACCTCTTCTCCTCCAACCATGAATGCCCCGGCATCTTTGGCCACCTGTACATCAGTGCCCTGAGTGGATTGGATAGGAGGTGGGGGTGAAACGGAATCATGGTCCTGTGCATCAGTATATCTATTATCAACCTTAATATCTATCCCCACTTAATCACTTTTGCTATGCCTATTGCTCACCACATTTGACTTTTGGCACACTGGGACATCTGCCTTTCATGACATACATAGAATTTATTTAGCACATTTCCGAAAAAACAAAAAAAAAGGAAAAAAAGAAAAAAAGGGCAAATCAGACACTTGTGAACTGCAACAAAAATGTCACATCAGTGAAAATACACATAGACGTAGTCACTTCTGCAGATATGACTACCTTTTACTTTATCAGATGAAAGAATCTACAACAATCAACAGCTGCATGAAAGTTGTTCACCATGGTCATGAAGATGACATGCTCCTCATCAAATTACTGGTATAATTCTGTAACTCAATACCAACACATGATCACAGATCAACTCAATGGCATTTTGCAGTCTTCTTTTTCTTTTATTTCAAGGAAATTGATACACATTCCAGCTGAAGTCAGTCTTCATCATATTTCCAGCACACATTCAAGGTGAATCTAACAGGAGCCAACTGTAAGGTGATGCAGAAAGTTTTTGAGTATATGTGTATGGTGGTGGTGGTGGTGGGGGGGGGGGGCATGATGCTCATGGTTGGTGAGTGCAAACACATCCATTGTGGGCACTCCTTGATGCATAGATGCATGCATGATGTGGTTAAAGTGTGCGCCACTATAGAGGGGGTAAAATATTATCTGTGTACATTCAGGTCCTTGCTGGATGGGCAATGATGTGCACCGATGCAAGGCACTTACTGCCCACACATGCATTAGTACAGCATGTGTTTGCGCATGTGTTCATGACGGGAAATGGAAATTGAGAAAGTGATGAAAATACTTTATTGAAGACTACTAGCCTATTGTGAGTTTATTACAGCTCATTAGACAGATGTTGTGAAACAGGAGTTGTTTACAAAGCGCTTTTTGTCGAACGTGCTTGGTAATCACAGTCAGGAATTCGGAATGTTTTAGGTATTCAAGATGACCATGTCACCGATGTATCAGAAATTAGTGTCTGGAATTAATGTACTCCCTATTTGTGATACGTAATTTGGTATATGTAGTTGGAAAATGAAAGGTTAGATTGGTGTGTTTAGAAATAGGAGTGAGAAGGATAATTTTCATAATTTTGGGAAATTTTGCTGTGAACAGAAACAGAGAGTAGGTGGATGAATATTAGTCATTTTCCAGGGGTTGAGTTGCACATGAATGCGCCCTTTGTGCTGGTCGTATGTACCGCGGGAAATTTGGACACTTGCACTGCACACTGCACGACACATACCTCACTTCGCACTCTCGCACCGTAGGACAAGCAACCTGCCGCAATGGGTTGAGTCTGGCTGTTTTCTGCCTGTTATGATGTCTTTTGGTTTTTGGCAGTTTCTTTTGGACAAGACAAACTGTAAGTCCTTTATATTGTGTTATAGATATCAAGAGAAAGATATTTGTGACAGTATAAAAATCTGTTATTAGTTAATTGTATACATGTGTACATTGTTATAAAACTGACAGATGTCGGGTGTAATTTGTTTGAGTTAAACTAATGACAGTATAAATCGAGGAGTTGGAAAGTAAATGGGAGAAATTTGAGTTGACGTGATTTTTGTTCTATTCACAGAAATAATATGAACTGAGAAATCATTTGTGATATTTATTGTATGTCAAAGTGAGAATTTAGGTGGAGGGTGTTTTAATTTGAGTCAATTCAAAATGGCGGCGCCCATGATTTAGATTATTCAAAATGGCGGCACCCATGGTTTAGATTATTCAAGATGGCGGCACCCATGATTTAATGATGTTACATGGCGCCAGGTTATTAAGTAATCAATGGTCGTTGTAGTAATTTCATGCTTTAATGTATAGAATGATCATAATTTTGATGAGTACTGTATTCAAAGCATGGTCAAGTAAATGTATAATTGATTAATTTTTTTTCTTTGAGTTGAATGATTATAACTTTGATTGAGAAATTTGTGTAAAGTTTGATAGAAGAGAATTGAATCTTTGTGTTCCTAAATGAACATTATGACAGTACAGTGGTATACTGAAGAATCAATTTACTGTATTTATTTTTAGTGTTCATGGGTGAGATGTTCAGCCCTCCGGTACTGGTGTTCTCATGTCTGAGGATGAGGGTTCATACTTCAAAAGAGCGAGTTGCTACCTGACTTAGGGTAGGCATGAATGATTTATGAGCAATTGTTCATCATTTTTGTGTAATGTGCAACTGTTTATGATACAACAATGAATGTTTTTGGTGATTTATCTATTGCTAAAAAGGGGGAAAGCTTTTGGTATGCAGAAACTGGGAAGTAATTATTGGTATGTACATGATTTATGATAGTCGCTATGGGGTAATGATTAAATTGTTTATTCGAGTGCATGTTTAAATGGTACATGCGAGCTTAGATGGTGGTTGATTAGAGTTCATTGATACAATACTAGTTCATGTATCGGGCGTTGAATGAGTCGTTGAGTTTTGTGGATATCCTGGGAAGTTTGGATATTCGAGATAATTGTGTGTGGATAGTGAGTCCACGAGTTTGAAGACAATTTATTGTGTATTGCATCATAGCTTCTATCTTGATCTGCATAGAAAGTAATTACATTTGTAGATTTAGCAACATATATACATATAGTTTTCACATTTTGGGAAGTGCTCTTGCATTGCAAAAAAAAAAGGGGGATCAATTTATTAAAAAAATGAAATGTTGAATACAAACTTATGATTGTTTTTCTGTTTCTTGCAGGGTTTTCTTTTTTGTGTGTCGATTTACTGACACCAATAAAGTCAAGTGAACTACAATCCTGCGTCCACTCATTCATTTGAGTCCTGGGGTCTATCACCACATCATCACAGCCCCCTAACGTACCACCTATCCACGACATTCATGGCTTTGAAACTAAGCATAGAAAAAAAGAAATTACAGCAATTGACTGTTATGGAGTCTACTGGGTGTCTCTGCTCCTCATGCAATAACTATAACTGTCATAAGAACATGGCCCTTCATTTACATTTTGATGAAGGGTCACTGATCTTGACCAATGACGGAAAATTGACCTTTAACCACCCTCTATGAAGAAAGGAAACTTTTTTCCAATCTATTCTTATCCAATGCACAAATTCCGTTAAAATTGGACTTATTACTAGGGGAATTTATGGTCAGAGGATGACATTTGAGCTAAATTTGACATTTGATCTTGAACTTTAACCTTTGACACCTGTTTTTCTGGAATTAATTGTTGATTTATTTCTATCCTTCTTACCAGATGTTACCAACAGACAGTCCCAGCTGCATTTATAGACTGAGAATAATGCTTTTAATCACAGTACAATGAACTTTGACCTTTGACCTATCAATATTATCATGTTCATGAAAATGACAATCAATACTTTTAGCCTATTTGGCACCATACATCAACTTTAGCCACTTCTGTGATGCCGATGGCATCCTTCCAGCAGAGGCAAAAAAAAGAGAAAAAAGTACGGCTTCTATCGCGATAGCTCAATAATACAAACCCTACAGCAAATAAAAAGCATTCAATCATATTCTGATTTTTACCTGGGTTGTGTTTGTATGTGATTGTGTTTGTTTTAAAGAAGAGAACCCACTGAGTTCTTTGGGAGTTTTGACATAAAAATGTGCACTTCTTTCTCTTCTTTGGGACAGAAAAATCAAATTTCCTGTTTGCATTGTTGTTGTTGTTTTTCCCCTCTTTAGTTGACTGTTGAAAAACATACCTCAGCAAAACACAGCACTTTGTTGTCTTCCTTGAAGGGATGAGGCAAGATGATCATGTTCTGGAATGGCACCACTTTTTTCTGCATTAATCAGAGAGGAAAACAATGACAAGAGTACCAAGTATTGTTGGATTTCCTCAAAAGTTGATGACAAGATACTAGATGGCATCGTCACGCTTTGACTTGATTACATGTCACTTTATACTGAGCCAGTGTGCCATGTGGAATCAGATTTATGTCACATATCTGTTATGTCTGCTTTGCAAATGTCGTGAGACACTGAGAAATGTTATTTTTTTAACCATAAATCCTGCACTATCTCCCCGGATCAGGGTGTTGTTTTGTTTTTGTTTTGTTTTTTCCTATAGTGGTACAGTAAAATCAAACACAGGGTTCGAAATTGCCGATGGTCCGCTGGCCATTGGCCACCCAAAATCATGTCGGACTAGCTAAAAATCATAAAATTCTGAAGTTACTAGTCCGTCTGGCTAGCCAAAATATTGCTTCAGTATCAAAACTGATTCTAAGTAGTCCGCCTGGCTAGTTAAAAAAAAAGTTAAGTGCGACCCCTGCAAACACCCACTACCCTGACACAACATGGGATAAGATAATGACAAGAGAACCGAATACAGTGGAAATAATCCACCAGTGTTATTTCAAATACAACATATATGTACATTTTGTACGAATCAGCAAAAAGTGTTTTGCATAGGTTTAAGCCCTGTAGCCTTAAGAATTTAAGTAACATCTTTACCATCAAGCTATTATCATTACATTTGTTGCATTGATTGATTTCCATTCTCTCGTGGGCCATTTGGCATATTTTTATAGTAATCAACTTTTGTACAAGTAAATGGAAGCCACATCCAAATAGTCACCAATGTACAATAAATAAGCTTACATGTGGAGCAGTTGCAAATCAAAACCTGTGATATCTATATTCTTAACTGAAATTGTGCAGATATCTATAGTCAGTTGTTTCTATGGAGGGTCATCTTGATTTTTGCTTCAGCTGGGGAACATAGCAAACATGACTACTTCCCTTGCAAAGGGCAGCATGTATCAGTCAGGCTAGTCAAAGAGAACATAATGCAATCATACATATAACAATGCATTGCTTTGTCATATGCACTTAAAATGTGAACCTTTCTTGACACTATCGAGTTGTATTTATCCAGTGGTTTTTAATGACCTTAAAATACATCGTTATCAAAGACCACAAATTAAGCTAGGTTTTTCCCCTTAGCTAATCTTTCCATACTACTAGTAACACAAAAAGAAAAGAAACTTGAATTGAACTGCACATTACAAATTTGATCTTCCCCCACATGGGAATAACACTAATCAATTATGGGAATGTCCCCCACTTGTTCTGATCTAATCTATCATCCATAATCATAACTTATAAAGAATAATGATTTATAATAATAATAAGGTCTTCTTTATCCAGGGTAGCCTCTTCAGTATTGCCACTGTTCTACCACAGGGCCTTGCCATTATTATTACCCTAGCTTTGCCAGGTACCCATTTATACACCTGAGTCGAGAGGGACATGGTAGTTAAAAACATCTTGTCCAAGGACGTAAGCACTGGGCGAAAATCGAACTCGGGTCCTCTGATTAGGAGTCAGGAGTCTGAATATCCACTATGCCACAGCAAATTTATATCAAATGGTCGGCACAAACACTGCTCCATGATTGGTCATAATGTCATCATGTGACTAGTGCTGTGAGGATCAAAATCTTTATTTTGCCTGCAGCGACGTCACATCAGGTAATATAATTACAGAATTTGATTGGCTGCCGATGGGGCTAGAATAATGACATGTATTTATGTAGACCATATAATCAATATAATGAATATTGCCTTGTCTATTGTTGTAATACATCACTTTACAGTCCCTTGGGAGCTAAGTTTTCCCCTCAAGACAATATTTTCCCTCAGTGCTGAGTGTCTTGGGAATACATAATCTCACGGGGGAAATATAACTCTGGTGGGGATGTCAAGTGTTATATCACAACTCTATGAAGGTAATATCTGTAAAATACAATTATCACCTTCTTCTTGAGTGTCATGTCAAGTTTGATGCCAATGGTAACAGTTCTATCGCTGTATTTCTCTGGCTTCCTGCAGTATGCCCATGTATGCTGCTTTCTCAGCATATCCATTGCCTCATGGAAAGATATCTGAAAGGTAATAAAAATGTGTTATCATACAAGTAAGTTGAAATACATGCAAAACTACATTTTTTGGTTCTCGTACATACATTAGGAGTTCGTGGCACAGCTTCAAACATACCAGTAACACTCGAATGTTTAAGTGAAAAAGGAACACATGGAAAAAAGATGTGAATGAGTTCACTGCCATCTTTCTAAAGGCAAACTCCTGTATAACAAACACCCATATGAGATTTCATTATTACAGGAAGATTTCTGGGTGTGACTTTTTAACATGCTTGTCTACATGGCGCATCACAATTGCTATACACAGCGACATAATTTTGGAAACATTTTAGTACCACATGATTTTACAGGTAAAACTCATACTTCCTTTAATTGTTTTGTCCATTACAAGATTGAAAAAAATGGAGGAAAATGTTGTGCTTCCTGATACATGCTTAGAGGATATGTCATCAGGCACATATCTTGTATATATTACACACAAACACAAACATGGGACACCTCATCATACACAAAGTGGAGAGTCAAAAGGGGCCTGAGCTTTCGATCCTAGCAGAATCTTTGTTAGAGGCAAAATGACAAACAGGTACGGACAGCAATCACATATAATGACTACACACAACAAGAACAGTCAGGGAGGGCTATGGACACAGAACAAAGAAAACTAGAAATGTCGCTACAGCGACTGGTTATACCCCCGCCAAACAACATTTCATAAGCTTTGGTCAAAACAACATTTCATAAGCTTTGGTCAAAAAACTGAGGAAGTAGTTAAATCCGCAAGATCTTTCCTTGATCTTCTGCCATTAATATGCCGTTACCATGACAACGTACTTTCGGGTACTGTCGAAAAATGCGTCTTGCACATCTACAACCAAAGGCACACATCTGTACCAAGTTTCATGGAAATTGGGCAAAAACTTAGGAAGTAGTTTGCAACACAAAATTTTCCATCATTTTGGCTCATAATATGTGAGCTGTTACCATGGAACATACTTTTCGTCACTGTCAAGAAATGTGTCATGCTGACCTATATCCTAAGACAAACATTCAATATGAATTCCATGAGAATTGGAAGAACACTGATGAAGCAGTTTTGCCATGAAGCATTTTGCCCTATATTTTACCAATAACATGCCGTTACCATGGCAACGCACTTTTTGCCACTGCGGAAATATGTGTCTTGCACATTAACATATTCAGATGAACATCTGTACCTAATTTCATAAAAATTGATCAAAAACTGTGGGAGGAGTTCGCGACGCAAGATTTGTACTCATTTTTGCCCATAATATACCGTTACCATGGCAACATACTTTTGGGTACTGTCAAAAAATACGTCTTGCACATCTACAACCCAAGGCACACATCTGTGCCAAGTTTTATGGGAATCGGTTGAAAACTGAGGAAGTAGTTCGCGACGCAAGATTTGCAATGGACCGACCGCCCGACCGACCGCCCGACCGACCGTCCGCTGATTCCTATATACCCCCTTCAAACTTCGTTTGGCGGGGGTATAATAAAAGGGGAGGGTTGGAGGTCAGGGGCAAGGAGCCCTAAAGTTATAGGGAGGGGGATTAGAGAAGGAGGTTGGACAGACAAAAGGCAGAGGAGGGTCAGTGATGATCCCCATGACCATGGGGAGGGGGGTGGAGGACCTTTGAAGGATAAGGATGAATAGGGAGGCAAGATCAAACAAGATGAGGAACAGTAGAGGGATAAAGAAAGGAAAAGAGTGAAAAAGCAACAGGAAGAGTGGGGGCTGAGCAAGCAGCGAGCCCTAACCTGGTGTACCAAGAAGAGGCAACAAAATGAAAGTAAAATTCAACCAACAAATAAATGGTGAATCCTTCTTGAAATTACATGCTCTTTCACAATTCATTTAAGAGGTTTCTCATTATGTTACCAAAAAATGTTATAAACCCGAATCCTCATCTCAACCAGTACTGTACAGTCCCTTTAACATTAATTATACTGATTCAAATTTCTACATTGGTTGTTTCTTCATTTGTATCCCCGACTCACATTTTAGAACTATTTTGAAGCACTAAAGCTGGGATTTTGTTTCATCTGCAAATGGTACATATTGCCTTTAAATTCCCTCACTGAAGACTAGTCATTTCCTTCGAAAGAATGTTGAAAAGAGACATCTTTGGTACATATGCCTTCTCAAGTATGCTACATTTACATAATCAATGATGATACTGCAAACACATCTGACAAACAGCATCAACTTGAAGCTGTTGGCTTTACATTCTGTGCTCTCTCCCTCTCTTTCTTACCAGCTGTTTGGGGTAATGCCGTAACATGTAAACATCATCGACAGGTTTGGCAGCCATGTAACCCTGGGGTTTCTCCTGCATCTGAAGTAGAATATCACTATCCACCTGGTCTGTATCATCTCGCACTGGATCCTCTTTCACAGATAACCTCTTGGAGCTGGGGAAAAATAATCAACAGAACTGGTGCAATGTGAAGCAAACAAATGGCCATTACTGGAAATCAATGTACAAACAATTCTCTCAGTAGCACTCTGGTAAAGATATAGCTATACGAATGAAGCCAAAATTACGCAACTGATATCGAACTGATTTTAAAACAAACTAAATCTGTGTAGACATTGTCATATTTGAGTCAAGATACACACCAAGGTTACAGCATACATTAGACGAGACAATTCCATATCAAGCAAGAGTAATAGAAGTGATGGAAATCTTCTTTAGCCGAGTCGTAGAGCCCTATGATATGAATTTACATTTGCTGAGACTTAATTTCGGTGAGTAAGAGTTAAGCCCATTGTGAACATCTTGTGCACATGTTTCAAGATTACAGATAGTGCTTGCTGCATTGCTATGACTCGGTTTGAGAGAAGTACATATTTGAATATCATCGGCATAAATATGATAAGAAATAGAGTGTTTATGAAATATTCTTCAAACTACAAAGATACAGCACAAACAAGGTGGGTCCACCCACAGAGCCTTGTGGAACTCACAGTCTGCGATGCAATCATTTATCAAGACAGCCGGAGAGTGGCATGACAGGTAAGATTTGAACCATTCAAATGTTCAACCCTTAATGCCAAAAGACATGAGATTATTCAGCAGAACTGCATGGCTAATGGTATTGAAGGCGAAAGATAAATAAACTAGAAATGTCACTATGGCGACTGGTATGCCTCTGCCATAATGCATGATTCTCCTAATAGGTCTATAGTACATGTGGACAATGTGTGATTACATTTTCACAAAATTGGCAAAATATTAAAATGACAAGTTTGTCACAAATGTGTTGAATGTTCACCTTCCTTGACCTAGGTTTAACTAGATGAATAGGAGAGCATGTATTTGGGGATTTAAGGACTTTAAAGGGACTGTACAGTACTGGTTGAGGTGAGGATTCAGGTTAATACCATTCCCAAGTGAGATAATGAGAAACCTCTCATGAAACATGAAAGAGCGTGTAATTTTAAGAAGGATCCAATGTTTATTTGATGAAAATTGGTTTTCAAATGGCTGAGATATCTAAAAAAGTGATAATAATAAAAGGCGACAGGCCACGCCTTTTATTAGGATCTCTTTGTTTCACCTTGTTTTTTGATATCTCAGCCATTCCAAGACCGATTTTCATCAAATAAACTTTTGATACCCCTTAGAATTGCATGCTCTTTGACATCTCATAGAGTGGTCTCTGAATATCTCGCAAAACGTTAAAAGCTAAATCCTCACCGCAATCAGAACTGTACACCCCCTTTAATTTGACTTTGACCCATTCATAAGTTTTGCATTGAGTAATTTTCAAGGTATGGAGAAAAAGTGCAATTTCTGTACTGAAAAGTACATTTTTACCATTTTCATCTGGCCTTTGACCCTAAAATTCATAGGATAATCACTGTCAGGCAGAACATGCATAAATATGTAGTAAGTTTCAAGATAACTTGAGCCACTTCTGAGATATGGAGGAAAAAGGTAGTTCAGCAATTTCCCTTGATCTTTGACCTTTTGACCTTTGAGGCAAACAAAAAAAAAAGAGAAAAAAAAAGTATGTTTCCAGGGAATCTCTATTAAAGGTAGGGGATACCTTTTACAGACCTCCCAAAATGCAGCAAAACATTAAACATGAACCTCAGGGGTCTTGCTTAGGCCACTGCTTAGAAATTTGGAAGTCAACAGTTATCTAAAATTTGAATAATGCACAAAACTCAACTACTCAGTAGTTCTGTGTGTCAGCCACACTTAAGCCTTTTGTTGCATTCTTCTGTATTTGTGATCTATAAACACAAATCTAAAAGTACAAGAGCTGATGTAATAACATATAGAGTGTGTGGCAAGAATGTATATAGAAATGTTTGTAAGTGTTGATGAACTTTCTTCACAAAATATAAATGATGGACACACATGCAGTACATGGGTCTGCAAAGGTAGCCTAGTAATGTACTGGAATTTACGGTGAGCCCCGAAAACAATTCAATTCAAAATCTAACGGTCAAAAAAATGTACTAAATGTTACCTTCCACTTTCAATACTTTATGGGAGTTTCTAAAATAATACTCTCTTCAACATACCACTGTATTTATACAACTCTTCATTTAAGGCGTGCAAATGGGATTTCCTACCTTTAAGTTATACATGCATACACCAAGTGCAAAAAAAAAATAATAATAATCCTGCTGGCATTGCATAAATATGAGGGAAATAGTAACATTTTGAAGTGTTGCCCTTGACCATTGACCCCTGACCTTTGACCCCATGAACCCTAAATTCTCTACATAATCACTGCCAGTCAGTACATGTATAGGCCTATATACTATGTTCCATGAAGATACCTTGAACAATTTACAAGGTACAGAGAAAAAAAATGAAGTTTTGATATTTTTACTTGACCTTTGACCTCATGACCTCAAACTTTCACCAGAGAATCTTAATTGGGTAATACTTGTATGCACTAAGTTTCAAGAAAATATCTTCAGGCATTGCATAGATATGGTGGAAATAGTGAAATTTTACGTATTTGACCTTGACCTTTTGGCCTTTGACGTTGAGCATGTGCACCCAAAAGTTGATAGGCACAACTTCACCCCCTAGTACACATACATGTCAAGTTTCATTAGGATACCTCAAAAGGTTTTTTAGTTACGCTGCCCACAAAATTCATTACGGACGGACAGAAGGATGGACAGAAGGACGGACGGACGGGAGGACGGACGGACGGACAACCCGAAAACATAATACCTCCGGCACCACTTTGTGGTGGAGGCATAAAAAGTAACATAGCAGTTACTTTTCTGCCCTCCACCTCCTGAAGAATGCAGTAGATCACATGAATCAACACATACCTTTGTGATAAGCATCTAGCTTGGGAGGCACAGACGAGTTTTGGGCGTGATCCCTGCCTATACCCTGTGGCCTGTGTTTGACATCTGGCAGCTGTCACAGTACGGTAACATAAATGGCTTGGAGCAAATGAGGACCCTGCAGAGCACAGAAGAAGAGAAAAAGACTTTCAAAATACATAGTGAAAAGCAGTAATATACTTGCATTAGTTTCATAATGATTATACACGCAATAAAACAAAACAAAATCAAACTAGAAATGTCGCTACGGCGACTGGTGTATGCCTCCGCCATAATGCATGGTTCTCCTAATAGGTCTATAGTGCAATGTCTTGACAATGTGTGATGACAGTTTCACACAATTGGCAAAATATTAAAATGACAGGTTTGCCACAAATGTGCTGAATGTTCACTTTCCTAGAACGAGGTTCAATTGGATGAATGATTAAAACGTCAGAGTGCAGGTATTTGGGGGAACTGATGATTTTTACTTGACTTTTGACCCTTTTATAAGTTTATGCATTGAGTAATTTTCAAGGTATTGAGAAAAAGTGTAATTTCAGTATCAAATGGTAAAATAGTATTATCTAAACCTGGCCTTTGAACTTTGACCTCACAGTTCCAAAGAGAATCACTGTTAGGTAGAACATGAATAAATATGTAAGTTTCATGATAATACCTTGAGTTACTTTTGAGATATGGAGGAAGAAGTGCAATTTAGCACTTTCACTTGACCTTTGACCTTTTGACCTTTGACCTTTTGGCAAGAAACTTCCCACAGAATATATATTGGGTTATACATGCATACATCAAGTTTTAAAAAAATCCTTCAGGCACTGCATAAATATGAGGAAAGTAGTGATATTTTGAGGAGTTGACCTTGACCTTTGACCCCTGACCTTTGACCCATGACCCCCAACTTCCCTAGATAATCACTGCCCATCGGTACATGCATATATACTAAGTTCCATGAAGATACCTTGAACCATTTGCGAGATATGGAGAAAAACATGACATTTCAACCTTTTTTTCACAAAATAACCTGTGACCTTTGACCTTTGACCCCAAAATCCAAACAAAGTATCATCCCCCCAGGATATACCCTCATACCAAGTTTGATGCAAAACCACCTCACAGTTCTTGAGATATCAACAAAAACAAAACGGGACGGACGTACGGATGGACGGACTGACGACCCGAAAACATAATGCCTCCGGCCACTTCGTTGGCGGAGGCATAAAAACAAAACAGGGGACCGTTTCATGAAACTTTTTGTCAGTGATTTACACTGACAACTGTTAAAAGCTACTGAAATCCTTGCATCTGATTGGCTGATAGCACATTTGTCGGTGAAAACCTCCGACGAACTCGTCGATGAAACGCCCCCCAGGGGTTTCACCTCATGCTCACCCAAGCATAGCAAGTTCACCATCCACACATTCTTGCGGACTATCACTCGGGGAAAAACGTACCAAACATAGGGAGCATTAGGGGACCTCCAGGACAACATGCCGTCCATTAGTATATTCTATTACATTGACAATAATACCGATCAATTAGTCAGAACTTCCATGATTCAATTTCGAAAAAGAATATCAAAATGTGAAAACTTGCCCCAAATTTGGTCCGAACCTCAAGTGGGCCACCCTGGATCTGCCAGAAAGAAACTTGAAACTACCGTCCCCGATGCACTTTGTCATCTAGCACCATGCTCTATTGCTTCTGGTTCTAGAGAAGAAAATCTTTCCAGACTCCTAGGGGCTTTTGAGGCCCCTGGGCTGAATATATTCAGATCCTATCACCCCTAGGGATGCTACCTACCAGGTTTGGGGAAAATCTGTCTTGAGGTTTTCAAGAAGAAGCTGAAAATGTAAAAAGTTTCCGCAAGATGCACAATGGACACCGGACAATAGGGACTTTTCGATTGTGTGGACGAAGACGCTGTTCTCGTACTGATGATGATGTTCGTCTTTCGCTGGTGAAGACAACCACAACTTCTAGTAACACTAGTAAGAGTGTAGGTTGTGATGTATTTAGGGTAGGTTTGCAAATGTTTGAAAACCATTTACAAGATACCAATGGCTGCGCTACTGTGTGTACATCACGTGTACATCCCATACCAAGACCTTCAACTGCTTGAGCACAGCACAAAGCTTCAATTCAAGCCATTGAGTTACTCTGAAGTGTGTACAAGTGCCTCAGATGAAAAGTGTCTTAATGTTTAACTTCTACCCATTCAAGGAAAAGTGTAATACAAGGGTGTATGGTGTGATGTATTTAGGGTGAGTTTGCACATGTTTGAAAATCATTTACATCAGGTACCTGGTATGCAAACTTGACATACACCTGCATCCTAGTGCAACAGCGCTTTTAGCTGGCACCAGTGCAATGTTTGAAACAAAGCCAGGCTATTTAAAGTATAGTACACAGGTGTACAAAGACAACTTGTCTAATCACGACATACAGTACCAGGTACATTGTATGTCTACAGTGCTCAATCAACACAATATGCTCTACAGTACATGAATCCATTCTTGTTTTAATCATATCACCATAGTCCAACACTAGTGATAGGAAATTGGGATTGTGCAGTAGATTCTAAAAAATTACATGGGGTGTTGTATATGAATACTTTATGACAATAACTTGAGCTGTGTGGAGGAGCACATGATTCTACAGTCACCTTCCCTCCCCCCCCCCCCCAAAAAAAAAAATAATTGCACCTGAATCTCTGATGAGGCTAGGCCACAAGTGATGAGCAGTCCAACAAGAGTCCAACTTGACCAAGAGTAGCCTTGAACCTTGAACCTTGAAGATATAATCCCGATGGCAGCTTGATGGCAGCTAGCATCACAGTCTTAAAATTTAGGTTTAGACGTGTAATTCTGGTGCAGCATAAATCTAATGATGATAGCACCCAAGCTTTCAAGCTGAGTGAACATGTCCACATACCCTTTCTTGATGTACATCAGCAAAGGTTTTGGTGCTAGTGTACTTTCGCACCACCCGTCTAATTATCTCTAAACATGTACAAACTCACCCTAGATATTCACTAACCTGCATGATTACATCCGAGTCTCCAAAGTCTGGAAGAAGCTACCTTTTGACACTTTTACAAGCATTGGACTAAATTGATTGCTTGAAATGCAGCTCTGCACACAGTCAGTACAGTACGAATGTTCAGCATATGCCATGTCCATTGATCATTTGATCTGAATGGAGCTTTCACAGCAATTTTTTTTTCTATGGCATCTTCGAAAAGCTAAACTTGTTTTTCATTTTCCCACAGCCAAGTCTTTTGTGGCAGCGGTTGTATACACCACGGTTGTGTTTGTGTGTGTGTGTGTGTGTGTGTGTGCGTGCATTCCCTTTATATATTTCTTTCTTTTCTAGCTTTGTATGTCTATTTTGTAAATCTTTTATTTCATTTTCCCAGGGTTGCCTTTTAAGTAGTCATTTTTTTTACATTCATTTCCTCACCCTCTTTTCCCATTGCTTCTCTATACCCGTATCATGTACCAATCACATTTTTCACAATCTTATTTCATTCAAACACACACCTTCTCTTTCTATGTATATCTCTCTCTCACTCACACACACACTCACACACACACACACACACACTCACACACACACACACACACACACACAAAATACACCACACAACAAACTCAAACAATTGCTACCGCAAGACTAGGTACAAGCCGAGGGAAAGGCAAAAAAAAAAAAAAAATCTTTAAAAGATACCACAGAAAAATCTGCTGTGAATCATGTGATCGCTACATTCAAATTACTTGTGAACAACCAACTGCACCACTGTGCGAGCATCGAGCACTCGCTGCCGTGAATGCATTTTGTACTGCAGGAACACCACCTACCGGTAGTATGGCGGAAGATCTAGCATCTACCGCCAACCTGCTTGTGTGCACGGCAGTGCAGAGCTGCGATCAAGTTATTCCGACATAAGTAAAATTAAAGTGTTAGAATATAAAATATGGCAAATGTTCCACTCCTACCAGACTTTGCCTTTTTGGACAGTTGGCAAGAGTTCCTTTTGGGACAGCCACCCAAAAGTGAGTGCGTGCATCCGTATGTATCACAAGCAAGGTTATGACATTTAGGCTAGCTAGGTAGAGTTGTATAGATCTGCACTGGTACCCACTGCACTGTAGGTACTAGTGTAGCGTACTACTACCGTACTAGTGTAATTGGGATGGCTGTCCCAAATAAAAGGAACTCTTTCCGGACAGTTTGGTCTCACTCAGATGCAAGTAAATTAATTTGTCATGAAGTAAAATTATTCTTACTTGGTTTGTTGTGGAACGTTTACACGAATACTAACGTTAGTAATACAGTGAGTTTCTGCATGTTTCAAAATCAACTTTAACGAGGCCAGGTGGTGCGAAACGCCGGAAGTAAACTACTACACAAGCACAAATTACCGCGACCGGATCTTATCCTGATAAACACATGTTTGTAAATACAATTTACTTGAGTACCAGTAGGCCTACTGGTCGATGGCCCGTGGAAAGATAAGGGCTAATCAAGGTCATGGTCACACTTCGCGACCGGGTCTTACGTAAGGGACCGTGAGACGTGATGTGACGTGAGCACCCGTGCCCTGCATGCAAGGAAGCACCGTGATGCCAGACACGCTGCGGGCGGATCAGGCAGGATCGTGCATGCACGGCCGCCTAAATTGAGCCGCCACCACCACCACGAGCAGATTTGTTGGGTCAGCTCAGGTTGGCATGACCGTGGGCTTCGGCTGAAGCTAAAACGTATATATGTGAATTTAGGAATTACGTGCATAAAAAATAAAAAAAGATCAACATCAAATCATACCTAAACTTCTTGCACACAAAGGCATTGCTGCGGAGATTGTCGAGAGAGTTACCACTGCTGCTCCCTTGGAGGCTGCCATGATGTTGATAAATCGCCGTGATGCTTGTGATTGCGCCCTCTCCGTTCGATAGTGTCATTGACCTCGAAAGACGGGCACACATGGATGGAGGGCAAACACAGAGTGAGGTAACACCACGGAATCTGGTGCAACTCATATAAGCCTAATCCGTTATTCTGACATCTTGTATCTGTACATTTTTTTTTAAAAGAAGGACATTTGTTTCAAAGTCGGACCTACAAAATAACAGAAAAGACATCCCAAGTAATCACCACGTATCTTTTAACAAAATAGAATAATGACAATTGAAAATGAAAACGCAACACTTGAATACACGATCAGTATAACATCTTATACTACCTCTTTGTGTTTATCATGTTCACATTTTTTTTCTGCGGTATGAATTTTTCTAGATATTTTATTTCATATTAGCTATGATTATATTTTGCATGGCATAATAAAGATTAACAAAATGATCGAAATGAAGTTCTATCGTTTGTTTTTTACAATCAGGTGCATGCTTCAGCCTGATTTGGCAAAAACTATTCATTATTTGGATTATCAACTCAGAAAAAGAAACACGAATAATCGGAACACAAGGCTACAAATTAAAAGGGCTAAAGGTTCTTGAAAATGACACTGAGATTGTTCTGATTCTTAATAGTTACGACCTTAATACTCGCGATACTTAATACATGGAAACTATGTCAACCAGCTCTTTTTGCCCTCTCCAAATAATTTACTTTAAATTGCTCGTTAATAATAAAGAAATCAATGAAGGAAGTGAAATGGTCAATTCAAATTTTTTTTCTCTCTTTTTCCGCTGGGCTATCCCGTTTACCAATCCAACGTTGTGCAGTTGGTTGTGATTCTTCCTGGAGTGAAAATGACATAGTGAACGTTCCTTACTGTTCAGTATTAGTACATGTTATGGGCCTTCTTGTAGCTGATTCTTATGTCGAATTATGAAACTCAGTCCTGCAGATAGGCCTTATAAGAGGGGCAATCTAACAATATAGTAAAGAAAACAAAATGAAGGCATGAATGATTGAAGGTTCATCAGGGCCAGCGCAGCAACCGGGGGACCGGGGTGCCCGTCCCCCCCTTTTTTTTTTGGGGGGGGGGGGCATAAAGGCTTCATATACTCTCTAAAAAAAAATCGAGTGAAAATATTCACTCCTAAAAGAGTGAATACAAAAAAGAATGAATTTAGAGTGAAATTGGAGTGAATTTTGAGTGAAAATGTTCATTTTCACCCGTTTTAGAGTGACCTCAGGGATCACTCCAAAATCTTCGAGTGATATCTGAGGTCACTCCAAAATGAGTGAAAATGAACATTTTCACTCAAAATTCACTCCAATTTCACTCTAAATTCACTCTTTTTTGTATTCACTCTTTTAAGAGTGAATATTTTCACTCGATCTTTTTAAGAGAGTAGGGTCTTACCACTTGTCCCCCCCCCCCCCATTTTTTTTTTTCTACCCCGGAAGTGGCACCAGAAAAAAATGGTTATTTGCTTGTCAGCCGATTAACCCGTAAGTGGCACCAGAAAAGTGAGGTTAAGAAATTATGTGTTATCTAAAATGTCTGCCCTCCCCCCACCCCGCCATCCTCACAATGATCAAAGCGACATCCCTGTTTCCATAAACTGGACCCCTCACTCTTATGAACGTATATAGCGCCAGCCCTAAGGTTGACTATATACGTTTTCAATTTTGATTTCAACTCTCCTGTTGTGGATTTTGGCAAGGAGGAGATCATGACAAAATTTGGAACCTATCATAAGAGAACGAAAAACGAAAAATAAAACAAAACAAAGCAAAATCATCGATCAATCGCCACAATGAGTGTTTGACTCTTAGGGCCTATATAGGCCTACTACATGAAGTATAATAATGTGCGTCTGCTGAAAACGTACAGGTTTCGGTTCGGTTTTACAATACGATACTTACTCATAATCAAGGGAAAGAAATAGATATACCAGCATAACGTATATCAGCAAAGATTACCGGGTGTCAGTAAGTGTCAGTTAAGAGACCTTAGAACTGGCGAGTACATGTATTGTCTATATCATGACATTTGTCTACTAAAACGAATAAAGGGTTTGATGCATTGCACGTGTTGAAGAGGCCCAATTACCTGCTTTAAACATTGCCTGACATAGAGATTTACCTTTGGGATATACTAGTAATCCTTTGATGTTAAACTCGATGATCAGGCTCCTTCTCAATCATTCTAATTCTAATGCATGATTGTCATATTCGACAATGATCGTGCTCCATATAGTATCAACAATTATACTCCACAATGATGTAAAGTGGCAGATAATGAGACAACCATGGATTTTTTTTTCAGTTGTGCCTCGGAACATGCCAAGAGAGATGAGAGAAGTAATGGGGGTTCCACAGATTGGTACCAGTAACGTCTCTGTGGTGTATAATAATAGTTGTCTTCCAAATTGTCTTTTCAGTTTCTAGGTTCATGTCCGGAAAATCCGCGTCATCGCGTCAGCCCAAAAATATACTTTGAAAAAAACCAAACCATGTTATTTGGAACAAGAACTATAAAATTGACGGTATAGAAATTTTGAATTTGATTTATAGAAAGAAATTAAACGAGTTTATGATATCAAGTTTTTGGTTTTTTTAAATAGTCTTGGAATTTGTTCAACTATATCTAAAAGTATTGATGCTCTGTAGTATAAATTACAATTTCTTTCACAAAGATTCACTTTAAGATGTTATATTATTCTTTTGTTTCATCTCACATAAGATATTGTAGTATTGTTTGGAATATTACGCTAGTTGACCATGTGACTTAGTGATATGTGATATTTTTCTTTTGATTTGATAATTTCTGAACTGTCGTTTGGTACAACATGACGCATATTACGGGGTGGGGGGGGGGGGGGGGGGTGATACCGAGTACGTAGGCCCCCTGAGGATAATTAGCTATATATTATGAATAGTGAAATCAATTACTGCGAGAAGTCTCACTGACTCGTATACTAGTAACTATTGCATCACTGGTATCAAAATCTGTCACCATGTGGTGAAGGAAATGTTGCTTGAAGGTACTGTCACATTTGATGCAGATACGTAGGTCAATTGTATCACAAAACATCCTACCATATAAAAGCCTATAATACAAGGAGATATCTCTATTTTTCTCCATAAACCATACATGTAGATTGTTTAATTGTTCCAGAAACACATTTACATGTTTAACATGTACACGTTTACATTAACGTTTTTGCATTGGTTGTTTCTATCCCTGACTCACATTTTAGAATTATATTGAAGTACTAAAGATGAGGTTTCGTTTCATCTGTAAATGGTAAATAAAGCCTTTAAGCAACAATTTTCAGACAAAGAGAACACTAACGAAATACTTGTATGTAATATACTTTAGTAGAAATGAAAATAACACCCGCGTCCATGTATGATGTGAAGTAACCTCTGTAGTGTTGAAAAACTTACCGTACGCACAAAGTGATGCCAGTGTTTATTCAAGAGTAATCCATTTCTTCAAGGGGTCATATTTGCATGATACTTGAATAGTATCAATTTTAACAAAATAAAATATCTACTCAATATAAACTATAACTTTAAGAAGTTTATACACTTGTATATTCGACCGATAGAGTGCAGGAAAATGTCGACAAAAATAATTATAATAATATACGCATGTACATGCAATTTTAATTTTACACCTGTTTTAATATGGACGAGTCAAAGTTGTCTGAGACTAACTTTAACGCGCGCGCGCTTCAACACACGCAAAATATATAGGTACAGTGCATGCGTAATGCAGATTTACGTGCGTAATTATCTGTAATTTGCCTGCCATTTTGTAGGATCGCGGAACGAAAACACAAGACATAAATGCATTATTAACCGTTTTCTCCTCTTTAATTGGTGAAAGCCGACTCAATGAAGGTAAGATGACAATTCGTCCTAATTTCGTTTTCGTCGATTGTGATGATACGTCTTGTTTTTCGTGGAAACTGAAATTAGAATTCAGACGGTTTTGATGAACGCTTTTCGTTCAGAACCCTTTGTTTGACATGCCTACGTGTGTTAGCGTATTGCAAAACAAATTCCTCAATGGCAAGCCAATGCAATGCCAATGCAATGCCCGATCGCGATCGCGTTGTACAAACTGTATGTAGTGTGCAGGCGCAGGTTCTGTTCTGTGGAGCTGTACCACACTGATTACTCGAGTCTGCTGCTGTAAATCTACTGCCTGTAGAGTTCTAGAAGCACATCACATGTAACAGAACAACACATGCTTTACAGAGACCCTTATGAAATATAATATATCACGATAATTTACGTTAAGGACTGGCTTCTGCGAATTACGTGCAGTTGAATTTTGGTTCGGGAGGCCGAACTGAGTTTTATGTCCTTGGATTTTGGTGCGGGTTTTTTATCTAGTAATAACGTTGAATTTAAATTTCATTCAGACACTGAGATGAGACAGCTCTGGATGAAAATCACAAACGACATGATATGAATACAGACAGCCTGTTTTGTAATAGTTGTTTAAGCACGGGCAAATTGTTTGTCGATATGATAATGAACGTCATGCATGTTAAATAAAAGGGCCAACAAGAGCACTGAGGAGTGATTTGTTATCGAGGCTAATGTTGAACCCCATCTTTTTTTGTTGACTTCTCCTCCAGTCCTGGAGAATTGTGGTTGATTTGCAGAAATTTCAATGATACACTTGTAATGTAAAACGAGGAATGTTCACATGCGCTTTAATTTCGCGCAAGCCAAAGTTTTGCGTAATTAAAATGCATGTGAAAGTTCCTGTTTACACTAGATATGCGTTGAATGTTAGAAAATTTCATACCCCGAAAAAGGCTGTTGGCTCCAATTCGCGAAAATATCATGTTTTACAGTAACCATCATGTACATGTGGTTAGGAGTCGAGCCAAAGAAAACAGATGAGAACCAAAGGAGTAAACCAAAGCACAGAACAGAAAAGATAAATAAGATGGGGTTGATCATGCAGGAGGTATGAACAGGTTACAATACCACGGACGAACGTATTGCATGCATCATATCAGTTTTACCTCTCTGGACTAGATTCTATCTATCGGTAGATTTATAACATCCTATTTGATTTGAAATGGCTTTTCCTCTCACAGCATGGGTTTCCTATCTTGTACATTACTACAATGTACTTTGCTTGGGATTGTCAAAAACGCATACACCACTTTTCTACTGACATGATAAAGAGGGAGAAGATATGAACTGCACATGGGAAAGGTGACTCTCCATATTTGCACTGAGGAAGAATGTATCTGGCAGTCAGTGGCATTGTTTCATAAAATTTGCTAGGCATGAAAGGGGGTATAAATCAAGAACTGAATGTTGTCATGGATACTGAATAGCTGGAATGATGCAGTCTTTGCCCATCACCAATATTGACCTATGGCAGTTAAAAAAACAAACAAACTTCGGGCTCATTTCCCGAAGAATGTTGCTGAGGGATGGTTGCAGTTTGGGGCCAGTTTTGCCCAAACTTGTCTTTGGAATGCCAGATTCAGTCTGACATAGCATTCCTGTTCCTGGTTTGAGTGTGACCTTCTCGTCATCAATATGTTATGCTTGATGAAATCAACTTCCTGGAAGGATTTAATTTTTGTACCATTTACAGCATTTTGGGGATGTGGTTCCAAATTCTCACTGTTCTTGGAAAGAATGAGAATTTGTGTGTAATATGTACATGTACTGTTGCTACACAGAGAAAGTGTATTTCAAATTATGATCCTGGACATCTACTGTGGTTCAAATTGTATGTTGCTGGAGAGGTGATCGGTGAAAAAATGAAAGCTGTCTGGTAATGGATTTTGGGGAAGGGATGCACCTTCTTCTTAAAGCTTCTTCTAATACTCCTCAACATTCCATCTGGAACCAAACAAGGAGGAAGAGAGAGTGCACAATATTGCTCTGTCCTTGTAACTTGAGTCTTGGTTACAGAAAAATAAAGTAGCTTGCTGTTTAAAATTGTTGTTGTTAACTATGCTCTGGATGTCGGGTGGTAGGGAGTTCCAGTTTTTGGCAAGCAGATGTCGAGTGTTGATGCTGTTCTGTCCAGTTGATGAAACAAGACAAGAGACAGGTGTTGTGTTCCTATAGTCACCAAACTCAAGGTGAGCTGCTGCTTTTCGTACCTTTCCTACCTCTCTGACTTCTGTTGTGTTGTGAGGATTGCATACTGTGGAGGCACACTCTAGCTTGGAGTGGACTACAATGTATGGCAGTACAGGCCCTGGCTTTGACTTCTGAGCACTGTGCAGTAGAGTGAAGGAAGCCATGAGTACTGATGTCTTTATGTCTGATGGTCTGACAATGTTGATTCCAGGGAAAATAAGTACAATCATGAAACCAAGATAATTTCATTTGTCAACACATGGGATCACCTCACTTGAGAGCTGGTACATTTTTTTTTTTTTGTGTGTGTAAATCAATTTCATAAATTTAAACAGTGTTTTGAAAATCTTAAGACTTTAAAATGCAGCAGCGATCTCAAACACTGTTTAAATGACGTCATAATTGCCTTGCGCAGAATGTGCTTCCGGGTCGGCCAAAAACGGCGCGCCACAATGCGATATCAATATCATACGCAGTGCAATGCACGGCAGTGAAAACTTGGCCATGAGCAGCAGGGAGGAAGACGACTTGTCCGGTCATCCTCGTGTATGCTGGAATGGGTATGAGTCGTCCATCATCATGACCAGCATCATTAATCGCTGAATGGACATCATGAAAATACACATATCGTGAATTCTCACCATGTTGGGGCCCGATGACGACACATGAACAGGCTATAAAGTCTTCAGCTCAGCTAGATCACAGTAAGACCTACAGTGCAATTGCAATAGCTCAGCTACAATTGTACATGTACGTGTAGCTTAGCCCAGTTCGAAGTCGTGATCGAAAAGCAGGCGCCCTGTTTGACCGTTTGCTGAGGAACAAACTGAACAGAATGAGCTGTGCAGTGGCACAGTCCGAGAGAGCCCCAACATGATCGGGGAAAAAATCTTATAAATTTGTTCTGACAAAACCGTCTTTCAAATCAGTGTTCCATATCAATGTTTCAAAATTGTGATTTTCGGCACGCAAAATCTTATAAACGTGGCCATAATCTCCACATGGGAGCTAATTAGTACCTACTTTGCATCACCCACCACATGTATACCTGACATACACTGTACATAACGTATGCATGAGAGACCACATACACACAAACACACCCCCGGAGGATCAGCAAAATATTGACAAACTCATGTGTTTTTACGTGCATTCACAATGGGTTCAACAGACTGCTGCAGCTGTGATTATGATATCACTGTAGCCTGGCTGACTGGTTGTACACTTTGCATGTGCCTGCAGGGAGTTCTACTGTAGGCCTACATTGTACATGGTTGAAATTCAGACAAGATCAGTTTTTCTGCTGTGAGTTTTTTCACTACTTTAAGGAACCCACGTTACGTGAGATAGCATGGTAGTCTGATATTACTGAGATTCACTAGAAATTTCTTAGCATCTCTATGATGTTGCTTTTTGTGGCCATGCTTTCTCTGCAGTCATTCATATTTGTTTTCTGTATGTGATGAATTCTTTCAGTATGTGCTTGCATTGCTGTCAAATAGTAGTGCAAACATCAGATGAATGCAAATAAAGAGTTCTGTAAACAGGTACTCAGGAAACTAGGTGAAACTGCTTACAACTGTACATGGTGGTAAGTGATGTCATAGAGACCAGTGAATGGTGAAAGGGAAGCCAACTCAGAAGAAATTGATTGTAAATACTGAGTTTATGCCATCATCCTTGATGCAAAAGCCTGCAAAATATTGTTCAGTACACAACATTTTGATCTTACTTCTGTAACTTTTAAACTTCTCAAACTGTCTGAGGCAGCTTTCACATAGTGTACTGGTATACAAATTTTTAAATACACATCTTCCATAAGAATGGAGACATTGCTTTCTTTCTTTTTAGTCTTACAACATTATGTTGAATACTAAACAGGGAAGATGTTACAGTCATACACATGTGATAAGCTCATGTGGGTATTGTAAATATACTTTTTTTTTTCTATAGTGTCTATAGTATGTGCACTCAAAACCCATGACAGTGCATTTTATCCACTAATTGATGCATGGCGATTAGTGTACAATGAAAATGTCCTTCATAAATGATGGAGGCGCATATGTTAGACTGTGCCCCTATATTGTAGCTACAATATTGTGGATTTACGATTCCCAAGTGCTGCCTGTCGAATTCCAATACAGTACCTAAAACAGGCAAAACTGAGGGTTCATTCAGTATCTTGGATGCCTGAATTGGTACATAAGTTGCAAATTGACAGTCCAACATACATATTGTATGATACTAATGGACAGTCCCACATACATTGTACAAATTTGTACATGCACTATGATGCACTTGTTGTTTTTGTGGACAGAAACATTGGGGCAGTATACAGGGATTGTTCAGAAATTGTGTACTTAGAGGTCCATTGTACTTGGTTGCTTTATAAAAGCACATGTCTTTAGTTTTGAAATGTTGGCGTTTGCATTTTTCATAGTTAAAATAAAAGAAAAGGGCACACTCACTTTTTAATATCAACTACATTATCGCCATACAGTGCAGTTGGACAGTGTTTTGTTTATCACTCTTTTGATGATTGATTGACAAAAACCTGTCTTCTGCCTTCAGTACTAGTCATCAATATCTTCTATAAAAGTACTTGAGTCAGACTCTGGCACTGAAGAACTATGCAGGTAGTGGACTTCATTACATGTTATGCAACCAAGTGCACATGAGGCTGATTGCACATGTGTGTACACAGTTGTGTCCAGACCAAAGTCTTTCATAGCCACACTTGATTTTCTTAAGTTTGGTATGCATGCTGGACGTGACTATTTTAAGTAGATATAAATTTACACATGGAAAGGGATACTGGAGTATAAACTCATGTGGATTTATAAAGTGCAGGCTGTGTTAACTAAACTATAATTCATTTAACGCTTCTTAATTTTTGTCATGCTTGTTTTGATTTACATAGTGATTAATTGTGAAGTTATGCCTATAAAGAATTAGTATATAAGATATATCATTGTTAAACATTCTTGCAGTAACAAATATCTCATTTAATGTTGTCCAATGAGCCAACAGACTATTTTTTTTGTGTGTGTATTCAGAAGATGGCAACAGAAACTACCTTGTTTACCATGTAAAACTGTTAAAAAAACATCAACAAAGAATATGTACTGTATATTTACCCGTAGTTTCATTCTTGCATATTTAAGGAGATACACTGTACAAGCAGATGACAATCCATGTATAATTTGCAGGAAATACTTTTTATCATCTATAACAGCTGTACACTGGATGTACAAGATTAATTCAGATCCGTAAATGTCAATCATGTTATTCTCTGAAAGAATCAACTTCATGCACATAATCTCTTGATAGTGCTTTTGTGTTTGCTAGAGACTAGCCAAATTGGGTATTTAATGGAAAAGATTTCTGATTGTGTCATGCAAAAACGACAAACAGAATGAATTAATGCACGTGATAGATTGATCGTTTGTTTGGTCTTGTACTGGATCCTTAGTAATGCTAATGTTTTTTTTCTTTATTTTCTATCCTGTCTCACTGCTTTGCCCTGACAAGGAGCCACCAGGATGCCAAAAGACAAATATGATAAAGACAAGTATGATAACCACGGGCACCATAACGGCATATCCAGCCACAAGGGGCAGCACAATGGTTTACAGAGGGGCCACCGGATCATGTCACAGGAGGAGGTGATGGGGGGAAAGAAGTCACACTGGGAGGGTTTGGAGCTTACAGGTGAGAATTCTCTCAAAACGCATGAATTCTAGCATATTTTCCCATGACAAATTATCAACAATACATGTACATGTAGTCGATACCTGTTTGTGAAATTTTGTAATCGTTTACCTTCACTTTATTCTGCATTTGTTACTGATCATTCTGTTTTATGATCTGGCGTTATACCGGTACAAGTATATTGAAATGGTACATCGTATTTGATTCATGTTTGCGTCACATCATGTGTACATGTATCATGTGATTTCACATTGGTGTTAAGCTGGTTGTAATGATTCTGTTTGCCGGTATGCAGTCCATTTTAGATGAAAGATTATACAAATTGTGTATTGCCTTGACATGAATAGGCATACAATACATGAGGAAGAGATTTACAACAATGTAATGTATATATACACTTGCTCTTTGCTATACAGCATGTAACTGACCAGAGAACCTAATATCCTGCCTCTGCCCCGTGTAGGTGCTGGAGGCAATATTTTCTGTCCCTATGTTAATGTATTAGCCTTTCCGCCCCAACATTTTGAATGATTTTGACTCTTTTGTATGTGCTATGGTATAAACGCCCTGTGTGCCACATTATTCTGTGATAGCAACGTACATTTGTAGTCATGCTTTGAGAAAATGGTCTGCTTTTTTAAATCTTCAGATGTAAATTTTATCGATTTTTGTTACCCAGGACATGTTATGAACAAAGTTTAAGAGAAAATAAAGCTTTGCTTTGATATAAATTGTACAACTACAATCTATGGTTCCCTTTCTTTCAAATGACAAAGCTACATTATTGTATTAATAAGGATGACGTTTGCATACAAAACAGTGACAGAAATTTGCAATTTACTCACAAATCCAGTAAGGACATCCTGTCATGGTAAATCAACACCTACAAATGCAATCTTCATGTAACAGGAATGGAATCACAAGAAACGCTCATTGTACTGCAGCATTTAGCGATTTATCAATAGTTTTGGGCGGGTTTGTGCGTTTGAGCAGAATATGCGAAGTTGGCACGTCACTGACTGAGTCGGGCATGTGAACGTGACACATTTTAGTTTTAACAACCTTTAGGGTGATTTTGTTGATGCTTGGCCCAGGGAGATAATAATTTAAAGTCTCATGTATTTTTAAAATCTAATTTTTGTACTGTTAAATGTCACAAGGTTTCAGCTTAAGATCAAAATGTATTTGAGGTAATATACATGGTAGGAACGAAGGTTTTGACCACATTGTATATTAAATGGCATAGAAAAAATGTTCAAGGGTAAGGACAAAGGTATTTGGCTAAAATGTCTTTTGCAAGCTTAAGACTGGTGGGAATATAATTTCATGAGAAAAATGGAAGTAAGTGGGAGATATTTCCTCCCCTCAATCAAGGTCAAAGAAATGTGATGAATGAACTTGCTCAGCATGAAATTGGGGACTGTACCATTGTCATGAAAAAGAGGATTGCACACAGAGATGACAGGCATTCTAATGAAGTGTGTGTGTGTGTGGGGGGGGGGGGGGCAGTCATGTTGTTGTTGCCCTACAATGTATGTACATCACTTACTTGTAGGTTTTCAGGCAGATGTACAATGTACTCCCAAAGAAGAGCTCTTTTGAAGTGCATGTTTTCATGCTTGTTATGTGTGCACCTACACTGTATATCTATGCCTTTGAGGACATTCCCAATTGTGGGGAAGTACAATTGTACATGTAAATAAGCATGAGCTTCTTCTTGGTTTAGAATTTTGTCATGATGGTTCAAAAGCTCTTGACTTACAGATCAATGATTCACTAAGCAGGTGTGGTATCGAGAAATAACAAGACAAGTGTGTTCCTGGATGGTGTGATGTTGAGATGGATTGTGCCATTCCAATAAAGTGACTAATTCTTGTTCTGATTGTTGAATATGTTGCTGAAATGCTAATAATGCTAAAAAGAAGAAGAAGAAGAAGATAATGATATGTGAACATTGACATGCTGTGAGTTTGCTGGATATGGTTGTGATGATATGATTGCCTAACAATAGACCAAGACCAAAGACATAGTGCTAAATAATGCTTGGCTTTGCCTTGTTTCCGGCTACAGTAACTCCACCAATGACCTACAATGTGTGCAACTGTATACTAAGTACTACATATCTAACTTGGTATGCTTTTCTCTCCTACCAATGTGTAGTGGCGTACAGTATGGTGTAAGTTTTCTGTCAAAATATCTTTGCATGCATGTTTGTAAAATCCTGCTACATGTACTTTGATGCCTGGCAATGGCAACAGATGTGATAGCATTGATACTGTACATTATACAATGTACATTGTATGCTACAGTCTGTAGATGTGATCGTGTCAAATGACACCTTGTGTTGTGGTTACTGTATGTTGTAGGGTTGACAGTCACAAGTCTGTATCAAAGCTCAAGACTTCTAACAGGTCATGTGAATTTGGATGTAATTAACTGTCTATACATAAGATATTTGTAGACTCATTTGATGGTAATCATTTATTGCACAGGGATGAACAGGTTCAGTGCAGTTCATTGGCAAGACACACTAAAATTACCTACATACAAGTGTATACACTTGTTTTGGCAACCAAGTGCCACAGTTTGGCTTGTAGACTTGTACAGAAAGTACTGATATTTGTGTAAAATTCTTGCCCAGTTGCCTTTCAGTGTAAACTTTGAACAACAACAACAACAAATGGTAACCCCACAACATAAAATGATTTTTGTAAAATTTGGATGTAGAAGAGATCAGCTGTTATGTGAATATCAAATTTTAATAGCTTAAGAAATGAATGGGTGGATTAATTTTTTTTTCCATCATTAATTGAATGCATTTGCAGGGGCTGTAATCAAAGTAAATTCCATATACTGTAAACATTAGATACACTTGTATTGAATTTTAGCTTGGGGAAAGTTCAGTCTTCAGTCTTCAGTGAAATATGTACAGGAAAATGATCATTGATTTATACAAGTAGCGTAGGGAATGGCTTTAGCTAAGGCCAGGGGTCAGCAGTCAGTGCACTGACTTTGATAGAATGCTTGATTCTCAATAGCTTATTTGATCTTTGTTTCCTTTAAGTTTTGATATCTACTAGGTACATGTACTGTAGCTTTGAACTATTGAGTATACTGCAAGTCTTACCATTGTGAGTGACTTTATACTTCAAAGCGCTTTGCTAGTTACATAACTATACAAGGAGAAATATGGGCTGATTAACAAGCATTAATGATTGACATTATCATGTCTCTGTAGGTACTATCCGCAATATCAGTCCCCAGCTATGGAAACTGAACCACCTCACTCAGCTATACATGACTGACAATCAGCTGACCCGAGTGCCTGCGGATATCTGCCAGCTGACCCACCTCATCAAGCTTGACCTGTCTTACAACAAGCTGCGCAGCCTGCCTGTGGAGCTAGGGGACCTGATATCTCTCAGGTATGGCAATTCTACCAATTAATGTGCAGGGAAAAGCTCCTTTTGTGCTGTGTCGTGGCAGTTTTCAAGAAAATGTAAACACATGAAACATATTTACACAAACAGGTGGAATTTTGAAGTTAACAGGACCTTTCAGGCTTCAACAAAATGCAAACAAACAAATGAAACACATGTATACGAACAGGTGGAATTTCAAAGCTAATAGGACTCTTCCAGGCTTCAATAAAATGTAAACAATGTATGTAAACACATATAAACAATCAAACAGGTGGAATTTTGAAGTTAACAGGACCCTTTCAGGCCTCAACAAAATGTAACAAACAAATGAAACACAAGTACACAAACAGGTGGAATTTTAAAGTTAATAAGACCCTTTCAGGCGTCAATCAAATGTAAACAAATACATGTAAACACATGTAAACAATCAAACAGGCATAATCTCAATGTTAACATGACCCGTTCAGTCTTCAACAGAATTAGAATATACATGTGAAACACATACAATGTATATAAACAAACAAATAGATGCATTTTTTAAGTTAACTGGACACTCAGGAAAAAAAAAAAAACTCATATGATATTCATCCAGTGAATAAATATTCTCTTTCTCTGTGTAGGGTATTTACAATTGTACTAGTAATAGCCCTTTTTACTTGGTGTTTACAGTCTCTGTCGTGGTAGAATTCATAGACTACATATAGTCGAAAGTTTTCAGACTTATGATTTGGAAATATTTACCTGTACTGTGAGGATGAAAGTTTCACTTGTTTGGAATTCCACTTGACTTTCAGTGCACTTCAGATCATAACAAAACACACCAAATGACAGGGCACTTAGCATTTATCTATTTTCCTCATATTCTTGATACTGTGATTCTCATATCACCCTCTCAGAGAACTTCACCCATCCTACAAATGTACTTTTGTATTGCATTCAAGAAATTAAAGATATGCGAAACAATTCATGGTTTACTGCGTTGATCATACTACTGTATTTTCTCTGGGTGTCACTCTTGAAATGCCTCCACCACAAAGTGGCGCCGGAGGCATTATTCAACAATAAATATAATTGTATTATGTAATTTTGATAGATTATGATACTATGAACAAGACTGTTCTTTGGTAAATGTCCTCCCCCATTCTTTCAGTTCAGTCCAGTTCTTATGTGATATTTAGACAGTATGTATACAGTGTACAGTTGTTGTCATGCATATATGTATTAAGAAGTCTTCTACACTTTTTTTCCCTTGTTGATTTAGATTATATCAACCTCGCTCACATTCTCTCTCCCTCCCCATCTTTTGTGCCTTACCTACATAAAACTCTTGAAAAAGGCTTATTACCTCAGGCTGCTTGTGAACTGCATTTCACAAGTCATCATCTGCAGTAGGCCTGATTTCCCTATTTTACATCATACTGTCTGATCTGATTGTTACAATAGAAATTAGTCTGCTGGCCCTGATGGGGCATGTAAGGAGAAATCTAGAGAAGATTAATATTGCATAATGTTGCAATACAGTAAAAAACAATAACAAAGCAAGAACCTTGAATTCATTTTTGATGATGTGTGGGTGAGAGGTTCTTAGCTTGCACAGCAGGTATTACAGCTGTGTGTGCTGTAAAGCGAGGAATGTTCACATGCATTTTTTGCAAATTTTGCGAGAGACAAAATTTGTGGAATTAAAAAGTTTGCTAAAGTTCTTGTCTACACTTTATGCATTGAATGCCAGTGGCAAGTATTGAACATTTCATGCTGCAAAAAAGGCCATCGGCTCCAATTCAAGAAAATTTCATGCTGTGAATATATCATATTTCAAAGTGTGTCTTTACCCTCCTTTGTGCTACTCTCGTGGGGCAAATTTGTGAAAGTGTGAATATGCTGGTATTGCCTTTGGCAGCTGGCCAACATCACTGTTTACATACCCTGGGGGTTTGTAATCAGATCAAATTTCAGGATGCGGCTGTATTCTTTTGCATGTTCATGTACATGGGTGCATATACAGTTGTATACATTACCTGCATGAAACATTGTATTCATATTGCATTGAGTGATATGAAAAGATAAAAACAAATACTGTACGAGCTGAAATTTTCACGAATTGCTGCTTGGAGGACATTTTCGCGTGTTGTTAATTTCGCGGTTGCGATGATCAAACTGCACTTTTAATAGCTACACGTATTCGCGCATTGTTATTTTAGCGTGTTGTTATTTTCGCGGTTCAAAGGCAATTCATGAAATTCGCGAAATAGAACCACCGCGAAAATTTCAGCTTGTACAGTAGTACATTTTGTGGCATAGGTTCGAACATGTGTTAAAGACACTATTTCATTGAGTTAAACTGCTTGATCTGTGCACTGTAGGCTGTAATTTCAGGACTCGTCATTATGCTCCCATTACATTGTACATCAAGAACTGTTGTAGAATTGTATTTCAAAGGTCTTTATGTTGAATGCTTGGCACAGTCTCAACCAGCAAGCTCAGTGCTAATGTCAGGGAAGACTTGATGGACACTGACACACTGTGTCAGTATGAATCATGGATGCATGTCCTTCGTACAGATGTACATGATGTTCATGTTTTTTAATTATTCTCAGTATAGTGTTATGTTGTTAGTGTTACATATGGATAAAAAATGGTAAATAACAATGCGTACATTGCAAGTTGTATGTTGAATTTCATTATCATCAGTTACCCCAGTTATTTTTTGCTCATTCTTTTCCCATTGGTTATTTTGTCTTGATGGATTTTTATATTTGTGTGGTTGCACAAATCATAATATCATACCGCTGTCTCCACAACATTATATTCCTTTGGACAAGATATTGGTAATGGATGTATGTCTTATAGAGCTCCACATTATGTCGTGAGAATTGTTTATCTGTGGGGTGGGAACTTGAAGACATACATGTACACACATACAAAATGTGAGATGAAATGTGAAAGCAAGGCTTGGCAAGGAAGCAAGAATTACCTTTGTTTGCACCTACTGGAGTGGAAGTCATTGTGTTTATGCCATTATGCACAGATTCAACAATGTTGAAAAAATGAACTTTGCTCCCTGCATGCAGGTGGCCTTTGATGCAATATGGGGGTTCCCTGTAGTCAACATGTGTTTTTTTCCCCTGTCTTCAGTGGTACAAAAATAAGTGTCATAGTCAGACATCTTGTTTGCATTCTGTGTCATAATTTGTACACCTCGTTATTCTTTATCGCGAGTAAATTCTTTTGTATGACTACTAACTGACTGCAAGCTTATAGTGCCCAACTTATGCTTTAAGTAAAGTGGTGTGTGTATCTTTGCAGCAATTACTGTAGGTATCATTTTTTTTTCTTTTGATATCAAGAACTATCTATTTTATAACTATGATCTATATTGTTTGCTTCTGCACTCACCATTTTATTTTGACCTCTGTTTCAATTTTGTTGTCATTTTCCATGCCTCTAGTTTTTGAAGTTTTAATTGCATTGTGGGGCATATTTCATTTTGATTTGACAAGATTTGGTCCCTCCATTGTTACCTGGATAATGCTTCATTTGAAAAATAAGCATTTAGCCATGTTTACAATTTTAAGTCTACCAGTTTACATTGTACAATGGCTATTACAACACTGTGGAAGGCACATGTACAACATTGTAGTTGTACAGACAGATTCACATTTGATAGTTCCCACTCACTAGAAATCTTATTAAAGTCAGTATTTAATGTGTGCACTTCATTGTTGAAAAAACAAATATCAGAGTATGTAACTGGTCTACAAAGGTTTAGGGTGGAACTTTGTCTATTTACAGTTTTCAATGTAATAAAGAGTAACCTTTAGTCAGAGTGTCAGGAATGATGTTTAATCAGTAGCAGTATAGTACTGATACAGTAGACTCCAGGGTGGTCCACGAGGGGTTTCAGCATGTCGCTGCAACATGCTAAAATTCTTGTGCAACATCCTAAAAAGCCAGCAACATGCTATGCAACATCCTCAAGAATTTGCAACAAGCTCAAAGTAAAAGTATTCAAAAATGTGCAAAACATGTGCATAACATAAGAAACATCAAACTACTAGGTACTTTAGATATATAAAACATGAGAGAACATTGAATGTAAGCAGCACAAAGAGAGATAAGCAGCAAAATATTGCGTACTATGTACTCATCGTGTGCGCTCCGCGCATATTCAATTTTCTGCAATATTCTCAGATTGTGAGCTTGCAACATGCTAAAATTTCAAGTTGTGGACCACCCTGAGACTCTGTGGGATTTCTTTCACAGAAGGCATGTCTTTATGAATATTGCACTTATTTTTATTTCAGTAAAGGATCAAGAAAATAAAACCAAATGGAAAAATAATGATGTCGTGGTTCCAGATTTAGAGTGTTTTGAGCAATAGAACCTCTCCCTTTTCGTAGTGGATGGGGTGGGGAGGGTTTGGACGAGTCTGCAGTCAGTTCTTCTGAATGTATTTCGTACTGTAGGCCTTTTCAAGACTTTACATTGCCAAACATCAGGAATGTAGGAGGTGTGGGCTTGGATGAATAATTGTTCACTTATGGCTGACTCAGGCTTCCTATTGAACAAGTCATGGAACTACATCTGTTTTCCCATAAATGCAAGTTCTCTTAATTTCCTCTGAATGTCAGCTGAGTTTGGAGGGCGGTACCATCGTTTTAAATATGTTTTTTTTTCCCCTTTATCTTATATTACAGTCATAACTGTCAATATAGCATGTAGAACCGAAAATCAATCTTGACTTTTCGAGTGCTTTCTTCATATTTTCAAGGCGTCATGCAGCTGTCTGTGGATGATTTGATGTTATTTGTACAACATAGTTTGGAAATTCCAGAATAGGATTGGCACATTGTGATATTAAAACTATTGAGAGAATATTTTCAGCTTTAAACACCAATTGTCTCTTTGTGAGATCCATTTGCAATGAGCTGTAAATAAATGCTGATACCTTCAAGACATTTGCTCATTGATGGTGATGTCTTGGAAAACTTAAAGCAAATAAGAACAAAAGTGACAGTTGATGATTAGTCTGCTGAATTAAAAGTCATGATTCTAAAAATTATTCAAAAAAGCAAAATGATGCAAAAAAGAAAAAAATGATGCACTTACTCATTTTCTTTCTTTGTACTTGTAAGTCATATCTATTGATGTACACATGTAACATTGTTCTCATGCATTCTCATGTTTTAATAGTGTTCTTGTACTTTTAATGATGCCATTAAGCAATAAATGTGAGACTAAAAAATTCAAATATGTGTAGGAAGATTACATGTAGATGTTTGATTTACTTAGAACTTATAAAGACGAGATTGTGAATTTCTTTCATTCTGATAATTTTCTGAAAATGCACGTACACTGTACAATGTACATGTATGGATAACAGATTTGCCAGTCTTTTTCCAAATGTACAACTTATCATAAGTATGCAATGTATGTGTAGGTAAATATGTACCAGATATTAAAGACATGTACCTGTAGGTACATGTAAGTAGTAACAATGAGTTGTTCATACAACTGTATAATTGTACTTGTGCTGTTGAAATGCAAGCCTTCCTGTATGAAGTGGTGCTTAATTGCCAATGTACAGATCACGTGGAGCATTAACATACATGTACACGTAACTACTGTCAAACACAATATTTTTGCGGCATGAAATTTTCGCGAATTGGAGCTGACGCCCTTTTTCGCGGCATGAAATTTTCGTGAGTTGCCTCTAACATTCCATGTGTGCAGTGTAGACAAGAACTGTCATGTGCATTTTAATTTTGCGAATCTTGGCTCTCGCGAAATTTGCGAAATTGAAATGCACACGGACATTCCTCCTTTTACAGTACATATCCAGGTGCCACTGATTGACTATATTACAAACAGTGGCTAAATCTTGTTCTGGTCACATACAATTGTATAATGCATAATACATGTCCATCAGTATAGAAAGCTCATGTAGCCAGCTCTGTATGATTTTCTACATTTGATCATGTGCACACATGAGAGATGTCATTCATTTTTATTCTCCACTCTTTTTTCAATGAGTTGACAATGTCCTATGTCTGCTCTTGTAAAGAGCATTTTATGTACTGTTCAGCATAGGTGGGTACTTATTTGAAAATGTTTCCTTTTTCTCTCACTCTGTCTTTCTCTTTCTCTTTCCTTTTCTTCATCGCTGCTTCTTCTATCGTCTGCAGGGAATTGTTTCTGAATAACAACCAGCTTCGGCTGTTGCCCTTTGAGTTGGGTCGGCTCTTCAACCTCCAGGTGTTGGGGCTCAATGGGAACCCGCTTGCGTCAGAGATCCTCGGGCTGTACAATGAGCCGAAGGGAATTCAGAAGCTTCTCTCCTACATGTTGGACCACATTCATCGTAAGCAGCTCTTTCTTTCATCCTATTTTCAATTATAAGGCTATCAAATACTATATCAAAATTGTGATGTTTGCAAACATATAAAAGCACATATGTTTCAATATTTCAGGGTTGAGCGACTTCTGAAATATTCAGAGTAAAAGGAAATATTTAATATAATATAGGTTTAAATTGACATGCAATTCAAACCTGAATCCCACAGTGCTTGGAACGGATGAAATATACAATGTTTCTGTCATTTTCCAATCAATTTATATCACTGAATTGTATAAGTGTACGTGCGTACCTCTATTGCATGGGGAAAAAATAACAAGATTGCAGGAAAATACATGTACACTGTATACTTAACTGTATTTGAAATTTCTGATCAGATATTAGTCTGTGTCATAATGTGCTTTGTACTTTATAGATTATTGAATTTTTGTTATTAGATGTTTCACATAATTCTGGCTTCTGTGATTGAATTGCAGCGCCAGCCATTATGCCTCCAGCAAGACCATGGATTCACATATCTCATCCAAGCAGAGATAAGGCAGCAGGTAAGCCTTATATTAGGGTCCTGTAGCATAGTGCTGTATGTTTGAGTGGACAGTGCTTAAAGAGTACATTTCTCTGCCATTGCTGTCATAACAGGAAACGTTTGTTGGGTCAACATCACGTGAAATATGACTTTATTGGAATTTTTGTACAGCAACAAGAGGTTTTCCTGGCACTGTTATGTGCCATAATATTGCTTCAGAATCCAACAACCCTAATAGGAAGTATTTTCTCTCAAGGAAAATGATTTGTGATAACAAGTAATATGTTTTTTCGGTTCAACAGCTCATGAAGTATATCTTCAGGATAAGTTTCTGTGTAGTGACAAGCGGTTTCACTATCATTGTTACATTGTACTGTCATAAGAGTGGTTCAGGATACGGTAACTCAAACAGCAAGTCATCAAAACTCAAGTGAATGATACGTGGAAAATTATCTGTAGTTGGACTCTTATTATGTGTGATGAATGAAAGAGAATATGTGTATTTTGTTGTGTGTGTGTGTGTGTGTGTGTGTGTTGAACATTGCTTGCTTTGCCCTGAAAATGACAATGCCTGGAATTTGATTTACTTTGATTTGGCATAGGGAATTTCATAGCATTTTTGCAGCAATTCACTCCAATGTCAGATTGCATTCATAGTTGAAAGTATTAATATCTATTCTCTGTTTTATAGCAATACTGTAAAAGTGGACATTTTCAGAGTGTGGAAATTTTCGTGCATTTCACGCAACTAGAAGTTAGCACAAAAAATTAAAGTGCTCACGCAAATATTTTTGCATGCCATATGTTCCAGTAGTAACTGCCCTGATTCCGCAGAATTGAAAACATGCGAAATTCATCTTACCCGGCCTAGCGTGAAAAATTACTTGCGAGAAAATATCCACTTGTACAGTCTTAGCAGTCTCGATTATCTGGAAATGTGTGATGAAGTGGTTTTGTGTAGCAGCTTTGCTCTCTTGTAGTTGTTGATGGTCGAATGAGTGGCTAAAATTGCAGGTAGCTAGACAAGTTCATTTTACAACACAGCATGGGCATACTATTGGCTGTTCTAGTCCACCACAGCAAACAGATCTATATATGAAGTCAAACGATTTTCTTGGCTGACTGAAATGAGAGAATCTTTGAATTGATCTTCAAGGAGATGGATGTGGAGATTTTTATTTTGAATGCAATTTTATGGTGCATACTGCTCTGAAATGAATGAAATGGACTGTGCTTTGTAGGTGCTCCAGTTCTGCTATTCATACATACAATTTCCCATATAAGTGCTTCTGTCGAGGATATCCTGCCATTGATATAAAAGAAGAAAGTTATACCCAAATACAGTGTAAATATAGGAAATAGAAGAGAGCAAAGATGCCTCTTTCATATGCTTGTTAGTAATTGTATATGTCCAAGTTTGTTATTGGGTATTAATACAAATTTACAGGAATTGACAGTAATGCTCTAAATAGATGCACATATAGTTGCTTATGAGGATTTTAAAACCAGCTACGCAGCTGCCTCTTAGATGCAGAAAAGACCTACAGTATCTTTAAAATGTATTATACTTTTTGCATATGAAGTGAGTGCATTAATGTTATGAGAAAAAGGAAGCCATAATGTATCTCTCTATCTCTGGTTCATCTCTCTATCACTGTACATATCTCTGTCTGGTTTTCTGTGGCTGGTTATTATCAAAACAACCATCTCATCATAGTGTCCTCTCCCTCTTCAGTTGACAGACCTTTATAATGTACACCACTCAGAGTGTGGACAATGCCATGTTTGTACGATTTTATCTTGTGTCGAATGAGTATGGTGCATTGTACCAGTATGTCTTGTCTTATAAGTGGAAAAGAAGACATTACATGGCAGTTGACATACCTACAATATGTTCAGGAGATGTAAATTGTATTGAACAGTAAAATGTGTACACGTGCAGATTCTCATGAGCATATATCTTCTTTGATAGCAAATGTTACAAATTCTCAATAATTTATGCTTAAAAATGTGTTTCTGGTCAGCCATTATTTACAAATTCATCAGGTTTCTTCAAAAAAAAATCTGCTTTTTGCAGGGACTTAATCTGGTATTCACAACAGCTGTAGTGCACATGTACAAACTGTACATGTAAATAGAGTATTTTTGTTTGCTAGTTTGATCCTTTGACCTTGTAAACTGCACAATTGTAGATTATACTGTACATCTGCCATTTTGCCGTTGTTGCTTTGTAGGTCTGTCTGTTTGTCTGTCTGTTTGCAAAATAATTCCAAAAATTGTCACAGTATTTGGATAAAACTTACAGGAACAGTTGATAATGACACGAGGATTAGATGATCAAAATCTTATTAGTGATCCAGACCACTGTCTAGTTCCAGGATTTTTAATTCGATATTTTTGAAGGATTCTTTATCATTGGCAATTAGGGCAATTTACGAGGGAGTTCAAGCTGCGCGTATGTGAGGTTTACTTACGTGCACTGAGCGCGCGCTCTAGGTGCTGCAGCAGAAAGCTGAGGTATGTAGACTCGACTCTGAAACACTAGAAAGGCTTCTTTATCATTGGGAAGTAGGGCATTTTTCAGCATATTTGTATAGAGGTGGAAATGAGCTGCTTGGTGGAGGTCTGTACTCTCTGAGTGCTTTTCTGGTTATATTAATCAGATATTTTTAGTTGATCATAAGTGATGGTTTACAATGTAGTGTATCTTGATACTCTGCAGAGTTGTCAAATTGTATAATGTATGTACAGTTATAGGTGTGGAGTGTATAATGTGTACAGTACATGCAAGCAGTGGCTTTCAGTGTTACTTCTTAATTGAGTTAGCAAAGCAGAGTAATTAATTCCTCAGATTAATGATATTTTATCAGCATGATCACAACACCAAATGATGTGAATTCTTACCTGGATGTGTGATTGTGTTTTTGATCTTTTGTTTTGATATTTTGAATTGCAATGCACAAGTTTCATTGCATGTTACCCTGAAGAAATTAATATCTTAACACAGTGAGCTCATATGAGATTGTTTTTGTTATATATTACTGTCAATTGCCTCTATTGGTTGATGACGTTGTACTAATTTCATTGAATCAGAACAAGAGTTTAATAGATTGCTTCACATTGCCCAAAGTACATTGTATGGCAGACGTGCAGTGCATTATGTGAAACAAAATCAAAATTTCATGGACTACTGTTTATGCCAAACTTTCGCGAGATTTGTATTTTCTCGAATTTCGATAGTGAGGTGCTATTCGTGAATTGAAAGACACAAAAATATTGACTCTGATCCCGAAATGAGTGTGACATGCACATATACATTTCTCTGTACAGTACTGTACTCCACGATCACAAATTTAACCACTTGTGAAATCATTGGGAAGTCTGATTCGCAAAACTTTAGACTTGCTAAATTTATGGCGTATACAGTACTTCACATTGTCCAAAGTATTATGTGAAGCATGTAGATAGTTTCTCATGAATTTAATTTTGTACTCCTTTTCTCTTTCTTAATTTACGTGCAGCCATCTTCTCCGTGATGAGCTACAATGTGCTGTGTGACAAGTATGCCACCAAGCAGATCTACGCCTACTGCCCAACGTGGGCTCTTGAGTGGGAGTACCGACGGAAGGGAATCATGGACGAGATTCTCTCAGGCAGCTCAGACATCATCTGCCTCCAGGTGGGTGCAGACTCTTTCCTTACACCTCCTAGCCCAAGTTAGCCTCTAGGAGGCCCTACTTACCAAGAATGGAGTAATTAGTAATGAGGACACGGCAGGAAATTGAGCATGCTGCTATCAGACAATTGCACCAATCTGTGTCTGACAGTAAACTTTCCAATGGAAGCCTGATCTGCTTATAAAATCCTTATCGTATTTCCCCACCTGTCTATACTGTTCAGTAGAGATGGATGGAAGTCCCTTCAAAGAGACTTGGAAATTGATGGATGTTGCAATTGACGGCAGCCGTGATAGTCAAAGACCAGTCCTAGGGTTCTTTTCATAAAGTCATGTCTTTTGTGTGCGTATTGATGTGATGTTGAGGTTGCACAGGGCAGTCAGTAATGGATGGTAGGTGCTGTAATTTTAATGGACTCACACTATTGTAACAGGCATGGATGTGTAGAGAGCTGAGAGAGCCAAGTTAGCTTATGAGGATCAATGCCATTGCATGGGTAGGTTGTCAGAAAAGTCTGGTGTTCCATGTCCTGAATACATGTATCTAGATGTATCATTATCAAGGATGTCACAGTGTGATGTTTGGTAAGCGTGGTGATTTGCTGTTGTTGTCAAAAAACGTCTAGATGGTTGGCCTTTTCCCATGCTGCTGCTTCCTTTCAACGTTAGAGCTTTGAGTTTGCCAAATGTGGATTTTCTTTAATCATAGTGCTGATAACCAGCTTGACATGCGAAGGGCATTATGTCAATGATTGAACTTTGTGGTTAATTCAACTCATCTATTAGATTAAAGTGGTTAAAAAGTTTTGTGTCTTGAAGAAAAGATTCTTTCACTCACACGTAACAATAAAAACTCGACTGGTGGCAGCGCCATTTACTTTCTGAACAGTGAGCCGACAATGCTTTGTCGGTGCACAGTGCGAGCTCTATTAGATAATACATGAATAACACAGAGAACTACTTATATCCCTCTCGATACTACTATAGTTTTGTACGTTATTTTAGTAAATGCTACGTGTTGGCAAAAGAAATATCAACTGTAAGCTCTAGAAATGCATTTCTATTGTGAAGTAAGAATATTTAGTCATGGTAAAAAGGGGAAAATTAAATGGATACTGCATAAATGTGCTGTACCCATGCCTGCTTCACAGTAAATTCGCATTACTTGAAGTGCATGAGGTAACAGAGAAATGTGACTCCGCATGTTGAGCACAGGCACATTAGATCATTTCATTTGTTTGGACGTAGCATACGGTCAATGTACGGACTCGACTGCTAGCGACTGATTGTGTACATTTATTATGCAATCCATGGTATTACAAAGTAAAGCTTCATCTGAACAGCATACCTTCTTTACCGCTCCTTTTGAAATCCTCTTACATTCCAATTTATAATGCATTGAACTGCACTGATGTTTTTACAAAGTTTTGACTTGTTTAGAAGGTGGGAGTATGATCCTTTCACTTTTTATTTGTCACAGTTTGAAAATGTATTACTTGTAGACATGATATCAATGCAGTACACATATCCTTTGTGTGTTGTTTTCTGTGAGCCGATAGGTCAAACTGTGGGTGTCATTGATTTGTGCTGACATGGAAGTGAGTTGTTTTGTGAAGGACTGAATGAACGATATGAAAAATATTGTTAGGTGAAAATAATGAAAGTGGGGTGGGAGGAGAAAGACGAGGAGGAGGAGAAGTTCTTTGTTACATTCACTACCTCTTACAACGGTAGTCGTTTATTCCATTGTCATTGAACATGATTCTTTCAGCTACACCCACGCGAGAATCTGTATGGCTGCTACTTATTTCAGACTGAATGTTGATTGTAGGTAACCTATGGGCGTCGGCGTTTGTTGAGAAGTGAAGGTTACTGATGACTGTGCTGAGGACAGATAATCATGATAAAGTAGTCAGTATTGTTCTTGCAATCAGCCATAATTCATGTGAATATGAATATATAAGAGGTTATTGATTGCGTACGTATGTGGCAGTATATGTGTGTACTCTGGTTTGTAATTTTATAGTATGTGTATGTGAATGTGTGTACACTTTTGTATATGTTTTCAAAGCATGCCAACATGATTGTATGCAAATATAAACATACAGTGCAATAGTGCACTAAATGTTTTACAGCAGGGGCATTATTTCCTTCCACATGATGGCATCACAGAATGGAGTACAGAGTTAACATGGAAGGAAGCAAAGTCTTAGGCAGTGTATGTGTATCATTGTGGATTGCGCTTCAAGGTCATTTTGTGTTTTGTAATTTAGAATAATCAGTAAATACACTGCCCACACCATCTACATATTATGCACTTGGAATTAGAAGTGTCGAGGATAGACAGAACTTCTCACGCTCTTCAACCAATTCTCTCCTTATGACCAATAGGAAGTCGAAACAGAGCAGTATTATAGCTTCTTCAGTCCAACCCTCAAGCAGCAAGGCTATGACAGTGTGTTCAGCCCCAAGTCGAGGGCGAAGACCATGTCCGAGGAAGATAGGAAGTACGTCGATGGCTGCGCCATCTTCTTCAGGACCAGCAAGTAAGTTGAAAAACAGAGAAAAATTATAAATACTTACTCCAGGCTGCTACTTTTATTTTTGACCATTTTTTACAGTATCTTATTTTCTTCCCAGATTTCCTTATGTGCATGTTAATGAGTCCTTTTTTTTTTAAGTGCATGAATCTTTCTGTGCTGCAGTAGATTTTCATGAGGAAAAATTATAATGAAATGCATGATTAACAGGGATGTCAGTTTTCCGGCAATAGCCAGAATTCTGGCTTTTTCATATTTTGGTGTCCAATTTCCGGCTTCGTGATATTATTTCCGTCTGTGTGGGAAAGCCGGAAAACACGAGAAAGAAAGAAAGAAAGAAAGAAAGAAAAACGAAAAAATATCATCTAAACTTACGGGACATTCACTTTCACGATTTCCGTAGTATGTTTCGCATATACTTGGGCATGAGAATATCACAAAACAACTGTCATGCAAAACTAGCGCGATGTTGCTGCTGCTAGCTGGGACATGTAACACGTGCGATGATAGCGATCGAACAGTGTGTGGTGTTTCTATGCGATGTACTATGTGCGGTCGCGGTGCATGAATCATACTGTGCTCTCGCTATAGCTACAGCGCTGAGACGGTGTGGTGAGTCGATTGAGTCAGCTGAACGAAGCAAAACTACGGATTTTACGGCACTAGGACTTCTTTATTTTTGCTACAAATTCCCTTTTTTTTCTAGAATACGACCACATTATTGTCTGGAAAGCGTTATACCAGCACGTGCGATCGCGATCGAACAAAGTGTGGTGTTTCTAGGCGATATAGTGCGGTGCATGGATCATGCTGCGCTCTCGCTATAGCTACAGCGCTGAGAGAGTATGGTGAGTCGATCGAGTCAGCTGAACGAAGCAAAACTACGGAGTTTACGGCACTAGGACTTCTTTATTTTTGCTACAAATTCATTTCTCTGGATTAGATTTGAGGGAAGAAGAGCCCTAAGAAATGCTCAGATTGCACCAGAGAGCATCTAAGAACCCCAGAGCTTCCAGGGCCCTTGAGCGGGCCCTGGACCCTGGCCGAATGGACTTCGCGCTCGTGATGTGCGCTTTGCGCACATCAATTTCGTTCACAAAAAAAAATTTCCGGCCCAAGAGCAATTTGCCACTGGTATCCCTGGATTAAGCAGTGATTTCAGCTTCTGCTTAAAAGTTGTATTTGCTACAGGAGTTTCTGTTGTAGTGCTAGGCTTGCTGCTCTTTGGGCACTCATATGTAGGAGTTACTGAGAAGCCAACAGATCGAAAGTCGTGCAGTTCTTCAAATTTCACTTTTGGAATTATTTTTTGTGTATCGTGGTAAGTTGTTCTTACTCTCTCATGATAGCCTGAACAATTCTAATGCTGATTGAGTGTGTGCTTGCTATCAAAGCACATGTGAATACTCAGTAACATTACATTTTGACCATTGATCAAGTACATCTGACCGCTGATAAAAGAAGAGAGATAGTGACCCTGTTGTGGTTGACCCTCAGGTTTGCGCTAGTCAAGGAGCACTTGGTGGAGTTTAACCAGCTGGCCATGGCCAATGCAGAGGGCTCAGAGGACATGCTTAACAGGGTAATGACCAAAGACAACATCGGGTTGGCTGTGCTCCTGGAGACACGTGAAGGATGCTATGAAGGCTCTGGTAAGGACAAGATGGATGGATAATTGGATGGATGGATAATTGGATGGATGGATGGATGGTTAGTTGAATGGTTAGATGGATAGATGAATGATGGATAGAGGGCCTGGGATAAATGGGTGGGTGGATAGATGGATGGATGAACATATGAATGGATGGATGAATAGATGGATATTGAATGTATTTATTGATGGATGGATAAATATGTAGATGCATGAATGAATGAATGGATGATGGATGGATGAATGGATAAATGGGTGGATAGATGAATGAATGAATAATGGATGAATAAAATGATGGGGTAAATGAGTGGATGGATCGATAGATGGATGGGTGGATGAATATATGAATGTATGTATAGATGGATGGATGGATGGAAGGATGATGGATGAATGATGGATGGATAAATAGAAGGACAAATGGACGATTAGATAGATGGATAGATACAGATGGATAATGGATAATGATGGATAGATGGGTGAATGATGGTGGAGTATCTTGATGTATTCTCAGCAGTAATCAATCGTCATGGAGACTAAAGAGGAAGGCTATGTGTAGAACTGTGCCCTCTTTTGATTGAATGCCAGGAACAAATGCCAAAACTGTCACATTGTGGGTAGTGGTACTCTGGGGCTCTGAACATTTTTACCAGAATATATGGCATAGATAACCTGTCTGTTTTAGCTATTATTGTTGTGTAGAATATTATGTAAATCCTGTTTTTGTTTCTTTATAATATAAACTGCCTGGCCAATCACACAAGACAGTTATTGTTTATAAAAATATCAAAGAAAGGGAAGCAAACAACAATAAAAACAATAATGAAATAAAGACAAGCTGACAAGCCTGGAGCTCTACATTGAGATTGATCCTGCTGATAAATATAAATATAATATGTGCAAGTGTGTCTAGTGGTACTGAGGAGTTTAAGGATTCTCCAGTAGTACTCTTTTTTGGCCTGGTTATCTTGTGTCCAGCCTTCCATCAAGAAGCTGCCAACGCCAGGCAGCAGCTGCTGGTGGCCAACGTCCACATCCACTGGGACCCCGAGTTCAGCGACGTCAAGCTCATCCAGACGATGATGTTCATGAACGAGCTGAAGAAGATCATCGAGGAGGAGTCGGTGAGCTTCCGGCCCGGCGGCGGAGGCGGGGGCGGGGCCGGTGCCAGCAGCAGCCAGAGAGATTCAGGAACCATTCCACTCGTGCTGTGTGGGGATCTCAACTCCTTGCCTGACTCGGGTAAGTACTGCAGGAAAAAACATTCATGGTATGTTCAAAAACACTCCTCTGACAAGAGTAAAGCTAAACATAGAGAACATGACAGATTTCATTAAAAGTGATAGCATTTTCTGAAATGACATATGTGACCCTGCATCACAAAACAAACAAAAAGTCGCCAGACATGGATTTTTAGTTAAGGGCAGATTCTGAAAGAGCAGACTCTAAGCTTTAAAATGATGTATGCATCAATTGAAATGGACTCTCCAAACCTATCTAAATATTGGAAAGAAAGCACGCACTCTGGAAAAGTGTAAACCGAGAAAAGAGGCTCTGAAGTATAGGGTCTATCTGTCTATTCAAGCGCTTAATCTTTACCAAACTGTGCTAGCTGTGAGATGAATGGGACAAAAAACAGGATGTAAACCACTGGGGCAACAACAATGAAGGGATTATCAGATTAAGTTGAAATTAAGCATGCTCTAGTAACACACTCTGACCATGATTAATGCCAACTTTCAAAGCAGTAGCCTCATCCCTTCAAAAGTAATCAGACTTGAAAGTGAGGAGTGTGCAAAGCGTTATCAAAAAATGAAAAGGGGCCTCTGAGACATACCTGATCTCACTACTTTACAAAAATAGGAGTTGTAGAAAACCAGCTGACAATGCATTTTCCCATTCATTTTATGATCCCAAACCTTAGAATAATGTAGAAGAAGGGTAGTTCTTTCAGAAAATATGAAAAAATTATTATTGACTTACACCTTTTTTGAGTACTCACGAAAAGTCAAGGGGTGCGACTTTTTGTTCGTTTTGTGATGCATGGTCACATATTTTCTAAAAACAGTGATACTAGTTGCAGTTAAATATGCAAGATTTCTGATTTCAAGATTCCTGAAGATTTCTGACTTTGTTGTGCAGTAGAGAATAAGACATTCTCCCTTAATTGAATTAATCTAGAGTTGTAATGAAGCAGCAGTAATTACTCTGTGAACCACCAAGGCTTGTAATTGCCAAATGTTTGACAAAAATCATTGTAAGATTTTTTTTTTTCCTCTGCATACAAATTCTACAAAAAGTTACTTTCACTACAAAGGATGACATGCATGTGCAACCCTTGTGTGTGGTTTAACAGATAAAATGAGAATTCTGATGACTAAATTGATCATTTTGGTGAAATCTGCGTGAGGTCCAAATGTAATTACATGTGCTTTTTTTTTTTTCTAAACAGCTTTTGTGATCACATGCCTTGATGAGGTTGTCAATGAAATTATTAGGTAGTGTTTGCACCTTCTTGCCAAACATATTGAAGTCGTCTTTGTGGTTTATTGCATTTTTCAATATGATGATATATTATAAATCCAGTCCAAATATATTGCTGGTGAATATGCAGAGCATTCAGCTAAAGCTTGATTATGATGTGCATGCTTATTGATATTGATTGTTGTGACATTGCTTATGAAAACAAATATAGATGTGTCTTCTAGCTTGAACTGCAAATATGAAAGCATGAATGTATATTCAACAAGACAAGTTTCATTCTGCCACCATGCAGGAGTTGTGGAGTACCTTGAGATGGGAAAAATCTCCGTCCGTCACCCAGACTTCAAGGATCTCAACTACAAGGTTCTGAGGAACTTCTCCTCCAACAGTGAGGCCAATGGCCACATCTCGCACTCGTTCCAGCTGAAGAGGGTGTACCAGAACAACCCGATGCGCTTCACCAATTACACCTTTGACTTCAAGGGCATCATAGACTACATCTTCTTCTCCAGGCAGGCCATGTCTGTCCTGGGCTTGCTCGGTCCGATGGACCACGAGTGGATCGACACGACCAAGGTCATGGGCTGCCCCAACGCCAGCATCCCTTCAGACCACTTCTCACTGCTCACAGAATTTGAGATGCCCCTCCCCACGTCCCCATCAACGCCCCCGTCGTCAGGTCTCTATCATCCGACGCCGAACTACCCCCTAGCAAGACGGTAGCAAGAGGCTCCGGGTATCTCAGGGTGGTCTCAATTTTTTTCTTGAAAGTCATTTGTATATGGACCTCGAGAATTTTTAAGAAAATTTACGAAGACAAAATGCAGGATTTTGTGTGTTTTTGTATCTACTTTGTAAATTATAGAAGAGTATTAAAGGTGAAATGAAGTTAAAGTGCTTTGAGCTTTTCTAGGAGAGAGAAATATGACACTTGTATAGACAGGTTAAATGTAAACTGTTGGCTTTTATGTGTGGATATAATCTTTTTTTCAATTCAAGACATACCTCATACATCAGATTCTGGTGAAATTGTTTGATGTGTTGTTTACAAATCACTCCTTTTTGTACATAGAAAGGTAAATCGTTGCAGTCCAGTCAATAGATCAATGTCAAACTTGTCTTGCAGTTGGGGGTGTTTTACTAGAATTGCTGTCCGCTATTTTTGCTATTATTAGTCTTGTTTCAGTGTGTGTATTTTTTCGTGAAGTGTTGGCAATGAGAAGTTTGAGAGCACTTTAGCTTCATTGAATTAGTTGTATGCAAATACACACAACCTGTGTTTCATCCACTGAGGCTCTGAGTTGCCCTGACTTTACCCCTGTCTTTTTGAAGGGGAAGTGCAGTTCTGAGCCCCAGTTTTTCTGTTTCTTTGTGAATTGAATCTCTATGTAATTCGTACTTTGTACAGTGTGTAAAATTGATGCTATTTTGCCAGAGAAACGTGAAAACACTAAGACCCCGATGCAACACTTGTTTCTTTTGTGCTCCGTGACAGTGTGGGTGTGTGCTCCCTATCGTTAGATTCTTGTCAATTTGAGAGGCTTGTTAACGACATGTTAATGAATATTCCCAGTGGCATCGAGCCATATTATACTGAACTTTATTCGTGATTGAAAGGAGATCATTGGGCATTCAATTTCCAAGCATTGTGGTGTTTCTACAGCTATGTCACTTGATCTGCTCCAAGGAAAATGCGATGTTCACACTTTCTATGCATCAGTATCCCTGTATAACTAATATTGAATGTTGTGTGAATACAGCAGTAAAACAGTTGATGACATGGGGGAGGGGATGTAGTTTGTGGTTTTTTTTTCTTTAATAAAACAGATTTCCACTGGATTCACAATAAACAGGATGCATTTGTTGAACATGACAACTGTAATCATGAATGTAATTTCAAGAGGTAATGACACCATAATTTAAGTAAGTTAATCTTCAGTCCACCTGGCAGGTTTGCTTGAAGCATTAGTTTGCTTGATGATATTATGGGACATGAGTACACACTGCACAAACACTTTGTATGAAATGTGAAAAGCTTCATGGCATTGTCAAAGTGTGTTTGTTTGTGTGTGCCACATGAAAACACATCTGAATCTCTTGGACCCAGTGAAACAAACACATCACTTTTAATACAGCATTCCTCAGCTCGCTTGCCATTTCAAGTGCAAAGAGAAGATAAGATACCCAGAAAGGATGAAAACAAAAAGGAGATGACTTCTGCTTTTGTAACATGGGAGGCATGACTTAAAAATAAAACAATGAAATGGCCGACTCTGTGCACTTTATTTTTTGCCAGTTGATATATTTTGTGAAGTTGTATCCAGACTAATCCCCTTTGTGAAAGAAAAAAAAATGCACCAAAAAAACCAGAAGTGCACTGGAAGAAACAGATCATAAATGAGACGAAGATGGGTGACGTGTGCGGAATTTTTGTGCTGAGAATGAATCATTGTTATGTCACATCCTTAAGTTATGTGAGGAGTATTTTATGCTCTTTTTTTGTCTGATTAACAGATCTGTCCTTTTCTCTTCTGTATTATAAACTCTACCAAAGTCAGTCCAAATATGTCACAAGAGACGGGTCTAACAGATGCGTGTGTGTTCATGCGTATCTTTGGAGGCTATCCCATCTAATGTGCACATTGATTAAGAGACCGACCTCATAAATTGGGCAGCTGTATTCAGTCCAAGGGTAGGTTGAAATAAAGTGGAATAAATGTAAAAATGACCGAGTCCAATTGCAATATCTTTAAAACCCTTATATCCTGTTCTTTCAGTTGTTCTTTCAATTTGCTGTTTAAAATTCTGCCCTCCCAAGAAGTTAGTACAGTTAATTTGGTATGTCAAATGGCTCCAATGAGCAGGTGAACTTTGCCCAATGTTCAGCATTGACAAGGGTGCATTTGTGTCATTTTAATCCAGGCTGTGACATCATCGGTGTGCAGTTCTGCATGAATCAGGAAGAACTTAACTCTGCTGCTTCAATGGAGAGTGAATTAGTGTTGATACCCCTGGTAGTTTCTGGACATGGCAAGTTTATAAAACATTTTAAAAAAAATCGAACTGCCATTTTGTTTGGATAAAGAATGAAGACTGGTTATTAGTTACGTAAGTTCACTGTTGTACGAAAGTGCAACTATTTCATAAATAATAGGATGAATGCTGTCCAGTGATCAGACAGGTGCATCCGTATTACTGTGTGATTCAGGGGAATAAGTTTGCAAGTTCGACGCACCCCAAGTATTATTCAGATGAATTGTTTTGAGCCTAATGTGGAAATTGCATTTCTCAGAATGATACGAGAAATAGACAGTTTCGCTCAAAGGTGCTTAACCTGTTGCATGCACAAGTTTTAAGATTGAAACCACACTGTTTGATAGAATGAATTGTTCAGAGGCAGATACAGATTTTGATTATATCAGAGATGCATTGACAATTATTATTTATTTGCTGTCATGTCCATTGTCCATGTATTGTGCATCCCCATGTACTTCCATATTGTGTCACCTTCTCTCGTGCTTATAAAAGGGAAGACGATGTAAAAGTAACATTGATTATCTCATGCTCCCATAAAGAGAAAAGGGTGAAAGCCGTCAATTATGCCCTAGACAATCTAAATTCAAAATTAAGAGGCACAAATTGTTGTGATTTTTGCACAGCGGATTGAGTCAAATTCTGTGAAATTACAATTTAATCCATGAACTAAATCATCATTCAGACTGCACTTGAAGGGATAGTACAGTATTGGGACAGAGGAGGCTTAATAATTATAATTAACATGTATGCCTCATTGAGGAAATTCATCTGGCTCAAAATGGATGTGAAGTTTGTTACAGGAAACGTGTTTGAAAAAAAAAAAAAAATGTTTGGTTTGAGTGGCTTAAACCTTGACAGAATTGGTAGTTGTATGAGTGAAAAACAAGACACAAATGATGAAAAAATTGATTCAAATTTGATGGAGGGGATGATAACAATAATACCCTTTTATAGTATCTATTCCAGGCTTCCCACTTATTTATTTTCAAAGCTTGTGTCAAGCGGTTTATCTTTCCTCTGTTTTTTTTTTTCCCCCTTTGGTATAGTACAAAACCCAAATTATTCATTCTTGAGTGAGAAAATAGTTCGCAAGGAGGCAAGCTGTCACCAAGTGAATGCAAAATGATTTCAGGCAGCAATCTATTACTGTACTATCCCTTTAACTGCAAAACGGATGGCTAGTCTTTACTTGTGTGCTGGTTTTTACTGGTGTATAATTGTTAGAATTCACAAGATTCTTTTTTTTTTTTTCCATAAGGGAGCAATGCAACACAGTAAATAATGACACCTTCCAAGATGTTGAAAAGTGGATTGAAAAGACTGACAAGTCATAGAGACAAGTCTATACAGTCATTGGCCCTAGGTTTTGTATGACATTTGTGTATGTCACGTGTAGTGTACAGTTTTGGAATATCTTTGTTTTTTGCACTGCTGTAGAATATAGATACCATCGTTGGTGACAGATTTTGAAACATAAGAAATGCTCTTTAGGTCAGTGATGGGGGAGTGAGAGAGAGTGTGTGTCAGATTTTTAAAAAAGATAAATGAAATGAAGAAATTAGAGTGCAGTGAATGGCATTTTTTGTCAGAATGTGGACTTATGGGTAATATTTTATTTTTTGTCGTTGTTCTGAGCATATATTGTGCCGGTAAGTGAAATTGAAAAAAAAAAAAATGACCATCTCACCCATGCCATTTTTCTCTTAATTCGTAGACATGGAAATGAATGGATAGAGAAATGTGCAGTAACTTGATTTGGACCAATGAGAAAGCAGGACCAGAGCTTGATTGTATATATGCACTAACTTAAAGCAAAGGTGCTGTGACCTCCCCGAACCTTGGCCACCCTGCACGTTCCAGAGAGGCAGCATGCATGTGCTTGTTCAGTACCGAAATCATAATTTTAGCAAGTACATTGTCGAGATATTGTACATAGATTTTTAATGTGGAATGATTAGCCCTTTGCAGATTGAAGTAACGTGCACCAATCAACTTGTTAAGTATGCCCTGTATGAACTGTGTATAGTGTGTACTTTTTCGTTTTTGTAATAAGGTTTGTGTGTGTTGGAGTATTTTTATGAGCTTCCTGCCCCTCTGGATTCTGCTGTCTGGTTTTCACCCCTGAGGCAAAATGGAGTCAGCCAAGGCTGTGCCTGCTTGCTCTTTTTCGCCTCGGTCAGAACCAGTTCCTATTTCTTTCCAATGTCTAGAATTTTTGGCCGATCCCGACAGGGAACAAACTATCTAAATCCTAAAAGATGGATGAACTTTCTTGGCGAAAAAGAGTCTTATTATCTCTCTGTACAATTCCTTGAATGGATCACTGATTAGTCATGATGTAAACAAGAGAATTTCCAAAAGAAACAACTAAAAACCTCAAATTAATTTCTTGACTGCTGAAGAAAGAAGGACAAGAAAGTTTGCCAAGCATTCATTTATTTTGCATGAATGCCCTCTGCGTCTTGTGATTTGGCAATTCATATTCAAAAAAGTTGATTCAGAGCCAGTGACTTGCTGTGTGCTACTACTACTCCAGTCATGAAACAAAAGATCTGAAATACTGCAAAATGAGTAATGAGGGACTATGGGCTCTTGTTGAGATGGTCATTTTTTTTTTCTGATAATAGGAGGCAAACTTCCATTTGGATCAGTGATATTTGTGTTGTGGCTGTTGCTATTTCCCCCCTATGTAAATTGAAAATATTATTTGCGTTTGAGAGATGCAGACTGTAATAGATGATTTGTAATCTTGAAGTGGGCACAAATGGAGTGGTGTTCCTCTACCCATCAGACTTGTGTAACATTTGAGTGCAGGGAGTCTTGGTTGATGTATTATTATTTTGATTTTTATTGATATTCTTGTCATTTATTTTGCTTTCCTTTGTCTTCAGTGTTGCTGTAGTATCAATGTAGTGAGTGCTGTCATATTCAAGCCTTCAGCCGGAGGATGGCATATTTGTGTTTCGATGGTTGCAATGTTCCCACGAATCAATCAAGAATATGGAATGTGTGCCATTAATCCTCTCCAGCTAATAGTGCCGCTCAAGGCAGCAACGAGAGTTGATGCACCACTAATTTCAGTGTATCTTTTTTTATTTGCAGCAGATGCAGTTGTTGCATTTTGTCCACATATGCCCTATCCTGCAGTGGGCTTTGGATTTTGTTGGAGCAGTAAACACTAGTCACGGTGTGTTTCCAGCGAGTCTCTGGTTTTTGTAAAGCCATGATGATTCATGCAATATGGACCTCAATGGAACTTTTAAAAAAAAAGTTTCAGAATGAGTAAATTAACAAAACTGAATATCCTGTCAGGTAATATAATGAAAATGAGCCTTAAAATGGAGGCTAGATCAGTCCTCAGTGGACACACAGTGGTAAAAGGCATGTCCAGATGCACCAGTATATACAATATGTGTGATACTCTCATTGACGCTGTCCGTGCAAATATTCCAGTCTTGCGTGTTGTAGTCTTGTAGTGTGACAACCAGTCAAGTTTTGACAGGTCAAATTAACCTTTGAATCAGTGTTTTTTGCAGATTTGTGTGATTAGAAGCATTCCACTTTTTTCCTGTACAAATCTCAATCACTTTGGATCAATCGAGTGATCTGAGCGATCAGATCACATATAAACATGCAGAGGAAAGTGTGGTACCGGTGACACGTTTGTTTTTGTGTTTTCTTATTTGTAATGCCCAGGAGAAGAGCCCAAGTGCTAAAAGATTGGAAAGCAAATTGCCAGGATGTCAAATGCATTCCCTTCAATTTGCTCCAGGGTTCTTGTAAGACTCTTGGCACCACGAAAGACCCTTTTTGAAAATTTTTTTGTGCAGTGCTAGCTAATTGCCATATACCATACCCATGTAGAAGTTTGCCATATCCAATCAAGTTGCATAGTAGCAGTTCACAGATTAAAGGTTTATGGTCTGGAGCTTGTAGGGGAACATTATCTGGAACAGGAATTAGAAATGTGCAGGTTGAAATGATGAGCATAATTGCATGAATATCAGATCTTGCATTTAATGAATCCATTTTTGGTTAAAAATGAGAAATCCAATGATATCAGAGATCACAGAGTGACCTTGTGTAATGAAATTAATAAACTTGAATGCTGCATCTGAAAGATGTTTAGCTGAAGATCAGAAGATTATAGTGACAGTGGAATCAAAACTTGCACATTTGTAACTTCTTGTTCTCAATGGCTTCTCTCTCACACTCTTTTTCTATCAGATCTCAAATAAGATGACTTTACCACATGAATTGAAACAAAAAATTATAGAAAAAATGTATAGCTAACAGATTGTAGGTTCTTTGTGAGGCTGTAGACACATTCTCTCTAGTGGCATCAAGTTATTATTATTATTTTTTTTTAACATCACTACTGCTCTTCCTTACTTGAAACGTCTGTACACGTAATCAGGTGCACAAAGAGGAGTAGTCCGAGTTGAAGTGTGTTAGGAAAGCTGTTCACCATTAGATTTACCAAAAAGAAATGAGATTAAGCTTAAGGGAGCATTAGAAAGGCAAATGAGTTTCATTGACTCTGTTATTGTTGTAGCGTGTCTCCTCTCTTCCCTGCTCGTTTCTTGACCCTCTGTCGAAGAGGATCGAGGGACAATAACTCTGTGTGGCCTCTCAATAGAGGTAATGCTTGTCTATTTTGATTGAATTAATCCCCATTTTATCTGTTTGGGATTTATTATCAAAAATGTGGAAAATAGAAATGCCAAAAAAACAAAAACATGACACAACTGTGAACTTGTGTGTTTTGTTACATCAACGTGCACCAGTGGATTATTCAAGAGTATTGTGATGTGGCGAGGTTGTGTGTTTATGCATTGATTGTGAATTGTCAACTTCTGACCAGCATAATCTGTGCCAAACTTTGATCAAAATCACATACACACAGTGACACACAAACAGACAGACACACACACACACAACTATACGCCTATATGTGCCATTCAATTAATGCATAAACTGACTTTGTACATACTACAGAAGTTAGTTACACGATGCGAAAGTGTGACATGTGATGTCGATAATAGAGGGACATGTACCCATGAGCATGTTTTATGAACTCTCAAATCTTTGTATTCAAAAGTTTGTCCTGCATTACCAACAGCTGAAGAATTACATTGCATGAGAGCACCAACTGGACCAACCGACTTCCTAGTTTCCTCAGACTAATGCTGGCAATATTTATCACCCTAACAATGCATTATCTACCACCAAAAGCAATCTTTGATGTACAGTAGTGGCCACAAATTATGAATTGTATGCCTCATTCATGCAATAGTCATTTTTATTGAAACCAATTTATTGTAACGGAATGTTTCTTTTGGTTTACAGGGATGTATAGTTGTAGGCAGGCGGACATCGCAGTGATTTTGAGGAGATATTTTATCATTTTCAATTTGAAATTTTTCTACTGGAGATTAGTAGACTCGATTATTCATGGCCAGGCAGAAATATGGTTTGTGTCATTTTGGCTGATGCAGAATTAATTGTATCAGTGGTAATGGCTAATATGAGTCATATATATATATTTTTTCCCAAAGGACAAAAAAGAAAAAGGGGGAAAAAAACAATTTATTACCAAACTTCGATGAAAATGACTTGTTATCCAAGACCAGGATTTGGTAAAATCAATCACTTGAAAATAGCTCATCATAAGGGAGCTTTAGATTTTTTTGTGACGCAGACATTCAAAGGAAAAGAAAACCCTGTTCTACGCATGCACAAAATTGCCAATAAAAATCGATCTCACGTCATCTGAATTTTCATGGTCGGTTCCGGGCCATTTTTGCATCTACTCAAATCACAATGCAGAGAGCTACTAAGAAGCAATGATCCTCTGGGAGCACCATTTTACTTTGTATAGGCTGTGTCCTCGCGTAATCTAAAACTACTTTGCAACACGATGCGGGTAAAGAGGAGAATGGCCAAAGTAATCGTTGGCTAAAAGTCTGTGCCACAAATCTGAAGCTCCCTATTACCACCAGCAGACGGCAGTTTACTACTACAGTAGACTCCCGTTATAACAAAGTCCTCGGGACCGGCAGTTTTCTTTCATTATATCGAAATTTCGTTATAACCGAACAAATAAACAATAGAAAAGTACAGAGTGGGTAGTGTTGCGGCCCGAATTTTTACTTTGTTGTAACCGGAATTTTGTTATAACTGTGTTCGTTATAACGGGAGTACACTGTAACAGCAAGTATATTCAGAGTGGTATGATCCCACAGATGCCAATACACTGTGAGCCCTTTATATGTAAAGCAGCTGTGAGTAGAGAGTTTTGATAGTCCAAAGCCACTCGAGCTCAAGAGAAAAAAAAATCAACAGAATGGTACTCATTAAAGGGACTGTACAGTACTGGTTAAGGTGAGGATTCAGGTTTATAACATTTTTTTGGTGAGATAATAAGAAATCTCTTATGAAATATGAAAGAGCATGTAATTTCAAGAAGGATTCAATGTTTATTTGATGAAAATTGGCCTTGAAATGGCTGAGATATGCAAAAAGGCGATCCTACTAAAATTGACAGGCCACAAGTTTTATTAGGATGTCTTTGTTTTACTCTGTTTATAGATATCTCAGTCATTTCAAAACCGATTTTCATCAAATAAACTTTTGATTCCCCTAAGCATTGTATGCTCTTTAACAATTCATAGAGTGGCTTTTAAATATCTCGCAAGCTAAATCCTTACGTACCTCAACCAGTACTGTACAGTCCCTTTAAACCCACTGTGTGCTTTGAGTGTTGATTGACACAGAATATCCCATAGTATTGTAGTCACTGTTCAAAGTCCCTAGCATAGGAAGGGGTAAGCCTCATGTTCTTGTATCACACTATCCAACAAATGACACACAAAATCTGTACAACACAGTTTCGTTTCTTCCATTCCCACTGTCTGTTTTATTCATACGTACACAAAATTTACTGAATGGTTATTGCCATCATGATAAACAATTTTACCACTAACAATTAGGTTAGTGAAACCTATTCAAATACACCTGTCTGTTACACGCAACCAATCAGCCTACCCTATACAATCTAATTATGGAGACCAGAATCAAACGTTGATATGAATAAACACAGGAATGAGTAGGTAAGCAGGAATGTCCATGCTGAAACAAATAAATATTGATATGTATGCCTTTCAAAGAAATCATAATTCTGTACGTTGCATGCTGCAGTCTTTAACATGGAACATCACACTGGAGAAAAAGTTGAATACAGCATAATGACTAAATACAAAGAAAAAAGACCAACATTGCAAAACACATAAATATCTCATTTTCCCCTCTACAGCTGAGAATTCAGGTAAGGTGTTAATAATTAGCACTATACGTGTAATAAATATGACATCTACAGAAATACATAAGATAAGACCAACGTAATATGCTTCTCCACTGATAGATTAATTCCCCGCAGTACATATTGCTCTAAGAATACATGACAGGAAAGAAGTGTATCAGTAAAATATATTAACATCAAGAAAAGTGCAAAGCAACATTTTCTTCTACATGTATCTTTCAAGAATACAAATGCACCAATTGGTAAAGATACCTTCTTGTTAGTGTGAATGCACCTATTCCTGTAAAACAAGGTGTTTTGTTTTATTGTACTTACTTTTTCCTTTCCATGTATTGCAAAACTTATTTCTTGGAAATGATAGAGAATAAGATGATGAAAGAAAGACAGCCAAAATTGCACAGTACCTAAAGAGCCTAGAATTCTATTATCAATAAATCTAACTCAAAGTTTTATACACATGAATTGAGACAAAGATGCGAATGTCAAAAAACATGTCAGCACACAAGGCTTGTAGTCTCAAATTCAGCCTTCCTACAATTCCCTATAACTACTTAACAGGTCACATGAAGATGTGAACAAAGGTTCTTTCTTATTACATTTCACAACAGAAATATGAGCCAAACAGAAACTTGCAAGGATAAACAAGTTAATGATCAGCTCAAGCCATTACTCAGGTTCCTTCACTTCCACCACGATTTTGCTATCATCAGATTTAGATTCCTCCTGGAAATTTCCTGTGAAACACACGCACTTACAACTCAAGCACATGAGCACAAGCTGCTATAAATAAGAATTTGATGACAGAGCTTGTAACCAACAATGTGAGACAACAGGCATGGTGGGAAACATACAAGGATCAGGTGACGGAGAAAGCAAATGATTTCACGTCTGTTTGCTCTCTATCACAAGACTCTTAGATCAGATAAGTGCAAGACTGATACAGGATTTCTACTGATGCTTTTCATCCACTTCACAGCTACAATGCTTGTGCTCCTTTGGTGTTCTGTATGCCCTGACAGGCATAAAGGTGGTGCTTCCACCCTTTCATTGACATCGTAAGTTGTCCACTGGCCTAGAAAGCACAGCTGGCAAGGAATATCATGGCTTACACATTTGAAAGTGGTATCACTATATGGATTACAAACATTGACATTACTCCATAATATATCAATAAACTGGCACAGAAGTAGTCCTGAAGGGACTATGGAAGGAAAAAAAAAAATTAATATAAAAGGTCTCCAGCCACACCACACAGGAAGAGAAACTACAGCTCATTCTGATACAGAAACCAATATTGACCATCTATAGCCACTCAAGTGCAGGTGGCTGTCGTAACAGGTCACATGAGTAGTTTCATCGTTCCGAAAGGTATTATATACATATATGCACATGTTTATTCTTAGGCATTGCTTCAGAGGAATAATTTATCCATAAAGAAATGGAAGAAAGTCTGATATAACAAATCCTACACTTTTAGCACTCTATACTACATTGTACAAACTAATGTAGAGAGTAGACTGCATAACATAAGTGTTCATATGCATATTGACCAAACCATGGTACATTGTACAGCCAACTCCTACTATAACAAATCCTCGGGAGCGGCAGTTTTCTTATACTGAAACTTTGTAATAGCCGAACAATAAAGTATAAAATAGTAAAAAATAATAACTTTGGGAACAGAATTTTCACCTTGTTGTAATAAGATTTTTGTCATAAATGCATTTGTTTTAACAGGAGTGCACAGTACACACAAATCTTTTATGGCTGAGAAACCATCAACATGCCCAGGTCACAGTGTACACAACAGACTATGTAAGTGTGATATGCTAGTCCCTAGAATACCATCATTGACTGATATATTACAGATCATACACATCTTTGCCATTCACTGCATACATTACAACCGCAGATGAAAAGCTCCCTTTTGGGCTAAAATCATGGTGTCTTCACTACCAGATGAAATAAAAGCTTATTAATATGTCATATGTCAAATTCACTCACGTCATGAGATTGTACATCATAGATTTAAAACCTACAAAAGAAAAAAAAATCACTAAATAGGTTTAATCTTAAAGAAACCCATACATCTTGACACAATGGAAAAGAAAATTACCATAGAATTATATATGTTTCTCTATACACCAGGAATTAGTGAACCTCAATTATATGAACACGCTTCTTATCTCTCACTAATATCTGAATACACTATGTATGTAGGTAAAGTATTGACACATCAACGTGCAATTGATTGTTTGTTTGTTCATTTGTTGATTTTTTATTCCAGGGGTGGGGGGGGGGGGGGGGTGAGGTGGGGTTGTGGGGCAGTGTCTTCTCCAAGGCATGAGACAAAAGGAAAATATGGTTGTACTTGGGGGGACTCAAAATAGGAGGTGTGGTTCATACAGAGTTAACTCATAAAAATGCCCATTGTCTACATGTGATCATCCTGATACATCTTAGCAGTACAAAGTATACATAGGGTGGTATTCTGAATTGTGATAGATGGTATGTAAGTGATATCTTTCATTTCAAAGGCTTTATAGAATAGTAAGTCACTATCGCATCACTACGTGGCACTGAGCAATATGTAGTACACTTACTTAATAGCCATGAAAACTAACACTGAACTAAACACTGACAGAACTGAAGCAGACTTTCAGATGAATCTGTGTATCAAGAAACCAAAATATATACTACCCCCCAAACAGACTAGCTGGAAATCAGGGGAAGCAGAAGTGTTCTAGAAGAGCTGCTGAAAACAAAATTTCCATTTCATTTACGAACCCAAACTTAAGCATAATGTTGAAGAAGAACTGCTCTATCAGAAAATATAAAAAACTCAAGATCATTATATTATGTGCATTATCACATCCCAGATCTTGTGATAAAATGGTAGACTGTCAATTTTAGTAAGCACGGAGCATGTCATATACACTTGATCCCAACATCAGCAGCATGGTGAACTTTTCGAAATAGTCTGTAAAAACCCAAACCCCGACAGTCGGCTGATTGCCACACATCATGTGCATAATTAATCTCATGGAATGATTTCTGCTTATAAATGTGATGCACCAACAAGCATTCTGTAGCACAATGTAATACAAATTTAGAAACTTCTGATGATTACAAACCCGTGACCCTGAGAGACCCATGAAAGTATGAAACTGGAAGACTGAGTAAGTTGTACTCTTGAAAGCCCTACACCTGTGTCTGCGTCAAAATCAAACTTGGCGTCACGACATGGAGCTGTATGATGACGCTTACGATAGTTTCGTTTTGTCGATGATGATGAAACTTTGTGTTCAAAGTCCATTAAAGTGGAATGAGGTATGACTAGGATTACTGGTCGACGAGACCAATAGAGCTCAGATATCCTTTCTATTTCTCTCTACACACAGAACAGAGTAAGAATACCACACGAACATTGCAAAAGTTTGCAATGATCTCACACCCATGTGACAGAGGACACATTTTTCTACTGATGACATACCTGGTACATACATGCATGTACCCACACAAATAGTCATCTATATTTATATATAAACATGCATGTACTCATCATCTAAAATATATTACTTAAGGTTGAATTATGTACGTCATGACTATTATTTGGCAATGCACACTAGAGTATGTTATTAGAGTAGCTGTGAGGTTTAAATGCCCCTTATTATTATTATGGACATATATATATATGCACATGATTCTTTTTGTCATACCGAAAGGAACAACACTTGTCCTATATTGTCATAGCTGCAGTAAATGCTTTTTCTTACTCAATTAATTTTCCACTTAGTGCATTCACCTGATCCACAAGAGCTAAGCAGTAACATCGTGGCCAACCATTAGATATCTTTACCCATTGGAGACTAGTTCTGACTATACTTGGGCACGTATCTTCGGGAAATGTGTGTTGTAGCAAATTCAGCCCGTCCTCAACAGGTTAAGACTACATTTGAGACGAGACCATCTTTTCTCACAATCTCATATATGTTAACCCACTGAGGACAAATCCCAAGTATACTCAGGCAAGCATCTATGGGAAATGTGTGTTGCAGCAAAATCAGTCAATCTTCAACAGGTTAAGAAAAATCCATTCTGAAGTATCACCCCCTTGCTTACAGGATCCCAGGTGTGCCATGTATCCAACCAACTGGAGTGACAATCATTTAAAGATAATATAAAGTTTTGGTACCTCAAATGTTTCCCTGAATTTCCTTGTCTTAGTTTGTGTTTCAGGTTAAAGTACCTTTCATATAACTAACAATGTGAGACTTACTCGCCGCACACATCACATGCGCACAAATTTCAAATCCATGAACGGATAAGATGTTTGTGTGCGCATGTGCTGGCCGTAGTATTCAGTGTATGTAGCTCTCCCAAGGTCCTCTCGACCGAGTCACATTCAGTCATCAATTTGAACAGAAAGGGACTATTGGCAGAACCAAACTTTGCCCGAAGCCTGTTTGCAATACTTTAACTTAATTGGTAAGTCTTCAAATTGAAGAAATTTTTGGATTTTTAAATTGATATTTACCCGCGATACTAAATCTGTCATGATCCTGAATGCTACAATGCGAAGCCCCATTACGCTATGCGTATGGGGCTGCTGGTCGCAGTTAATTGCATGATTACTAAGACATGAGAGCACTTTGGGGCGAGTAAGTCTCACAGTGTCAGTTATATGAAAGGTACTTTAACCTGAAACACAAAAATTCAGGGAAACTTTTGAGGTACCAAAACTTTATATTATCTTTAACCCAATTTCCTTATGGAGACCAGGTTCCCAAAATGTAGACGAGAATGTCTGCATTCAGGGCCTACATTCATGTTTATTTGTGTTACAAATGCTGACCAGAAAAATGACTTTGATTGAAAGATTTGAGTTTCTTTTATCAATATCTTTTCTTTGTCAATATCAAAACTGCTTTTATTTTTGTCCAATTTACCCTTTCTAGTGTAGTAGTGTGATTGTTTTGCCAAGTACAAGTATGTCGCAAACAATGCTGAGCTCACTAGATTTTAACTTTCGCTAACCCAATTTGTGTGCTTTTATGGTGTGTAACAAAAGAGCTTGTCAGCCCAGCGCATGCTCTATTCATATCCCATGTCCAACTGATATTTTGCATTGCTCGATAGCACACTAAGTTGACCATGAAAAGGGGATACATGTACTGCTTGACTGTTTTTGCACAGGCTGCTTTCACACAGGTGGGTTACCGACCTGTATGCTCTTCATTGATGTGCAAAAAGAATCTCGTTCACGGGCATTGGAGGTCCTCAGAGAATTGTGGAATGGATTAACAACAATGGCTTCAAGATGCGAAACAAAATTTGATGACATACTCTCCTTCCTTACTCATGCAGGGAAGAGACAAAATTTCACAACTTGTGTCACCCCTTGTTCCTTATTCAGACTTTAATCCATAAATACCCAGTCTGAAGATACATGTACGTGAATTCTGACTATAATTACAACACCTTATCTACCACAGAGAATGATATGTTTGATCAGGTTGGGTTGGTTCTCAGCATTCCTCTATAGGGGAAGCCATTCGATATCTAATGTACATATGAAGAATTTGAATGCAAAAACAGACAGACACCATTTTCATATTTTCTTTCAAGGTCATCATCATCAAATAGAGAAAAAACAATATTTTTCTGATGATACTGCACTCATTACATGACAAGATATACCTTTTGATGATGCTACTAATATTACCACATACACTTTCATTATTTTTTTTTTTGTATTTTAGCAATTTCATCTCAAATATTTCAAATTTATAAACATGGATATTATATTGATTTTTGCAATTCAATTTTTCACAAGTTCCCTTGATAATATCAAGAAAAGATTTGAATATTGAAATAATACTCTTCAATGTGCTTCATGGCATCATATTGCTTGATTGGTGACATCTTGTATGTTCTCATTATCTGGTATAGTGGGCAGTCATAGAACCACTTCTCCTCAATACTATCAGATGTGAGAATGACATTATATACCATGGGAATACCCAAAATGCACAATTCTTGTACTCCATTCCAATTCCCATGTGAACCACAAGGTTAGGAGATGACTTACGGGAAACAATTAGTCAACAAACGTGACTACATGCACTGAAATTTTAATGACAATCTGATTTTGGCTGAGTTCAGGCATTTTCATTCAAATTTCCAAATGGAATGTGATTTCATATGGAACACAATGATTTCTATACTAATGGATTTTACTGATTTAATGATAATTTACATCGGTCTATGAGTAGATGCCATCAATTTGCCATTCATATGGTCAACACTCCATCAGTGTGCACTAAGCATATCACTGCTCTAAAACATTTTCTGAAAATTCAGATGCAGTTTCATTGTTCACCATAGATGTGGGAATGAAAGCCCATTCTACACAGTACTAAAGGTTGACTCAGAACACCATATATAAGTTTGTTCTTTTGTCGAACTAAACCTGTCCACATTTGAGTGATCAGTAGTTCCCTACACATGTAGTTCCCATTTCTAAGGTTGATTTTTACAATGTTTAGTTAAAAATCCTATCCATATCTTTTCCTGAACGTCACACACATGTAGTGTGTTCTCCACTCTGAAATTCTTTTCTGTCACGTTTAATTAGTATTCTATCTATGTGGTTTCAAGAAGGTGGCAAACATGTGAAAAAGCAAGATGCACAGTGCAAGAGGTCAGGAAACTTGACATATGACTGATGGTTAGATTATGATTATAAAAAAAAAGAAGAAGCTCACTTGAGCCTTGGGCTAAGATGAGCTAAAACATCCTACAAAAGTTTTACTCAAATAAACTTGATGTCCATTTGACACAAAGATGTAGTTGATTTCAAGACTGATGTCAAACACAGCTTGAGGACTAACTGTGTCATTACCAAACTGATAATCTAAATGTCAACTCTATAACACAGGGCTAAGGTCAAATACTTGAGGCAATTGTGCATAGTCTACAGACCGCCGGGACCGGGTAGAAAATATAAAGAAAGAAGAAAGAGGGAGTCAGAAAGAGAGACTAAGAAAAAGTAGGAAGAAGGTAAGATGGAGATTGTCAGGAAAGAAGGGGGGTGGGGAGGGAGAAGGGGGGATAGAAGGAGGGATGCCCAAGTGGCCAGGGTGTCAGGGAGTACTAAGGAGGATATCTGGTGAGCCCTGCATCTCCTGCTGGATCTACTTCATCATCTTTAGGCTCCCCTTCAAACGGGTTGGGGGGCTGTGGTTCCACCTCCCCACCGGGATACCGCGCCTCGTTCTCCGACCGGTACTGGCTCTGCCTCGACTCGTCTGAGGCGGTGCTTGGGGTGGCCATACTCCGTTTTGCGTCCTCATTGTGGAAGCGGCCGTAGGTACGGCTACCGACCCGTGTCTGGCCGGTTTCCTCCTCTGCTAAGTCATCCTCAGGCTGGATGCGGTAGGTTCTGATGATGTAGACCAATGCCAGAAAATCTAGGATTGCTCCTGTGGTAATGATGGATTGAAAGCAAAAATGAAGACAAGAGTTTATAACATCAGCAATATCACCTTGTAAAGCATGAAAGAGAAAAAATTAGCATATTCTCAGCAAAGTGATATCATACTGTACAAGTATCTCACTCACTCCCTGATAAAGAACAAGGGAAGTGCCAAATTGTGTCTCGCCCATTCGCCTACAAGGAATTAATATTTTTTATAACTCCCAGAAGTTAATTGACCTGCTTATGACCTTTGACCTTGTGGTGACCTTCAACACCCCAAGGGACATTTACCATCCAAGTTACGTTACAAACGGACAAAGGGATCAAAAGTAATGAGCCATAATCAAAACGGGCCATAAAAACTTAACATTGGGCCCTAAAAATTTGTTGACCCCTTTCTGTGACCTTTGACCTTGTGATGACCTTCAACTCCCCAAGGGACATCTACCGTCCAACTTTGGTCACAAACGGACATAGGGATCAAAAGTTATGAGCCGGGATCAAAAGTTATGAGCCACAATCAAAACGCGCCCTAAAAACATAACATTGGGCCCTAAAAGTTTGTTGACCCCTGTCTGTGACCTTTGACCTTGTGATGACCTTCACCTCCCCAAGGGACATCTTCCATCCAAGTTTGGTCGCAAACGGAAAAAGGGATCAAAAGTTATGAGCCATAAACGAAATGCACCCTAAAAACTCAACATTGAGCCCTAAAAGTTCTTTGACCTTATGGTTACCTTCAACTTCCCAAGAGACATCTACTATCACCCAAGTTTGATTGCCATTGTAGCAACATGTGCTGAGTTACGTGTGATAAGAGAGTCTTGCAAGCAAACTTTAACGTATGACCTCAAATGACCTTTGACCTTATCATGTGACCTCTTACGGCACCATAACATGAAGGTACCCCCCAGTGCATCCATCACCCAAGTTTGATTGCCATTGTAGCAACATGTGTCGAGTTACGTGTGATAAGAGAGTCTTGCAAGTAAACCTTAATGTATGACCTCAAATGACCTTTGACCTTATCCTGTGACCTCCAACGGCACCATAACATGAAGGTACCCCCAGTGCATCTATGACCCAAGTTAGGTTGTAATCCAAGCACCTTATGTGAAGTTATTTGTCAAAAGAGAGTCTTGCAGGTAAACTTTAATATAGAAAAGAGAGTCTTGCACATACAATACTCTCTAATATATGACCTCAAATGACCTTTGACATCATCACATGACCTCTGACAACACCATAACATGAAGATACCCCTAGTGCTTCTATCACCCAAGTGTGGCTGCCATTGCTGTAACAGTTGCCAAGTTATGCATCATAAGAGAGTCTTGCAGGTAAACTTTAACATTTGTGACGGACGATGGACGACGGATGATGGACGACGGACGACGGACGGACGACGGACGGACGCCATTTGGATCCCTTAGTCTCGCCTTCACCTCCGGTGGGCAAGACAAAAATAAACATACAACCATGGCAAAGCCACACAAATACTTAAAGGCAAACTTTTCGCAGCAAATTAGCACTAGCACTGCATCGAATTTTCGTATGCAATGATCTATCCCAGAGGAAACCGTCTTGACGCTTCCAATATAGAAATAAAGTAATGAATGTTGAGTCACTAATGTTAATAGACATCTACCACAAAGAAAGTTACTGCCTGTAAATCAGGAAGATAAAATCATGATAAACATTGCATACTTCGCAACATAGTTTTCATTACACTTTTTATGCAAACTATTTGTTGAATGTAACATACGCGGTAGATGCAATGATCTACAAAAATATTGATCATCAGCACTGGCTGTGGCGTATCAATCTCCTTTGCAAGCCTAATACATTGGACTCCCATTATAACGAACTCCTCTGGACCGGCAGTTTTCTTTTGTTATAACAGAACAAATACACAATTAAAATACAGTGGGATAATGTTGCGGCCTGAATTATTACTTCGTTATAACCAGAATCTTATTATGACCATGTTCATTATAACGGGACTGCACTGTAACTGTACTTTTAATCTTTTTTTTCCCCCTATTGCATAAGATTGCACAAATCACAATGGAGTAACTCATTTCATCAGAATGAACGTAGAGGTTGTTTGCCCCCCCCCCCCAACTTTTTTTTTTCGCCTACAAAGGAATACATAAGGTGTCATCGCTTTACCCCGGAAGAGCATATGTGGCACAAGAAAGAAATACACGTAGATAGAGACCTTGAAGTGTGAGGTGAGGTTATGTCTTTGCGCTAAAGACCTTTTATTTTTTTGTCAGCAGAAGAAGTAGCACTAGAATCTAGCATATGAGTGAAACAGGTCTTGATTTTCCCCCTAAGCATTCACATAAAACAAAATTTGGCTGAGTCAACGTTGCACAGTTGAATATGAGCTGAGTCAAAGGAAAAACCCAGTCCCTTTCACTTGAGATACATGAGAAAATGATCGCATGAGTTGAAGTGGATGAATCTTCCTAAAAATCTCACAAACTTGCATCATGTCACATAGAGCGTTACACACAACTCCAATGTACTCATTGTTTTCTGCACATGTACAAGCCCACCTACAACCAAATGTGATTAGTCAGTCCTGGTTGGAAGCCATATGTAGGATTTCTTGAGAGGCTGTGTAGTTGTGTGCTATGATGTGAATAGGCGTTTTCACATCAGCCCGATGTTTCGAAATAGCGCGCTATTTTCTGACTTGGGAAATTGGAAAATATCTCGAGCTTGGATTTTTATCGGGCTGATGTGAAAACGCCTACTGAGTAATGTTAATAGATAAGGCCATTGCATAATCACTAGACTGTCCGTGGTATTTTTTTTTCTATCTAGCTCCACTAACTCAACTGAACATTGCCTAGCAAAGCAGCTCACTGATTGATCCACAATTGAAACATGATGACACAAACATACACACACACACACACACACACACACACACATATTAATGTATGATTTTTGCATTAACTTTTGTGTTGTAATATGTTTGTGTGTTGTTTTTCCATGTAATATAATTCAATCAACTTAAAGGACAAGTTCACCTTCATAAACATAAGGATTGAGAAAATGCAACAATATTAGTAGAACACATCAGTGAAAGTTTGAGGAAAATTGGACAATCGATGCAAAAGTTATGAATTTTTTAAATTTGTGTTGGAACCGCTGGATGAGGAGACTACTACAGCTTGTGAGTCATATGCGTACAACAGTATAAAGAAAATATAAAAGAAAATTCAACATATTTTCACTTTTTTCGCATAATAAAAGAGCAATTGACTTGCCTCTTTCTAAAGGCAGGGGGAATAATATTACCTCTAACATTTATCAGTAACGAGTCAGGGGAATGTGTACTTTTTTCAAAAGATGAAATTTTGTGAAATTCTCTTTATATTTTCCTTATATTGTTGTACGCATGTGACATCTAAGTTATTCATACACTGCAGTAGTCTTCTCATCCAGCGGGTACTGCACAAAAACTTCAAAAATTCATAACTTTTGAACGGATTGTCTGATTTTCCTCAAACTTTCAGTGATGTGTTCTACTAATATTGCTACATTCTCTCAATCCTTATGTTTATGAAGGTGAACTTGTCCTTTAATGGGAAGCATCATACAGTTAATCTACAAAATCTATATTAAGAACAACATACAACCGATACATACTGTAAAAGTAGATATTTTTGCGTGACTAATTTTTCACACTCTGCCTGGTGAGAAGAGTTTTGTGTGTTTTTAATTCCGCGGAATTAAGACAGTAAGTACAGGAACATATCGCAAGCAAATACATTCGCATCCTTTTATTTTTTACGCTAGTTTCTCGTTGCGCGCAAGGCGCGAAAATTTCAACACAGAGAAAATTTCCACTTTTACAGTATGCCTAAAGACTCGTTAGCTACTACAGTAATACAATGGGGGACAGATCGGAAGGTCTCAGAGTTTGAAACCAGTGAGTGGTACACAAGAAACTAAATGTGAATGATTTTAGTAAATGTATGCAAATATTGTTGATTTATGATAATTTTAGAATGTCAGGAAATAATTTCACATGGTGTAAAAAACCTAGGCATCTCAGATTAGTCAGTGTGGACACATATTACACCTACAAAAAAAGCTAACACATGCCCAATTTTTAAGCCATCAAAATGGAGGTGTGTAAACAGTCTAACAAAACTGATGCCAGACTCTAGGAGCCCCGAGATTCTGTCTACCTGAGGAGGTCCATTTCATACAGATGTTAGCAATTATTGCAAGCTGTAATAATTGCAGTAACCATGGCAACTATTCATGGAGAGGCTGTTTCCTGGATACAATCTATTGGGTAGTAAAGGTACTGTTTACCATTGGGAGCAGTGATTTAGAAAATGCTAAAGATATCACATTTGATGCATATGGTATGTAGCTAAGGTCAGTTGTATCACGAAACATCCTATCACATTAAAGTTTCCTAATAATGCCTAAAATATTTATAAGGAGATATCACTATTTTTCCGACTCTAAACCATAACTGTACACAGTTTAGTCTAGAAACATTTTTATTACAACTATTGTTCACATTTTGTATATTAACAATACTTAACACTGATTATACTGATTCAAATTTTTACACGGGTTGTTTCTATCCTTAACTCACATTTTAGAACTATTTTGAAGCACTAAAGTTGGTTTTTGTTTCATCGGCAAAAGATAAATAATGCTTTTAATTATTGTGGACAATTTATGAATGGAGATGGACAAAGAAGACGGGTTGAGGCCATGGCTACTGAAGTGGGGCTGGCATTTCATAGATTTTCACAGACTGGCAGCAATCTGATGATGGATTAATTTGAGAAGTGACATCCTAGCTAGACAGCTAATTTCTTTTCAATGCAGAACATGTTCTCCAGGTGACAATGTCACTGGCAAAATCCATAGCATATTGTTTTGCATTGTCTGTGAAAACAACAACCAAAAAGTATTGTCTCATTACAATAGGAAGAATAAGTTTTTAACCTGTCACTGCATCAAGTGAATATTTAAACACTGACTTACTATCATACCATCAAATATTGACAATTTTCCCCTTTTTTCAATTTTAGAGGGGGAGGGGCAGGAAAATGTGAATACCAGGTATAATTGGTTCATGTTTTCCCTTTTAACTTAATCACAATCCCATCATTGAGATCACAACAAAACCATGCAAAATGTTTGCTCACATACAAGGCACTTCAATTGTGGTGTTTGAAAAGCTCTGCTATTAATTAAAGTAGCTAACATGAAGGGCTCCATAGCTGCCTCCAACCAGCTGGGGAAACTATTTTGATATAGTTTTAGATTTCATTGTTTTACTACCTAAATGATTTTCTACTTTCATAAACGATCTTCTCTTGAGGTTTTCACATCACATTGAAAAGAATTCACAAGCTTTAAAAGAATGAAACAAATCATGCAGATCAATTGCTGTAAGAAGACTTCAAACTTTAATTGGCAAAGAACATGGAATGTTTACTTTACAAATATATGGAATGCTAGTAATAGAGACTGGCACATTCTTTCATATTTTGCACTCAAATAAACCCTATAATGGGAAGCACACTAGATATTACTACAATCTTTGTACATCTCATGGACTGATAGCATCACTGTGCTGTTTGTAGTGGTATCACACTGCAAACTAGATTTATTTTCAAAGGGCTAGACATCCTGCTTTCAATTTGAGTTAACAGTGCCGCATTAATAATCTTCTCAACTTGATCTTCACACATATTATGACTTTTTAAAAGACATAAATATTGCAGTTGAGGAGAATGACAAGAACCAATAATTTGAACATAAAATATTATGCTCACATTTCCGGATGGTTCATGATGAACAAAATTGTAATTGTTCCTATCTTTCATAATTTGCATTTATAAACATTGACCATTCATCTGTACTTAAGTATATAGATGAACTTTAATTTCTTACCATATTAATTACATTTATCATTATTATCATTATCATTATTATTATTATTATTATCATCATCATCATCATTATTATTATCATTATTGCAATTACTGTAATCACTATTATTATTTTGATTATCAAATTTTGTTTCTCATTCTCTTTCTTTGAAATCAAATCTACTTTTGCAAGCAACTGACACCTGGCAAGGAAGGCACACAAGGAAATTCTCACCTGTGGTTTCACTAGCTGCACTTTGGAATGTTTGTAGTCTTTACACCCTCTGTTTCATAGCCAATCTTTTTCTGAGAAGGTCAATTTTTCTGACACAGAATCTCAATTCCAATATTACACCTAGCATACAAGACCATGCAAACATACTTTAAAATTGAATTAATCAACATACTTTTAATAATATCAATGTCAAAGTTACATGAAGTTGTACAAGAACCAAGTATGCACATAAAGTCTGTGCCTGACCTCTTTAGATTCAAAGGAATCTCCACCTCGTTTTCATGAGAGTTATTCTCAGTGAAAATTGGTTAGTAGCATCATAGTAATAGATCAAGAAATATCTGAAGAAAAACAGTAAATTGAGATAGTTATGACTGTTTGAATGCCAGCACACCATTCTGAGGACACATCAAACTGACCTTCTCGCTCTTATAACTGTACAACATGCACTAGGTATTATTTCACTCAGTTACGATCACACAGCCACAAATTGATTTTTTTTCTTTTTTCTTTCTTTGACTGAAGGAACTAAGTTTATAATGTCCTTGATATTGAAAAGTTGTATGAAGCCAGTAATCATTTCCAGATGTAAGACTGGAAAGGTTAGAGACATATTCTATGTAAAACAAATAAGTACTATTTACAAAACAGACATCATAAAACATGTGGGCCTTTTCAATCTATCCACACAATGCAATGCTGAATAATTTACTTTACTGTGAACTTAGCTTCTCCATTTCTGCCTAACATTTCTAAATCTTTCACTGACCTATTCCTACTGATTTGTTGGTAGATATCTTACAAATTGTGTGTGTGTGTGTGTGTGTGTGTGTGCATGTGTATGTATGTTTTTAAACATTATTTTGAACTTCTGGTCAAGAAGCATTAGACTATGCTATAGACCAGAAAAACAGAGGCAGTGTCTCTACTTACAGCCAGAAATAAATATCATAAATATCCTAAAGAAAGACAATAAATACTGATGTCTTATATTGAATTCTACAAATGTAACAATTCCCAACAATCATCCTTAATAGCCTTGTTACCCAAGAATGAAAGTTCCTGATTTAATCAGTGTTCAAGTTATACTGGCAAGATAAGAAAAAATAAACATTATATGCACTCAAACTTTTGATAAAGCTACTCGGGAGGAATGTGTCAGGAATGCATTAATATTACAGATAGTCACATCTACTCTTGATACATCATCTGTAAAACTATGTGTACGATTTGTTCGATTGCCGCTTTATTAGTTCTGGACTATTCTATTTTATGAAAAAGAGTCTTCAGAAAAACACAAGAATCCAAACATTTCAGATCATACACAGTAGAAGACTACTGCAGACAGAAGAGTTGCATGTGACAAAATGCCCTTTAAAAACAACAGAAAAACTAACTAAATGAATTGAAATTCTACCACACAACTATATGTCAGCAAAGAAATAAATAAATGTGCACACTGTCATGTTGATGCATTCATCATTTAAAAGTGTATGTGTTTGATTTTGTCCAGTCAAAAGAATGAAAAGATATGATTATAATCTTGATCATTTACTAAGCAGCACTAAATCTGAATAACTTTAATATAACAGCATGACAAGCTGACAAAAACAGCAACAAAACATGTATACTCAAGCATTAGAAATATTCCTTTAATGCTAGAGTTTCCTACTCTACTACCAAGGTGTAACAGAAATTTACTGAGGACAAAAATCTCATTATGAAAGTAAATATCGATAGTGATGGTAATTCTAAAATGCCATAAAAAATGTTTTGATTTCAAAAGAACTTGTAGATAGCAGCTTCAATATCAGCTATTGTGGGAGAAGTACAACATTCAGCCCACTGCATTTGGAAATGGTGATTTAACATACTAGTATGATATGTGTGGGACATCTTTATTTCTTAGAGTCAATGAATTCCTCTATGATGCATTGCAATATTACTTTGTTTTTACAGCACACTCTTTCTTTCAAAGGAACAAGCCTCCAGAAGCCACAAAAAGAGAGGATTTGTAAGTACACATTAACCTTGATACTTTTCACCATTAGCTACAGTACAGCAGTTTAAGATGAACTTTCACATACAAAGTAGGTGCTATCTGGACAAGCTTGATGTCAGTTTTTAATGAATCTATGTCGAAAAATCAGAGGGTTAGCATGTTTGAATACTACTGTATCCTTTTCCTTTGCACACAAGTGCAATTGTTTTCTTCTAATGCCTGATAAGTCTTCATTATTTCAGCAAGAAATAAGTTACTCATTAAATAATATTTCATGACTCCAGAATTCATGCCGAAGTACTATTCAAGTTTCAAACTCCAGGAATAACATAAACCATGTCTTGACATTCTGTTTTTAATTTGTTTGTTCTTTCTTTTTTATATGAAATTCTATTTTTCTTTGTGATCATATGATCCAGTAGAAGTATATGAATTTCACCTTGAAAACATAATCAAAAAGCAATAAAACATGTACACAAGGAATGGAAGAAACTGATTATGTATTCTCAACAGAGCAAACCCAAATGTGAAACCAGCACCAAAAACATTTCCACAACTACCAGTACCAGCAAAAATACCACATACCAAAACAAAATATATCAAATGCTAATAAAGGGAGTGTTTAAGCAGTGCACACAATGTAGCAACCAATAACATACTTGTGTGAATGTCTTTTCTATGCACCGACTACATAAATCTACTGTATGGGTATTCACTAAATTATAGTGTCGTTGATATTGGCAGCAACAACACATACAAAATGGTGATATCTTTATCTAACAACTCTCTGACATACATTGTGTACTCATAAATCTTTAATATATATTCATTTTTGTGATATCAAAAGGAATAAATATTGTCCACAGCATGAAATGCATGTTAAGTTGTAATGACCAATAAAGGAGGGAGGGAGCTGTACACGTAAATCCTAATATAAAGTATTGTTAAACTCATAAGCATTAAGTTTACAATACCTTCATGTACTAACTAAAAGACAATATAGCTCTCGGCAAATAACTTAATATGCATTAGTGTATGTAATCTGGATCACATAACAATCATATTCAATTCTTAAATTCTATAACTCACTCTCTTTTTAAATCTGATTTTAATAAAATCTGCATTTTTCTTTTCAATTTTACTCTGTATTCTAGTCATTCAGAAGAATGGAGTGGATTTTCACTGGAAGTGGGTAAACTTTGCTTTCCATGAGAGTGATAAGAAATGGTTAGTACTGGCAAAACTTGTACGCCCCATGGTGTGTTAGTTTCTAGATGTTAAGGTGGCTATATTGGTCCCTCCGAACAGAACGCTGCTCCTCCGTGTAACCATCGTAGTAATAACGGAAGATGTATAAAACAGCCAGGAAGATTAGAATAGAACCTGGGTGGGGTTAGAGTGAGAACCAAGGAGAGATAGAAAACAAAAACAACTGAACAAATCACACCATGGGAAGAAGGCTACTCATTAACTAACAAAAAAAAAAGAACAAAAAGAGAAAACATAGGATGCAGCTGTGAATTTACATAGTGTTAGGTAGAATGAGGTTATGATCTAGTTTTAGCAGACACCATTTTGGCTTGCAGGGATGGAAGTGAGGTACAATGTAGGTGAGATTTTCATGAAGATGGCGCACATGAATACAGTTATGATCACAAGGCTAACATAGTACCCTTGGCACTTGATTTACAGAGGCATTGGTACAAATTCTATTGAGCCAAGCAACAAACACTATTCCTGCAAATATGGTGTGTGCACATCTGAGCTTATGGCATTATTTCCTTCACACTGATCTACAAACATTTGTACTTCATGGACAGAATTACTGTCCTGTGGAATTCCCCAGTGTTCATTTAATATACAAAAACTACAAATGTCCATGTATTTGAAAAGTATAAGCCCCACTGAACACATTCAAATTTAGCAATACATTAATACTTTTTTTTTTGTCGCGAATTATTTCATTTGAATCTCTTTTTATCAACTGATTTACTAGCACTTTGACTTTCTGAGTGATACATACTGTATTTACATGCAGTCAGTTGATATTGTGTACCTGTTATAGGCTTCCCTACGAGGTAACTTTGCTCTATAATGCATATTAACATCCCTGTCAACTTCTGCAAAAATTGTGTTCACTCTCCCTCTGTTGAAGGTGCCCAAGACATAACTTGATAGGACATCTTGTTCTATACAATGGAACTGCAATCTCTCTCTCTCTCTCTCTCTTTCTTTTTGGCTGAAAACCTAGTGTAACAGCCAGTTTCACAAAGACATTATCTGCTACAATGGTAAGCTGCACTGACTACACTTTAGTGTGGAAATAAGCTCATTGCTAACAACTAATTGAGTCCACTACTGTTGCCATAGCGACTGCATTAGTTGCAACTTGCAAGATTTAATTATAGTCCTCTCCATGAAATGGTTCCCTGGGGCTATACCAATGAGATTTAAAGTGAATGGGAGGGGTAGAGGCAAGGTTAGTTTGCAATCATTCAGCAAAACTAGCTACAGTACCATCTTCAAAAGGCTTGTCTGAAGACACCACGTAATAACCTGGTGAATGCAATGAACAGCATACACGTACTGTACCAGCTAAAATATATATGAGGGGATGAACAGGTGTGGACATAACAAATAACCAGCAATACTTCATCGGCAGATTCAGGAGATATCAGTACCTCACAGAGATATATGGAGTCAAAAGGACTTGCGTGAATCTTAACTTTAAACACTGTCGTTAGCAAAAACATTTGATTAAATTGACATACAATGACCACACTGTGTGGCATTTCATGGTTTCTATGTGTCTAGTAATTATTCAGGACTTGCTAATGAAGTAGATTAGCAGCATCGTAACCAACATGTCTTTCACAAACAGACTGTTGTGACAAACCCATCTGACTGCTTGCCATGGGTATCAGACATTCTAATATCAGCAAGTGAAATTTGATGACATTTACCTGGCTGTGCAATATACTTTCTACCATAAAACTTTTGATAATCTGAATCAACACTCACAAAAAACACATAAAAAGATAAAGTGATGTAAAAACATGATTTCAGTTGAATCTAATCAACAGCAAGAACTATACTAACTGGAAACATGGTATATGTAAAGTATTATAGTTATGTGACTGATTTTCTGTTTTGTACAGGCAAGACACTTTTGAATTCCATTCTTATTTCTGACCACTTCTATTTCTATACATTTGACTGATCATGCAGATGCATGAAGAAATAATTATTGTTCTGAAAACTATCTATGGTACATTGTATACATGAAGTATGAAACTTATAGTGAAAGTGTCTTCAATGACCTATGTGTATAAAGATGTAATGTGTTTATTATTAAATCCTTCAGCTTATACCAAAAATAAAGCAAATAAAAAAGTGTACTGTAAAAGTGGCGATTCTGTAGTTAATGTCTTGATTCCACAGAATTAAAAGCATGTGAAACTCATCCTATCCTACTCGGCCCAGTGCGCAACCCCCAACCCCCCCCCCCAAAAAAAAAAAAAAAAAAAAACTCAAGTGAAAATATCCACTTTTACAGTACTTGAGGAGCAGAATGTCATACAACATATCACATATTTGGTGAACATTTCATACACTGAGCATGACTGAAGATTTGTGTGTGTGTGTGTGTGTGTGTGTGTGTATGTGTAAATTCAAACAGTATTATTTCTGTGTCAATTAATGAAGTCATTGTGGTCCACAATTTATTGATCTTCAATTTGGCAAAATTGAAGTCAATTTTACTGGATACCTTCTTTGTTTTCACATTAAAAAATGACCCCCCCCCCCCCCCCCCCCAATTACACAGTTGTCTGGTCCCTTGTTTGACCCTAGTCAATATTTTGATAGTAAACACAGGCATGGAGACTATTAGTATGTAGGTGGGTCAGGCTACGAGAGCACTGTAGGTGTGACTTGCATTGGTGCAGCGTGTGCAATGTGTCGTCTGTGTGTTCATGGATGGTACAGTGTGGGCAGAGGACTTCCCTCCACGCAACTGGTGACAAAATTAAGCCATAGCCTCTGGTGTACCACAAGTCCCATAGGCTTCATGCATGGGACATCTGATTCAGAAAAGCCATGGGTTAATGATAATAAATGCAGTCAGAAATTACAGAGGGATGCAAATTACTGCAGGAGGGAATGGTATTTGAGAAAATGTGTGATTGGAAGCAATCTAACAGCGGTTCTAGTTTTGGGGGCTAAGAGAAATTCTTAAACCAGTTTGGGAAACTAAAGCCTGGTTGAAAAATCATTAGTAATCTATTTCTACTATTGACACACATCAATAAATGAGGCAACCTCATGACCAAAACATCACTTTTCTGACGTACGCTGCATTCTTTGGCAAATTTTTACTTTGATAAAAACAAGATTTCCTCATGAAATTCCTGGAACTCTCTCACAAAAACTAATTATGTCGCAAATATGTCTGATAAGATATTTTGAACTAGGACCTTTGCCAACACACAGCAGGTGGACAGAATGCTTTAAACTAGACTGTGGACTTGCATACCTTGACTTTTAATAAAAATGCAAAGAATAATAAATCTGAATATTCCTGCACAAATTATTTATTTCACATTTCCTCTGTTATGCAAAGTGAGATTAATATCACATTACTGATGATTTCTTTTTTTTTTTTTTAACTGATGACCTACAATCTTACTGACTGTTGACATTTGGCCATTATAACAATATCAATTATATATAGCTTTCCTATACACTTGAAAAATTGAAAACATTGTCTTCATGCCTTCACATTACTGGGTACATGATGTATGAAGTTTCTTTTATGCAATGTAACAACTATGCCTGGTAAATATCTGATTTTGTTGAATCAGTACAACATGAATGGTTATGATGAATAAACTCATGAAGATACACAAATCAATGAGCGACAAGTACACTCACAAAATGTATACATGAACACACTCACAGAACCAACACACAATGCTGGTGGCACATGGGTAAACTAGCAGGGAATACCATATGGCAGACTCATGAGATAACCACCTCAGCCTCACATGAGATATGACACAACAGTACACCTGCCCATGCTGGCAATCAGTTCATTATGCATACTGAATAACCTGCACATCCGCACAAGGGTCTATGTAACAGCAATTTGTAACTATTCATCATTCACTTTTATCACTCAGTATTTAAAACTTGTGCATGTTATGAGAACATGAAATCTACTGTTGAACAAGGAATGTATGAATGCATTTTGATTTTGCGAAATTAGTACTAATTCTTAAATGCATGCAACATGAATTTGTGAAGAGGAAAATATACTGCTATTTTACTTAAGGGTGTCCTTTGTGAGGTGAAGTAAAACCGTTCATCTCTCGTCATCAAAAAGCAAATTGTTTCAGACAGCAAGAACCTACATGTAATTTACATCGTACGAGGCAGGGCTCAACATTTTAATAGCTGTGGCTCTGTGGCCTGCTGGCCCAGTGGCCTGATGGCCCGTGGCACTAAAAATTGGTGTTGGGCCATGAAACTCATCATTGACTGTGTCGAGCCCCGAGAGAGAGTGGCTAAAATGTATTCTAGCAGATATTTGCGCTATTAAAACTACTAAAGAATTAACTTGAAATATTCTTCCGTAAAAAAAATAAAATGTCAGTTCATGCAAGGACGGCCCACTGTTATACAGACTGGCAAACACAAGGAATTACCCAGACATCCACTTTTATGCTGTGTTAATAGCGCAATGTAAAACCTCATCTGGGGGATTGAGTTATCAATTTTCTTATATGAAGATGCTGTGATGCTATTGGTACAACCAGATCAAAAGAAAAAAAAAACCATAACAATGAGTTGTACAATAGTATTTTCATATTCTGGTTTGAATGAGATATAGCTAATGCTATTTTCATGTATTTTGGTACAAACCCTTCTTGAGGAGGTGGTTCAGGTGACTATTAAAGTGTTAGCATCTAGCATTCCATGATGCTACAAAGGTAAGTACAGCAACTTATTATAGTTACCCTCCCAGAGACTCCAACCCTAAGCACATTCTGATCTGGAGATTCTCCCGCCTGAAACCCCTAGCAAACGGGAGACTCAGAGCTACCAAGTCTCACGCATTCTGAGTGAGACTCAAGCATTTAGGGGTCGTCTCACGATCTCACGCACGACACCCATTTTTCTCACGCATCGGGCAAAGTCTGCAATATGGGCCCATAATATAAAGGAGCATATAGCTCAAAGGATTAAAGTGATAGTTACAACTGGAGGTATATTTTCCTTTCGTCTTTCAAAATAAGTAAAAAATAGTCCCTTAAGTATGCACCTGATCGCACCATTAAGAGCTAAAAATTGAAAAAGGTCCCTACCGCGGGAGGCCACGGTGGTGTGTGTGTGTGGGGGGGGGGGGGGGGGACCCCTCCCACACCCTCGCTTGCGCGCATATTCGCTCGCCGAGATGCCGAGTCATGAAAATCTCACTCATAAAAAATTTTTGAACTTGGCATCTCTGGAGACTCCAACTTGATGTGAGCAAAGCGCACATCACGAGCACAAAGTTCCTCGCGGTCTAGGGTTCTAGATGCTCTCTCGTGCTATCTAAGGCTTATTTTTCAACATACAATGAAATTAAGTAAGAAATCATTTCAAGCGGGAGAAATTAAATCTCAAGCGGGAGAACGGGAGATTCTGCAAAAATGGGTTTTCGGCGGGAGATCTCCGTCGAAAGCGGGAGAGTTGGAGTCTCTGCCCTCCATAGATTACATAACATCTGTATAGTATACAGAAGTTGTAGTTTGTGTTAGTTGTACATGATGTAGACACAAGCATCTCATAGTCAAAGTGAATTTTTATAAGTTAGCTTCTGACTATAGATGTAATTTCTGTCCAAGGAAAGATCAATTAGAAAGCATATTGCTGTATAGAAGATGTACCAGTATGCAAATAATAAAAATAATCACTTCTGTCAATTTTAAAGTTATAGTCATTGCAGAAGGCAGGTGCAGGAAATGAAGAGAATAAACGGGAAATATACGCTGATTAAATTTCATTGAGAGTTTTTGCTAACTCATTGCAATATATACTCGGTACGTGCATGGGACGAGTACCATTTTATTTCCGTTCTGCACAAAATACAGTCAGTATTACTTGAAAATAGTTCAGGCAGATTGTGCTGGTACTACAGTGAATGCTGTGTATGCATATGGTTTTATGTGTGTTATACATTTTGCAGGCAGTAGCAAAAATGTTAAATAGCAAGATGTCATTCAACTACAAAGCCTTTCTGTGACAAGAGCGAAGGGATGGGAACACTGGAGGGAAGTGCTCCCTACTGCAGTCATGTGTGTATTTGTGTATGTGTGTGTATGTATGTGTGTATATGTGTATGTGTGTATATGTGTGTATGTGTGTATGTGCGTATGTGAGAGCCAGAGAGTTCTTTCTACTCCTGCATACAGCTTTAACCATCCTGCAATTATCATCAGGCAAAGAGTACCAGTTCACAGGGACAAGCTTTTCACAATTAACACACTGAGGACGAGTCCCAAGTATACTCGGGCAAGTGTCTATGGGAAATTACGTATTGAAGCAAAATCAGTCCGTCCTTAATGGGTTAAAGACCCAGTAGTGCATGGATTCATAGGTGGCCCAATTCATACACTGCCCACCACGTTACGTTAGAAAACACCAGTCACCATATATGTGCATGGAAGCATAAAATGGTCAACTCCAGTTGAGATTCTTTGGCTGTGTGTGTACTCACATAGAAATTTCTGACAATCAAAAATCCATACACAATTCATTACGAGGATTCTCAAATATCTGAGCTGGGCTAGCCTTCATGCAACTGGTCTATAAAGCACTGCGGCTACTGTCACATTTGATATCTTTTCTCTTTCTTCCAAGAGTATCACATTTTATCATAGATATGTTTTGCAACTTATTTTGCCAGATACAAGCAGAGAAGTAAAAAGGTGTAAAGTAACTCTGTACAAAGTACAGTATTATGTTATCTCCTACTGCTTCTAAATAACAAATAATCCACCAACTGATATGGAAAGAAGTAATGTATGTAAAGCTTTGAGATTTCTATAAAATGCATGATTAGCGCTAGACAGAATGAGCCATGCAATGAAAAATATTTGTACTTTTCTGTCTTTAATATAGTTGGGGAAAATCTTTTAAGTGATTCACAAAGAGATAAATACTGTCTAGAGAGTTTGATGTATCAGCTACTCTCTTGTTTGAATATCTACATTTCAAGCTGGGACCTGTATGGCAGCCTAATGAGTAATGTAATCTGCTTCGAACAGAACGGCAGTAAACTGTGACTTAATTCACCGTAGAAAGACTTACACCTGTTCTGTGCTAATTATAGATCTGGAGTTGGTTGATCATGCTCATGCAAATTTAGAACAGGGCCAAACTACAGTATACAGCAGAGAGAAATGGCCCCTCACAACTTGTCTGTCTGTGTTTGAGATAGACTACATTACCCTGGGAAGTGCAACTGTCACTAGAGCAACAGAAATTATGTCTTTTCAAATTACGTCACCATGAGTAGGCTGTCTGGGCTGTATTTGTTTCTGTTTCAAAATCCTAGAAAAGAATAAAATCAGACTACCAGCCCATAAATCACAGAGTTTAATCTCCCTAGAGACAGGAATAGTTTGGTGATTTTCAGAATTATAAGCCTGATTTCAGTGATTCTCTTATCAACAAGTCCAATCGAGATGCACAGAATTTTGGGGGGCAGGTCTATGAGTGTGAATGTGGTCATTAATGCTTTTCTTATTTTCTGATATAAAACTCACATGTTCTCATGCATGATAGACTAACACTTCCCACTTGTGTCATCTACGACAAGCATCACACCCACTCTTACACATAGAACCATGTATTATGATTAGTTGTTTATTATCACAAAGGGAAGAAATTATACGGTAACATTGTATAAGCCTTGTTTGCATCAGAATAGAATCCATGTTTTATTCTATTTTACTATTGTGTTAGGACACCCTACATGTAAATCTTGAGATATTCTTTCCTGGACAATGGGTTTCTTTGAAAAATAAAAGAAATTGGAATCACCACTGCTGCTTAATATTCATTACCATAATTAGTGGCCAATAAATCCAAGGGTGTATGCAGTGTTATCTAGTTTCCCAGCATGTTTTACATCTAGCACAGATTAACATCAAGCTGTCAGAAAGCTGTCCATAAAATCTTCAGCAGGATGTCACACACAATTATGTAACTCACCTGAAACAATTGCCAACGGATGTCTATATCTGATGTAACAGAAGACTGAGAGAACGAGGTATAAAATTGCTCTTTTCCAGTTGTCTAACCATGACATATACTCCCAGAAGACATAGCATCTCCCCTCTCTGGAATGGGCAAAGAAAGAAGAAGACAATTAGTGGGGCAGATATGTGAAAAAAATGCTCACATCCGGCGGAAAGTATGAATTTTTGCACATAGGGGTATTTTGCCGGATCCAAGAGATCTGGCCTCAGGGTCGGCCGCCATTTTGAATTCCAATATGGCCGCCGTCAAAGATCCCTATCTTCAGTTCTGAGTGACATAAGCCATTGGAATTTGATACGTAAACGCATGGTGATATGGTAACTTCAATAACAGACTTACTTGACATGTCTGACAATCTGCACGGCAGCTAATTTGAATTTTCCTACATAGTTACCATGTTGGAATGCTGAAAATCTCTATCTTGGGTTTGTAGATTAGGCTACCTGATTGAGCGCGCGTTTGTAACTGATTGAGTGCGCGCTGCTGTATTTACATTGTGACGTCAGCGAAAGGTGCATTATGCTTCATTTTTGCTGCACTTTTTGGCATGCCCCTGAATGTTAGTCGTGATGTTTGTCTTCGCAAATCATATTGGAATTCAAAATAGCGGGCATTGCGTTTGTCAGACACATCACATCAGTAAATTCTTAAACTCAGTATGTTGATATACTTGTTTGCACCTACTTTCAGCGCCACTCACCACTTAGAACTCGAGATAATGATTTTGAACATTTCATCGAGGCGGCCATATTGGAATTCAAAATGGCGGCTATTCGATGTTTGTCAGACATTTCGAATTAATCTGTCATCAAATTCAATATGTCAAAACGCTCACCTGTGTTCCAAGTTTTGGTACCACACGTCATTCAGAACTGAAGATAGGGATCTTTAAATTTGTTTTGTGATGGCAGCCATATTGGAATTCAAAATGGCGGCCGACCCCGAGGTCAGATCTCTTGGATCCGGCAATTTTTGAAATCAGCGCCCCAAAATACCCTTATATGGAAAATTTCATACTTTCCGCCGGATGTGAGCATCTCGACCAATTTTTGTTACATATCTGCCCTACTAAATAGCATAAAATCACTTGTGTCCTTTTATCAATCATCATTTCTTTCTGGATCGCAATGTACTTCAGCGATAATCTCACTGGTTTCAAGTAATCGACAGAAAGTAATGAAATATTCATGGACTACTTCTGGCAGTCCAACTTTGTGGTGAGCATCCAGTCTTTATTTTGTCACAACTCATATGGCTAGTCCATCACTCAAGTCATCCAAGAACAACATCAATTAAATTTAATTCAATTTTTCAGCAGAGGAAATGAAGAAGTAGGGTATGTACACAGTAGAAGCAAAAATAATGCATTAACAGGTACATGCACATGCCAGACAAATCAGAGCTGAGGCCCCTTTGAAGCAACTAGTGCTTGTAAGTGGGACCCAAAGCAAAACTGTCACTGACTGACCAAATTTTTTCATATGCAGACGAGTGTAGAATCTGTGCACCTGTCTGTACCGTATGCAGCAACGTAGGTAATTCTTCCCTTCCTAGATACGCTCAAAGTATTGGACATCTTGGAAATTAATTTCCCAGATTGTTGTAGATACAGTCAGAAGTCCTACATCATCAGTACAGTAAAAGCAATGTTAAGTTAAAGTAAAGAAAATTAAAGTTGTAGTAGGTTAAAGCAGGATGAATTTCAGCAAAATATAAGGGGTTAGGAGTAATGTGTTCATCAGTTTTCAAAGCTCTTTCAAATGATACAGGCAAGGTTCCTTGTGAATAGCATTAGTGACCACATATGGAATTTTGTTGGCACACAATTACTGTTTTTTTTTCACATTTCTGTGGCTAATTTTTTTTTCCAAAAATTTTGCATGATTTACGTCTCTGATTTTTCTGTTGTCCTATGAACCAGCATAATATCGTCAGCTGAGAACTAGAAGGGTGCTAAAGCATTCTAAGATTTAAGCATAAATAAAAATGAAACATATAATTTTCATGAAATAAAAACATCATTTTACTCAAAAGTGGGTAGATTTATAAGCATTGTTCCAAATATAGGGTAAAATAGTGCCCATGTGGTTCTAATTTTCAGCATTTTACTGAAAATGAAAATAATTAAAAATTGACACCATAATGCAGAAGAGATTGAGTTCTACAACATAATACCAATATTAAACTCAATACCTCCAACAATGGCGATAGATCCCTTCTGGTTCTCAACTGACAATATCACAATGGAATTCCCCTTCAGGTAGCCATCTTTCATCACACTGAATTCCAACTTACCTGCTACAGCATCTGTCACAACATGGTGCTACAAAGATAAGCAGTTCTAGTACAGACACTATGAAGGCAGTCACTCTGTAGAGGAATGAAGACACAGTACACATGTATCAGAGGTTAAAGAGCTATAAAAAAAAAAGCTTTTCCTTTCCTTCATGAATTCCTTCTACATCAGGTAATAATTTTCCAACTCAAATTTGATTAGCAATATCAGCTGATGAACAATATTTCAAATGGGACCCTGTACAATTCTATGGAAGAAAGCTGCTACACAAAAGTTAGTTTGTGTAGCAGTGGTGTAAAAATGCATAGCAAATTGTGATGCTATACCAGGAAAATTATTCCCTGTACATAATGTTAATTGAAATATACACTTTAAGTTGAGCTGGCCTTATACAGTAAACAGCTAGTGAAAGGCGTATTCTTGTTTGTTTGTATTCTTTTTTAATTACTATTCAGTCAAAGGCATTGAAAGATAATTCTATTGATGGTTAGTAGCATGGCAGGAAGCATACAGACTGATCCATTTTAAAGGTTTGAAATGCTACTGGGGAAGGTTGCATAATATATCTTACCATTTCTTCTTGGGACTTGTAACCTCCCCAAAATCACAAATACCAGTCTATATCAAACCCAGATATTAAACATTTTGTAATTCCTGAAATCAAAATTCGTTACCATGTATTGGTTATTCCAACTACCCTTGTGACTAATGCATACTCTCAACTTGAAGTTTCTGTGGTAGCCATTTGCATAGAATCCATAGCACAGAGCTGCAACTCGTGAGCTATGCAGAATTAAATACAGCTCCCGTGCACAGTGACTTGTACTTCATCAAAAGTGTGCCCAAGATTCTCTCACTTGATACCAGTATTTGTTTACACAAAAAAGTTACCCAATTGCGATATGTTCCTAGGGATGTTTTGCCTATTGGGAAATATTACAAGTGATATACTGTCATATTAATCACTGAGTGCAATTTGACTTACCCATGTGATATGCATTTTAACAAGTCTGCTCAATGTTAGCATTTGCTAGATATCCATGACTCCTTGTGTTTTTGACAATTGCCTAGAACACAATGCTAAATATTCTCTGGAATGCAGAACCATTTCACTTAAGCAATCAAGGACGTTCTGCATCTAAAATTAATGAGATATTTTAAAGGTGATATCTTAAACAAGCATACAGCCAAAAAATTCCTTTTCTTACTTCAAGGAAATACAGGATTCTATTACACTTGTATACCACAAAATTTACTACCATGCAATGGCCATGACTTTATTGGCCTGAGGCTGTACAATTTTCAGGTCATTCCATGGCATCACTGAAATGTAATCTTTCACTGTATGAAATATTTTTAAATTGCAACAGAAACAATAAGAAATAAAAAAAAATATTAGTACTTACAAAATATAAATGTAGAACAAATCGCTAGCAACATTTGTGACGCCAATGGCCCATAGAACTGCAAGACAAAAGATACAGCAAGAAATTATCACATGAAGATATTGTTATATATCACAAACATACCTGGTACTTGTTTTCTGCACTCTAGTATTACTAGAGTGCAGAAAAGGTTACCATCACAGTAATTTTTCAAATTTCCTCTGTGAGATTCCAGATAAGCTGCTCAGTATTAAATGAGAAAAAATACATATTATTTTTCTAGGGATTAAAGCAACTGTAGGTATGACAGCAAGACATTTTTCTTCTCTTAGAATGAGCAACATTTTTAAATCATAGTAGTGACCCTGAGTGGTGCTATGGATAATGTGGAGTTTTGTCAGATCATGATAGATCTCAAAAGTCCAGAGAGATAATTATCTATCAATTACACATTTCAATTTTGACCACTTCAACAGGAATCACCAGTTATAAAGTTCTACAAATCCTCTGCATTTTTCAAAAAGGCCAGATTAATTATTGTAGTACTCTATTTGACACAAATTTATTTGGCCAACTGCTGCTGCTTGGTGAGTATTGCAAGCCTTTTTGCACAGTGACTGTTGTAAATAATCCTAGAGCCTTAAAATCTTTGCACCAAGAATTGGTCAATGCCAGTGATCACACACATAATATGTGCATGGAATGGACTACCCTATGCCGCCCTACACCGCCCTACACATGTTAATTCCTCTTTCATTTCAAACCAAAGTACTTTCTTTTTAATATGTTGGTATTCCTTTATGTGTACAATTTGCTGGTAGTCAATTTTTACAAAATTAAGTCTATGGGAGTCACTACTACATAACCCAATCTATCTTGGAGCATGGAGCAGTGAGTTTTGACATATATGTGATAATATTTGAGCCTAAAACACAAATGGAATCACTATTAAGCTGACACCACATTTCAAAATGCCTCACATGAAGCTGCAATGTATCCACATGGTACGAATCCTGACAGTCTGTTTTTGATAGATCCAGAAATGACAGAAAAAGATATATCAAGTAGCCAGTGTTCAGGGATAGCAACCTTGAAAACAGCATTGCACTGCTGTATTGTAGAAGGGCTGAAGAGGCATACTTTGGGGGGGAAATGGTATTTTTACTTTTCCTGTAATAGACATGCATAATCTCGGAACAGTATTTTGTGTGGTATTTTGGGCAAAAATCAAAACAAAACAAAACAATACGAAGTTTTACCCCAAAAAAATTAACAGTTGGTATTTCTATGTTTCCAGAGGAGCTCCTAGTACTGATAAGAGCTCTGAATGTCAGTAATTACACTGCCAAACAAAAATTGTCCTACAATTCATAGCGAAGAGTTAGAGAATATCATGGAAAACCTAGAGGAGCTCCAGCTTTAGAAACATTTATAAACCCTACATGATCAGCTCCAATATAACAAAAACAAAAGGACAAAGCCAGTGTACATTCTTGAAACCAAACAAGAATATTAGATCACGAAATTAGTCACTTGGAAAGAGGAAAATATGCAAAACAGAAAATATGGGCAGGGAGGAAGAGAAAGGTATGAATGTTGCTATGCTTCATCTGATAGAAGAATACATGGCAGTTTTTTCTGGGTCTTTTTCTAAGCACACTAGCCTATAATCAAGGACATACCTTGGTATGCACTGCATACTTCAATGCTTCACTATACATTATAGCTTTCCAAGGGGCTCATAACACCAATTGTGCATGCTTTGAACATGCATGCAGCATGTTGCATTCCCTAAAAGACCTTTGATAAACCTGTCTCAAATCACACTGGCTAAGATCATTTGGCTCAAAATCTGAGGCTGGCTGACAGTAAAGAATTCTTAATACAGTTCCTCCTCTAAAACATGCTAGCAGAAGATTCTGAACTTTTAGAAGTCAGTGACATTATCAGCACACGGAAGTGGGGCAATATAGGAATGTGGACATGTGTATATATATATGCTAAGTCATTTTATAGTACAATATTCTCCTCCATCTATGTTATATATTATAGGACTGAGCCTGTTCATCTGGAAAATAGTGAAACTTAATTCATACTCCTAGTCTTGACAAAAATAACTGACACCAAGGGTCATAAATTGTATTTTGTAAACTAGCCCAACCAGACAAGTACCCATACAACTTTCATCATAACACCCCAAAAACAGCTACAAAACTGCTGAATATTTCTCTACTCTTACACAAATTTTATGTTTCACTCTCATCAAAATGAATTGCTTGGATTGTAGTATATCCACAGCAAGACCTAGTGCTGTGTCAACCCAGCAAAATTTCAATTTCTAACCGCAAAGCCTGACCACTGCTGCACTAAATCACAACACAGTGTAACCGCTTTGATGATACCTAAAGTATTCCGGTATTGGTTCAGGGTGTATCTGACTGCCCACTGCTGGAATCATCTCAATCTTGCTGATAGTCCTTGCAGTTGATGGATCCCATCCAGAGGATGCATTTTTTTCCACTTGAGGTCTGACCAGTGTTCTGCATGCTGTAGCTTTGAGTTTTGGTGAGTTGAGGTGTAGATTTCTTCTCAGGAAGGCAAAGGTGTTTTTAGCCTTTTGGCAGACACTGTCAACATGCTTGATCCAGCTATAGGTTGGATGTTTTATGAAGCCAAGGTACATATGTTTTGTGGCTTCCACAGGAGTCAGGATTGAGTTGTTGAGTTTGTACTGATGTACTATCCGTTTCTTCCTCCTAGTGACTGATATAATTTCACACTTAAAAGGGGCTGTACAGTTTTGGTTGAGACCTAATTTCAGGTTTCTAACATTTTTTGGTGAGATAATGAGAAACCTCTTATGAAATATGAAAGAGCATGTAATTCCAAAGAAATTCAAGGTTTATTTGATGAAAATTAGTTTTGAAATAAAAAAAAAGAGTGATTCTAGTAAAGTGTGGGACCCACACTTTATTACGATCGCTTTGTTTTACTTTGTTTTTCAATGTTTCAGTCATTCCAAACCCGATTTTCATCAAATAAACTTTGAATTCCTCTTAAAATGGGATGTTCTGTACTATATCATAAGTGTTTTCTTGGTATCTCGCAAAAAGTTAGAAGCCCAGTTTCATCTTCACCAATACTGTACCATCCCTTTAATGGTGTTCAGCTTCATCATCCATTTGTCTGTCCATTCACCGAGCATGTCAAGATCTAGTCGTAGCTGTTTGGTATCAGCATCTGAGTGGATCGTAACATAGACAATGGCATCATCAGCAAACATATGGACCTTTGATCTAAGTTGTTCTGGCAAGCCATTTATGAAGCATAGGAAGAGACAGGGACCGTGTACCGACCCCTGTGGCACTCCAGAATCTAGATGTCAACTTGTGATGATCTACAGCCATCAAGAAGTACTGTAAAACGAGGAATGTTCGCGTGCATTTTACAATGTACTTTCGCGAATTTCGCGAGTGCCAACATTCGCGAAATTAAAATGCACGCGAAATAATTCTTGCCTACACAGTATGCATTGGATGCCAGTTGCAATTCGCGAAAATTTCATGCTGCGAGAAAGGCCATCGGCTGCAATTTGCGAAATTTTCATGCCGCGAATATACACGTGTATCGTGTTTTACAGTACCTGCTGCTTTCAGTTCTTCAGAAAGCTGGTGATCCAACGGTGGCTGCGTCCTTTAACTCCATAGTATTCAAGCTTCTGAAGGAGGAGGTGGTGGCCGGCCTTGTAAAAAGCCTTGCTGAAGTCCAGCACCAGGATATCTGTCTGCTTTCCATCTTGTAGATTGTTCATCAGGTCACTCATCAATCGTAACAACTGGAGCTCACAAGATCTATGTTGTCTGAAGCCATGTTGGAGTGGGTAAAGGATATCTTGGTGGTTTCCATGTGTCATGATGTTGCTTTTTAGGATGTGCTCCATCACATTACAGGAGATGCATGTAAGGGAGATGGGCCTGTAGTTGCTTGGGTCTGCTCTATGTATGATCTCCTTTCTTGAAGATTGGCACTATGTTTGCATGTCTCCAATCATCTGGGATCTCCCCAGAGTTGTATGACTTCCTGAAGATGTAACACAGGCCAAGTGCTATGGTAGTCGACAGCTCCTTCAGTACTTGTGGAGTAATCCCATCAGGACCACATGCCTTCTTTGGATTGATATTGTTGACTAACTTATTGATACCTGCCATTGTGATGTTGATGTCAGGCATGGTTTCATACGGCAAGTTTGGGGGAAGCAGATTGCATGGAACTGGAGTCTCCTTCATGAACAAGTTTGGAACTGGTGGTTGAGAGCATCCGCTCACTCAGTTGGGTCTGTTAGCTCTCTTCCCTCTGAACTCAGCCCTGAGATTCCTTCATTATCACTCCGACTGTCAAGAATCTCTTCATGGCCCCATACTGATGACAGTCATCATCATCTGTTTCAAAGATCGAGTCAAGATATTTCCAATATTCTCTTCTGATCTCTGACTGGATTTTCCTTTTGCTCTTCAAGATCATGTGGGATGAGTCCCTTGGTCTTTAAAAGGACTTTGCATCTCTTAGTAAGCCTACTCTTCTTCTTGATGAGCTTCCTGATATTAGCAGTTACCCTTGGTAAGTTGATCCCGTGCTTTAACATTGTCTGGGGAATGTGTGCCTCTATATCTTCCTAGATTCCAGTCTTGAATATCTCCCACAGTTTGCTGGTAGTAGTGTCATCATACTTTGATGCTATCTCATCCAATACTTTGGCCATGCTGATTTGGACAGCTTCCCAGTCAGCTTTGCTGTAGACCGGAACTTTCCTGGGCTTCTGCCTTCTCAGAGATGGGTCCATGTCAAGAATGAGGGGTAGGCTGCCTACTGGTGCTAATGTACACAGGCCTGTATCTATGTATGTTGAGGTATCAGACATGTAATTAATTCATTTGTGCAATCGTACCGAGTAGGCATTTCGATCCCACGTGGTACAGCTCTATGCGACTTGCTGGGCAGCAACAGGGCTGTGTAATTTTTAGAGTACTTTATTGTCAACTTTTGAGGCTAAGTGGCGCCAATGTATCGACTTTTCGACAGTTTTCGTATCCTTGCTTCCTGATGATCTTGAATAATAAGATTTATGTGATTGATTAGAAATGAGCAATACAGTGCATTCCTGTTATAATGAACATGGTTATAATGAATTCCAGTTACAATGAAATAAAAATCCAAGTCGCAAAATTATCAGCTAGATATTTTTTTTTTTATTTGTTCAGCTATAACAAAATTTTGATCAATATAATAAAAGAAAACTGCCAGTCCTGAGGACTTCGTTATATCAGGAGTCCACAGTTACCAGGATTTTCTAGATGTCTATCCTGTAATTTTGGTAAAATTTGTGCTTGCTGAATTTGGTTTGAGATATAAATAGATACCCGGTATCTATAGGTCCTAGATCTAGCTATACGAAAGTACAGTTCTAATATGTACTTTAGCACGTGTAGGTAGCCTACTTTCATGCTTTGTTCAAGTTTCAATTCTTTCTTTCGATGGCGATGGTATCTGTCTCTTCAAGGTGGGCTTCTCATGACGTTGGGATGTGTATAGTCAGGCATCCTAGTAGTATTAGTATTACCGAACGCGTACATTGTCAATGGAAGCCCGTAAAATGACTCGTAAAAAAATTGCATTCAATGCACTACGCGTTATCTCACAAGGGAAGCCAGTGCAGAAAATTGCTGAATTGCAGCAAAAAATTTAGGTACAAATTTACCTTAAATTCTAATAATAATCGCTAAAATTTCGATGTTTGTTATTCTGCATTAATAAAATTTCCACACTGAAAATACAATGCATAAATTTCCCCATACACAGGTCGCACATTCGGTAAATACAATACGATTTGCGTTGGTAAAAAGAGGCGGCTTTTGTGGAAGGGTTATTTCAAATACGGATTTTGTTTAGTGTGTGGCTTAGTTTTCAAGTAATACCTTTACGGGATTTTACAGCTAAACTTGTCAGCATTTTAATTATCTAATCTACTAGGAGATCTTTGGCTGAATTAATGCATAATGTTGCCCGTTTGGAGAAATTAGGAGTCTAGATCTCTAAATAAAAATCGTTCAGTTACAGGATACACCTCCATGAGTCCATACATGTATCGTGTATGGTCAACCCACCGTTTAGGGAGGGATGACCATGCGACCATACATGGATGTAATGTTAGATCTAAATTGTAATGTCCCAACAACAACGTCCAAGAAGCCCACCATGAAGAGACAGATCTACCATCGGTCTATTTTCACCTCTCCCTGCCATGTGTAAAGTGTAGGTCCCACAGCATAGGGTTCTATAATTTATATAGACTATAAATTTACTATTTTTCATTTTAAGATAAGCCTAGCCTAGACCCTTTCTACGTAGTACATGTTCCAGAAAAGTAAAGTAACAATACAATGGGACCTTTCTGCAGGTGAGGTCTGTACCATAGCACTAGCAGTAAATTGTACGTAACATAGATATTACAGACATACATTTACCGTAGTTACTGGGTAAACTCGGCCTAGCGGGTAAAGTCGGCCCCCAGCGCGCACAGTATAGGCAGGTATCCTATTACCAAACAGTATACTATTACCGAACGCGTACATTTTCAATGAAGCCCATAAAACAACTCGTATACGCGCGCATCTATTGCACTACATACGCGCTGTTATCTCACAAGGGAAGCCAGTGCAGAAAATTGCTAAACTGCAGCAAAAAACGTTATGTACCAAGGGTACGGTACAAATTTACCTCTATTTTTAGTAATAATCTCTGAAATGTCGATGTTTGTTATTGTGCATTAATAACATTGACCGAAAATACAATGCCTAAATTTCCCCACAATACAGAGGGTGCACGTTCGGTAATTGCATCGGTAAAAAGAGACAGTTTTTGTGGAAGGGTTATTTGAAATACGGATTTTGTTTAGTGCGTGGTTTAGTTTTCAAGTAACAGTTTAGATAATACTGTTAGAGCTAAATTTATCAGAATTTCAATTATCTACTAGGAGATCTTTAGCTGAATTGAAGCATAATGTTGCCCGATTGGAGAAATTTAATAAAAATCGTTTGGTAATGGGATACACCTCCATACAACTACTTGTAATGCGCGCGCTGGGGGCTGACTTCACCTGCTAGGCCAAGTTTAAATTTACCCATAACTACGGTAGTTGTACACAGCCAAAGGGTAACACCGGGGCGCTCCTTTACTTTTATACACAGTTAGTGTGGGAGCGTTAGGGCTGGTCGCAGTTAATACAAAGGCTGTCAAAGCATAAAGGGTAGCCCGACCAGACGCCAGACGCTAGCGCAGCGACTGGGCTGTGTAAATACAGACTGTCATAGGGCAATCATGCATGATTGCGGTACAAAGTTACAGTACTATGACGTCTACCGTTAGAGTTCTAACTTAACATGTAATTTTTTAAAATTTTTTTTAGCCTTGGGAGTTGTATCATATTGCCATTGGCTGTGTAACAACACTGAACACTCAGAACAGTAATGAACATAATAAAGACATTCACTGCCATTGACAAACCTGCAGCCACCACAACTCCACATGTTCTGACAAATGGAGAATAATATCTCCACAAAGTGTTACAGCAACCATTATCGCAGCAGTCTCCAGCCATTCTCAGTATCACGAAGAATCGTCAGAATTTGGAATGAATGCGTCTTGCTGGTAGTAATTGCCTGTTTGTCGTCGCTCTGGACCTGGTTCACTCGTTGAATCATCAACATGCAGCTACTACTTACACTACTAGCTCCCTAGCGAGCTCAGCTCAGCTCGCGTCCAGCAAGAGGCCGAGGGGAAGCAGTCCCCACATGCACAGTGTAGTGGTTAGGACACACATTACTTGTACTGTATTGTATTGACATGGAGCTAGTGTTGCATGGATCTCTCCGCAGCGGGCGCGCGGGCGGCATCTGCTAGCTGTGATGATATGATCCGCTAGATGGCGCCGCTTCCAGCTCCCGATCTTGGATGCGGGATGCGTTTCGGAACGCCGACTCAACTAAAGATGTTAAATTTCTGGTGTAGATTACTCTCTGGCAAGCAAACAAACTGATCATGTATGTTATACAATTGCATGAAGATGTTGATAATTTGTTTCACTCTAGATGGATTGCAAAAATTAAATCCATTCTAGAAAACAGTGGCCTAGGAAGTATTTGGTTGAACCAAGGCTATGTTAATACTGTATGGATCCAGAAAACTTTGGAGTTGCGAATGAAGGACTACACTCAAAATTGGTACAGTGATGTCAATACAATGGTCAATGTACAAATTATAGGATATTCAAGAACCATGGAGCCCTATCTGATTCGACTTGATTATGTAAAATGGAGGAATCTCTGTAAATATCGTTGTGGAAATAGCCGCCTCCCTTGTGTTAAAGGCCGTTACACAGGTATTCCAAGAGCAGGTAGGCTGTGCCCTCTCTGCAACTTGGACCTAGTTGGAGATGAATTTCATTATTTTGTTTCAATGTACATATTTTGACTTGGAAAGGGAAGCTTATATTCCCTCTAAGTATATCGAATCCGTCCAAACCCTTTAAAAAATGTCACTTTTGCTCAATACAAAAAAGGTAAAATTATTGTCCAATCTTGCCAAGTTTGTTTAAATCATCCTGCTCAAGTTAGGTATGTTTACTTGGAACATGCTCATTTCTGTACTGGGGTTGGGGTACTTCTCCTATCTCTATGGCACGTCTTTGCATTGTAACTATTTTGGAATGGTGCATTAACTATTCAATTCCTCACTTTTGGTATTCATCTGAAAATTCATGATCTCATTTTCCACTTACCATATACTGTGATATGCTCAAATACTTTATCCATGTATTTTGAAAATGGAATGATATCTTTGTAGCTGTCAAATGATTAGCTGAATTTTGAAAGCTAGTAACAGATCTATATAGCCTAATTACTACAACCCTAGAACTCACCACCTTTTCTTTTTACACGACTATTATGGTACACTACAGAACTACAGTAGTAGCTTGTTACAGCGAGGTCTTCTGGACCTGGAAATTTTGTTGTATGTGTGTACATGCATATAATGAATACATGTTTTATGTATGCTAAAATATATACACATATAAGGGTGTACATGGGTACCTTGATGTCCCTTTTGTGTCAGGCATCCCTTTGCATCGTGTTTTCAATGTACTTTATGATTATTATTTGTTCATGTGTTAACATCATGTTTGTTATATTTTACTGTTACAAAGACATTGTAAATTTCTCATACTCCGAAGGGGTCGTTAGAAATTGTTCAAATAAACTTCAAACTTCAACTTCAACATCAACTTCAACTTCAACATGGACCTCGTGATCTCTCTTCCAATCTCCGAACCTCAACCATTCATTACATTGGCTATTAAATATGATGCTATGTGCAACGACGAAGCTGCTAGCTCCAATGAATGAGATGGGTTTCTCCACAGAGGTGCCAAGAACAGAGAGATGAAGGTGAGTTCATTCTGTGCGAAAAAAATCTAAACAAATGAAGAGTTTGTTTGCAAAAACCGATAAGTCCATTTTTGAAGATTTTGAAGTACGGTCACTGTCATAAAGTACAAAATAATACCTTTTAAATGATATATTGGCCACTACATAATAATGAAGGTATATTTTGGAAGTTATGGTCAAAAGAAGCAAAAATTTTCTTATTATTCTCATTATTTTTCTTGACCTTTAATCGCAAATATCTCCATTTGACAAATATGGACTTATCGGTTTTTGCAAACAAACTCTTCAAATGCTGAATAGTAAAACCAATACGTTCGGAGGTTCCGCCTCAAGGTAATTTTCACAGAGGGGAAAATGAGAGCGGGTTTGGGTTCAACACCCCACCCCCCCCCCCCCCCAAAAAAAAAAAAAAAAATGGTCTTTAGCGCAAATTTCTAGTGCCACTTCCGGGGGTAAAAAAAAAGAAAAGAAAGAAAGTTGGGAAGAGGGGCCGCTACAGTGATTACACCCTATGTTTTCCTATATCTTGAGCAAAAAAAAAAAAAAAAAAAAAAGCCCTGTTAATGGTAGGATATAGGCCTATACAGTATACGTCCCCCCAAAAAATTACAATCAGATTTTAGCATTGATAACACCCGAAATGATTAAACTGTCTAAATGCTACTTCAGGGTCTTAAGATATACATCTTAGCTCTATTTTGCAGAAAACTCTATTCAGTTTGGTTAAGCGGTTACAGAGAAATGTGGAATGTTGTAAAGCATGTCATGAGTCTCATTCTTTCAAATTTGGCACTTCGATGCTTTTGTGTCTGAATACAATAGACAGAATTTGGAGGGAAGAGATTCTTGACATCCTCTACAAAATTCCTCATTTCTCTTTGGCCACTGAAGCAAATCGAATGGGATTTTCTGTAAGATGTGGGCAATGAGTTATAGTTTCATATCCTGAATTTGTGTTTGGAAAGTTTAAAGATATCATTGCGGAGGGTCCCGTTGTAATTTTTCTGGGGACATACGGTATAATATACAGTGATTTGGGTTGCATTGCACGACCGTACATAATAACAGCAAGTGTATGTGATGTGACGCCAATTCATTCTGCGTTTTTATATTACTTTGCATACGTTCTACGTATCATAATCTTGACGTTGTGTACGTAAGTTTTAATTCATAAGGGGCAACATTCAAGTCAAATATAGACCATATTTATATCATCACTTATCACTGATTAAGATGTTACAAGAAAATTTCATCTGATTGCAAGATTTGAATCCGTAGTATTCAATCTTAGTTGAATTCCTCTTCCTGCAGACGCCGTGCCGTGAGATTTCATTAGTACAGCGACAGGGCCGTTACTTCCTACTATGAAAAAATACAAGCACGTACTAGTATGGCCAATATCATGGCCAACACCACATTACTCAGTAATTACTAGTATACAAAGTCATGCATTGGACGCATGCGTGCAAACACGTACAGACGTAAATATAAAACGGGGATTCCCCCTGTGTTCGCGTACTTAAACGTCTGCACAGTCTGTAACACCCGAGTTAGTGACACAAAAGTGAGACAACGGACTGAACCAGCAATCTCTTAAATTACGTGGGGATAACATAGAAGGATAAACCTTATAGTTATACTGTGCAAGCAACGTGGAGAAGGTAACGACCAATTTGTGCTTTGAGGTAGTATGCCCCGTTTTGTAGTGTAGTTCCCTCATAGTTTCTTTGCCAAACCGTAGTGCATACTGTGTTAGCTTCGCTCCTGCTGCACACCCCCACATGCATGGTAATTATGTCTGTACAATGTACTTCTCTGCGGCTGATTCAGATTCACGCAACAGTTACTCATGGCGTGGTTTCTCATATTATTCATCGTGCAGAACAGTACCATTATTTCTGACGATGTTGTTTCCATCCGCTCTTTAAACGTAAATGAACTAACTAGCCCATTTTTTGCCTCTGTTAATTTCGCATTTTATTGACTTGTACAGTTGTAGTTATTTCATTAATTTTGACCGAAAGATAAGAGACTCCTCCGGACAGACGGATTTTTCTGTCCGTATTATTACATGTGCTCATCTTGGGGATGATTTTTTTTCTCGGTGCCGGCTTGATATAGCAAATATTAAACTTGCCCATTTGGTGAAATGATTAGGGGGTAGGCAAAGCCATGAACCATGCTCGCAGTTCAGTTGTGTCAGCATGTCATTATTACGTCAGTGTATATGGGCCTACATTTTTATTTCATACTCATACGGTTTATTACAAAGCAGGTAGTGCACTCCATCACCATGCTCTCCCATACCAGGGAGGTGGTCTCTCACCATCACCAACTGGCAAGCCTGCCAACTGGGGTTACAGTGTACCACTGTGTATAGATCCGTGCTCTCACCAAGCCAAGGATACCTCGTTATACTCTCACACACGAACACATATATACTTCCGTAATAATCGGAAAAGACGAGAAGATCTATGAATGACATCAACTACCCATGCGGGGGAATTTCATCGATATTGCGCAGTATCGTAGGCCTACGCTGTACCACAGTTAACCGCACCAGCGACCCCAACACGTAATGGGTACAGTCCCACGGGACTGTCGGATTTTGCGTTGTTGACCTTTGTCATTCACAAACCGCTGTTTCGTACAGGTACAATTCATTGTACTACCACTGTGTGTTGAAAACTAGTCTAGATTCTAGACTGAAGTGCGTGACGACGCGCTTGTCATTAATGTCAAGTTTTCTATAGTGCTACTGATGTTTATGGACTTACATAAAGTGTCGGTAATCAGATAGAAATAAGCCGTGACCGGGTGGCGCACGCCTACACGTCCACCAGATATGGTATAACGACCTAGGAATTCCTGGCGTCAACGACATTGGGCATTGTGCAATGATGTCACTGTTGTAACTATATGTACAACAAAGCGTCAGTGGTGTAACACGTCGACCGTACCTGTCACACCCTTGCGCTACCTTTACGCCACACCTCAGAGTGGATTATCGGGTCGATTACGGAGCAGGGCAAACTGAAATTGCCCAACATAGGCTACTCATGTATACTAGTAGTACACTTGCTGAAAAAGAAAGAAAGAAACTGTGCACGCATGACGTGTGTCATTTCCTGTAAGGGGAAAGCAACATCTTCGTCAGTGTATGAGGACACTTCGTTTGGTCTCCTTTTCAATAATTACTTCATTATATGAAACCTTGTGATACTGAAAGGCTAGCGGTATAGACCCGTAAGTAGGCTTTTTATGGAGGGTTCTAAATTGAAAATAGTGTAATTTCATATATAAATATATATATATATATATATATATATATATATATGTAATATACCCCTTACTGACAGTATCTCTAGAGGGGTATACTTTCTGGGAGGCAGGAATGTTTGTTTCCAGGGGCGGATCCAGGAATTCCGTAAAGGGTGAGGGGGCGCAAAACCCCCCCCCCCCCCCCCCCCCCCACACAATTCAGTTGGAAAGTATGATGATACGTTGGTTATCAAGAAAGAGACCTCAACAATCAAAATTTATTCATAACTGTTGCCTGATTTTATCATTTACATTGTATTCATCATTATGAAAATATGTCTACAGTGCAGCAACCGAGCAGAGGGAGGAAGCTTTTGCACTTCAGATTTGAAATTCAACGATCTGATGCACACTCTGGAAACTCTGAATTAAAAAAGGGAGAAAATAAATGTTCATGGAAAATGTGAATGGACAAACCGTTAACGTGTATCTGTCACATATATTCGTACTGAAGAATAAGGAGAAATGTAACCGGCAGTAAAAGAGAAAAAGAGCTAACTGAATTCTAATTGTTGCGTAATTCTCATATTTACCAGTCGAATTGTTTGAAAATCCGGAGATATATTGGATTTGGAATTATTTCCTTTCCGTTGCATCTGGCCATGATCGAGTTTGGGGCTCTCATTTCACTCCGAGTCAAGACTCTTAAGCTGAAACTGATGGGGGGGGGGGGGGGGGGGGTAAACTTATTAAAGATGATTTTGTTTGCGTGGTTTTGGATTCTTTTTAATAAAAAAAACAACCAACAAACTCTTCTGTTGCATTTGGATCTTTGGAAAGAACTTTTAACTTTTCTTTTTTTGTGTGTGTTCGAAATCCTTGAATAACCTTACTGCAGTTATGATGGACAGTATCATAACTGCTTCCACATCCCTCCCCATATGAAGTTTCACAACTTTCGCTTTCAAATTTCTTGATATGGGAGGTACTCGTATATGTCTAGACAGGTTGAAAAGTGACATCAGGGGCCAGTTTGAAAAAAAAAAACAAACACGAACTTGTTATCAATAACAAGTTACGATATGAAGATTTTTTTTTTTTTTTGGAACTAGTCGGTCGAGCAAATTTGTCATAGAAATGTGGCAGTTGTTAGAAGTTTTATGAAAGCGCGGGACCCTGGACGAAATCTTGAACGACACACACAGACACAAAATCGAACGTATTTTCCCTTCTCAAAAAAGAGGAATATTTTGCGACACATGATTATTATACGATTTGTGACTTTTTTACCATTGACATTGTATCATATATCGTCTTTTAACCATCTACTAATGCGATCGACCGAAGTTAATACTACATGACATCAGAAAAGCGAGTTGATGTTTTTAATTGACTTTCTTTTAAAGGTGCGTTTGCTGAAAATTTGAAGGAAATGAACAATCGACAAGTTGTACTGGAGAAGAGCGTTACCACTTCGCAATCCAGGAGACTGACAGAATTGGAAACTATTAACAAACGGCTGCTTGCTCTCGTTGCTGGTAAGACGTGTTATTTTTTATTCTTGTGTGTCTTCATTTATTTTATGTGATATGAACATATATATATCATTAATAATGTCACAATAGAGGAATGCATTAAATGCCAATTGCCTTGATTTTAATTCAAAATCCGAATTTTCGGGGGCCTCCCCCTTCGTCAGGGATAAAAGTGCTAATGAATTTTCACAGTGATTAGCACTTTTATTCCTGACGAAGGGGCAGGCCCCCGAAAATTCGGATTTTGAATTAAAATCAAGGCAATTGGCATTTAATGCGTTACTCTATTGTGACATTATAGTATACAGCCAATACGCGGAGCAATATTGTATACGCATATTACTTTTTGGTTCCGGTTCGTTAAGAACATTCATATGAATTACACGTATCTCCCTTTTTGTTTAAAACGGTGCTAATATATAGTGAAAAATAAACATGAAAGAACAGTTTATCTTATCAACGCCAAAGTCTCACTATACTTTTTAAACAGAGTTTTAACAAAATTCTTCTAGAAGGATAACAACGGGGCAGAAATGTAGCGCAGAGAGTAAGAACTGGACCACAAAGTCTACGAGTTTGTGACGCAGACAAAACAATGATAAATCTTAGTAGACCAGGGCCCCGTTGCAAGAAAGTTGCAATCAATTGCAAATAATTGCTTATTTTGAAACGACCATTCTGATTGGCTCAGGGTCTGCCCTATTAAGAAGACATGCATGCAACAATGATTTCGATTGGTCAGTGACAATCAGTTGCAAGTTGCGTTTCAACGCAAAGTTTCTAGCAACGGGGCCCAGGAGATCCCATTCTCTATATAGGCCTACGTAACAACATCCGAAAGTATTCTGTCAGGCGACTCTGCATGCTTGCATTCTATATGATGCACGTAATTCCATTGGAACGCCATGTTGCCTTGGAAGCCCACACTATAATATATGAACAGACATGGATGATGATAACGATATCAAGTGACACACTGCATTATGAACTTACCATACTTTATAGCACATTACCTCTGTGTATTTTACACGTGTACTTCTTTAACTCATTGTCATAATTTCTGTTGGGCAGAGACATTCTTATGCTCATTAGGCGCGGTCAAGGTGGCAAAAAATCGAAAAGATCGCGATCTTTAAGATCTCGAAGTTTTGTCAGTGTGACCGCGCCTATTGTGTCAGATAGGGGGTCCTACTTCATCAATCCAGAAAGAGCCGGAATTAGGATTATTCAAAAGCCACTACGCAAATGGATGTCACAGTGCATCTTGAACTCGGAATTAAGCCAAGTCATACCATGGAGGTTGAAGAGATGGAGTAACAACAGAGTTATTCCGTTTGATCTATGTTCGAAGCCGCCGCTCAAAAATATTTGAAGCATGTGCCAAACAGGATCTGCCACGCCGATACGAAGACAGTTGACTCGTGTCTCATTGCATAATCACTAGCCACTTTCAAAGGAAGATATGTCTTTGTGATGGTAATTACTTTTCGCTGTCCCTTCTTATAAAAGGTAGGTGGTACAGACACGAGGATGCGCGAACAGAAATTGAGGAAAAATGCTGAAATGAAAATGAAAATTACTCGACTGGGCATACGCGGGCACTAATGTGATATATCTATCAATAAAGAATTATACTTGAAGAGTATTACATGTTAGTTTCATTTGGGGAAATTAAGTCGAAAAGTGATAAAACCACCTTTCCAGGATGGTACAGTTTTAAACATTTTCACTTAAAACAGCTCTGATTTACACTTTTGCGCAAATTTCTGATCGGAATTGACTTTTGTTTTACATGCTTTATTATTAAGTGAAATTTCATTTCATTTAATAAATAGATAAGCAAAATATGGCCAACATTATGATAACGTTCAAAATGAATCTTCAGATTGCTCAGCAAGACGGCGGCTTGGAACATCGATCATCAAAGGCACAAGTGCACCTGTGGAATTCTTTTGTACATCAATAGAAATCTGACAACTGTTTGAATAAATTACAGCCAGTTGGAACTCCATGTATAAAACCTCCTTGGTCATACCAGGATACTGCAATATAATATATACACAAAGGAATGGATTACATAATTTACATTCACACACTCAGCTGAAGTTATAGTCGGGTATTCCTCGAAGCGGCCACAGACTAACGGATATACAAAAAGTAGGAAATTCTGTAACTTTTTAATATTGGAACAATGTCAAATTTCAAACGTACGAAAATGTGACTAAAAGAAAAACAAAACAAAAGGAATTTCTGAAGGGGTCAAAATACACTTGTACTATTCATGAATATGGCGGAGAACGACGCACAAACGCAGTAAGTGCAAGTCGGTAATTACATATTTCATGTTTTCAAGCACACTGTATACACTCTAAAGAATCTTCAAGTAGTTATGTGAGTTTCACGTATTTAAAGAACTGAATATCATCTAAGTCAGATGATGAGCAAAACTGCATGTATTTTACACCTGTCGTTAAAGGGGGTGCACGTCACGAGACCGACACCCATAAGTCATAGTACAGCTCACGAGTCATTCAGCCCACGAGTCATACAGCCCGTGAGTTATACAGCTCACGAGTCATACAGCCCGTGAGTTATACAGCTCACGAGTCATACAGCCCATGAGTTCGACACTATATAAGCTTACAAGGCCCATCATGCACGAGACCCGTGTTGTATCTGTCGAACTCGTACATTTTTTTTGAGCTAGTGTCGAATTTATGGGCTTTATTTGCCCAGGAAGTGTGGAACTCATGCTATGAGCTGTATGACTCTTGAGATGTATGACTCATGGACCTGTTTTCAATGTCGAACTCGTGGGCTGTATGACTCGTGGATGTATAGGTCTCGTGGGATGACCCCATTAAAAGTGATGCGTTGAAGGTCGAATGGGGAACAGTTATAATCCACCGCAAATCAAGTGACAACAGTATAAAGAATGCGTATGATTTAAATTCTCGAAAGGTGAATCACTTTGATGAATAAAGAGGAATTTCTCTTCCTATCCGGATGCTTCGCAGAAGGGGGGTGTGAGAGGTTAATTTTTCCGACACACACAAATTCCCTTTAGCTATGTTTGTTAATCCGCAAAATGAAATATGTTTCGTTAATCCGAACATTATGTGGCGTTATTCCGGGAGTCTCTTAATTTGAAAATGAAAAGAATTCGTTATTCCGAAAATGAAAAAAGAATTCGTTAATCCGAAAATGAAATAGAATTCGTAAATCCGCAAATGAAAAGTAGGTACAATAACGAATTTTAACCGATAGTACTCGGCAATTAAGAATGAAGCTGAAGAAAACACCAGTGCGTGACATGTAACGGGCGTGGACATTGTGTGGGAGTGTGATGTTTGGTTTTTCTTCTTTTTTGTGTGTGCATGACGTATAGAAAATATCAAACATGTTGAGAGAACAGAATATGGGCATTATCATGTTTGCTTATATAATGATTTGTATGTTACAGCTTCATTCATGACTCATTGAATATTGTAGCTTTCCCGTCTCATCATATTCATAGGGTATGTCTACAACAAAGCGGTGTTTCTTTTTAGTAATAGCTCCAAGAAAAGGCACGTGTGGACTTATGTCCGTACATGTTTTCTGTGAATCAGGGCTTTTTAGCGTATATTATACGTCGAAAAGCTTGGCAAGAAATTACAAGTATTGGATGACGCAGTGAATTGTCAAGAACACTGTGTTTTTCCACGATGATTATTTACGCACGTCTCGTAGTTTCTATCGTAAAAAGAGCTAGGGTCACGTACTAGTACAATTGAAACTCTTTGTTTTGGGGAACTACCCAGTCCTTGTGCATTTACTATTTTGAGACAGTGGTAGTCACGTTTCTTTGAGCACGCGGTTCCTCTAATCGTATCTATTGAAATAAAACCATAAAAGTCAAATTCTTTGACAATAAGTTTCTTAATTACTCAACTTGTGGTGTTGTTTGCTCATGCAGGAGTATAGGGACAGCCAAGTCTGTGTGTGCACGGACATGATGTACCATGCCCGTCGTGTCATGTTCCCAGTTTGATCGGTTTAGGGAACATATTGTACTGGATGCGCGCTCTCTATCATTATAGACCATAATTTCCTTTTTATTTGAGTTTTGTGAAAGCTCATCATTATGCATCGAGTGTGCTTTTTACCACACATTCTCTATGCAGTGTGTCTGTGCATGCAGTGCGTGGTAAAAGAGATTGGTCAGAAGAGGATAACTTGACCATGTTGAAAAGAAAGAGTGATAATGAGCAATCACTATCTATACACCTCATCATATGATTTGATTAGTGGGCACAGTTTCTATTACCATTGCTCACAATCACGTGCCCTAAATATAGACTATTTACCTATTGTGATTAGACCGAAGTAAAACTCTCTTATATACCTCTCTCTCTGCTTCTAAAGACAATAAGTTTGTTGTATCTGATCATAAACCATGTGGTTAGAACCACTGCATTTTTTCATCGTTCACTTACATGATTAGATATGGGGAATTCCCTCGATTCGAAACCTATAAGCTTAACTCTCTGTCCATGATTATATACGGCCAATTATCCTTATTCTTACAGACGTCTGTGGGGGCAAACTTAAAATGAGTGATCTCAAGGATATTTCTCTGGATCCAAGCGACCTGTTGCACCAAATCGACGCCCGCATCGCCAAACCGCCGAACTACGGCGATGGGGAATCGGCGGAAGAAGAGGAGGAGGAGGATCAAAAAGGTACCATAGACATCAGCACCAAGACCTCGCGTGGGACTGAGGGGAGAGATGAAACCGACGGCGTGGGCGAAGACGACAACGGGAAGAAGGCGGTGCCACCTACTACATACGATGTGTGCGAGGATGACCACGACACTACGCGTCGTGCTGATAAAGGAGTCGACGACAGCCCAAACGAAATGTCTGGTGAAGATAGCGACGAAAAAGTTAATCGGGCTGTTCATGAGAAGGTGGCAGAAGAGGAGGAGGCGACGGGGAAGGGAGCCAGCGGCGGGCAGAGGCAGACCGGTGGTTCCTGGGTATTGGTTCAACGGGATGGTGAGGTAGGGAAAGTCATTTATTCACACTTTGTTTACCTATTGATATATGTATATCAATGCATTCATTTCTTTATTATATGGTGAGGGTAAAGATAGTTTTCTGTTATCACTTAAATCATAAGATTCATCGGATGAATCGTCACATTGCCTTCTAACTGAGGTTCGTAAAGGTTTGATCTTTTGTGTTTGTCTGTTGTTGGTTTTGTGGGGGTGCCCATTGTGTCATTAACGCCCCCAATTGAACGCTTAATACGTTTTGATTGCTATCCATTTCTCAAGTGCGTTGCCCTCGTACATTTATACGTTGAATTTACTATCATTATTGTATTCCACTGTGAGTTTTGTTTTTGATTTGTTTGGGTCACTTCTGTTCAAAGTGTAATTTTCAACAGACACGTTATAGATAGCAATGTCCCAGTCCTTATTAAAGTAAGGGTTATTAAACATTTTTCAAATGAAATGTTTAATTTTCGATTTCAGTCAACAGAACACACAAAATAGGATAATGAAACACTTTTCAAATGAAGTGTTTGATTTTCTATTTCTTTCAACAGAACACACAAAATAGGATTATGAAACACTTTCCAAATAAAGTGTCTAATTTTCTTTTTTTTTTCATCTGAATGCACAAAAGTAGCAAAGTTCACGGAAATTATAACAAAATGTGAACTTATAGAACGCAGAAATGGCTCCTATAGTGTACAGTATATAAAAAATGTTAGAATGTAAGGCGTATTGCTTCTCCTAATTCAGCGCAACTGGCGGACTGTGACAAAGATGTAGAATAGATGGACGAAAAGAATAAAATGCTTGTCATATTCACCTTTCGCTTGGCTCTTCCTTTGTCACAAACTTTCCAACCTATTAGACGGCGAAAGACGATCACGCAGAGGACAGCAGCCTAGATAACATCCCGACGCTCGTTGACGGAGTCGAAACCGCGATGGAAGAAATGACCAAGGGAGATAGAGGAGCCTTCAATCGGCTGATTACCTTCTTGACGACTCTTTTACCTCAGATTCTCTTTCTTGTGGATGAGCTGAAGACGTTAAAGGTAAACAAAAGCAAATAATTATGGTAACAAAAATCATCAAAAGTAAACATGGAAAACAAAAGTCATCAAAAGTAGATATGGTAAACAAAATCATCAAAAGTAAACATGGTAAACAAAAATCATCAAAAGTAAACATGGTAACCAAAATCATCAAATGTAAACATGGTAAACAACAATCATCAAAAGTAAACATGGTAACCAAAATCATCAAAAGTAAACATGGTAAACAAAAATCGTCAAAAGTAAACATGGTAAACAAAAACCATCAAAAGTAAACATAGTAAACAAAATCATCAAAAGTAAACGTGGTAAACAAAATCATCAAAATTAAACATGGTAAACAAAATCATCAATACTAAACATAGTAAACAAAAACCATCAAAAGTAAACATGGTAATAAAAAATCATCAAAAGTAAACATGGTAAACAAAATCATCAATACTAAACATAGTAAACAAAAACCATCAAAAGTAAACATGGTAAACAAAAGTCATCTTGATCATTTTACTTTAGATTCACGAAGTCACAACAATGCTAGTGATTGTACGGGATACATAACTCAGAACCGTGTAGAGCAAAACATGATTTTTACTACTAATAATAATGATAGTAAGAATACTTGCATTTATAAGGCGCTTTATACTGATGTTTCTAAGCGCACAAAAGACTAAAAAAGATACGTTATTAGAGAAATTCATTCGGTTGTGTATGTTTTATTCATTTCCTTCATCTATTCAATTGATTGCATGGTTATTTGTATATTTGTTCATGCATTACTTTTCTTATTCATCTTTGTATTAAGGTGTGTATGTGTGTACACGTATTTTTGTTTCATTTACTTTCCTTGTATTATTTGTTCTTTTACTGTATTATGCTCAATTATTGTGCGTGCTTGTTCAGGTCTTCAAGATGATTAACAAGGCGCCTCTACGAAGGAAAAAGTGAAACGAATACAATCCACTCTTGCATATCCATTATAGATATGTATTCCAGTTCTAGTAGAAAATGGACAACAATTATTATGATACAATTTGTGTAGATGAAATGTAAAAGCTGATAATTGTTTAAGACTTATAATTATATATACTAGTAACCCACTGAGACAAATTTTCGACGTAACCGACATAAGGTTTTATTATAAAAAAGTTTGTATAACCGACTACATTACGTTTAAAACCTATATTTTGTAATTCCCATCCACGCGATCTCTCGCGATCTTTATCTGTATCGTCCTTTGTGATGAATAATTCAATCAAATTTCTTTTCTGTATAAAATATGGATTGTTCTGACTCAATGAGGATTCATGCCTTGACTACAAACCAGTAAGACAAGGAAATTCGACACCATGTGTGATTGTAAATATAGAGTAACGCAGAAGGGTTTTTAACACTTTCACACACTATGTAATCTTGGTCAATGGAATTGCTGTCCCGTGACAGGTGAGTCATGGCTGTGGCGCCTCTGAGGTTGATTTGGATCCATTGGTCCAGCTGCGACCTGAAGATGTCTTTCGCATATACACACACACTCACAAAGAAGTGTGCACTCACACACACAAAGAAGAAAATACACCGTTAGCAAATGCTTTGCTTGAATCGTTTCACATAATAAAATGATACCCTATAATTATGTCCTAATCGTTTTCCTTTCAATTATCATTGAAGGCAAAAATGAGGGGACTGATCATGAGAAATCGGCATCTGGAGAGAGAGGTTCGTCGTTTGGAAGAAGCGGAAAAAAGGTAAACCTTGGAAAGGAGATGCCTCTCCTTGTTCGAATTGACTTTCATTAATGCAGTGAGGTAAAAAATGAACAACAAAGAAAAAGCTTTCATGCTATGGAAGAAGTTTCATTACAATCAGAAAAAAGCTTTATAAGGTTTTAGAGGTATAATGCATTTTTACCCCCCCCCCCCAAAAAAAAAGAAAAAAAAAAAAAAGTTGCACGTTGCAACCACATGATGCAAATTAGAAACTTTAAGCTAATGTTTTATCTAAATTGTTTCCAAATGGGATCCGATTCTGTTTTATCAACTTGAATGTCAAAATATTCAACTATGACATGAAGTGGCATTCACTTTGGGATTGATGTTGTCTACGGTAGATGAGAAGTGTAATCACTCTCAGTTACCGTCTCCCGTCTTTTAAGTTAGCAGCAAAATAAAACAAATACTGAAATTTATTATTCAGTGTATATAATGTATATGTACTGTATATCTTATATAAAGTATCAATCTGTCAGTAGGCCCTATAGCGGTAAATAAAACAAGGGTGGGAAAAATAACGAAACAAAAAACAGGAAACAAAGAAACAAGCAAACAAACAAAATCATGCGTAGTTCATACCTTCACAAGAGCTTCTCGTTTATCCTCATATAAATGTTCATTAATAAATTGTCTGCAAAAAACCACAACAAGCAAACCGCGATTTAATCTTTTGAGTCAATGGCGACGCCCTGTGTTGCACAAAATATCGCTTGTGTAATCGCAGTTGTTGTGACGTTTGGAGCAATTTCATGAAGAATTTCATGGGGAATGTGTTCTCTGGGGTTTTATACTACACGTCAAAATCATTATAGACCCCTGTCCAGAGCTGGGAGTAATACCGAAGGTATAACTGTCTAATTTGGTGTTTGTTTCAGGAGGCAGGTGGAGAAAGTTTCCATTGGTACCACAGCGTTGATTCAACCCGAAGCCCCGAGTACCAAGTGCATGGTAAGTGTCTTCAAGGTGATTTGTGGAATCATCTCGCTGATTTTTTAAATTTCGTCCAATGAATGTTCTCGGGGAAGTTCGTACAGCCAATCAAAAGGTTTTTAGGTAAGAGTTGGCAGTTTTGATGTGGAATGAGAGGGTGTTGGTTACCATAACTTCATTGCTCAGACTGGTAACTGATACACAAAATCACCTCTGTCATAATAAAATATCACTAACGGTTATAGATTCTGGTATCTGTTAACGTCATGTTCGGCCTAAGGAGTTAACGGACTTATCAGAGCGCTACATCCAGGGGAGTTTCGAGGCACCAAATAATACCACCTTCATTGTGATAACTGTATCTACCACAAGCGTGGGTGCACATCGCATGATATTATCGCAGAAATTTGGATGTTGCAGAAAGCTTCTTTTGGTCAGCCCCGGGATAAGCCCGGCTATCAATCCTGCTGAAAAGTAATGCAACTAAAAAGACCAAAGTGCCTTCCTTGTTTTGCCACAGTTTTTTTATATATGCATCTGCAGAGTATTATGTTATGCGATATCAAATATTTAGTCGATATCAATGATCGTTACCTTATTGAAATCCACCTCTCATTCGATCATCTTGTTGTTTATCATAATCATTTTGCAGGCGTGCGAGAAACGGAAAGAATCGGAAGTAACGGAAGACACACCTCTTGCGTCAGAGACTGACTGGAAGAAAGAGGCGCACAGGTTGAAAAGCCAGTGCAGGGAGGTGAGAATACAGTCCTTCATGTTTTTGCTGCAGAACAAGTTTATGATAATTATATATATATATATATATATATATATGTGAAACAATCAACTCTAGGTTAGAGAACCAACGTTGTTCGAAAGTGTTAGAGACAGTAAAGGAAAACAAAGGTGAGATAGTAAACGAAACTTTGAAATGAATTATGTTAATACAGTAATGCATTTCAAAATACACGTATGGATATCATTTAATATCTAACTTATCGAATATGGAAACAAACACGTTACTAGAAGGGCTCTTTAACTACAGCTTCGATAAAGTAATCCATGGGTTACGCGTCTCAAGGTATTACTAGCTTCACAATAGTGATTAATCGAAACTCTCTTCTTCCATGGCACAGCTCCAGCGCGTGAATCACTCGTGGGAGAAATACACCACCAAGATATCGATGCGACATGAGGCGGAGATGAGGAAGAAAGATGGCCAACTGGCAGCCACCGAGGAGAGATGCAAGATCCTCGAAAAGAGAATGGAGAGGAAGTTCAAGGAGTATGATCAGACACTCTTTCATCTCAAGAATATGGAGTCACAACAGAAGGTACGGAGGCTGCCCTCGATGCACTGGGTTTCGCGCAATGTTTCGGTTCGAAGAGTAAAAGTTGTATACCAAAGTCTTGGACCGTGATAGATTCATTCCACTACTTATCACATCCTAAAATGACACAATGATATCATAGTTGACAACCCTTAAAATCAAAAGAATATCCATGTGCATAGCAGAGATATCATGGAATCTCATCTGATAAAACTTGTTACGATTAAAGAAAAATGTTCTCTTCGAAATGGAATAAAACAATATCAAGTTGATGACAGATAGATCTCCTGCAATAGATATTACTTCATTTTTTTGACTGGAAAGCGAATGTCAGAAATGGATAAACAATATCCTCAGCAAAGTTCACAGCAACATGATAAGTGTACTTTACTGTAATGTATGTCCCCACTCCCCCATGAGCCAAGAGAGATTTTATACAACTATATCTGACTGTTAGATGCTAAATGCAGTACTGTAACTATCTGGTAGTCGTAAGCCACGGTGTGTTCTCAACTCTTCTCACGGTTTTCTGAACTCACAGAGCGTTGCCGAAAGGTACCGGAAGGAGCGGGACCACTTCCGCCAGAAGACGGAATTACTGACCGTGCAGCTTGGAGACAGAGAAGACGAGATAAAACGACTCAACGAGGTATGGCGTTCATCTGTTCATATGAACATCGGTTTTTTCTGCTATTTTTCGTTGTTTGTTGAATTAAGCAAGGAAAAGAACAGCCCTTCTACAAACTTAAAGGACAAGTTCACCTTCATAAACGTAAGGATTGAGAAAATGCAACAATATTAGTAGAACACATCAGTGAAAGTTTGAGGAAAATTGGACAATCGATGCAAAAGTTATGAATTTTTTAATTTTTGTGTTGGAACCGCTGGATGAGGAGACTACTACAGCTTGTGAGTCATATGCGTACAACAGTATAAAGAAAATATAAAACAAAATTCAACATATTTTCACTTTTTTTTTGCATAATAAAAGAGCAATTGACTTGCCTCTTTCTAAAGGCAGGGGGAATAATATTACCCATAACATTTATCGGTAACGAGTCAGGGGAATGTGTACTTTTTTCAAAAGATGGAATTTTGTGAAATTCTCTTTATATTTTCCTTATATTGTTGTACGCATGTGACATCTAAGTTATTCATACACTGCAGTAGTCTTCTCATCCAGCGGGTACTGCACAAAAACTTCAAAAATTCATAACTTTTGAACGGATTGTCTGATTTTCCTCAAACTTTCAATGATGTGTTCTACTAATATTGCCACATTCTCTCACTCCTTATGTTTATGAAGGTGAACTTGTCCTTTAATGAACCCTTTGTCGACGTAGCCGTTGTTCTTTGTCATTGTGAATTGTTTTCTAATTTACGTTCGTAATGAGAACAAAATTGTTTAGTGACATGCATATTGTCATTAACAAGTGATTCTAGCTCCATATAAAATTACTCCAAGATGCCCACGATGCATTATTGCAGAATTTGTGCGTTCTTCAATCAGGTTGTTGAACGCAAGAGTGCTCAGAAGGCTGTTCAAGAGTCTGGAGTGAAGCAACAAGCGCGCCTCATCGACCAGCCACGCCCCGGCTTTCCCAATAGAGAACTGGTTCTTGAAGAAAAGAGGCGCTCTGCCGCACCTCCAGCTGGCCACGCCCAGCATTGCCCGGAAGGGCGCCGCGAAGAGGCGCTATCGAAACGAGCCTCGGGCAAGGTATCATCACCCCCGCTCTCGCCGAGGGGTCCTCCAGAGCAAGTGAAGGAGGCACCACTCAGTTTGACGAGGAGCGAGCTCAAGGACCAGGTCCTACTCTACAGGGAACAGGTTAGTTTTTACCTCATTCCTTAGCATCCGAGGACGGGAGAATTCATGTGACAAGACAGTGTTCAGTGAAGATGGACTGAGTTTTCACGAGGTGACGAAAAAGAAGGGAGAGAGAGAGAGAAAGGAAGAGCTATTACCTATTGTTTGTGTTTGTGAAGTGGAAATGGAATATTATACATAATACTTATGTATCTATCTACGTCTATACAATATGTGTACATATTCATATATACGCACTAATAGAAGTGTACAATACTCATTCTTTCAACTTAATGTATTTTAACAAAATTAGATGTCTGTAATATGAGATGATGTAAATTGTGTAAGTCTATACAAATGTTGCTTGTAATGAAGTCATTGCTTTGGCGATATTGTGGCATTGAATTTGTCACCATCGAGTAAATTCAGTTTAATTCATTTTATGTTGTTAACTTCTGCGCCGGTCAAATAACCATCTATCAGTCCTAACCCTATACGACTACTGCATCATACCATTTCAAATTTGATATTTTAATCAGCTAAAATGGAGCGAAAATCGCCCTTCTACTATGATTTGCAGCTAAGAGAAACAAAGTCTCGCAGGTCATAATTCCCTTGTATAAACAAGGAAGAGGAACGTGTGCACTCGAAATTAAAAATCAAAATGTGGGTATATTGTCAACTAATGAAACGAGCACGCATTATCTGCCTAAAGAGTCCAGTGCCCTATTTCCATCGAAGTAAAGCGTTTGTATTTTAAAAGCAGCAAACATAATCTAGAACACAGATAATGGAGCGAAATCACTATAATGTCTCGCATGTCCATTAATATGAAATAAAACTGGCGTCTTTTGCCGGATGCATAGTGCGCAAATCATGAAACCACAGCTCATCAAGAGGGGTGACCCAAATTGCACACAATTGAAATGATGTCATTAATTTGACAAATTGCCATTGGGGATTTCCCTGGCTCGGCCCACCATTTTGTTTGTATTTCCTCATCGCAGTTACCAAATTTCCGGGATTATTACTTTTATGAGATTAATTGGTTAGGTCATGGTGAATCACTTAAGATTTTATTGAATATACTTTGATTTTACGAGGAATTGGGATCTGGTTTATTTTTATGAGTGGACTTCGGTCAACATCACCAACACTCAAGTCCAAGAGTTAACAACGACCATTATAAGAAGACGGAAGTTTGTGTCGTCTACGTTGTTCCTCCCTTCCAGTACTCTAAACTTCTGCAACATGTACAAAGCTGAATACAAAGAAGGGTATTTCAACATTTTGGGACATTATGTCAAATTCTATTCTAAACGAATGGCAAGTGTGTCATGTTTATTCCTCTCCACTTTACTGCTTTGTATGCGCTCGCGTCGAGCAAGAAATCAACTTTCGACAACACTTAGCAATATCAGACGTCAACATTACGTTCTCGCATTCTGTTTCATGATGTGCTTTGAGTAAACACATTATTTTTCTGGGGATTATCTTTGCAAAAGACCTCAGTTTTGAAAAGGAAATTATGAAAACACTGTAAAAATGAAAGTTGTTATTCGTATGTATCTGATTGTTCCTCCTTCTTGTCTCTTATCTCCGATCATTAGTTCAGACCTCTCGTCTTTCCTGTTGTTATTTTATCCCGCTTGCCTCGCTGTAGTTCCTATAGCCTCCCAGCGTCATATTTCCGAGAAGTATAGACAATACATGAGGTAAAATACGTATTCACTAACGCTTTCGAAAGCAAGTGCGTAAAAGAGCTTCAGGATTATACTTTTAAAGCAAATTTTTCGTCGACTTCAAAAACATCGAAACGGAAGTGATCACGGTGATTTCACCACTTGCTCACATAAATACATTTATATCTTGATCGTAACATGCTTAATGTTACTTTCACTGACGTCGGTCGGATCTTGTGTAATCTTTACTAATAACAATCTCTAGCGAATGTTGGAGTCAAAGACAAAAACAATGGGCTCCTCCTTACAAGTGAAGATAAAACAAATCGTTCCAAGAATCAAAGTGTCGAATGTTTTGATAAAAGTGTCGCGATATCAATTTTAAGTTCATCGAATAATGTTGATATCATTGGCATGCGCATGGGATGGATGTTCATCGTCAGTCAGTTTGATATTCTTTTTTTTTTTGTGTGTGTGTATATTATAATTCATTGAATTTTAAAAACTCTCTCGGGGATTCTATATGTCGAATGTGATGTTATGCGAGACTCTGTTTTGTAAGAAGAATATATGGATGCATTTAAAGAAGTTTTGTGAACCCCTGCGTTCATATACAATTTTGATATTCTTATGCAACTGATTGACAAATTGCCCTACATCAACGTAGAATTTCATGAATTTGAATAATTTTGATATTGTAGAGATACTTTTACGTGTAAATGATTTAGTTAATTAAGCTTGGTGTACGCGCTACGTACTCCTTATTTTAGTTTACATAAAATAGAGGGCTTTGTGCATGACTGCATTCTTGTATACCATTCCTAACCACCTTATCGACTCATGACCCTTGAACCATTCTTCGTCCGCGAACTATTGTATGTAATTTATCCATCTGGTATGACGCTGCAAGAAATGAAGGAAAATATTACGTGGTAACACTTACAGTACGTTGTGTAATCAGGTCGACTGGAAGGAGGCAAAGTTCCAAAGCTGCTGAGAGATATCTTGCAATAATTGACGAAGAGGCTGCACACCCAATAGTCTTCCGAGACGAAGATTTGAGTCCTAAGAAGGAGAAGTGCCCCTCTGTAAAGATGCAAGATTATTCGTGATCTTTGTGAAATGGCGGCGACAGCAGAAGAAGAAGAAGAAGAGTTGAATGTGTGATACACACTCAGAGACTGTCGTGCTGTAGATAGTGATAGTCTGGAGCCCAAGATGGGTTTATTCGCTCTCTCCGAACAGAGAGGCGCAAGTCCAACCCCTGTGGTGCCTCCCGTTTATCACTACCAAGCCCGCTGCCTGAAGATGTGAAAAAGCATCCCTTATATAGGCGTAATCCATTATATCTTACGAAACACACCACCTCATTAGGCACGGAGTCGTTGCTTTCTTGTTTTCCCCATATTTTTAGGGAATACCAGATGAATGTGCGCTGGAAGTCAGAATCGTTCAAATCATTCCTTTTGACTGAAGACCGAGATAATTAGGGGTCACTGGATTAAAGCATGTTTGTACATGTTTAGCATCCTCGGGAGAAGCAATAGCCACGCCCATTTGACTTCTGCATAATCATTGTTTCCTTTTTTTGTTTACTTTAGGATGTAATTCAAAAGTATTCAACCATGTCTGTGTATTTACATTTCAGAGTGTATTTCCTAATAATGTTAGCCTATCACGTGTAATATGCGTAGTGATTGCTGATGGTAGAGCAACTTTCTTTGTTATACAGTTTTTTAAGACAATTGTTGCTTGAATAGACTGAAGCGGTTGAAGTGAATATGGATACAATGTTAACAATAATGGTTGTGACGACGATGGCAATAAAATAATGGTAATGACTTATAGTAACTATAATAACAGCAATAGTATCAGTAATAACGACAACAGAGCACCAAATTCTTGTAGGAGGCATTTGTCGAGGAAACATTTTATGGGCACGCAGAGGAATACAGTACAAGAATGCTTCTGACCAACTTAACTGTAAAGCGAAGCGTTATAAGGCAGGGGTAGAATGTTTCCAGAGATTCCACATTTCGTATTCTGGATGAAAATAAGACGTTAGTGTCATAAGGGATGTGTCACATAATTTTGAATACAACAAATGCTTGCGATGATATCTAAAGGTTGCTTTCTCACTCGTCATACTTCCAGTCAAAGAGGATGTCCATGAACCTAAATAGCAGAAACAACAACGACAACGATAGCGAAACAGTCATGAGCTCTCAGATATTTCGAAAGGTTTTCGTGGTCTACTGTAGATCGTTAACAACTTCCCCAGACCTCAATCTACCGGCAATTGTGGTTCTTTTGCGGCAAGGATAACGAAGTAATGAACTCTAAACCAAATTTTAACGCGTGACGCTGTGACGTTAATGAAGACTTTTCCTGTTGAAAATCCCCTTGTGGCTTAAAGTGCTGTGAGGCAACATCCATTCATCATCATGACCGCGCCCAAAACCTGAATGGGCGTCTCCCCCGTGTATATAATATAGTCTCCTTTCTGAGCTGTTTTAATGCTTTCTCGTCGTCCGAATAGTGCAACACGCACTGCAGACATCCAAAATGTGACGGGGCAGTCTTGAGAATCAACTCTAGGTCCGATGAAAGGTCGGCGCGATTCTTGGGATGGCGCCATCACACCGTTTGATGCATAAAGTACGTGTCATCCTAGTATCATGGAAAAAACAAAAACAAACAAACAAACAAACAAACAAACAAACAAAACAAACACAAACACAAAACTGAAAAGAGCAGCCCAGAATGTAGACTAATACAAAACATTCGCAAATACGCCCAGAGAGGTGTAAATTAATTTGACACGTCATGCATTCCAATTGCTTTAGTATTTAATTTCATTAAATTAACAATGTGATAACATTATTCCCTACTTTGGAGGTTAGTAATAAATGAGTCATGGATTTTCTTTTTTTTTTCACGTGGGAACAATACAGCAACACCGTGGTATAATGGATATCGTGTAATTATGCTTTCGGTTGTTGAACAGAAGGTTCGACCAGGTTCGATTCGGGGTGCGTTCATTGTTGGACGGTCGACCCACATCGTGTGGGTAATACTAAAAACGTTCTTGAAGAGCAGTGCTAATAGATTAAAAAATGATAATTCTTGAATATACTACTAATAACATATTAATAATGATGAGAAACTAATAAGGGTGCAAAGTGATCACCACTGTTAGTCATGTAATTTCTTTTCTAATATGAAATATGAGATTTAGATGTTATAGTTCTATAAAGGCATGTATGTAAGGACGTTCTTTCGGTTATTGCCGCTCTTTTGTGTGTATTTATTGCATTTCTGGCGTATGCTCTATAGGAACAAAGATAATTATCTTTCTCCGTCACACGTGTGTGTAGTATACATATTAAGATAGAGGATAGTGTATAAACATATACTATATTCATGCATGTGTGTTCTTGTGTTCTTGTGTATGTGCGTATGTGTATGTGTATGATAGTGTATGGCGTATGTGAGTGCGTACATTATTCACGTATTTGTTGTATATTTTATTGTACAGTTATTGTTTCACCAAGTTTCTTAATACATATACACAACTTTGTTTTATTGGTTTTTCATATGCCTAACACACCCCTGAGTTTTACGCACTAATATTTACGAATCTATACCTACCTATCTATCTGTTGTCTACCTCCCTATCTATCCATCTATCTATCCATATATCTATCTATCTATCCTATCGATCGATCTATCTATCTATTTATCTATCTATCTATCTATCTATCTATCTATCTATCTATCTATTTATCTATCTATATACCTATCTATCTCTGTCATCGCTTGCCTTTATCCGAGGACCACCATCCTCCATGATAAGAGGTACTGTATGAGGTACTGTATGTTATACTGTCCTCACCACTGTTTACTAGCGCTTTCTCCTTGTTTTATTTTACAGATGGACGTTTACCGATCAGATTTTCACCAAGAGAGGCGTGATCGTGAGAAAGCCGTGGGCCAGGTGGATTCTCTGAAGAAAGAACTGGATAAGACGAAAAACAAACTCAAAGACCTGCAAACGGTGAGTAGGGCGAAGGGAGCCTTACACTAAAGATGGGGATGAAGTTTTGGAAATCCATCGGAATTGAGTGAAACAATGATGAAAATCTGATGCTGCTGCTGATGATGATGATGGCGATGACAATGGATACAATTATACTGATAGCAATAATAACCACGATAAAAGAACTTTTCCTGAATTGTAGACTATGATTATGATATATTTATATCTTTATTATTTAATTTTAATGTAGATTTCAACCCCTAATAGAAATATATTGGTAACACAGTAATCACCAATACATGGTTTCACCTACACTGGCTCACACCATTAATATCAATAATCAATATATTTACCACAGATATGTTTCTTATTGTTAGTTTTGTTTGTATTGCTTTGTTTTTGTTATTCACGCCACAGAGAAGGAAGGTAGAGGCACACAACCTATACGTCTTGGCACGCCAGCAGGGAAGGGGCGAGATTTTTCCCGAGGAGGCGCAAGAAATGCGGCTCCGGGAAATCGTAAGTCTGCTCCTCCAGTTATAATTCCTCCTTCTTTTAATTTTCTTCTGTCCGACTTCTGCTAGTTTTTAGTCAGTTTTTTTTTTGTCATTTTGTTTACCTATAATATCTACTTGCCTGTAGCTTTATTAGCCCGTTGAAGACTAGTCCCGAGTATGCTCGCGCAGGTGTCTATGGAAAATGAGTGTTATAGCAAAATCAGCCCGTCCTCAATGGATTATACTATCCACATAGGCAGACAGTTAACATTTAGGTTTACATTTTAGTACGTCACAGTGCCATATGCTCTTTAATTCATTGTAACGATGTCTTTGCTAACTATGGTCTAGTAACCTGGTCATGATCAAAATATTCGTCATGATTAATATATTGAACGATTTATTTTTAAAACTTTCAGCAATATTTTATCATAACGCACTCGGGAGTTTCTTTTTTTATAACCCTGTACAAATTTTAGCATCCTTTGTGGCTCATTGAGTTGACAACGGACGACAAAGTTTAAGATATGAGTTTCCTTGTAAGATGAGTGACAGCAGACCTCGAGCTTAATCAATCGAACTATGTATCATGTAAAAAGCACCGGGCCCGGTTACGTATTAGCATTTTGATATTTCTAATGCGATGATCACAAGAAGATATTTTCATCAATGTTAATTGGCTGCCATAGACATCTTCAGTAGTTGCAGGGTTTTTGTGTCTGTGTGTCTGTGTGTGTGTGTGTGTGTGTGTTTTCGTCAGGAATGCTGTGGGCGGCGGAGACATATTGAAAGGAGGATAGATAATAAATTCTTGCATGGTATAAGGTTGTTAAAACTGACGACGTCTCTATATCGTGCCATTAGGATTTTTTATTCATGTATTTTGCTTATTTTTCTGCAGCAACAGTCTGTCAGAGGAGGGCAGAAATATCCTGCGTATGGGAGGAAGCAGGCTGAGGATAATGACTACCTTTTGGAGGTAAGAGCGAGAGAGAAAGCGTTAGGGTATACCTATATAGCTGGGTTTTTTCTTCAATTCAGTTCAATTTACTGTATTTCAACAAATCTGCATACAAGCATACAGCATACAAGGGACATCATAAAGGCAAATGAAAAATATGTTTCAATGTCGAACGTTTCTCAGAAACCTAATTTCTAACTCCTTGCCCAGGAGGAAGATGTGTACTACGTTGCTCAGACACACGTAGCAATTATAGTCATTATTACAGTTACCATGACAACCAACTGACAACCAATCGGTAAATGATACCGTCTTGCTATTGAAGCTGCATTTACTGTAATTTCCAAGAATATGAGAACTTCACTAAACGTCTTCCATGATGGTTTACTGCATTTCGCCGTCTCCACTTTCTGCAGAAGCTTACATTACTTTGAAAAATGCAGAAGCATTTGAAATTATTTAATCTGAATCTCAATCCATCTTTTAATGATTTTCACCTTAAAAACTGTGTCTGCATAAGTCTTTGAGAGAACATTCGCTATTATTACAGTGGATCTATCAGTGAGTTTATAGTCTTAAAATGTATTAAAAAGTCAAACTAGAAACAGAGCAAATACACATACAGAATATAACACTCTAACACGTGATTCTTTTATTCAACCACAGGGACATCTGTACGAAGAGTTATATTAAATCTTCTACTCCTAACTCCACATATACAAGCGGGCTCGGCAAAGTCCCCTGTTGATTAGACGAACTGCGCCTTGTGTGGGTAAGCCAAGCCCGAGCCGGAGAAGAACGCCGCAACAAGAACTTGGCTTTGCTACCCGTCCACCACACCCAGCTCTGAGCACAGGGATTGTCAAGTGTTTTATTCAGCTTTGCATAATAGCCAAAATGCACTACTGGGTCAAGGGAATTGAATTTTACGTGTGCGTTAGTGGATTGGTCAGTGTGACTTTTTTTCACCAATGATCAAAAATAATTTCATTTGCATAGTATACTTTTTTTAAAGGACAAGTTCACCTTCATAAACATAACGATTGAGAGAATGCAACAATATTAGTAGAACACATCAGTGAAAGTTTGAGGAAAATTGGACAATCCATGCAAAAGTTATGAATTTTAAAAATTTTTGTTTCGGAACCGCTGGATGAGGAGACTACTACAGCTTGTGAGTCATATGCGTACAACAGTATAAAGAAAATATAAAGAAAATTCAACATATTTTCACTTTTTTCGCATAATAAAAGAGCACTTGACTTGCCTCTTTCTAAAGGCAGGGGGAATAATATTACCCATAACATTTGTCGGTAACGAGTCGGGGGAATGTGTACTTTTTTCATAAGATGAAATTTTGTGAAATTCTCTTTATATTTTCCTTATATTGTTGTACGCATGTGACATCTAAGTTTTTCACACACTGCAGTAGTCTTCTCATCCAGCGGTTACTGCACAAAAACTTTAAAAATTCATAACTTTTGAACGGATTGTCCGATTTTTCTCAAACTTTCAATGATGTGTTCTACTAATATTGCTACATTCTCTCAATCCTTATGTTTATGAAGGTGAACTTGTCCTTTAAACAAACAGTTATTGCGGTTTTATACTTGTAATGGTAGAATTCATCGTACCAGAGCGATAACTGTATTGGTGTGTCTTTTTCTGTATGCTTTTTTTTAATTGATAGTGGGTAGTAATTACGAGAGTTCTTTTTTCAGTTAAGCGCTAATCCTATTTTTTATATCATATGTTTTTTTTTCAAAGATTCACATTTAATTTACTTGTTAGAACTAATTATTAGCTGCATACTACTCTGCTTGATGTCGAAATAAAGCGTTTTGCTACTGAACATCAAAATAATGTTCAAAGAATGCCGTTCCATGGTTGATGAGTTGCTGTTCAAGCTATTTTTATTATGGTTTCTGCATTTGTCTGTCCGAGAGTTTGATACGATCAATAGTGACTGCCTTCTAATGGGAAAAAGAAGCAAGTTACAGAAGTATCATTTCTCAAAATATCATAGTCATTTTGCTCAGACATTAGTACAATAATATAGTCGTTTTGATTTAAACATATTTCTGTCAGGTGATCGGTTATTTTGTGTGTTTCATTTGTTTGTTTGTCTGTTGTTTTCTGGCACAGCATCCGAGTGGAATAATCTTACTAGATTCAATCCAAAATATTTTTGAACTCTGAATCTGATGATTTGTCACTTGCTTCTTTTTGCTGTTGTAAGTCGGTAGAAATATCCGAATAGGTGTCGCCTTTATATGCTGCGCTATGAGCTTTGCCTGTCACCCCTGTGTAGCAAAATATGTATTCGCTTTTATAATGTAGTTACTTGAATGTGTTTGAGATATTACTGATTTCTTTGGTTTGTTTAGCTCCAACGGACTGTAAACGGTAGGGTTAGTGTTAAGAATGTCGTGTACTGCAGCCAAACTTATATGAATTATATAACTACGACATCATAATAAGCTTGAAATAATCAGAAAACAGAATGTCTGATGAAGAGAATTACGACCTTTTTTCGGGGACAAAAATAAATTACAGCAAGGAATCCAGTTCTGTTGATCCAAATAATCGGGAAATATTATTCTGTTTGGACTGACGAATTATGCATGTGTATCGTGTAAAGAAAAGTTCATTTTGACCGAGAGTTGAACCCCTGAAATAAAAAGAAACTGTTTCTTCAATGTAAAGGCCTGTTTACTATATACTGTATTTGAATATTATTTTCCTCTGAATTTAAGCGCCTGGTAACAAAATAACTTCTTAGTAGACGGCAACAACCTTGTTAACAAAGTGTCAAAGTTTATGTATAGGCCTACTTTCGTGAACTAGTAGGGACCTATTGACACACATGACTTATATACGTTTATAAGCACGTTCCGTTTGTATGCAATGGTATAACCAAATATAATAACATGATACGTGTAAAAGTGGAAACATCTTTTTACAATAGGACATTTCAATGTGACAAGCGTCCCAACAGAGATATGGGCAATCATTTAGAAAAACAACAAGAAAAAAAAAACATGTAGGATGATTTGAACTCGTCCTGGCTTAATATTGATTGATGTGCCCAGGTGTGTGTTAATGGTTTCCTTATTTTATATGCTGTGATATTGTATACGTGTGTTGCGTGTTCACAAATTGTATTATGTGACGGTTGTATGCTTGTGGTTGTTATTGTATGAATTACGTGCAATTTACACCATCTTTCCCCCAACGTTTAATGCACATGTTGAAATATAAGGTGTTTATTTTTCTGTGTGCAATGTTAGAACTTGTCTGGTAGCCTGGCAGATGACCGAATTATTTGAAGAACAAATAAACAAACCAACAAACTCACTTTTTAATTCATATTCTGAATTGTCTAATACTTACATACCCACTCTATCACTTTTCTGTGGGTGAGGTAGTTATGAGTATATGGTGTAAACGATTTACTTTACATTTCTATGTAAAAAAATGAACTAGAATAAGTGATGTTAATAAAACAGAGACAATGTATGATGTACAACCAGTATGGCTGAAAAAAAAAATAGATGAGGTGAGGTGGGAACGGGGATGGAATAAAGACAGTTCGCTAACTCCCCTGGGGCTCATTGGCCATGCATCTCAAAGAGCTAGATCTGATGCGGCACAATTTCGCAAGACCATTAACATTTTAAAAGATGAATATTTGAAAATGAGAATTAAGAGAATCCCAGCATCGAATGATGCGCTTCATCCGTGAAATGAATGATCCACACGGTGAAAAGAAAGATACAAAATGAGAACATATTATTCTTCTGACTTGCATTAGTTATCAATCGATTGATCCCGAGAGATGGACAGCGCGTATACATTTTTGCTACTTTTTTAAAAAAATATTATTGTGTCCAGTTCGTTCACCTTCCTAGCTCCAGATATTTTCCTGTCAATTCTTCGATGCCATATTGCCCTTTCGACGAATGTTCTGACAGCAAACAACAATACGCCACTGATCCCTGTGTTAAAAACAACAACAAAACAACACACACATACCCACACACACACACATACACGCACCCCCCCCACACACACACACACACACACCGGCGGCCTCCATTCAACGACAGTGGCAAGCAAGAAGTTGCGCATGCGTACTACTTACTCCACCCCAAACAAACAACCAAACAAACCAATTTCCGTTATTCCCGTGTTGTTTTTTCACTGCATACGCATTTCCTGGCTCCAAATTAATAAAGAAGAAAAACCGAAAGATTCTGGTCCCTCCCGCGTGTACGCATTTCTTGCCAAAAACCGAAATGAATATTTTTTCCCTGGCTTTGTATTCCGAATGAATCGTAACACGAGGCGTATAAGATTTTCCGATGTCGTTCCGCAGTGCAACGTCAGCGAATGCGTCATCAACCTTTCCCTTTTCTCCCTTTTATGAGATGGCTTCCCCCTTCTCTGTTGGCAGCGATTCTGTCGAAATTATCGGCAAGGCTGCTGTCAATCTAGCGGAGGAGAATATGTTTATGTATCATAGGTCAATCAAAGTTAAATGAGCAACAAGACAGGAAATAACTTGGCCAAGGAGGAGACTACAGTGACGCAAATCATCCTCCACCAACCGTTGACCAGATAATCGGCAAACCATCGCAGGAAGTCAAAATAAGAACAAGAGCACGAACTGGCAAAAACAAAACAAAACAAAACAAAACTTTATGGTGGACTCAGCCATCGGCATAAGTTGTCGCCTTTGTCATTCGAACCGTGCATGAAAACCCTGCAATAAAATTTCTCACCAAGAGTCGGGTCAATATTCACACCCATCAGCTTCAAACCACAGTTGCTGTAGGGCCTATGAAAAAAACGAAACAACAATAACAACACCAAAATGATAACGAAACAAACACAATAGAGACTTGTGTGTGCGTGTGTGTGTGTGTGTGTGTGTGTGTGTGTGTGGACGTTTATGTTTGTGTATCATAGGGGTCAAACGCTACTTTATTGTAAAATACGGAGGTAACATTTATTAACAGTAGTGACAGTATAGTAACGACAAGTAAAATGGAAAATTACAATCACCGACCGCGTACGTGTGCGGTGAAAATCTTACGAAATTAAAAACGGGGAAGCCCCTAGCTACCGCTTGAATGACGTACTGCATCAGAAATCCCCTTTCTTCAGGGAATTGCGCAATGACATTCCGTTGTGTGTTCATCCATACTGCATTTCGCAATACCGTTGTCATGTTGACTGTCTTGGCCGTTTAAGAAGAGCGTTTCATCGGAATTTTCGGTATCTTGGGACATGAGGACTTCCATTGCTCTCCAAACCACCTCAACATTGCATCGGAAGGTATGCCTGTCCCATCGACAGTTTTCCGTAGACTCAGATAGAACACACGTAAGGCACCAAAACGCACTGGTGGAGTAGTCTTGAGCAAAGGCGTCTCCCGTACCGATTATTTCTTGTCAAGTTCCGTTCTGCATAATGTAAAGTTTAATAGGGTTATCCTGCGTTTGATGTAGAAATTATGTAGAAGGACAGTTTTCAATAACAGCGTAGAAGTTTTACGTGGTCTCTTAATCATTTCAGAGTGTACCTCTCACCACCCTATAATAACCCGGTGGTGACGGAGAGTGCAACTTTGTTTATGTTTGAAACTTGAAGAATATCATTTAGATTTGAATTAACAGTTGTTAAATGGAGAATTATTTCAACGGATTTTTATAACCTTTGCGCATGCCAACGATTTCCTTTTTTTATGTCAAAAGATGAAAGGTCATGGTTGTTTCCTGGACCGTAGATAATTTATTTTTGGCCGCTTTCTTCATGCAGTAATCGTATACAGAACGTTAGAGACCAATGCTCCTTGTGATTTCAAAAATAATTATATATTTGATATATATACTAGAAAGCAAAAAAAAGAAAAGAAAAGGAACCATATTCTTTTTCAAATATTCGGTTATACGCGATATACCCTTTAATGTGATCATCAACATGCGTTCACCGTCAAAAAATGATACTTCGCGGGCGGAAAATTTTGTTACGTTTCATGTTGGTTGGGAAGACATTTCTGCTTTGCCCACTATCCATTATCTGTTCCCAGGTCACAGGCACTTGAATAAATTATGGATATGCATATGTTCAGGTATGTGACATTGGAATGAATATTGCCCAATGCATTTCTCCCAACGCACTCACTTAGAACTGGAACAGCACAACGACTGAGCAAATGCACTGAACAAAGAGCTTTCAAGGGTTGTGGGAATACAGTGAATACGTGTACAATTTCACAGCCCAGTCTCTTTGACGAGGTAGAGTATACGACGAGGGCATAACACGTAAAAGACAGGACGCCTTGAGCTAGTGGACGACGGGTTGCACTGAACCATAAACAATCCTCTGTGCATGGACTGCATGCTTTGGTTGAAAATTGTTGTATCTATACTGTTCAACTGTTAGGCTTTACTTGTGCTTGATTACATGATCAATAAGACTTTATCTGCCGATTCATTAAAAGGCGCCATGTGTAAGTTTCACGAGATGATGTCAATGGTACTGTTTTTCTTCCGAAGCTCTTTTTTTTTTAGCACGCTTTGTATCATTTTGCATTTTCTAGTCAAAGTTTAGTACGGTGCGATTATGATTCCTTTAGAATTATGATACTGAGACAGAGACTCCAACTCTCCCGTTTTCGACGGGAGATCTCCCGCCGAAAACCCATTTTTGCAAAATCTCCCGTTCTCCCGCTTGAGATTTCTCCCGCCCTGGCTCTGTGTCTCCCGTTGGAAAGGATTTCTTACATATTGCTATTGTATGCTGAAAAAAATAAGCCTTAGATAGCACCAGAGAGCATCTAGAACCCTAGGAACTTCGCGCTTCGCACACATCAACTTGGAGTCTCCCGTTTGCTAGGGGTTTCAGGCGGGAGAATCTCCAGATCAGAAGGTGCTTTGGGTTGGAGTCTCTGCTGAGAACAGAGATTTGAAGTATGCGATTCGGATATTTTTGCCAATCTAGTGTCAACTAGAATATTGTATATTACGAGAATGTACCCCTGTGCAGCAAGCTGTTCTTCACAAAAGAAGCATCGAACAGTTCTTGAGTGTAACAAAATCATGAAGACAGGGTATAATAAAGAGAAGAAGAAGAGAAATGCAATATTTGTTATGAAAGGGATCTCCGGATGTCATCTCAATGAGTCGTCGGCTTTGAGCTTTCGTGGTCTTCTTCGGCGAACGTACGACAACGTGGAACAACAGCGTGGAACCATGGAGCTATACTCTAATCGTGTGAGGCTTTGTTGTAATTGACCTGGGGATGTAGCATCAAGGCACGCCACGGATGGGGACCTCGCTTTATTGTATAGGAGCTCCTTGTAACGTGTACGTCTATATACTTCGTCCACCCCATTTCAGTCGTCCATTTTAGACTCTGTTGACTGAACGACACAAAGGTTATCTGACCTTTTCAGAGAGGTCAATGCAGCTGCGTCGATTGACAAACAGACGTTATACCATACTCCCATGCACGAACACACACACATACACACACACACATACATACACACAGACACAAAAGACACGATCGGTTACACACTCATGATCACGATCGAGTATGAAATAATTATACTAGTACTTCATGAATAGTGCTTCTATATAACGTACCATAGCGATTTGCGTATAGACGGTCTATATGATATCTGGAGTTTTGTATTATTAGAATTCTTAAAATTGTAGGCCTCTATGTCTATGTCTTGTGTGTTATAATTATCGTCTTGCTTCCTTGTGTGAACGCCGAAAAAAGCCGAAAATTAAACAGTTGGCCACGTTCCTCGTATATTCATTGTATACTACAACAACTATTATCAAGTTTAATCAAGTCAGAAGTTGACGACAGTTCGGAAGGTGTATTGTGATCTCTGCCATAGTCGGTTCTTCATAAGATTTTTCATAAAAGATGTATATAAAGAAAAGAAGAAGTAAAATGAACATTCAAATTGTAAGTATATGACATACATAATAACATGTATGTATACATATACTTACTAGTATTAGTGTGCGAGTGTGGGTATGTGTGTGTGTGTGTGCGTATTGGAGAATGGCGGAGATTAACACACTTTCGAGAAGGAAAAGGAAACACCGATTGTTTACACTCCGCGTAAACATCACAACTTACGTAGAAATCTCAGTATCGCGGATCATATGCATATACTTAAACTGTATGCATTTGTGTGCCTGTCTGTATACAATACTGTGCCAATAAACCATTTCTGTAATATATTACAGAGTATACAATTCATTGATTTCATGGATGTGTCTTTTCATACAGCCTGGTTACGGAGCTTCTTTACCTTTCTCTCCCCCCCCCCCCCCCCCCCCCCCCTTGAGTTCCCTAGTCCGGAATTCACTCAATTGTTGCTAGGTAGGGCAAGCCTCAAGCAAGCTTTGTTGTTGCAAAAAAATTGAAACTTTTATGAAGAAAATACAGTTCATGACTGATATAATTAAGCTATCCTCACAAGCACAAGCACAAGCACGTGTGCATAACAACGTTTAACATTGCAGACTGAGGAGAAGAGTTACGATACATTTTTCTGTATCCGTTTCTTAGGAGATACTTTCTCGTCTTCATAATGTGTGCGCATAATGAATTGATTAAATTTGATAACTGTCACCATGGTTATTGGAAGTTTGCCAGATTTTTCACATGGAAAGGTGTAAATGATAATCAAGAGTAAACCACGTCAGAGGTCAAACTGTCCTTGATGAATAAATGTAATAGAAAAATGAAAATGAATGTCATTCCAAATACACTGCACTGTATTCTAATGTTCGCATTTTTACCTCCGACAAAAAAAAAAAAATGTTTGCCCCTGATATACCCCAGCACCTTTTTCACGACCCTCATAGACACGATACAATATGACGTAACAGCAGTCGTTAAAATTGTCTTGGGCATATTAAAACTCTACAGACGTGGCAAATGACATAGCTAAAGGGACTACATGTATTACGAAGTGTTTCCGAAGGTTTGTTTGAAAAGATATACTTCCTCATAGGCCTATGCGTACATCCACACCAATAGAAGTTGCATTTCGTCTGCTGCGTGGTACAAAATAATTATAGTCAACATGAAGAAATTCGACATATTTGAATTCACAAAAGAAAGCTCCGTGGTCTCTATTCCCATGTAATATCTTAGTTTCAATAGTCATCAACATGTTGACACAAATTGTTTTATGAAGGTTTATAGTCACCTCGTCTACAGCCACTTTGTCTATTTTCCAATTGGTCTACTGGCATATCGTCTATTACCGATTAGTCTAATACCCATTTGGTCTACAACTCGTGTTGTCCAGTACCCATATTGTCTAATAGTCACTTTGCCCACTACCCGTATTGTCTAATACCCAACTCGTCTAAGGAGCATTTCGTCTACAAAACAATTGATCTACTAGCCAAATCGTCTACACTCACAATGTCTATTTGCCATGTCGTCTAATATCTATTTTGTCTACTACTAGTTAGTCTACTCCCACCTCGTCTACAAGTCGTTTAGTCTACATTCACTTTGTCTAGTTATCATATCGTCCAACCCTTAGTTTGTCCATACCCAATATGGTCTATACCCATCTGGTCTACTCCCGACTCGTCTACTCCCAATTGGTCTACTCCCAACTGGTCTACTGCCAACTGGTCTACTCCCAACTGGTCTACTCCCAATTGGTCTACTCCCAACTGGTCTACTCCTAATTGGTCTACTCCCAATTGGTCAACTCCCAACTGGTCTACTCCCAACTGGTCTACTCCCAATAGGTCTACTCCCAATTGGTCTACTCCCAACTTGTCTACTCCCAATTGGTCTGTACTCGTCTATACCCAATTGGTGTACTCCCAACTGATATAGTTTTACTCTCAACAATTTACCCAAACTGATCATTTCCATCTGGTCATGCTAATAATGAATATACCACTTTGTCTAGTGTCCAGTCCGTCTCACTGTCACGAACAATTCATATTAAACCCTGCCCTTGATTAGCACAAAAATCAATATTAGACTATTCTAGTTGTTAATTATTCCGCACATGCTGAATATAAAGACATACTAATCAATATATAGTGAGACATGACTATCCAGTCTACATTCTGGCCGTAAAATAACTAAATAATGATAAAGTAGCTCAGTTACAATCCTCCATCACAAACGAATTGTCAGTCATACGAAACAGAATTACATTTCGACCGACCACCCAGTCCACCCGTACCTCAGTGCGCATGCATGCCAGTTTGCAGGCACATACCCTTGTTGGTTGTAGAGGAGTCTGCGCCAAGACTACTAAAAACACCACTTCAGCACTGTCCCATAGGCCCTGTGTTGTAGCTTCTCCCAACAAGGGTTTGTACAACCTTTGGGTCCTTTTCATGTTTATAAGGCGGAGCTTCATTCTGAGAGGATTGTCATGGTAACCGTGATTGACATGTCCTATGGGGGCCTGTCTGGCTGACCCCCACTGAGATAAAGGTCAACCTGAGTAGAAAGCCAGATGGTGGTTTGAAATGTTATGTAACACCTCGGAATGTACTTTCTAGAGCAAGAAATGCTCCCTTCTGTTCTGTCTGCAATGAGTGACCATCTCCTTGCATGAGGAACCAAGGAACATATCCCTGCCATTTCCTTTCTGTTTATTCGTTTTCTTCTTTTCTCTCTTTTCAAGCTCTCACTAGATCTTTTTTCTTTCTGTCCGTCTGTCTACTCTTCATAATTACTGAATCATGTCAAGACCAACATGATTTTTCCCTCTATTTTCACCTTTCTCTCAATAAATCTCTTTATGAAAGAAATACTAAAACAGGCCCAAATCATTCTCTGTTTTTGTACATTGAAAATGCACTCCCCATTTGCATTAAAAGCTCAACAAGTTTGTAGGTGTTTTTTTTTTCTAGATCATTCTACCTTACATGTATAGTTTTCTTGGCCTCTGGCGTACCACTTATACAATGTGTCATATAACTCCTTCTTTCATATTTCTATAATATTTCATGAAGGGCTATACATGCCTAAGTCTTAATCAAGATTGTACCAAACTATAACGAGCCTAAACTTTATCTGTTTAAGAAAAAAGATAATAGCTATAAATAAGCTTTTACATTGTATGTGACATTTAATTGTGAATGCGAGTTTACTTATGCATGGTGCCTGCTTATCACGCATTTCATCAAATTTGCCTTCTTGGAAGTTTCATGATAAATCTACTAAGGCTTATTCATCTACAGTAATAGATTACTATACTTTATGATTGGTGACTTTTCCCTTCAGGCCTACGTAATTTCTTGCTCGTGCTATTGCTAATGTGTTGTACATGTACCAAAACAAAATCTCAACGAAATACTTGCCAATAGGCCCATAACGAGCTGAGATAAAAGATTAGCTAACCTGGATCAATCCATTCAAGTAAAAATCTGACACCAATGTCAAATTATAATTGTCATGCATTCAAACTGTTTAGCTGAATTAGTCAATAAATATAGGCGTTCATGTATCTTACAAATATTGTGGATAATATTATAGAGCTTAATAACAAAGTTATGAATTTTTGAAGTTTAAACTTGCTCTTTATCTAACTTTCCTCAAACGGTCACTGATATGTTTATAGTTCTAATAATGTTGCTGAATGCTCTCAATCTACATGTATTTCATTGTGAACTTGACTTTTACGATTTCATCAAAATATTTCTTGCGATTGTTTGATATTTCAATTAAACAGTGTTATAAAGCCATGACCACATAACTGTAGTATGTTGTAATTTTTTTAAGAGTAACAGAAAAGAGATTAGATATGTTTTGATGATATCATAAAAGTGATATGTACTGCGCAAGTTCACGTTGAAATCATGTGGACTGAGAGAATTCAGCAACATTATTAGAACATATCAGTGACAGTTTGAGCAAAATTAGAAAAAGAAAAAGTTATGCATTTTTGAAGTTTCTATATAGCCAGGTCAAAATATCAAGGTCCCACACATACTGTAATGTGGGCTACATTGCCAAGGAATATACGCCTTTTTTAAATTTTTTTTTACAGAGAATATTACAGTTTAAAGAACAATAGCCTACCTACATTTCTTTCAAAAACAACAACAGAAGTTCATTGAAATGTAAACAAACAAGCAAAAACGTGTTGCTCAGAAAATAATGAGAATTTACCACAGAGGACTGGCAGCAACAATACATGCAATACAGATTAGAACTATCACTAAATGTGATTAATACCCCATGGACCTCAACCTGAGGGAGTTAGCTCAATACACAATGTTTTTGTATGCTTTTTATCAGAAATAAAAAGTTGCTACCATGGCAATGCATTATTTAACATTGACAAAGATGTGTTTTCAATATGCATATCTAAAATCTATAATGGTTCCCCAAAATGTGCCAAATCTAAAGCTATAACAACATTCTCAAAACTGAGGAAAATAGCATAAGCAATAATGTTTTTGTATGATTGATTTTTATTCAAAAAGTTAATGATTTCTGTGGCAAATACTGTCTGTCCCTGACGAAAGAAGTGAATATTTTTTTTTAAATGAAAAATGCCGTTACAATGGCAACACGGATTTGCCATACTCCAAAGAAAGAATTTAAGTATCAACATGCTATATAGTGGTCACATGTACCAAATATCAAGTCAAATGTTCAAAGACTGAGGGAGTAAGCTCTATTAATATATATATATATATATCATACACAATATTTGTTTGCACCTTTTATAGAAAAAAGATGTTGCCATGGGAACGTATTGTTTAATATTGACGAAAGAAATACTTTGAGCAATTGAATTTGTATTGGTATTATGTGTCAAATCTCAAGTCAAATCCTACAAACTGCTGGGTTTAGCTAAATCAACTACCAATTTGTATGATGTTTAATTAAACAAATGCTGATTTCACGTCAATACATTGACCAGCAATGACAAGATATGAAGTTTGCATGTCTTCACTTTACAGTAGCAGCCAAATATGCGAAATTTCAATTCTAATGCTCAATAACTGAGGGAGTTAGATCAATCCATCACATAATTCTGTAATTGTAAGAAAATACTCATGTCATGGCAACAGACAGACTGAAAACCACACACACACACACACACACACACACACACACACACACACAAATGTCTTGCTAAAATGACATAGTAGGCCCTATTAACATGTAAGTAAGAGTGATCATTATAGTCTCTCAAATTGCAAATCAAATGTTCAAAATATGGGCAGTTTGTTCAACAAAGTTTTGTATGTTTTTTTTTTTTAAATGAAAATGCTGCTACCATGGCAAACACTGTTAACAATGACAAAAGCTAAAATTCTACAATGGCGGCCACAATGTCATGTGCCAAATTTCAAGTCTTTTCTATCTAGGGAGATAGATCAGTTTATGTGATTTTGTATTTATCCATAAAATATTGTTTAATGGAAAGAGGCATATTGAAAATTCTGTATGTATTATATCTAAGTGTTGTGAAAAATAACATTACTATAGAGTGGTCATAATTCCCAAATTGCAACTAAAATGCTAAAATAAAACTGAGCAAAAAGTTTGATCCACAAAATTGTAAATGAGTCAAAAAATATGAATGATGTTGTAAATCATGGCAAAACATTGGACGACAGTGCCAAATATTACGTTGTTGCCAACATACTGCAGGCTCATTTCCAAAAAGCACTTAATTAGATTATTACATCTACGGCACAGTAGATTCAACTCATTTTGAGTGAACACATAACAACTAAGTATTAGCTCTTTCAGTGTTTTGCAATCAATAAAGATGGAAAACAATTGATCGCAACCGGCCTTTTTTACGATCAGTGGTGTAACTTTTGTACTCGGAGGGTCAAAATTTCAAACAAAATATTTTTTCATTATTCTGTTTGATTCCTGTTTGAAAGTATTCAAATTTTTGAAAAAATAACATTTCAGACCTTAAAGCTGAAGGGTTATTGGTGTAATTTAAGGAAAACCCTGGCACCTGAAGTAAATTTAAGCAAAACTTTGCTTTCATGAATTGCACCATATTGACAAAACTCTGAAGTCAAACTTCACCGTGGAAAGTTTATATGGTTAACAACAATATATAGTTTGTGAATCAAAACTATTTGGGGGTTGAATATAAAGTGAATTTTTAAAAAAATACATGAGATTTATAAATATTTGCTAAAAATACCAATTGACATGTAATTTTTAAGATTTTAACTATTTATTAGAGGGCAGGCCAGGTCAAACTCTTACTATAACAAGTCTTTAAGTAGGGCTACCTTCCTATGTAGGTTAAATGAAATTCCAATAATTTCTTAAAAACTTGGATTTTTCACACATGGATGTTTCGGAGGTGACAGTTAACATATTAGAATGTTTCGGAGGTGACATTAATATCAACACTCACTTTTTTGAGAATAAGTGACAATAACACAAAAACTTCTTCTTTTTATCAATGTTTTTAATAATTATAACTCGAGAACAAGAAATTAGCCCCTGTTTCAAGCAGATAGACCACACAGAACAAGTGTTTTTTTACACTTCATTAATTAGCATGCGTACCGGTAGTTTGCCTTCCATTTGGACGAAGGATGTAAGCTAAATATTGTAATCTGAAGAAACATGGCATTCCATTTTCTACCTTGAATTGAGATGAGGGTGTAAGATCATTTAGTAATGTTTCTTTGTTCTCGGAACATTTTATTCCATAACACCAGGGAAGAACACTTCGTTTCGGAGGTGACATTCAATGTTAACATTGTGTTGAAATATTCATTTACAGTAAGAATATGATGGACATAAGCTAGATATTGTAACCTGAAGAAACATGGCATTCCATTTTCTACCTTAAATTGAAATGAGGGTGTAAGATCATTTTAGTAATGTTTCTTTGCTCTCAGAACATTTTATTCCACAACACCAGGGAAGAATAACTTTGTTTCGGAGGTGACATTCAATGTTAACATTGTGTTCAAGTATTCATATAGTATGTCCCCCCCCCCAAAAAAAGAAACATGGCATTCCATTTTCTACCTTAAATTGAAATGAGGGTGTAAGATCATTTTAGTAATGTTTCTTTGCTCTCAGAACATTTTATTCCACAACACCAGGGAAGAATAACTTTGTTTCGGAGGTGACATTCAATGTTAACATTGTGTTCAAGTATTCATATAGTATGTCCCCCCCCCCAAAAAAAAAAAAAAAAAAATTGCAATTAGACTTTTGCATTGATAGCACCCAATTAAATCAGCTAAATTCTACTTTATTTTAATTATAACATCTTAGCTCTATTTTGCAGAGAGCCCCAGTCAATTTGGTTAAGTGATCTCAAAGAAATGTGGATTGTTATAAAGGATGTCAGGAGTCTGATTCTTCCAAGTTCAGCACTTGGATGCTCTTGGAACTGCATATTAATGTGTAAACACAATATACAGAACTTGGAGGGAAGGGATTCCTCACATGCTCTACAAAAATCCTCAATTCTCTTTGACCTCTGAAGCCAATTGAATGGGATTTTCTGTAAGGTGTGGGCAATGAGTTATAGTTTCAATCCCTCAAATTGTATTTTAGAATGATTCACTATCTTTAAAGTTATTGTTGCAGAGGGTACCACTGTGATTTTTTGGTGGGGACATACGGTATGAATAGGAAAAGCAAAAATTTGACTTTTGTACGTTTTTGTTTGCAAATAGTTTTATAACCTAGATTAATTCAAGGATGTTCATGAATTCTTCATCATCCTTGACAGCCACCATACAAATGTCATAATACTGGTGAAAGGTGTTTGGTTCATCTGGGATAAATTTTCTATTTACACCAGATTCATTTAAACTGTTGACATTAGTAAAATATATTTTACGTATCTTTCTGAATTGCTTGAAAATTACCTGCAAATCATGCATATTAATCACTTTTGAGAGTAAAAAGTATAAGATAAGTAAAACCATTTTTATTGTTTTTGAGGTGACACAACACAGAGACAACCCAACTTCTCAGGTGTTAACTATTTAGTGAACATTCATGTCTTTCCACATGGCTTTAATTTTCAAATATAAGCTCTTTCTTTCAGTTCTTACTTGTTATTTTGTTTAGTTATTCTCTTTCATTATAATGGATACCAGCTCATATTTTGTTTGAGATTGTAATTCATACTAATCTTTAACAGGTTTTTACAGTTTGGTTAAGACAACAGTTTGTGTTTCCCAGCTGAAGAGAGCAGCATAATGCTTTTCTGTGAACTTGAGGGGAAAATTTGTTTTTGTTCAGTAATTTCCTCCATCAACTTCACGGAAGGTCCCGGACACAAACTGGTCTCAAATAAACCTATAAGGGACCGAAACTGGAAAAGGACAAGTTCACCTCAATAGACATGAGGGCTGAGTAAATACAGCAATATTAGTAAAACACATCAGTGAGAGTTTGAGGAAAGTAAGGCAATCCGTTCCAGAGTTATGGATTTTTGAAGTTTCTGCTCAGTCAATGCTGAATGAGAAGACTTCTATACATGTAGCTTGTGATGTCACATGTGTACGAGGATATAGAGAAAGTATCAAGAAAATTCAACATACTGTATTTTCACTTTTCTTGCATAACAAAAGAACACATGACTTCTCTCTTTTAGAAGGCAGGATGAATAATATTGCCCTAAAATACATCAGTAGCAAGTTGAAGAAATGTGCACTTTTTTCAAAAAGTAAAATTTTGTGAAATTCATTATATTTTCCTTATATCGTTGTACACATGTGACATCATACACTGTCATAGTCGTCTCATCCAGCAGTGATTGCGAAGATACGTAAAAAACTCATAACTTTTGAATGGATTGTCCAATTTCCCCAAAACTTTCAATAATGTGTTCTACTAATGTTGTTGCATTCACTCAATCCACATGTATATGAAGGTGGACTTGTCCTTTAAGAAACCATTTTCTTTTCCTTGAAATTCCAGTACTTAAAGCCAAATTCTAAGATAAAACATAATAACAAAACAAGGTAAACACCTCATCAAAATTATATTGAGATAGAACTACAAATCTTGTTTTTGGATCTTTCCCTTTCCAGTCCTGGGGACTTGTTCCTCTGTTCACTTTAGTTGTCACATAACTTCAATAATCGTAAAAAATACAACATTTGTCATAAACAGTTGGTTCAACTTGGAAAATGTAATAATTATTGTCATATTAAAAAAAAATCACATAATTTTGTTTATGACTATACCACGTTGTACATGGAAAAACAACAACTAAGAATTCAAGAACAAGTTGTGCACCAGCTATAGGCATGTGGCCTTTTTGTGGAGTGTGATTATTTGATAATTTTTTTTTTTTACATTTTTTTTTTGAGATTGTGGACTAGGGCATGCATGAACTGCCACATGTATCACTTTGGTATCGAGGGAATTCTGGTGAGCTATGTATACAAAAGTCACTTCTGTTGTGATGATTTTGTAGATATTAAATGTATTAGAAAATATTGATAGATAGTGAAAAGGAACTGAAGTCTTGCCCTTCACTATCATATAACAATATGGTGTTAACAAACAATGTCACCTCCGAAACACAAGAAATAGTAACCTACATGGAAAGCTGTGATTGGTAAATCTTCACAAATAATTTGCTTGTTGGAAATCAAGCTTCTAAGATGAAAGCATCTATATGTTTACTTAACTAAAGCAGGAGAATTGATATTGATTACAATGTTATATATACAACAGATGGGTGTATTTTGTGCATTCTCATTGTTAAAAAGAGTGAAAAAAATGTAAATTTGCCCTAAAACGTGCTGTCTAGTAATACAAAAAAGAGTGAGAGTGTGTTAGTTGATTTCTCCACTTTGAGACTTATGTTACTAAAATAAATGAAACCATTGGTGTACATGATATGGTTTCTCTTCAACAGAAATGAGCAAAAAATCTTGTTAACAGTGTTTTGTCACCTCCGAAACAGTAATTCTTAGTTTTTATTAGATCTTTTATTAATCTCTAGAAAATTCTCACTTCCTGTTGCCATATTACTATTTTCATCCAAAAGAGATTCATGTCAATTGGACAGAATCAAACAAAATTGCTTTGTCTTCGAGAAATTATCAAATATAATATGCTTGTTGTTTCGGAGGTGACAATTGTTTCGGAGGTGACAAGTGTTAACGGAAAATTGTAAATTGCTCCGAAATGAAAACAACAGGCTATATTTCTACTACCTTCCTTCAGAGATAATGTGAGGGGATATGTTACATTTTTGCAAATGTAATGTATAACTGATGTCAAGAATAAAAAAATCAAATACATAAATCTGTTGTCTCGGAGGTGACAGAAATGTTAACGGAAAAGTTACATAAATTTATAAATGCTCACCAAAAAATGATAAACTATTTGAATTAAATAATCTTTGGATCAAAGTTAAGTCAGATTGATTACTATTCTGTTTTGATGGAAATTAGCAAAGTTGAATTTCATAATTGTGAACAAGAGCTAACTCAAAAGAGGGGTTAATTGTTAACGGAAAATGTCACCTCCGAAACATAAAGTTTGGACAATTTCAGTCTTTAAAGAAGACAAAGCAGAACCTGATAAACATAATAGTTCTTAATGTTGGATACCTGTCTATCACAACAACAACAAAAATAATGAAAAGGAATAAACAATTTAATATGCTAGCTCTGACAAAAATACTATGTCAGAGTGAGTACACCAAAAGTGTTGGATTTCAAGCATGTAAGTGCCTGCCACATCTGAAAGAAAAAGAGAGGAAAGTTCATTAAGGTACCCAAGGTAGACACTATGGGTGGTAAGTTTATGAGAAAAAATAATGCATATCTGTCAGTGTATAAGAAAGTTATACACCAATTAGTGCAAACATTGTGTTTTACACCACTGATTGTAAAAATGGCCAACCAGCAAATGATTTTAACTAGTATAGAATAGAGAATTGCAATCAATTGCAAGTTATGATCAACTGCAGCATCCAGGAGATTTTACATTGATATCTATCAGTATCACAAGTTTTAAAAGATGTATGGATACATTCACTTTGGAAATGTATTGTTTTATCAGACCAATAAATAGGGAGGAATTTACCAAGAGTGAATTTGAAACACTGTCGGAACTTACATAAGGAGAGAGATCAAACTAGGGAGAGAAGTTATACAGAAGACCATCTCTGACTCCACTTCCTCATAGAAGTAGAAAACCTCTTTGAAGTAAAATGTGTTTCTGGGACTGGTTCCTGCATAGGCACAAGAACTGTTCTTTGCTTTTCGGCATTGATTTTTCCAAAATTAGGGTTTCATTCAGAACCTACACATAATGATATTAAAGGGTATTAGTTTTAGATTGTCATATAGGCCTAGGTTGGTACATTTACAATGAACCTAGGTTTGTGTTTATTTAAGGGCCCATGAGTACACAGTATACCAGCGAGAAAAAGAAAAAATGTAGGTGTTAAAGGATGGTAGTTTTGGTTGAGATGGTGATTCAGCTTTTGACTTTTTGCAAGATAGAAACTACTCGACATACTATTATCAAACAGGAGTTAAAATTCTATTTGATGAAAGTCAGATTTGGAAATATCCAAAAACAAAGTAAAGCAAAATGGTCCATATACAAGAAAATTCCCACATTTCATTAGGACCACTTTGTTTTGGGATATCTCAACCATCTCAAATTTGATTTTCGTCAAACAAAATTTAATTCCTCTTAATAGAATAGTATGTAGGCCTATGCTTTTGATAGTCATATAAGGGGAATCTCATTAATTGTTACAAAAAGTTGAAACATGCCTTGAAATCTTGTTCAGAAAATAAATAATGTCCCCAAATATCTCATTACATTTTAGTCATTTCATGGTTTACACGTGAATGAATCCACATTATTATGTCTGCATACATGTATGTTACTCCATGGTTTACAGAAGAGCCAGCTACTGTATAAGGGGGAAAGATGATTGTACTGACTACTGTACTGACTACTGTCACCTTGTACACCCCTTGGAATTTGGTGCACTGGTATCCATGGAGGAAGGGTTGTCTGACCAGTGTTGTTTTTATTTCACCCATGGACTGGTGATATCTGCCTAATCTGTTTCCCTAATTATCCAGTTATTGGGTGTTGCCAGGCAAGTCCCAATACATGGTGATGGACATTGGAAAGCAACTAATCACATGGGTAGAGGGTGGAGTTTGATTTTCACTGTGAGAAACTGTTTTTAGAAGTCTGTAGAAACCTTTGTTGGGAGAGGCTGCAGTGCAGTGGTGCATGTATTAGTCTTAGCAAATGCAGACTCCTAATACGACCAACAAGGGTTTGTGCCTGCAAACTACATGCATGCAGCGATCTTGGCGGGATCCCGAATGAGGAATTATCGAGTAATTTGATTTTCATTGCGTTTGGTACACAAGTGAAGGTACTAACGATCCGCGCGATGTGGGCGTGTAGTTGGATGGATTGACACCGGATGCTCGCGTGTACTAGTAATGTGTTCCGTTTGTGTGTGTGTGTGTGTGTGTGTGTGCGTGTGTGTGTGTGTGTGTGTGTGTGTTTACGTTTACATGTATGTAGTGCTGGGATGTGGTTACAATAACTGTGAGAGAGATGCAGTAGGTTGTTTTCTATTTCACTGGGAAAAAAGAAACTGGATGAAGTAGACTTAAATAACAAAAAAAAAATATATAACTAGTAGTAGACCAGTTGGGAGTAGATGAGTTGGCAGTAGACGAGTTGGGTGTAGACCAGTTGGGTGTAGACTAGTTGGGAGTAGACGAGTTGGGAGTAGACCACTTGGGTGTAGACGAATTGGGAGTAGACCAATTGGGAGTAGACGAGTTGGGAGTAGACCAATTGGGTGTAGACCAGTTGGGAGTAGACCAATTGGGAGTAGACCAGTTGGCAGTAGACCAGTTGGGAGTAGACTGACTGGTTATTAGACTAATTGACTATTAGACAATGAGTTGTAGACCAATTGGCTATTAGACAAAATGAGCTGTAGACTATTTTATTCATAGACCTTATGATTAATAGACGAAATGGTCAATAGACATAATGGGTGTTAGACGAAATGTGACTTAGACAAATTGGACATTAGATAAAATGGCTAGTAGACGAAATGACAATTAGACTAATTGGCATATAGACAAAATGGTTGATAGACGAGTTGGTAGTAGACGAAGTGAGTTTAGACAAGATGGCATTAGACTAGGTGGACAGTGGACAGGGTGGGTGTAGACGAGGTGCCAATTTACCTTTATGAATAGGTTATGAAAAATTGTGTCAATGAGACACGAAAATGAGACTTTGACTATATAGACGTCGAAGCGAGCGTGATCGAAAACAGCGCGACAATAACGAAACAAATTATACCAGCAACAGTATATCCATGCTTCATCTTTTTGTATTATACATTTCACATGTAATAGTTTCAAAGAATGAAATAATAAATTAAATGCACTATTTGTCACTTTTACTCGTCTGTACTAGTTTCATACGCAGTAAAGACTGATACTTTTATGCATTTTTATTAAGGAAATATTTTTGATTATAGGCTTTTTTGAAATAAAATCTTCACATTTGTTTCATGAAATATCCTTACACTATTTCATTTTCTGTATTGCGCAGAGTGCACTTCACATTCTAGGTGACTTTAAGTTGCAGAGTTAAATCAGACACGCTGAACAGAGAAAGTACAATTTCATGACACTGAACAAAAGTTCTGAATTTTGTTGTTTAGTTTTTAGTGTTCGGATTGGTGTTTCGTGTTGAATTAGGTGTTATGATTAATGGTGGATTAGTTTTCACAGTTGTATAGTGGAACGTGCGATGACATTAGCAGAAAGAAAAACAAACAAACCAATGATGTGATCCTGAACCTCGCTCATAAAAAAGAGTATCGACTATCACTATATTAATGTTTTTGATTATTATTAATGGTTGATACTCTTGTTTGCATAATAGCTCTACTGCACCGTATACTATCTTGGTAAGATAGTATATCGAATAATGAACACTAACTCGTGCGTTTATTTCATTGTTAACCTTGGGCATGCGGATGGTCTCACAAAAGTTTTCTAATTAATTAGTAAAATTTGTTCGTTGGCTACCATGTATAGCATGATATATCTTCCCTGCATAAGTGGCGACTTTTTGACAATATTATTCAAAAGCAATCGCAATCATTCTGGTTCAAGAAAGTACTAGTACGAGTCAAGTTTCAGGGCGCGTTCGGCTCTTCAGATCTACCCGCATATGTCATTCAGTGGATTCCCAGCACTGTCCATAAATGTTGCTGGGCTCTTTAGCTGGTATGACATGAGGCAATATATGGATAAAGAGAGATGCCACACATCGTCTTCCGTGACAAATAACTGCATGTAGTTACAAACACATTTCGGTTTGTCAGCAAGGTGGCGAATACCTTGAACGTATGAGGTATTGTGGAGACGAAGAGGGACCAGCCGGAGAAATAAACACTACGCACAACCTAGCAACGTACTGGGCCTAGACGAAAGCAATTTAATGATCCGGGTTAGTCCTGGTATAGGCACAATGTGCCTCCCTTCGTCTGGACATCAGAGCTCCGTGCTATAGACAATTAAAGCACATAACCTCCAAAATATGCTCGAAATCCATAAGGACCTTATAGGTCCTATGAGGAGCAACCTCAGGATTTCCTCAAGGGTAATTAAGGAGACAGCGTATAGCAGTCAGTCCGCAGCGTCGTATGCTAATGAGCAAATCCACCGAATTCATTCCACGCGCAGGAATTCTGCGCATGTGTCTAGCGACGAGGCTTTTCGTCGACGCAAAATGTATATCCCCAACATCGCTCGTTGTTACGTTGCCATGAACCTGTTTCCGGAGCCGTGACCGGGTAAGTCTTGCAGTCCAATAAAAGACGATTAATTCCATACTTTTTTTAGCCGAATTTGACAGTTTTTGAGGGAGATACAATGGATATAAGAAGCTGCTTGCGATAGAATCTGATTTTGACATGCACTGATACATTGCTGGATCCTGACCCATCTACAACTCCTATGGTTATTTTAATCAGTTATTTGAATAGTTGAGATTCTAGCGGAAATTTTGATACCAGTCTCATTTTGGCTCAAAAATAAACGAAGTGATCAAAATTGCACCCAAAGTCGAAGCAAATTTCCGAAAATATTGGTTTTGCGATGCCATCTGTATGCATGTAGGGTCACGTGACCTTCACGTTAACGAGAATTCCGGACTCGATTTTGTCTCTGCAGTGGCAAGTTTTGATCGCGCACGCACTGGCCGTAGTCCCGTATTTACAATTAGATGTCCTGTTCTGTAAAATAGTCGTCCACGGTATCGTATCACAGCTAGCGCTACTACTGGTTGCATGGTTAGAACTAAAAGTACAGAGATCGATATAGATCATGACAGAGTACGATCTACTAGTAAAATGTACATGACATCAGTCAATTTCCCTTGTTGTATTTGGCATAGACCCTGCACTATTTTATTATCATTATTTTTAATAGAACCAACAGTTGAGTTCTACATTCTATAGTTTGATGAATTCAAAATACATTATGATGGTATGGGAATATGTACAATCATAATAATGTACCACCTCATACTAGTCATACTATCACAGTCGTAGCATTAGCATTTTGACAATTTGAATACAATGGGGTGATGTACCAATGTTTTTGTGACAAATGAAATATTATTTACTTCTGGTTCCACTGTGTTTTAATAGACTTGACAAATGCATGTTTCGTATAGATTACGTTCATGCCAAATGTCATTTTATTTTCATCTCAATTGTTGCTATTTCACTTTTTTCTTTTGCCTCTTTGTAAAATTTCTATAATGATCTTTGAACAATAGAAAGACAATGCTCTCCTTTATAAATGCCATTGGAATTGAACTGTATAAATTCCAGTTGTATACATTTTTGCAATTAGTTTCATTCCTGACAAATATTTAGAATAATTATAATTGTTGTGTAATTGAATTGTACTGTAGTCCTTCTCAAAGTATATATATTTTTTGAACTCTGAATTAACCTTTCAGCACCAACTACTTGCGAGATGTGTGCCACAAAAGCAGCTTCTTGCCAAAGGTGTATGAAGACACCAACCAAACACCATCTCCTGCCCCAAGCCAACAATGCCCCACCAAGCCAGCCACTGCGGGGACACCAACCCAGTCAGCTCCTGCTCTACGCCAAGAGTGCTCAAGAGACAGAACATCCAAGCGTGTGACCCTCCCGCAGGAACTGGTAAATTGGATACAGGATTGCATCTGTAAGTTAGAATTCTTGCTCTTTTCAACTTGCACTCAAGTTCCTCAAACAGGGATTAATAAATTGAAATTTTAGTTGGTACAGTTGTATTGTAAATTTTTGTTAATGATTATTGAGCAATAGAAAAAGTGTAATGTTCTTATTTAAGATGCCACTGAACGTTAAGTCATGAAATTTAATTGTACACATTTTAAGAGTAGTCAAATGAATTATGGGCAGTAGCTTGAATGACTGTAATCCTTCTCTGGCTGTCATGTAATTGTAGTTCTTCTTGAAGAATATTTTTTAAACTCTGATTTGCCTTTCAGCACCAACCCCTTACCAGAGATGTGCCACAAAAGCAGCTTCTTGCCAAAGGTGTATGAAGACACCAACCAAACACCATCTCCCCTGCCCCAAGCCAACAATGCCCCACCAAGCCAGCCACTGCAGGGATACCAACCCAGTCAGCTCTTGCTCAACGCCAAGAGTGCTCAAGAGATGGAACATGCCGGAAATGCTCTATTACAGCTTGTTTGTATGACCCTCCCGCAGGAACTGGTAAATTGAATGCTGTACAGGATTGCATCTGTAAATTATTATTCTAGTTAAACCCATTTTGTTTGGTCAGTATAACACTCAAGGTGTATCCCCAAGTCAGTAGAATGCTCATGAAGATCAACTGCTGCCCCCTCATTCTGCTCTTAGGTTTCACAGGTTGTAATCATGCTGGGTGAGAACTGTCTGGGCAAATGCCCCAGACATGTCCCACTATTCATGTATCCAGACATCACTCAATATGGCTGCTTTTCAGTTATTCAGGAAAAAGATTCTACTTTTGCCGACTTTTTTGGGATTTACAAGAGACATTGAACAAAGAAGAAATAATGTTGCATATTTAACAAGACAATGTTGATGTAAGAAAAATAAGTGTGTGAATAAGCAGTGCAAATGTAAAAAACAGGGGCAAAATTGTGGTCCTGGTTGTACATGCAGGAATTTTACAAATTTAGATAGCCATGTAATTATGGAAAGTGAAGGTAGTGATAGTGACAATGTAAAATCTAGACACTGCAGATTTGTCTGAAAATGGTATAGCCTTGCATGCATTGTGATCAAAGTTGCACAAACCAAGCATATGTGCATTTATACCTGTTTACAGAAACTTCTTTTTATTTCTTTTGTTTCAACAAAAAATTAAGGGGGGGGGGGGGGTGTGCGCCGGTTGCGGTCCTCCCTGGATCCGCCACTGTGAAGATGTGTCAGTCAGTTTTGATAAGTTATTTTGTCTAATGCAGTGTGTGAAGAATGTGTGTGAATAATGAACATGTATTCATCTAAGAGCAATCCTACCTCTGCATACTACTAGTATACTGATTCTTTGTTTTAGCTTTCTCGTTTAAAGCCTGTATTGTAGTTTATACATTTATGAATTATGTTATTTGCCCTAGGTTTTGTGTGGCAAACTAAAGTTTTGATGGACAGAATGTGACCAAATACCTACCCTCATCAAATTTGAAGTTCCACATACGGGTGTACTGTAAAAGTGGATATTTTCGCGCTTGGCCGGGTAAGAAGAGTTTCGCGGGATTTTAATTCCACGGAATCAAGACATCCCACACAGGAATATATGGCAAGCAAAAATATCCACATACTTTTATTTTCGCGCTAGTTTTTTGGTTGCGCGGTATGCACGAAAATTTCAACAACGCGAAAATTTCCACTTTTACAGTAATCATTCTCTTACAAAGCTTTTATGTATGTGAAAAGGAAAGTACAAATACAGCTGTATCACTGAAAGTAGCTGTGTATGACAAAGGAGGTACTAAGCCTCCTTGGTATGGTATTATATTGTATGTATAATAGATACCAGGCATGTAGCCAACATTTTTAAAGACACGTATAAGATTGGGAGAGAAATGGAATAACGAAATGTTGGACATCAGATACCTCAGTCTATGAAAATGTGAGTTATATACAGCTGAGTTATTACACTGAGAAATACGCGTGTTGTCACAATCATTCCTATGACTACCACTTATGTATGATACACTTACATGCGTTGATGATCTGCTTGGTTAAGCATGTACAAATTCATGTGGTTGCTATCATTATTACATCATAATAATACAAATTAATCTTGACTGCAAGTCAGCATGCTCATAAGAAACGCACAATGCCTCTACTCAGATACCACACTCGGGCATTGCCATAAGCATTCCCCATGACCATACCTGCCCATGACTACCACTTTAAAGGAAATATTCATTTTATTTATTTTCATAATTGTTATTGTGAACCCTGAGGAAGACATTCATGTATTCTTCAAAAATTCAGCCTGAATAAATAGCGCTGTTGGACTGAAATGCATTACTACTCTACTTCGCCATCTTTCATATACTGTATAATAGTCCGTCGCTGGGGTGACAAGACCTTGTATCTGCAATTTTGGTGAAAATGACTTTTTTGGATTAATGGTCAAATAATGGGTTAAGTGATGTCCTGTCCAAATCCCAACTGTCTTACTCCAAAAATGAAGCCACCACGGCATGTCAAAGGAAAGGCTATCCCATTCGCTACAGTGCTTTGGCCGCCATGTTTTTTGGCTCTCCTGAACCTTTGACATTTTGTAGATACGTGGTCTTGTCGCCCCAGCGACAATATATATATATATATATATATATATATATATATATATATATATATAGCATATATATATGCTGTTCTTGCCAAATACATGTAGTACTAGTGGTACATGTGCCTTAAAAGATGTAAACAACCAACCTTGCCAACAGAAATGTTTTTGTTTTGTTTTTTTTTGCATCACATCCTGTTTAACAAAGAGCAATAATGTTTACAATATTTTGTTAGTTTGTTATGAACTTTAGGGTAATCCGTATGATAATGAAAAGTTTTTTCCTGTCATCCTATACTGCCAAGTAGTTGAAAAGATAATGCAGAATGACTGAGGAGCGTTGTGGAAACTGGGTAGAGGAGAGAGAAAGAAAGAGAAAGATGTCCAGTTTAAGGAGGGGAAAACAAGCAAGAGTGTGAAAGTCGTGTCTTGTGGAATTTGAATGTGGATTTCAAATCGGTGTAAATCAATGAATGCTACACTGATGATTACTTTTTCTGTTTTGATAAAAAGGCTCGAGTACACATACATCAATCTGTACAATCCATAGTAGATTTTCAGCTTTTGTTCTCTTGTCTTGCTAGCAGCTTGCTTCCATCCACCAGAGACAAAAGATGAAATGTAAAAAATAATAATAATAATAATAAAATATGAAAGATATATACATTGTATTTAAATATCTAAGAACGCAACAGATCCGCAAGGAAGCCAGCTTGCTTTGACTATCGTCATTCTCTGAGTCCCATCAGTGATTAGTTACCACAGCCTATGTACCGTCTTGTCATCTGGACACTACAATGACCAATGCACCCATTCACACAAGTGTCCAGAGAAATACAAGTACACCTATGCTGGACTACTACCACTGGCTGCTGCTGCTGCTGCTGGCACTACTGGTAGTGGTATGGTATTACAAGTGTACTAGTACTACTAATGTACTAGTAGTCCACTACTACTATAGCTACTACAGTGTACTAGTACTACTACTAGTGCTACTACTACTACTATAGCTACTACAGTGTACTACTAGTAGTTCATAACAATCATAGGCACGTATAGATATACACGTGATACTTTTTACGGAAATACCTGCTTCTGTGGTTCACCGCAGCGAGTGTTCGGTGCAGTTACCGTTTTTGCTGCAATCGCAACACTGCAAAACGAATACTTGGGACTACACTGACGGGTTCGTGTTTGCACTCTGTATATATTCACATTCTTTTGTCGATTCCTTCATTTATTTTGATCGATTGGACTCATCAAAAGACGAGATACATACTGAAATGTGATAATAAGTGTTCAAATCAACTTCAAAATGGTTTGATGTTAGTCTATAAACAGTTAGTTTTACGTCGGGCCCAGCAAAAGCAGAAGCCGTAAGTGGAGATTCACTATGACGTCATTCATGGCAGCCTCTGCAGACGGTAATCGACCAATCACAGCACAAGAAAATCGGATTGTCTTCATTAGGGCTAGTTGACAGTGTAGTTGCTCTAGATTTTGCTGGATCCTGACCCATCTACACGAAATGACCCATAAAGAGTTACATTTTTCGATTGATTGATACATTTCCCCCCATTTCGTGATGTTTTTTTCTTGGCTCATTGTCTAGAAAAGTGAAATTTACCGGATGATTTTGAATTGAATTATTTTTTTTTTCAACACGATTTTTGATGTGAAATTATAAAATGTTATCGCAGTCTTTTCTACTTGATATTATGATTTTTGAAAAATTCAGAATTTCGCTGATCATCTGCAAAAAAACCTGGTTTGATATCATGCACATGAAGTGAAATATCGCAGATTGAAAACCAGTCCTCGAACACGGCACGAGAGACCATTTCAAGGTCACACCGCTGCGCTGTAGAATGATTTAGACACATTTTCGCGACGCTGCCGGCTGGCTGATAGGACCTATTTCCGGCCGATTATGGAATGATTGTATGCAACACCCTGGAGGCTGTCCAATGGCATGCAGCTCGCGTTCTCATGACTACAGAACTTTCTTAGAGGAGTGCACCTTTGGCAATGTTGTACAAAATACACCACAAGCTTGGCTGTGTAGAAATCTTCTCACGCCAAAGGATCGAGGGGCCATAGCCTGTAGTTTGCTCATCCTCACTGTCGGACCCAGTACATGACACTGTGTATCAACGAAACTCATTTCTGTCATGGACAATGGATCGTGGAATGGACTTCCACTGGACGTGACACCTTTGTGTCAAGGGCCCCGAGTCGGGAGTAATACCCCAGCCAACACCACTTTTACTTCATTTTATACCTGCTTGTTTCATTTTTTTTTTAATTGATTCACCCTCAACAAGACAAGCCAACCAGAGCCAAATCAAGGCAATTGTACTGCAATGTAACGCCGACCTCCTTTAGTTTGAAAGTGACATGGTAACCACGCAATAGTTGATTGCGGTCACTTAGCATGAACAAGACTAAAGACTGGCGTACATCCTCTGCAGCGATTTTGATTTTCTAAAGTTTTATGGTGTAGGAAGCAAAGAAGACAATATATGTACCTCCTTGATCTAACCCATACATTTTCTCTTTTCTCGCAGTTTTCCCTCTTTCCACTTATTTGATTTTCTAGTTGCAAGATGCGAGTTCAGTAAAAAGTGTTCTATCACATTCACGACGTCCTCAATTTGTGACATTTTTTTTTTTTTTGTCAGACTCTTTCATGTGCTTTACAAGTTAGGTTTGTTGAGATATACAACGCCTGTTGAAGTAAAGGAGTAAATAACTACAATTGTGCATGATTTTGAGATCTTTACTGACCGTAGATCCATCACACTAAAAGTGAGCCTGTCGAAAAAAAAAAAAATGTGCCTCCATAAATGGACAAGGAAAGTTGCCTGCAGAGATTCACTTCCTCCTCTGTGTGCTCCAGGTCCAACCCGGAAGTATACCAGGCGACGCCCCCTTGTTACATATTGCTTATCCATATGGACATCGTACATCTATTTATTCTGAGCACACTTTCAGAATGTGTATTCACACCGGCACTAGATCGAAAACAGGTGTTGCACGCTAGCTCAATCAGCAGGGGCCTGTTCCATAAAGATTGAGTGTAAGTTGCAATCATGATCAATCGCTAATTGCGTTTCATAAACAACTTTGCGATTGATCGAAAGTACCACTCAATCTACTGAAAGTTACTCCTTATTTTTTGTTCTCGAAATCAAGCGTAAGTGTCTTTATCAAACAGGAATTACGTTCAGTTCACCGAGTTACGTTCCATAGATCGAGTGTAAGATCAATCATAACTCTTCATGTAACAGGCTCCTGGATTCTTGATGATCCGTGTTGTGGTCCTTGAATGTATGAAAGCCGCTTTAGGTCCATTTCAAATTTCCGTTGGGGAAGCCACTGCAATTAAGACGTACAAAAACTGTATGTGACTGACAATATGGTACAGACTGTCAATGCAAGGCTCTGAATTAAAACATTATTTTGAGGACAAATCGTACTGTATTTGACAGTCAGTCGGCAGGTCTGTATTGTGCCAATTAAAGAGCAAATAGCAACGTTTCATCGAAGTCTGAACGTGTGAAATCTTGTGATTCATGAGATTTCTTTAATCAAGTAAATTGTTAGATATCATATTTCTAGAAAGAAGAAAAATCTTATGCCTACATTTAGAATCAACCCTTCTCTTCGATATTACTTTTGCTATGGAAGATTAGGTAAAATTTGAATAGGAAAGGATGACTCAAAAAAAGAAACAAAAAGTCGTGTTGTTGCTCTTGATTTCTGTGCAAAAGCTTTTTATGTTGAGCTCAAGTAAAGATTGCATCACAAATTATAAGAGCTGACAGTCTCTGTTTATTGTTCGTTTTTTGGTTGGTTGTTGTTGTTTCATTATAGTCGGGGACCTAACTGATTGGTTTAGGAACACACTTCCCTATGCAAGGTACAGGACGAGAATTCCCAATTTCTACAAAAATGAAAATCTAGTCTTCTGATTGGCTAAATAATTAAACTAAGCTCGGATGTTTTGAATGGATCACGCATGCATGAGGAGCGCAACCTTTAGCATTCGACCTGACATTTATTATAATGGTCAGATCTCCATTGACCGATCACAGCCTTTCATAGCCAAATGAGGAGACTTGCCATCCATTCTCAGTATAAAACTGTTCCTAATCATACACAACTCTTTTGCCCCTGGCTTTAAGTTTTACTAGGAAAAGCTTATTCTTGACTCGATTAAAATAATTATAACAAGTATTAAGAATCACATTTAAAAAAAATCATATTCAGATTTGATTGTCATGCCAAAATTATGGAGGCTCAAAATTGAAATAAAACTTGCATAATGACCATTTATATCGAATGTTTAAGATACTTTCAGACCATAATTTTTCTTGCTGTAATTTCCCATTTTCCTCTAACATTCTTCATGAGAGAAAGAACATGTTACAAAACGAGTAATTGTTTGTTTCTTTTTTATTTCCGAAACAATACCAGATAAACAGTGTTGAACATGACATAATAATCTGAAACATGAATAAAGATTGAAGTATCAAAACACAATGAAAACAAGTTGACATGTGACAATGATGATAACATGTAACGGTGGATAGCCCATTTCAGGTCTATCAACATGATAGATCTGTTCTATCGAATTAAATCCAGATCTGATAGTTCAATCAATATCTGGAGGATCTAATTCTTCTCCTTAACATTACTAGAATTGAATCGAGCAGATTCAATACAGTTATATGCAGTAAAATAGAAATAGGTGTTCCGGAAGGGTCAAACTCATTGCATAATCAAGGACTACACTGGCCATGCATAATATTCAAATGAGCTTATGGAATATAATGTATTATAGTATTATAAAACAATTGTTGTAATTTGTGACATGTATAGAGGACATAACCCTTCTCAACTGTTCTGTTGTTAGAAACATTTTCACACCTTGATGATAATATGACAGACCTGTCTCATGATCACCATGCACAATACTTCTAATCCATGTTTAACAACACTAGAATAAAATAAAACAAAAACTGAATAAAAAACAATTGCAGCAGTATCATCAAAATTGGACAAAAATTAGTCGAGTTAAAAGGAAATTTCAATGTTTCATATGTTTCACGTATAGAGTTGGGTTTTTTTTTTCAAAATCACATATGCACATTAGCAGGGGAAAAGATATGCTCACCTCGCAAATAACTCTTCCATTGGTCTGTACATGATGCATGATTCTTTCGTTTTGGTATAGATAACGTACCAACTTCTGCATATTCCGCCGATAGTCATCATAGGATACCATATAAAGCTTGTTCTTTCTCTTTTACCTATACCTTAGATAGAGAAAACATTTAACGAAGATCAAATATGTAGGTGAGAGACTTGCGAGACATAATATCCTCATTTTGAAATTACATATTTTGCATTTGAATAGTATTACTATTTCGCAAAATATGTGAATTTTTGATATTTTCTAGCTTCCCTATAATCTTGAATGTAATTCTGATGAAAATGCTAACTGTATGTTTGTGAAAATTGTATTATTTTACGCTATAAGAAGACATCTTTAACTCGGAGTATTATAACGACATTCGTAGTGGATGATACACCATGCGAGTATTTTGTGCATTAAAAACTTGGTGCCGAATGTTTTTATCATTACCTATTTTTTTTTCTACCTTTGCTGTCAGTAGTATTCATTCTGTACTGTTCAGTCAAACAGGTCATACAGTATGTCAATATGCACATACATTAATAGCGCTTAATAGATAACGACAGGTGTACATATAATAACAATGTCGAATACACCTTAAAAAAGGCTAAATTTTACCCTCAGGATTCCTGCCGTAACGTAATCGTGTTAAACACGACATGGACCAAAAATGTATTTACTTACAAATAAAACGATGACATAAATTTTTTTCCAATCATGGCGGATTGGTTCACTTTTTATGAAACATTGAAACAAGGATTATCGTCCGTACCATAATATCTAACTACAACTTACAGATACGCTAACATCTGTTATCAAACAGTGGAAATCTCTTTATACAAATATCTCAAGGAGTAGGCAACTGGTCTTCTGTTTGTAATCAAAGAAATATGAACTCATCTTTTGAAGCTTTCATGAATATCTTATAACAACTAATATTGTAGAAACTATGTATGCCCTATACCTCTGTACTATTTAACAAGCCAGATAAAATTTCAAGAATATACCAAGACAACCGTGCGTGGATCACGAAATCCCTTCTCAAGTCTCTTACCAGAAAAAAAAAAACATGTTTCGTAAATGGGTACTGAAAAACCTTCTAAATGTTACAACAAATCTCTTTATTATTCTTTATCATAATATGCTTTCTTCTTCACTCGGTACTGGGCGTGTACCCAAGCAGTTGCGTATTTCCAATAAGTTTGCTATATATGAATATAAATTTAAGTTTGATATAAAGAGTACATGGAAGGTGATTAACACAGCTTTGATATCCCACTTCCCATATTACATTCTTTCAGATGGTTTTTCAATACACGATTCCGTAATAGTGGTGGATGTATTCAATGGTTTCTTTCTCAATATACACTCAGCAAAAAAGAAAGTAAACGCCTTTTCAAGTTTAGATTTTCTATAGAATATTTGGCTGAAAGCTAATGTATTATATGCCATATTGAAGGTAATTTAATTGGCTATCAACCCAGTAGGTCAACAAAAAGGGAAACTCAACGCATGAGTGAACACCATTTTTTTCTCTTCCAGGGCACAAAAGTAAAAATTGCAAAACTGAACAAGTTGTCATTCATGCGTATGTGCTCTTCCATAGAACAATATGAACAAACAACAAATTTCACACAAAAAGAAACATGAATTAAGTTGCAAAAACAAACCTTTGATCTCTATGATATCTTTAAAGCCTAAAAGACCAATGAAGGCCAAAAGTTATGGAGGAAAATAAAGCATCTTATGTCAAATCTAAATTCAAATGAAATAAGAGAAGAAGTAATGATTAACAAAAATGGTACAAATTTGAGATTTTTTTTTTCAAATTGGGAAATTGTAAATAACGTTTGGTTCTTGAAATTGTCACATGGACTTTAAATCACTAGTTTAAAAGAAATAAATAAAAAAATTCTGCTCATTTAACCACCTTTATGCTTTTTATTCCCTATGTCATATGAAGTTTGACTTGACAGAAAATTCTTATTTTTCCCCTTTAGTTTCCCACTTTGTTTATCTTAGAGGTAATAAAGAGATAAAGAGAACAAAAACTCATTTTTCCTATTTCATTCATGTCTCTCATTGTGTTAAACTGATCTTTTATTGTCAATGTTATCGTGAAGGGCATTTGCAAATGAAAGAGAACATGACAATTTTTGCAATTTTAATTTTGTGCCTTGGAGGACAAAAACGAATGTGTTCACTCATGCGTAAAGTTTTCTTTTTAATTAACCTATGAGCTTAATGGCCAATTTGATTACCTTTGATATGGTATATAATACACTGATTTTCATAAAAATCTTCTATGAATAATATGACCTCGAAAAAGTGTTTACTTTCTTTTTTCTTTTTTTTTTTTTTGCTGAGTGTATCTAGAATCAGATCTTGCCAGCAAATTGCTTAACTCACAAACAACCTTTCATTCGTTTTTCAAGAGATAGGAATGCAAAGAATTTGTTTTGTCCCCATGCACTGTTGATGTCAAGAAAGCAAAGCAATTATTGGCAATCTAAATAACAACAGAAATACAGTTACGGCATTTGAAAAACATAATAAATGGAACAATTTCTCCCTTTGCCCATATTTTCTTGTCAATCCGTATCTAATGAAAAAGTTCCGCAAAAGACGAAAATCACTAGAGTTCCCATATTAAAAAAGGATTTACAATAATTTCTAAAGGATTATATCTTCTGCTTTCAATCTTAACAGAATAATGATAAACAGATACATGAAATACGAAAAGTAAACAATTTAGAAATATTCGTTTAAAAACAATTGAACATTTATGTTCAATTGCAATATTCTTTCGAATTTCCCAGTTCGGATTCAAGAAACAAAGAAACAAAAAAGTATTACCCACTCTTTACTATATAGCTTTCATCAGTGAAGTAACTCACGCCGAGATGACGTTTCTCTAACTGCATCGATGTTTTTCTCGATTTCTCGAAGGCTTTCGATACAATTAACCATGCATGATGCTTTGCTTTACTCAAGCATCAGTCAAGCCATTGTGACATCGGTGCGAGCTAGGCTTTATAGAGTGGTTTAGCTATATACGATTAGCTTACTAATAGAAAACAACAGGTTTCCATAAATGGCCATGAGTCCATCACGTGACCAATTTCCTGTGGCGTCCCCCAGGGTCCTCTCCTTGGCCATATATTATTGATTTGTACATCAATGACATCTAAAAAGAAAATCGTCACAGATCCTCTATTTTCATGTTTTGCTGATGATACAAACTTATTTCTCTCTCATAAATGGGTGATGCTCGTTATTTCCAAGATTCGCTAATCCGAAGCACACAAAGTCCGTATAATGCCCAGGGTTCGTTTAACCGAACATTAAGATGTTCCGTTACTCCGAAGGTTCGTTTACCCGAAATTAAAAAAGCTTCGTTATTCTGAAGGTTCGTTATTCCGAAAATGAAAAAAAAAAAATAGATAAAGAAGCGTACCAACCCACCTTCGGAATTACGAACTTACGCATTTTTTTATCATTATTATTTTTTTCATTAACGAATCTTATTTTATATTCCGAATTACGAGCCTTCTGAATAACAAACTTTTGGAATAACGAACTGGTAACCCGCTCATGTTAGACAATGAATATAAACATGTCCAGTCCTGGAATTGTCCATTTCAACGCTAACAAGTTGTCATCAAATATTGATTAAAAAAACACACAGTCTCGTATGCAGATGTTTACTTAGCAACTCCTTCCAAGTTATTCCTCCTCATGATGTAAAGATCAAAGACATCATATAACCCTAATCGACAGGACCAAGTTGTTTTATCTGGACTTCACATTAATAGCGATTAACTTGGGAGACTCACATCAACACTGACGTAGCCGGGGGGGGGGGGGCGATGGGGGCGGTCGCCCCCCCCCCCCCCCCTAAGATTTGTACCGGGAATTTGGGAGGCGGAAAAAAGATGCGTGTATACTGTATGCATGCACATGAAGTGGGTCTCCTTTGCAACCTTTCATCAAGATATTTTTTTTGAATATTTCACCCAAAGTGTGCACCAGATCGTTGAATTTCAATTCAAAATATGCAAAATCTCTCGTGCTCGGGAGGGGGTATCCCCCTCCCAAACCCTCCCCCTCTGTGCCTCTTTCCCTAGCTTAGTACACTTTTTAGATTTACAAAAAAAAAATTATGAATAATTCTGAGTGCACAAGACTTATCATTTATATTCCGGAAACTCAAGGTTCCCTCATGTATAAGGGGAATTTCCCCTTTTAATAGACCCTTTCCTCCCTCAGTCCCCCCCCCCCCCACCCCATCATTTTTTTTTTTTTTTGGTGATTTCCCAAATGTTGATTCCATCAAATATGCATATACGAGATATCTCAATTTCAACCTTAAAAAGGCAAAAGCTCCATCGGAAGGGAAGGGTGGAGATAACACTCGCCCACGCCTTCTCCCTGCTCGCCCCCCCCCCCCCCCCTTCCGCCATGCATAGAAGTAGACTGTGGCTATACCCAGATCGCTTTATTTCAATTCTAAAAAACGCAAAAGCTCCGCGAGCGGGAGGGGGAATCCCCCTTCCCCTAAGCTCTACCTCACTAGACTTTTATACATACACACAGATGGTGCACATTCGGAATAAGAGCTAAATTCCGTGATTTTAACACTTCGATGAAAAAGTATTGCACCAAAAATTTGCACCAGATCGCTGAATTTCAGGTCTGAAAACGCAAAATCACCTCCGTGTGGGAGGGGATATGCCCCTATCTACACCCTCGTGTGCATGCTTATTCTGTTTGATTGCTGAACAGACAGCGTTCATGATATTCAGTGTAAGAATTAATACAAGAAGATTATTTGAATGATACCATTTTATAGGCAAATTGTTCAATAATAATCTACATCAAAATAAACTGCTACCTTAAACAAGTGGGACTGTTTGAACTCGTTAAGACACGCAAAACATGCATCAAATTGCACCATTTGCAACATCAAAATGCAAAAAGTTCTCACGTGGGAGGGTCCTATACCCTCCCCTCCCCCTTCGCTCGCTCAGCTCGCTCGGGTTCAGTCACGTTCATGATATTCAGTGAAAAGAATTAATACAAGAAGATTATTCAAATGATACCATTTTATAGGCAAACTGTTCAGTAATAATCTACATCAAAATATACTGCTACCTTAAACAAGTGGGACTGTTTCACGTCGATAAAACGCGCAAAAACATGCATCAAATTGCACCATTTGCAACATCAAAATGCAAAAAGTTCTCACCGTGGGAGGGGGGACACCCCCCTCCCACACCCTCCCCTCCCCCTTCGCTCGCTCCGCTCGCTCGGGTTCAGTCGTGTTAATGTATTCAGTCAAAAGAATTAATACAAGAAGTGTATTCAAATTATACCATTTTATAGACAAATTGTTCAATAATAATCTACACTAAAATATACTGCTACCTTAAACAAGTGGGACTGTTTCACGTCGATAAAACGCGCAAAAACATGCATCAAATTGCACCATTTGCAAAATCAAAATGCAAAAAGTTCTTACCGTGGGAGGGGGGACACCCCCCTCCCACACCCTCCCCTCCCCCTTCGCTCGCTCCGCTCGCTCGGGTTCAGTCGCGTTCATGATATTCAGTGAAAAGAATTAATACAAGAAGTGTTTTTAAATTATACCATTTTATAGGCAAATTGTTCAATAATCTACACTAAAATATACTTCTACCTTAAACAAGTGGGACTGTTTCACGTCGATAAAACACGCAAAAACATGCATCAAATTGCACCATTTGCAGCATCAAAATGCAAAAAGTTCTTACCGTGGGAGGGGGGACACCCCTCTCCCACACCCTCCCCTCCCCCCTCGCTCGCTCCGCTCGCTCGGGTTCAGTCACGTTCATGATATTCAGTGAAAAGAATTCATACAAGAAGTGTATTTAAATTATACCATTTTATAGGCAAATTGTTCAATAATAATCTACACTAAAATATACTGCTACCTTAAACAAGTGGGACTGTTTCACGTCGATAAAACACGCAAAAACATGCATCAAATTGCACCATTTGCAGCATCAAAATGCAAAAAGTTCTTACCGTGGGAGGGGGGACACCCCCCTCCCACACCCTCCCCTCCCCCTCGCTCGCTCCGCTCGCTCGGGTTCAGTCACGTTCATGATATTCAGTGAAAAGAATTCATACAAGAAGTGTATTTAAATTATACCATTTTATAGGCAAATTGTTCAATAATAATCTACACTAAAATATACTGCTACCTTAAACAAGTGGGACTGTTTCACGTCGATAAAACACGCAAAAACATGCATCAAATTGCACCATTTGCAGCATCAAAATGCAAAAAGTTCTTACCGTGGGAGGGGGGACACCCCCCTCCCACACCCTCCCCTCCCCCTCGCTCGCTCCGCTCGCTCGGGTTCAGTCGCGTTCATGATATTCAGTGAAAAGAATTAATACAAGAAGTGTATCTAAATTATACCATTTTATAGGCAAATTGTTCAATAATAATCTACATCAAAATAAACTGTTACCTTAAACAAGTGGGACTGTTTCACGTCGATAAAACGCGCAAAAACATGCATCAAATTGCACCATTTGCAACATCAAAATACAAAAAGTTCTTACCGTGGGAGGGGGGACACCCCCCTCCCACACCCTCCCCTCCCCCTCGCTCGCTCCGCTCGCTCGGTTTCAGTCGCGTTCATGATACTTTATTCAGTGAAAAGAATTAAGACAAGAAGTGTATTTAAATTATACCATTTTATGGGCAAATTGTTCAATAATAATCTAGATCAAAATAAACTGCTACCTTAAACAAGTGGGACTGTTTCACGTCGATAAAACGCGCAAAAACATGTATCAAATTGCACCATTTACAACATCAAAATGCAAAAAGTTCTTACCGTGGGAGGGGGACACCCCCTCCCATCCCCCCCTCCCTCGCTCGCTCCGCTCGCTCGGGCTCGGTCGCTTCGCTCCCTCGCAGACTAACTGCCCCCTAAGATGAAATCCTGGCTACGCCGGTGCACATCAATATTTTAAAATGATTCTATTTTTCAAGGAACATAGGAATCCTAAACCTTCCTCACACACATACTACAAACTACATTCAACTATGATTTCTCCATATCTCTATTATGGAATTCTCGTATGATTGGGTAATTCAGCTAAACTTTTATGTGATTCGCTTTTCTTCTTCAGCAAACGTGTTATTAGTATATTACCATGCCGGGTATTTATTGCCAATGACCGATATATAGATAAACAAAACGAAACAAAACAAAACAAACAAAAGCCAAAATTGTGAAAATGCAGATTAAGAGAGCTATTGAATAGTTGCACATCTCAAGTTCATTGGCATTCGGTCTTTATCCTATGCATGTGGATGTTGTCATGCACTGCTCTGTTGCTTCTAAGCAATAAACTTGAGCCGAGTTGTGCTCTCGAATTCCAGCCTGTATACAAGTGTTCTCATTTCTACTCGAAAGATTTCTGGGGCTTGACAACAAATGGCTTTGTTTTGTTTTGATTTGTGTTTCGTCTCATTGTATCTGGCTTGTGGCACATTATTGTTTTCTTCTCTCTCTCTCTCTCTCTCTCTCTCTTTGTCAAAACTCCCCCTGTATCTCCTGATACACTCACTGTTTATACACAAGATGGTGTTAGAGAAGGAGAAGAAACAAAAATCTTTCCTTTGTACCCATGCTCCGTGGCGCCAATGATAGTGATACACCCTTTCGCTGATGCAAATGAATTGCTTCGACAAAAGGCCGCATGTATCATTCCTCATTCACAACAAACTAAGCGAGCAGCTTTTCGCTGTCCCTTTCAATATTTTGTCAGCAATAAGCGAGCGTGTTGAGAACAGAAATCAGTAAAACAAGAATGTACTTCTTTAAATGTAAATTCAATTAAACACGTGGAAACGCGCATTAGCCAATTGTTTCATCTGAAAGATTTCACATGTAGGTACTAAAGCTGGTAAACAAAATTATTCATAAAATCTGTGCGCAAGACGTGTAAACGTTGTCTTTTTTTATGAGATACTGATGTTCCATTATTCAGTCCCGGGGAATCGATAACAAGAAATTTGAAGAAAAGCTGAAAGAGTTTTTTCGTAATATATAACCAAAAAGTTCCACACAGGATTTTAGCATTTCATTTTAAAATGCAGCTTAAAACTGTTGAAATCAAGAACCTCTTGTTTGGTCTCCATATCATGAAAGCTCTATAGGGAAAAGAGCAACTTGGAGCATGGAACTTCAAAGCCAATGAAATGCTAAGCATTTTGTCATGCTATATAGAACCCATGAACAAATTCACAAACATTGTATAGAGATTCCACTTCTTCTCTATTGTATAACACCTCCCTTCCTTTGGCCTCAATCGCACAATAGCAGTACATATTTGTTAATATTATCGCCTCAATCGCACAATAGCAGTACATATTTGTTAATATCAGCCGTTATTTGTCAACAGCATGTGGTTTATTTGTTCCCCATGCCACTCTATTTGAGAAATGTTTGCTGCATTATACCCAAAAGTATTTTTTTTTTTAAGTTTCTTTCTGAGTTGTGCCCCTCCTCCACGTCGGTTTTTTTTCCACACTCGAATTCTGTTGGGGTCTATACGCTTAACAAGCTTGCTCTTAAGTAAGTCCCGTCGCATTTCTCTGGCATTTTCACTTAATTAAAAATCCTGACAAATTGACCGCCATATTCTATGTTAGTAATATCATATTGTGCATCCAAGCTAGACATTCTGAGTCATTCTATATTGTTAGATTTGATATACTTTTCCATAGAGAAATATGACAATGACTTCATCACCGTTGTAACACTAAAGAAATTTTATAGATAAAAGACAAGAAAAAAAATATTACTTGTGTCGTGTTTGTTTGTGTGTGTGTGTGCGAGCGCGTGCGCTCGTGTGTATGTGTGTGTAGGTTTTACTGTCAGACTATGCATTCACCAACGTCTGCCACTGTTTGCTCCCATTACAGTTTACAGTATATTATAATGCCGGTCTATAGATTGTTGACTATATATGACTATGACTATGACTATGACTATGACTATGACTATGACTATGACTTTATATGATTATGACTACGACTATGACTATGACTATGACATGACTGTGAATATGACCATGACATTGACTATGACTACGACTGTGACAATGACCATGACTATGATTGACTATAACTATGACCATGACTATTACTATGACCATGATTATAACTATGACTATAACTATTTTACTTTGCTCTATTTGTTATCAACCGTGCCAAAGTAGCCAACAGGCGGTGCTGTTGTTATGGGGCCTTTTCACATTATAGGGCAAGACCTGTTGAAAGACCACTGTAAGACCGTAATAATTGACAGATCTCTTAATGATCTTTCAGCGAAGTTTCAATGATCTCCGAGGGTGTTCATAAATCCAAAGTTATCTTCCAGAAAACATCATGGTCTCCATGGTCTCCAAAAGTTGTGAAACGGTTCTAATACTAATAGAATTTCAGCAGACTTTCATGAAAATGGTGTTTCAGTTGTCTTACAACAGTTTTTTTTTTTCCAGCGATCTGTCAATGAGCGCTCAAGGGTTATACCAGTCTCATTTGTCTTCCGGCAGTCTCAAAGAAAAATTGCCATCTTTTTAGAGAAGAACACTCCAAGATTATTGAAAATTCGTTGAAGGATCGTTGAAAGGCTATCCTCATCCAGAGATCGTGATTGATCTCTTGAAGATCTTAGTGAGAATTCCAAATGATCTTGAAGTGATCTCTCAATAGTCTTGTCGGTTTCTCAATCTCTGCAAAAACATCGGTGTCAGATTTGACACAATGGGTGTTAAATCTGACACCAATCAAGTGTCAATAGAGGACCACACCCACAGGTGTAGAAAGTATGTTGTGATGGTGTTGAAAAGTCTTCACCTAGTACTTCCTGGTGTTAATTTGACACTGTATAGCTGGTAATAATTTTGACACTGCGCTGGTGTTAATTTAACAATGACACCGCATGGTGTTGATTTGATATTGATGGTGCTAATGTCAATGGTATATCACCCGCCCAGCTTCAATAGCAGACCACACCAACTCAAGGATCTCCGTTATGTGAAAGGAAGACCATATTTAAAAACAACAGAAAGCACGCACATGTCGTCTGGGTGGACAATATACAGGTGCGATGAAATTCCTTAAATCCATCCTATCCATATTCAACAAAAGCAGTACACTCCCTTCTTCCTTAGGGTTGCATAAATCTGTAACGCTGGATGCATCTGGAAGGGATATAGGTTAGGGCGGTCCGCGGACTACAGTTTTTTAGTTAACTTGCCCAACGCCTGGCAGTCCTGTCAGGTGCATTCAGTGTTACGGTATTTGTGTGTTATTGTATTGATTGATTGTTTTGAGCTTTGTAATTGATTATGTATTGCATGTTTTCTGCCAAATAAAATAATAATAATAATGATGATAATAATAATAATAATAATAATAATAATAATAATAATAATAATGATAATAATAAAATCAATCAATCAGTTTCAGATTTTTGCTTCTACACAAAAGATCATTTGTGTGAAATAAATATCCAATATTATTAATTATTCTTAAAGCACGTTTTTGAAGAAGAAAAAGGGTATCAAGCAAAAACTGAAATGAATTGCCCGAATTGCTATCATTTTAGAAAAAAATTTGTAGTCACTGTCCACTATAGCCAACAGGATTATACTAAAAAAGCCCTTGTAGTTGCAGCATAGCGAGCCGGACAGAGGAGGCTTTCTGATGGCCACATGCTTGCCATCAATAGCTGTCACACAGTGGGGAAAATTCCACCGCTTGTAGAATCCACCTCCAGCAAGTTGTTTCCATCCATCAGGGGTTGAAGGGGCTGTCATGACTTCATCTGCATACTCGTCACATAATTATGACCTGACACAACAGGGCGTTTTCAGGCACCCTCCACCCATACTGCATGTCGTAGTACTTGGTGCCAGACACAAGATGACGGAGAGTAGCTGCCAACTTGAGACCTTCCAGCGGCCCCCTGTACCAGGTTTACTGCCTCCTGATTCTTCCTCTGACCCTCTCCAGGATTTCATCGTAGAGTTCAGGGGGCATGCAGAGAAATTTCTTGAAAGTCGAAGGGTCTTCTCTTCGGAGCTCTACCAACAGCTGGTCGTAGATTCCAAAAGCCCTTCTTCTGGCAGGGTTCAGCCACGTCCTTCTCCAGATACGACGTCGTCTGAAGCCTCGTCTCCATCTGAAGGGGCCTCTGATGAACTGGTGTAGGTTCAGCTGCTGATGTATAATATCATTCTGAGCCATTGCCAGTAAATACTGGACTCTGAGGCGGGCTGCATCTTCCATTTTTCTGAAGATACTTTGAAACTTTCAGGTGGAATGTTTATAAAATATATGAGTTGCGTGGTGAGTGGCTGGTCACATAGAGCAGCTCAGCATTCGCCAATTTTTTCGTCAGGTCATTCGCTCGTATTCGTATCACTTCGCAATCCATAGTTTGTCATAGTATCTCTTAGACTTGCCTTCGTATATGCATCGCCTTTCAAATTTAGTAAAAGTCAATCTTAGTTTCCCTTCGCATAGAAGATGGCAAGCGAAAATACGTTTGTCATAGTATCTTCGTTTCTATGCGCAAGTCATATTTAGTCATCGTGTTGCTTCGTTTAGAGTTCTTTCTAGATCGGTCCACCTTGGCGAAAGCGCGATGAGGGACTATGCGTGACAATAACACACGAACGATAAACGAACGATTACCGCAGACTAAAAAAATAAGAGATGCAAATGACAGACGATTTTTCAATTCGTCGGGAAATTTTAAACATGTTCAAAAATCCCGTGCGAATTTGAATAATCGCAACTGTTAGTTCAGAAGGTGTACGCACCCAAACACGAAGGGTGAATATGACTTACTATCAATTACCATTGAAAACGATTTTTCCAAAAATGCCTTTCGCCAGCCATCGTAAGTCATATTTCAGGCAATTCGCTCAGGTGTGAGGGGGCCTTAAAGTACAGCATGTTACGTACACGAAGAACACGCGACGGAAATGCGAACAACGAAAAATGTTCAATAGTCATGGGAGAAAATGTACCCAAGGAGAGGTGGAAGCTGTCTTAAGTTGATTTTTTTTCGTTCCTCTATTCTCCTTTGTTTTTCTCTCATTTCTCTATCGTGTGCTTGCCTACATTTTTTTTCCCTAGGACCTATCTCCACTAGTAAAGCATTTGATTTTTTTGTGCAGTTCCTCCAACACATAATCTCTATATCATACAGTTCAAATGAAATTTTGCATACTTTAGATTAATATTAAGTGTATTCTGCGATTTTTTTTTTGTATATCAAACATGTCTTTTCTTTCGTAGTCTTTAATTTCTTTTGTTACTGTAGTTGTTAATGATTGTTTGATGTTTAGGTGTATGGTACGATTTTTATTTGTAGAAAATGTATAGGTCATACATCCCCAAACGTGCGCCAAACGTTCGCGAGAATGTCTCAAAAGGTACGCGAACAGTTTGCGATTACGTCGTAAAATGATCGGAAAAACTTCGCAGATTTCGCGTAACATACGCGAGACATTCTCCAAAGTTTCGGAGTCTGTTTGGGGTTTCACGAACATTTTGCGAACATCGCGAGTGTCTTGCGAAGGTCTTGCGCATATGACGAGGTTTTAAAGACACTTTCGAGAACAATTCACGAGCAAATCACGACCAAGTGTGCGGAAAAGGTTCGCAAAAAAATTTCAAACTTTTTTGAAATCATCGCCGAAGTAAAAACTACATTCGCGAACAATTGACGACGCTTCCGAACCCTCACGTTCGTTTGGCGATCTTTTGCAGACTAAAATACGAATGCTGGATTTTGCCATTCGTGTCCTTCGCAAATCGTTCGCGTGCTCCGTGAAATCCCACCCTATACTCCTCTTCTTCTCTTATAAAGCAAGTTGCACTTCGCACCCGCAAACTTATATCTGCTATCTGTACGAGAGCTACTTGCACGTCACTTTGCTTTGTGGCCCCGGGTTTGTGGCCCTTCTGTTTGCTTCGTGTATATCTTCAGCTTATATCATTATGAATAATGAATAAATGAATACATTGTATTCCGGGTGAATCACATGAAGAACGTCTTTGTTTTGTTTTGAGGTTTTTTTTTCACCTATGATGATAATACAGAAACCATCAACAACAAAAAATCAAATCAAATCAAAAGTTGCCTTCGCAAGGTGTACGAGAACTGAAGTGTTTCCTTCTTTCACCACATCAACAAGACCTGCGGTGTACCACAAGCTTCAATGATCAGTTTTTATTGCAAAATTAAAGAGGCATTAGGCCTAAGCAGGAATTTTTTTTTTTCTGGGAATCCCGAGTTGCTACATAATGTCGTCGTCGTTGTTGTTTTTTAAGAGCGATCTTTGTTAGTGGGATTCCCCACATTTTCAAACCAAACAAGCAAAAAAAAAAAAAAAAAAAAATCTTGACAGTCTATTGTACAGATGTAAAGACTTGGAACGTACCCGAAACGAGCTCTGAAACACCGGTAAGAAACTTGAATTTTCCTATTAAGTGAATGTATGCAAATGTATTGCAAGTGAATGAGGGAAATGTAGTGGATTGAAGTGAATGTATACAAATGAATGTAGAGAAATCGTTATTGCCTATATGAACTGTATTTCATTTTAGACATCTCGGGTAGATATGGTCTTATCTCTGTGTCTTTCGTGTTAACATCATTTATGACTTTTAGTCTAATTCGTAGAAGTGATATTTTACACTGCAGTGATCCCTGATTCTTCTCTCCAATTATTTCGTCTATATGGGAATGAAGGAGAGGAGAAGGACGAGATATATTTGCCTGAATGTATATAAACTATTTAAACCAGTCAGACAAGATGATGACTGTGCTTGATATCACTGCGGGATATCACGGACAAAGAGAAAGTACTGGCCAACTATAATACAAGCAAATATAGGTAAATCTGAAAAAGAAAGTCTTTTCAGGTCTATTCCATGAGTAACCATAAAGAGAAAACTAGAAAATTGTCTTCTTAAGATCTTGATTTAGGCAGTTTTAATGATGTTGTGCAGGTTTAGAACGTTACATCTGACGTATAATTATTACGTGGATATGCATTTCTGCTCTATTTCGAAGTAGCCCGTTGAAGGGTGTGCTTATTGCACCATACCTCTACTCTCTGATTGCTTAATAGACAACTTGTACACATGACTCGAAGCTATTCGCCAGTTGACGCATGGATTGCGTCTGTGGCGCCAACTCGACGCAATAACGGTCCTGTAATGTCTTTGGATTTTCTGCACGCTTTATCCACAAAAAATGCCCTTAAAGTGAGCATTCAAAGAAAATTTAAATGCTGTGTTTCGGCTAGAATCTTGGAAAGGACAAAATGTAAGATCTTTATTACTTTCACAACGGGGATTGCAACAAGAGCAAAGAGAAAATTCGTACAATGTCTGCAGTAATGAAAGCACTTCGGATGAATGCGGGAAAATTCGGCGAAGGTTTTCCTGACGTCATAAAATGAACCAATCTAACAGCAGCAGACGACGTGTCACAAGTAAATCACAAAATCATAAGTGCATTCATTGCTACTGAAAAAGAGGTTAAATTACCTCGAATTACGCTATTTGTGATATTCTTGAAATGAAAAAGGTGGCATTGAACGCTGCTATACCAGTGCCCCGCTTAAAAACCATCACTGGAAAGGCATTACTACTTTAGAGTGCAAGGGCCATCGCATTTTCGAAAAGCGAATTTGTTTTGAAAAGCTCGTGTAACGTTAATGGTGAATGTGAATGAACAACAACAACAAAAAAATCACCCCTAGTGCAGCTGAATTAATGCATAACTCAACTTACAGTAACAAGACTAAGCTAGTTAATGCTGGCAATGACTTTGGTCAAAATGTTCGGGGCGGGTCAGTGCCTGAGAGACATAGATTTTCACCTTCTGTTTGAAAGATTGTCGTAACTGTTGATGCATTGAAAATGTTTAAAGCAGATCGTTCAAATGACACGAAATACGTTAGATTCACTTTGTATTGGTATAGAATTCAACTCGGCTAAATACCACTAAATCGCTCAACAAGGAAAACAGTTACACCTTTGAACCTCTGCATAAATTGTCTGTAGAACGAATGATATGCTTTTACTTGCTGATTCCATTCAGTGAAAACAAATCATGTCAAGTCCAAATCAATGGCTTTAATTTAACCAAGGTCGACAGTACCAAGTTTTTAGGACTTCATATTGATAGCGATTTATCACGAAAACCTCGCATAAACTTTCTAACCAAAATTTTATCTGGGAACACAGGGATTCTAAACAAACTGAAAGATTATTTCCCACCAATATATTGCAAATTATATATTCAACTATGATTTCCCCTTACCTCAACTATGGAATTCTGGCATGGGTTAACACGCCCCAACTTTTGCTTGATTCGCTTTTTCTTCTTCAAAAACGCGCTATTGGAATAGTTAATAAGACAGGGTATTTATCTCATACAAACGATTTTTTTCCATAAGAACAACATGAAATTCACAGATTTGTGTGATTGCAATTTAGGGATTTTAATGTATAAATTGTCCACAAATAATCTTCCTGATGTTTTTCTGCATGTGTTCAAAAGAAATTACTCTGTCCATGATTATCCCACCCACGAACGTGACGCTTACCACCTTCCACGTACCCGAACTAGTTTTGTGGAAAAAAAAAGACAACAAAACAATTAAATATAAAGGGCCGAAATACTTGCACGATCTCCTTGTAGAACTCGCAGGTTGTTTATCGTTGAAATAAGACAGAATTTATTAAATTATTACGTAGCGTAAGCTCATTGAAATTCCTTTCTATCTTGTTTATGAGTGTTTTGTTGTTGTGCTTGGTTGTTGTCATTCAAATCAGTTGAGTCTCACTGTTTGCGCTCTTAAATTCCTCCCCGTCAGTATACATCTTCCTACTGTTAAGACTTCAAAACGCGTTAACAACTGGCTTTATTGTACTCACTTCATTGCTACGTATATGGCTGGTAAATCGTTCTTGAATTGTTAGTACATTATACTGTATAAAAATGTTCTTTCTTATCAAGAATTCCCATGTCTCTTCGGAGGACCGACATGTCGAGCTTTTCCAGTATTGTTCAAATAGTGTTAGTATGTACATCATAATTGTCAACATTGCTAAAACAAATCTTCATACGTCTGCAGAACGTGGTTGGTTTTTTTTTTCACTATCTATATTTTAGAAGAATCTGCTATATCCCCGCGTATTCTTGCCTTTTATTTCTATTTTTGTTTTCTATATTTTGGTCCTATATTGCGTGCGTACTCCTCATCTGTTTTTTTTTTCTTTTACAATCTGTTCAGAATTAGGACCTACGGTTAACAAGCTTGCTGTTAAGTAGGTTCCATCATATTTCTTTAGCATTTATACATAAAACTAAACTTACAAGGATTGACCGCCATGTTTTATATGTTTACAATAATTTATTGTGTATCCTACTTGGATATTGTGTTTCACTTTAATTCACTGTATTTCATATATATTCCTTCAATGACAAATATGAAAATAAATTGAAATTGAAATTAAACTGAATTGAAAATATCAGACGTGTTTTGCGAATTTCGGTAGGTTTTTCCAACTGGAAAGGAGAATGGTATTCTCCTTGCTTTAAGTTGCACAAATCTTAGCTGGGGCTAGCTACAAACAGAGTAATATCAAGAATGTCCAAGGAACATTACAGAGTAGAGTTTGCAAGATCCTGAAACGTCCAAGGTGAGACGTGGAATGTAATGCCACGGAAATCTTCAGGACATCCAATCTTAACCACATGACGAGATGATAGCAAGAAGTTGAATCTCTGCAGAAGAAACCGAAAATGCCGACCAATCATCTTCTTTGCTTGTGGAGGAGACATCATGGCGTCACCGTTTCCCGGTCTACCGTTCACCGGGATTGCTCGGTGGTTGACTTAATGTCCATAGATGATTTGTTGCTCTTCTTTGCTGAGCTAAGGGGAATGGTTCGGACTTGACACAGGCGACATCTTGTCTTCACGGATGACAGCTGCTGCGTCCTTGAGCAAACTGTTAGGAGAGAAAATTTCGTAAACCTTCGTGATGACTGCATCAACGAGATGACTCAAGGTGGTAGCGGCTCAGTGATAATCTGAGCTGGCATTTATTATGGTGGAAAACGCCATTGGTGGTTCCGGTAGGAAACTTCCAACACCGTCGCATACCGGGATGTCTTTGAGAACCGTGCTGTCTTCCACATGCAAGATGAGTACGTATGGACGTGATTTCCGATTGAAAGACAATGCTTGGTCGCACAAGGCCGCTGTGAAATTCCCCGAGGCAGACAGTTGCCATGGCCATCTTGATCGACGGTATGAACCCTACAGAGCATGAATGGGATTGTCTATCAGGCCGAGCCATCAAAGACAGAGAAGCTATCCCTCAAACTGTGCAGAAGTTGGTAGACGTTCTCAGGAAAGGATGGGATGCTATGCCTACGTGACGTTGTTCACACACTATTATAGTGTTGAAATATCAATCAAATCGAAATCACTGATAGTCTTTTTTTTTTTAGATACTTACAGTTAATCGCTTCTCTCATGTTGTTCAGTTATTTTGATTTTCTTACGCATAATCTTATACAATCGTTGTTTTTTCTTACATAAAAAAACATTATCATAAATGTGAATGATATCATATCTACTTCTGATGTGATTCATTAATTCTTTATGAATCGTCATTTAAGTTTAGAATACCTAAAATCTCATAAATCATCTGAATACCGAATGATAAGCATGACTTCCACACTCACGGGTTTAAGGCACTCTTTTTCAAATGTCAAAATGCCTCTTCGATACCATTTTCATAAAAACAAAGTGAAGGGTATACGTGTATACATGTATATAGGTGATACGTGTACTACCAAATCATATAATTCATTCAAGGCGACTTGCGTCGTTACTCAAGGACCATAACCTTCAGCAGTTTGTGGATGGGCCAACCCACGAGTCTGGCCATACCTTGGATTTAGTTATTGCTGGAGAAGAGTGCTTGGAGACTGTTGATATAGGTGAGTCTTTGTCAGACCACTCAGCTATTCACTGCAAGCTGCATTTTCAGAAGCCAAAGGCAGTTGAGAGAGAGTTTCAATTTCGTAGGATAAAGGCAATTGATTCCACCAAGTTCAGCACGGATATTCAGAAGTCTGAGATATTATCATCAGATACATCACAATCTGCTGAGACTCTGTTACATCAGTACTGCTCAGTTATGGAAGAACTCCTTGATAAACATGCACCACAGCGTTCCTGTGTTGTCACTGATCATCCTGTCATTCCTTGGTACAATCAAGATATAGCTGGTGCCAAGCGAAAACGACGTCAACTTGAGCGGAAATGGAGAAAGACAGGGTTATCTGTTGATAAACATCGTTTCAAGGAGCAGAGGAACATCACTAATGATTCGTTCAAAGCGGCGAAGTCTAAGTTTTTGAACAATTTCATATTGGAATGTGGCTATGATCAGAAGGACCTGTATGGCATAATCAGCCAACTCCTTTATCAGAAGGCTCCAGCAACAAAGAAACTGCCACAAGATATACCTGATGCTGACCTTGCCAATGATTTCTCTCACTTTTTCACTGGAAAGATTGAGAAAATGCGGGAGCATAATGTCGGCATCTCGACCACTAGACGATGAACAGCATGCACATAAGCTGTCACATACCCTGACATCATCATCAGGTAGTATTGATGCTCATATGTCCGTGATGCCTCCTACTTGTCTTGAGGAAGTCAAGTGAATAATTCGCAAGACCCCTGCAAAGACATGTCCACTTGACCCCGTGCCTACAGCTCTTGTTAAGCAACATTGTGATCTCCTAGCCATACCTATCACTGGTCTGATTAATGCATCATTGCGTGATGGAATAGTCCCTATGTTACGCCAGTTTTGAAGGGATCTACACTTGACCACAATGACCTAGCCAGCTATCGCCCAGTGTCGAACCTGCCATTCCTTGCCAAGGTGACGGAGAAAATTGTAGCTAGGTGTAGTCTTTGACAGAATAATGAGTATGGAGAAATACATATCATATGTTTGTCAGTCAGCATTTACTACTAACTCCGCCGGATTGCTGAGATCAGACACTGTCTTACACGAGGTGCTGCAGAAAGTATCATTCATGCTCTGATATCATCTAGACTGGATTTCTGCAACTGTCTCCTTGCTGGCCTGCCATTAACATCAATCAAACGCCTCCAGGCTGTACAGAATGCTGCTGCACGCCTTCTTACCGGCACCAAGAAGTTTGACCATATATCTCCAATACTTCGTGAGCTTCATTGGCTGCCTGTGCAACGCAGAGTGCAGTATAAGATCTTACTGCTTACTTATAAGGCTCTCCATAACTTGTCTCCTGGCTACGTGCCTGCACTTATCAGTGTACGACAGCGACGACCAGGACTACGCTGTACTGGCCTTACTCTCCATATGTTCCCAATACCCGCCTAAAAATGTATGGGGACAGAGCCGTCTCTTCTGTTGCGCCACGTCTGTGGAACTCTCTAACAGTCCAGCTTTGGAATTGCAACAGCCTCAATACCTTCAAGTCTGAATTGAAGACCTATATTTTCTTGCAACTTTGTGAATGATGTGTGGCATTTTGTGAGAGCTGGGCGTTTTTTAATGTTTCTACAGATAAATGGCGCTATATAAATGCTGTTTCATGATCATCATCATTATCATTCATAATGACTGTTATTCCGTAAAAAGCAATAATTGTTTCAATTTCTGATTATGTCAAGGCTCGAATATATGGAGAATGCCCCCCTAAAAAATGATAATAACGAGAATGAAATCATAAAAATGAAACATCAAAATGAGAAAATAAGCCATGATAACGTGAAAATAGACGGGTATGGCAAAGTGCTTAAAATACCACGTAAGAAAATAAACAATGAAACAATGTACAGAAACAATGAAATGATTATAAATCATGATAATTTTGTGAAAATTGGCAGGCATGATCGAGGGTGTCTCAAGTACCACATGGCTAAGCTTAATAAGTCTAAACATTGTTTTGACTTTGAATTGAAGCATAAACATGATTTTCTATGTCATCACATATTCATGATGACCTTTTCTGTTATTGGATAGATAGCATCTAACGGTTAAATTCTGCCAAGAGAAACTAGCTTGGCCGAATTTGGTCGCAAAATATAGACTGAGTTCGGCCATAAAGACCAGGTCGAAAACCGATCTGGCAAACCCTGGTCGGCACAGTTAGCTGAAATGCCTAGAGTTATAAAGCACTAATCCTCACCTATTGTGAACATGCTGAATGAGAAAAATGCATGAAAACAATGTATTTATGACATCTATAATTATATTGTGGCCCCGGACCAACGAGCCACAACTAATGTCGAGCATTGTATATTATGCATTACCGCAATCAATCTAAGGTTCGCAAAAGCCGGTTTTATTTTTCTCCGTTTCGCTAAATATTATATCGAAAATGATAGCTATTCTATTATCACATGAGTTATCGCTTGTTTCCAGAAAACAATTACTTTTGGGCATTTTTAGTAGATGTGTATAGTTCTGATTCTTGAATATATTCCCTCTATATATAGTTTATATTACGTATCATAGATCATATACATACACACACACACATACACACACACACACACACACACACACACACACACACATATATATATATATATATATATATATATATATATATATATCATATATGCTAGCAAAGTTGTTCCTTCATCCCATTTTATTATTTTGATAGTATGCTTTCCTTTTTCACCGCAGTGTATATGACACAAAATTTCACGGTATATGCAAGGTTGGTAGAATAATCGTTGTGAATGCTGTTGCCATTGTGAAAACAAAAAGCCGAACTTACATCAAAGAAGACAATATCTATGTGGCTCTTGTGGTTTTTCCTTAACAGTCCTGTCATAACTTTACCAACTGAGTGGGAGAAAAATAACATTTTGCTATCATAATTATTATCATTATTATTATTATCAATATCATCTTCATTCAATCAGGTAAGCATTACAATTACATGATATTCACATGGAAATGCTGATATGTAATAATGTATAACATGTATAATATAGTCAGAGAAACAACACATGGGCTAGGGCTTACAATAGTAATTGTTTTACTGTTATCCTTAGGCATGTGATCACTGTTCTTCAGCATAAGATGTTGTCATGGTTTTTATTAGATGGTTCAATACATGGTTTCTGTATAACATATATATATGTTTCTGTTGGAAATAGAAAAATGAATGAATGAATGAATTTAGACCGTAAAATTTACATCTTCTTCGAAATCATGTAAAGAGTTTCATTTTGTATAGTGTCCTGGCACAGAAATGGGTCGTCCAGCTGACCGCATCCTGCACACAGTGTGCACATTTCTGAAGTTCGCAAACTCATTGGCTTGCGTTGTTTCAAAACATGTTTACATTATGTGCTCTTTACTAATCTGAAAGAATTCCCAATTCTCAGTATCACCTACCTTTGACGTTATGATCAAAACTTTTTCGAAACCAATCATAACTGTATGAATTTGTGATGAGGGAGTCTGTAGGGTAGATTTAGCTCAACCCAAAGTTCAGATCAGCTATTGATTGCATATATCTTTTTCTCAGAAACAAAGTTGCATTTGGAGACCATTTTTTTAGACATATCATTTCCGGCATGGTTCATCGTCAATAAGTGTCTTGAGCCAAAAAAAAATATGTCGCGACCAAGTCAACCACAACAAGCAAATAATGAGACACAATCATGCAAAAATGCGTATGTGTACTTCTGTTTTTCGTTATAAACGTATCAAAAGTGCCATGACAATAACAAATTCAGCCTGTAAATGGCATACTAAATGAGTTCAGCTTAGTGCTGGTTTACAAGGATATTAATTCCATTTCGATTAATTTTCTGTCATCAGTTATAGAATGACCGACTTGAAAAGGGGCTCTGCAGTTGAATCCGTTGACTCTCTGAGCGATGGCAGTTTACAGATCGTCAGACCTCCGAACGCCAAGGTTGCCGATTTCGCAGATGAATATCTTGATCATGCCTCTTCGCCATCGGCAGCGCCGGAGAAGAACGACGATGAAGACGTCAAAATAGGTAAGATTACGTCTGAGCAGAATGGCAGAAATGACGGGAATGCTATGACTGGGAAAGCAATGTCAAGAGCTTCACCGGCTGACTCTAATAGTGGTAAGATGACCGAGAAAAGCAATGGAGATCTTCCCGAGAATGCTGTCGGAGATGCTGTTGACGAATCTTCCGCCGCGGGGAAGACGAGAGTCCCCCGAGATGACCAGGTGCCTGGTTACCAACGGCAAGAAGAGGGAACGAAGACTCGAATAAAGACAAAGTCACCGTCTGAGAGAAATGGACGTGGGGGTTCACGGAGAAGAGAAAGAAGGGGTAATAGTGACCAGAATACACGATCACAGAGTACGAAAGTTTGATGTCACAGCCATTCATCGCCATAGAAATTGGTTCTAAAAACCTCACTGGCACGAATGTCTGTGCGCGTACCTGGTTCCAACCCAATCTATAAAAATAGTCTGTGGCATCGTCACTTTGGTACTCTGTCGCATTGTTTGTTTATGCGTAATGTATAGACTTTTAGAAGAGATAATAAATGTTGAAACTAAAACTGCGAATGATAAATCATCGGAAATATTATTCGAAATATGTGCCGAAGATCAGCAATAGTCCAATACACCACATGCAATTGTAGACTTAATGTTGCCTATGTAATTGTTCATTTTGCTTATATTCAGGATGAAGTTGTGCAAATTGACATCCCGCGCCAGATTTTTAACGGTAGTCTCCTCAGTCCTTATAAAATTTCAGTCTCTTTCAGACAAATTATTTCATAGGGAGAGAATTAACGATGAAGCATCAGGATGTGTTCAATCAAATCTTTATAATTATGATTTCAAATAAAGATTATCGAGTTGGCCTTAAACTTAGGTCATTAAAGTGCAACTGTATATTATAAACACATGTGTGAAATTTAATAGAATGTAAGAGTTTTATGATCAGTTAATGCTGAGAAACTTCCGGTAGGATGACGTCACAAAGACATCAAATCGTGCGTTTAAGCGAAACCTCTCATCAATACAAAAATCGCTGAAGGTCCTATACTGATGGAAGCGATATGACATGTGCATATAACACTAACGCTTTTCATAAGTCTTTCAACTTGTCGGCAAGATACAGCAGTGAAGTCTCTAAAAAATGTTGCAGATAGAAATTAGTATTTTGCCCCAAAAATAATTCTCTTCTAGATGGCAAAGGAAGAGTTAGCTAAGCAATACGAGAACATGGAACTATCTGAGCTCGTTGTCGGAGTCGAAACTGCGTTGGAAGCCATGTCCAAGGGAAGGAGTGGGGCTTTTGTCGATCTGATGGCAGTCATGGACGTCTTACTCCCTCACGTTCTTTACTTTGAGGATGAATTGACTGCCGCACAGGTAAGATCAACACCACGTGTTCCACAAAATGTCACAGGCGGGTTCGAACATCGTATCGTATAGGCAGTGGTGCATGTAGAACGATGTTTTTACCCTCCGTGACAGAATGCCGAAAATAGAAACATTTCGAATGCGTTTGTCCGTGGTAATTTAACGAAAGAGTAATTTGTGAGGAAAGGAAAAGTCGAAGTTCACGTCATCAGCATCCTTTAACGGAAAGTGTTTTCACTGGCCAACATAATATGCTTCAGAACTGCTCGCCACAATGCCCATTGGCACAACTGCCAAAATGGGGATTACTTAGCTTTAACCTGCCTATCAAATCATGCTATATACCCGTAAGAGTAACTTGGAAATATTCCTCGTTGATTAACACTCCTCGTCAATTACAGAAAAACCAAACTAATCCAAAGCAAATAAAGCACACACACACACACACACACACACACACACATACATACACATACACACAGAGCAGGGTACTCTTGAATTCGGATAGAAATTTGTCGCTGTCAATGAGAAGTTACAATGATTAGAGAGGCGGGACTACAAATTCTGTTGTTCAAACATGAAGATATCACAGTTTAGAGAGTAAGAAATCCTGAACTTTCGCTTTGTTTGGATGACATTAAAACAGAATATGTTGCCTAAGAAGACAGAAAAAAAAATAATGATAAAATTTTAAGACATTGAATGGTTAGAATGTCTTATTTACTTATATGAAGCTGTGTAACCGAACAGATAAGTCCAACTTTGTTTGGCTCTAAATCAGTTTCATCTTGTTATGCAGGTGGAGATTCTGAGTTGTAGATCTATGAGCTTCACAATATACTGAATCACGAATTTTGGCAATGTCAGAAATAAACGTCAAAGTACGATTCACTCATCTAATGCAGAAAAAGAAAAAAGAACTGCTCCTTCAGAACAGGAATCTTCAGAAAGAGGTTCATCGCCTTTCTCTCGCCGGACGTGATAGGTAAGAGTAACGGACGAAGGTTAGTGTGTGTGTGTGACGAGACAGAGCAGGAAGGTGGCATATCCCTGGACAGAGTGTGTGTCGTTATGATGTATTTGCATGGATGTGTTAGGCTATATCAGGGAGGTTGGAAAAGCCCACCTCCCTGGCTATACTCCCGAGGACGCCTCGCGATCCTTGCATGAACAGCAGCGCCATAATGTACATAATTAGGTGTGTGTGATATCGTGTTGATTCTCTATGCGCTGTTACTGTTACTGATGTAAAGGTGCCTGAGATGTGAGATTCTTATCTTTGTACTGAGTTACCTTAACCAATGTCGAAGAAGGATCCAGCATTATCCTGCAGTTGACATGACTTGTGAAAGAACAAGAAAAAAAAAATGAATCGCTTGGTCCAAATCGGAGGTGTTTCCTGTAGATGTATTTCATGTATTTCTTTGTGATGGTTATGATCTGAAATCCTTATCGTCCATACGTTCTCCCTTTACAGAAAGAAATTGGAAATGGTGTCCACCGGAACGACAGTCCTGATCAATAACGACGTGAAACAAACGGTATTGTAGGAACCATTGTACAACATCACCTTCAATTTTAGTGCATGCACGTTGCTTTCTCGACACGATTGCCCTTTGGTCGCAAACAACATTGTATTACGTGAAGGACACAATTATCTACTTGAACACTATATACTTGAGTACTTGTGTCTGCAGGTAGATTCGACAAACTTTGAAGAGCGCTTTTACTATAATATGATAGGTAGCCTACTATTTTTGTATTGTGGCACATATTCAATCATGTTGTAAGGCATAGGGAGATTCTTCTTTATGTCAAAACGGAGAAAGTTGAATATCGCCCTTGGAGAAATGATTAGGCTATTACTGATAGAACAACCGCATTCGAGCGGGATTGTATCCCATCTGTAGGACCTCCAATACAGAAGCAGCAGTAGCTAGTGAAGAATGAAAACTGTACAATCTCCCCGGCACAACAGAAAATAAAAGATGACGATCCTCCAGCCATCCCAAGTCCCACGCTCAACCAAGGAGCCGAGATTGCTGATGACGTGGCGGCTCTGAAGGGAAAGCTGAAGAAGCAGAGATACCAGATCCAAGAGGTATGATACTAGAAACCTTTGCGGGGCACACTGAGGATTCACGATTAAAGTGAGCGATTTCAATCCATGTGTATGGAGAATAAAATGATATAAACACGAATAGACAAACGGCTGATGATCAGACCATTCAAGGATCAACGAAACAAGATTGTTTAGGACATTTTAACTGGAAACTCTTTTCAACTTTGAGCTCGATTGCAGTGTTCAAACATTTTACACGTGGGGTGTAAGATAAAAAGTTACGAGTATTTTCCTGTTCCTTTGCTGCCTGATTGCATGCACATTTTTTTTTCAATAACTGCGTTTTGGATTGTTTGAGTTGGCTTAAAGTGTCTTATTTTGATTACATTGTACAATCCCGTTACCAAGAATGTGAAAAACAGGTGTACCGAGACATTTTGGTTGTTTGCAATAAGGCTCCTTTGCGAATTATCTCTGAAACGTCTATGTATTTCAAATCATAGCTTCATCAGGTGAATATGTCTTGGGAGAAGTACTGCTCACAGCAGTCCACCCGTCATGAGATCGCGCTGAAGAAGAAGGACGCCCAGCTTGCTGCAGCTGACGAGAAGCGTCAAGCACTGGAGAGAAAAGTGGATGACAAGTTCAAGGAATACGACCGCATTCTGCTCCATGCCGGCGCCGACAAAGACCAGGCCAAGGTATATAACGAACGTGTTCCCTTTTTATATCACATTTTCTTCCCAAAATTCTTCGACTTTGTTCAAAGATTATACATGTATTATGTATCCTTTGCGTGAATGTCGATAATTTTGCTGTGGAGAAAAACAAGAAAAGGAACAGCAATCAAGCCAAATTATAATCGTCTTCATGTTCACTAACCCGTAAATACCTGCCGCAAAATATGTCTAAAAAAGATAAACACTTGTCTTTGTACAGCAAAGTAGAGTATCCATTGGTCCTCGTTAGAAACTCCAGGCCTCGTCTCGTGTCGTCAGCACCGTTTGGTTAGTATCTTTCCTGTATGCCTTGTCACTGTTTTCATCCTCGCCATATTGACAGAGTTGATATGTTCTGAGTTTTGTACGTCAACTCAGTCCGTTGTAATGACGTGATTGCAAAAGGTGTGACCTCGGTACATTTCTCCTCGCATGCAAACAGACCGACGCGGCCCGGTACAGAAGAGAACGGGATGGCATGTTGCAGAAGTACGAAGAGATGAAAACGCGACTGAAGGACTTGGCAGTGGAGGCGAAGGAGAAAGACGCTGAGATCAAGCGTCTCAATGAGGTAAAAAAAATGTGAATATTTTTGCGTTCTACTACTTCTGTTGCTCTCACCCTATAGAGCTTGCTGTAATGCATTTCAATGAGCGCCTGACACAACAAAGAACATACTTTACAGGGCACCGTCATGACAGAAAACGGAATACTTCGTTTATGGGATTTTTATAACGATGCTTATACATATCTGCCCCTTTCTCCGTTATGAGATATTTAATCTAATCAGCAGGGCAATCCGTTCTCTTCAACTTTTTATTCCAATATGGATATCTTATACATTGAACTAAATTATATTATCATTATTTGTGATTTTACGGTGAATAAACAAATAAACAAACAAATCCTTTCACACACCCAAATCCAGTGACAATCGAATACAGCGCACAGTTCACTCACTTTGATTAATGTTTTTTCGAGTTAATCAAAGTTAATTCAAGGTTATTTCCTTTTTCAACAGAAGATCAATGGCATTTCAGAGCTCGTCAATGCATTTTAATGTGTACTACGGGGAATGTCAATGGTTACATTCAATAATTGCCACTGACTACTTCTATCCAGGTTCTTGGGACTTCTGGGAGATCCAAGTCTTCCACACAGGCCAAAAAGCCTGATGGAGCCACCCAGGAAAAAGTCAAAACCCGAGAGGCGAAGCGCATTCCAGCATGGGTTAAGAAATCACCCGATTCTGAAGAAGATGTGCTAATAGTCGTCCGTGAATTCCCGATCGAGCCAAGGGGACCAAGGGACAAGAAAAAACAGATGTCCTCAGCATCGCGTTATCTCTACGAGAACGAGTACGATGAGGTGCCCGAGGTGCGGAACACACCCCCTCGATCACCAGTCAACCCCAATCCCAATGGGGGCACCAAGAGTTTGACCAAGACTGAACTCAAGGAACAGGTTCAACTGTGCAAAGAACAGGTGAGCTTTCCGCCTAACAAACAAGAATAAGAGATAACGAGAAACCGGTTATCATTCGATTTGGACTGTTCACCTCTGAATATTTGGAATTATCTTATTTAACGCTACATACATTTTTATCATTTATTCAAGATTAAAATCTAAAAATAGATATATATAGTAAATCCCCATTTTCCCCGCTTTTATAGAATTGTTTGAGTAAGCCTATACTGCGCATAATAATAGACTCTGTCTCCAGGCTTGTTGACTTTATTGTCGTTTGTCTTGTATCGATGTTTACTCCACGTAAACATTCCATACTGAATTCTGAAATTCCCATAAACTTAATACACAGGCCACCAGGTTCCCGTATAATGGGATGGGTTAACTGGGCTTTCCATTGCCTGGGGAATCCCACGTTTCCGACCAGCATTGATTGCATGGGCCCAGTGACTATACGTGGGTCAATGTTTTATACTTTGGAATTGGGGCAGAGATACCATTGTTTGGTTAAGAATAGAGCCTGGATATGCACAGCAGAGATATTTCAGTAATTACAACATGCAAGCTGTCTAGTGATGGTCTCAATACGCCCATCACATGTTATTTCAGCTCACATAGTTTGAATTCAATGGCAAATGAGCATAAACGACAGAGCGATAAAATCAGTTGGATGAATAACTACTATATACGTGGAGGGATAAATATACAAGTAAATATGCCAATGTGAATTATGAGTGGCGACCAGTCAATAGCTATATAACTGATTCAATAAACCAGCAGTCGTTCGATTACAGTCCATCTGTCATAAACACATACCATTCACTTCAGTAAATATATATATATATATATATATATATATATATATATATATATATATACATGTATATGTATATTCAAATTACAAAAATCTTGACTTTCTGTGAATCTCAGGAGCAATGCGATCAGTCAAAAAAATATGGCTGTACAGGGAAAGTGTCAATTAAACAATAACTCTCGCCTCTTTATTCTGTCAAAATAAATTCCTCTAGATGGAAATCTTCAGAAACGACTTCAATCAGGAGCGACGAGACCGCGAGATGGCTGTCGGCCAGGTCGGCGCGCTGAGGGAGGAGCTCAAAAAAGCCAAGGTCAAGCTCAAAGATGTCCAGAAGGTAAAAGATATTTTCTTATCAGCTATAAAGGTTGATAACCAATAATCCTTGCAAAGGATTGTGGCTGCTCGAAGGCAGCATCTTTGTATTTTACAAAGCTAGTTCGTAACTCTTGCGATTGACGACTTGCTCAACAAATATCTCTGTAAGTGATTTTTTATATACTTCTGCTCTTGTAAGGGCAAAATATTGAAGAGATGTTAAGAGATTTATTTGAATGATTTCATGTGTTCAGGCAGGGAGAATCTCCTAATCAACTACACATCTCAGATGAATGGTATGGCAAAAAAAAAAAGAAATTAAACAAAGAAAATAATCTGAAAATATGGGATATTAATCATAACTTCAAGAATATTTATCGCTATGCATAACAACAGGGGTAATTAATCACCACAGCAAAAGGTTTTACTTTCTGTTATATGATGATGGACTTATTAATGACTAAATATGGCTCTTAACCATTTTACGATGAAACCCTTCAAATGATCTGCGCAAGAAGGGTTTCATGACTCCTTTCTGATGTATATGGCATCATGCTCAACATTTATTTATCACCTGTTCATTCAATATTGCATTGGTTTCACTCAGTTTGAATTAATATTTTCCCATAGAGATCCGTTTATAAATCAATTTCGTTGTTTTTTTTTTTAAATATGACTTATTTCTGTGTCATCTTTTGATGTCTTCTGTTCATTTGTTTATGATGTATACAGCTGTCTTTATAAATTTGAATGCTCGTAAATATTAAAGCCTGTGCTGGTGTAGTTACATTTACTCACAAAGATGAATAACGTTAGTCCATGTATATAAACATACAAAGAATAAGTAGATTAGTTGATAATTACCTATACACAGAAACAGAAGTATCGATGTATTAATGATTTACAAATCTGTAGATAAGGAAAAGGAGGAAACAGATTATAATTGAAGGGGTCGGTGCAATACAGTGCTAACCCACACAATAGTCATTTTGAGATAATCGCTGTTGAATGTTTGGAAAGTCCATACATTGTACATTAATAAAACAAGAATGCATGCATTTTTTTACCATGTTATAGGTTGAATTCAAATATAAATTTCACGGAGTTTAGAGTGAAGGATAAGGATTATGAAAATGCCATGTAACTCAATTTTGACAAAAGTGTGGGTTAGCACTATATTGCACCGACCCCTTCAATTCACAAACACACTATACAACAATTTCCTCTCGAGGTAGACTGCTTTCTGATTGATAGTAAAAATAATGGTAGTTATGATGATTATGATGACGATAATAATAATAATGATAATAATGATGATACTACTACTACTACTACTACTACTAATAATAAAAGTAATAATCATAATAATACAATACATCTATTAGCCGCTTAATACGGATGTTTCTAAGCGCACAGTTTGCCAGATCTGTTTAAAAAAATCTTTTCAAGATAAGATAATTTCCTTTCGAAAAAGTTAGTTGGCCAATTTTTTTAATGTCGATTATTTTTTTTTCCTTCAGCAAAGAGACGAGAAGGCGAACCAACTGCAGACAGCCACTCGGCGTCGCTACAGACACGACAGACTGGATTTCAACGACCTTATCGATGAAGAAGAAATGCGAGATGAGGTAAGCCATCACTCGTAACGGCTTTACATCTTACAGCTACACGCGATAGCATTATCTCACGTGAAAATAACGCTTCTTACTTTTTTTGTATCCTCATTTACATCTGATTTACATTGGTCTTCATCGACGTAAATAGGCACCGATTATTCAATGTTATAGTAGTAACAACAATAACAAAAATCATAGACATATGCCAACATACCCGCTGCTTAAAGGGATGAGAACCAGGGCTGGCTGTCGCATGCGTGGTGGTCTTTAGAGGATATTACGTCGGCTTAGTAATCAGTATATCGTTCGTTCCAGTCCAATTACAGTTTGATGCACATCATCTGTTGTTTTTTTTTTCTTTTAGTTATGACTGCTACTAAAACACTGAAAGTCGCTAATCATTTACGTCAATGAAGGGCAATTTGTCAATCATTTGCAAAAAAAAAAACACACAACAACAACAAACAAGCAAACAAACAGACAAACAAACAAATAAAACAAACAACTCTACACAAGAATTCAATCCTTATAATTCATTTCATGGCTTCTGCTTTGCCCTTGACGCCGGAGTGCTAGGCCCATTTTCATTAAATCACCTACAGTGTTGATCAATATGTAGTTTTACTACAACCTTGAAAACTCCAGTGTGAAAATGTTTCCCTTTTATGCTGTCAATGATGAAGGAGACATCTAGTCTATGAAAGCGATTGCCAAACATCCACTATTAAATATTCACTCGTTGTCCATTTGACATTCACGTTTCGTCATTGACTGGTGCGGAGAGTAAGAATGTTTCTGGAGATCACCTTATATCGTATATAGCGCTGCAATGAACTCATAATGTGCATTGTATCTCACCATCTCCAGGTTTCTGATAAAAAAAATACGTAGTAGATAAATAGTTATTTTCATTTTACCATTGATACCATGCAGAAGCAGGATCCTAAGAGACGCACAGGCCATGGGAGAGCACACGATGACTACCAGGACATCGACTGGCTTGCTGTGAGATATACTCAGTATTCTCATTTAATGATACAAATTAATATACCATACGTATCCCCCTCTCCCTCTCTGTATTATGTATATATTTCATCTATGTGTGTGTGAATTTGTCTTCCTTCGGATCGGAATCAAAGAAAAACAGATAGGAAGACAGTCAATATGTGACATCTTTGAAACGAACACATCAACCCAGGGATGAACATTAATCTTGTGCCAGTCACCAGTTATAATGCAAATGCGCCCGCTTATTCTGCTGGCAAAACATTTAACAACAACCCATCAGTGCAAATATCATTATCTTCCTCTGCAGTATACACGTCGTCGTTGAATCGTCTCTGAATGATTATCATATTCCAGTCTTATTGCTCTGAATGTTTGTATTTTTGTCTTATGTAACTGTTATACTATTTGTCGATATTTCTCATGAAAGGGATCCCTCTAAACAGCTCTGCTACGAAAACAGTTCTGAGTAGGGTTATCCCTGCGTTGAAGGTCTATTTTTATGTGCAATATCTTTGTTTTTATATCTCTTCATGACGGAAAATACAATACAATGCAATCCAGTGCAGTAGCAATACAATACATTCCAAAACAATACAATACAATACAATACAGTGCAATTGGTGAATGCATCATGCTGCATATATTATGTACTCTGACATTCTGTATCTGCGCTTATTTCCCACATTTCCTGTAGGAACAACTGTACGAGGAGGCATATTAGAAGTGAATGTTCAACAGATCGACATCCCCCGTCCGTTTAAACTGTCCTCTTACGGGCTGTTTCTGCGGATTGACCAATCTCGAGACTTAGACATACCACGTGATCAGGATCAGCAAGATGACGATGTGGGCCGTGAGATTTCGCGCCCATCACCACGAATAAAGGGACATGAAAATAGAGATCCTCTATGGCACTTCTATGCTGTTTTCTTTCTCGCTAACACTTATATGGTGGCAGATGGTAAAATGGTAATGCTGGCAAAAAGTGACTTTGTGTACGAAAGAATTTACGCGCCTCTTACAAAGATACGTGATACTTTATCGCATCTGATACCCTCGAAGTTCCTGCAGTATGTTATCTTAAAACATACGGTTTTATGACAGCGGTAAATGCACGGTACATTTGATCCTTATTACAATATTTCGGTATTCATGATCTATATACAATAAATAAATCATATTATAGGATCTAATTTCATTGATTTGTGATATGTATGTAACGTCATTTAGAAGATTTTTTTTTTTAAACCGTGCTGTTTCCTACGAAATAAACTATGTTTCAAACGAAATGTGAAAGAGAGAAAATGCGTGTGCGATAAAGCGAGAATGCCTTGCCATCTAACAATAACAGGGATTATTATATCAGTAATCCATTCTCTTGAATTCATAACGTTCAGCTTGGAAGGTTCCTGCTTATTCATGGGCAGTTTAATTCACATCTTAACCATAAGAACTGTCAGTGAAAATAAAAATCATGATTCAAATATAAGAGCTGTAGATGTTTATACTTCATGCTCAAGCCACCATGTGTGTTCGCTAAGGGTATAGTCGCTTCAGTCAACATAATGATTGATCATCTTTTTTTTTCCCTTGCCTCCGAAAGTAAAAAATGAACATTCTTTTAACTAAAATGCAAGGGGATAACATCTCTTTAGCACTGTTGTATTAAACTTCTGTGGTGCGCGACACATACATGACATAGTAATGCTATGTTAGATGTATGACTAGTAGATTCAACTGATAAAAAGTTTCATCGTATAGGGATATAACTCCATACATAAACACTAGCTACCGCTTATTATGGAAACTTGTATTTTGGCGTTGCTATTGGTCAATGTTGAGTGTAGGTAAACAAAACAAGAAAAATATATATATAAGTAATCAGTAATCGAAACCTGTTATTAACTCTAACGTCACTTTATGCAGTGTAGAATAATTACTTTAATACTGACGTTGTACCTATAGTTATAACGATAGTATATCAATTGAATCTGATTTAAATACATCGTTCCAATCAAGAGTTGGTATGCTCGTTCCTTATGTTTTCATATAGGAGGCAAGATTTTCACTAACGAAGCGGATTATAATGAATTTCGCTGTACATACGACACTTTACTTTCCAATGTATATAATCATTTTTAAAGTAGTTTTAGAGTTGTGGCGCTGTGCGCGCAACATCTAGGGTTCCTGGTCAGTGTTATATAAGTTATATGATTATGATAACTTAGTATCATAATCATGTTCACGAACACTAACCTGGAACAATATTATTGTCTGTTTTGTTCATTGCATGGAAACGTTGTGTAAGGTGTTGTTGCATATTTCGCATACTAACACTACTGCAGAGAGTATTTTTTTAATCATTTTGATTTATATTATGCGTCAATATCTCGACCATTTTAATATTATAAGTACATGTATAGGTAGGCCTGTATTTATCCTCAAACAGTAGTGTATTCTGTACCCCACCACTGATATTAGAGTCATATATATACCGCATGAAATACATTTAATGAAATAACGGGTCTTTTAGTTAAGATTTACGGTTCTGGCATGGATCAAAAGCGAGGTAGTCAATCAATAGTCGCGTTGCATACACTCTTGTAACATTTATAAGTGTATGGATGAAAGAATACGGCATATATATGTATATATATATATATATATATATATATATACATATACATATATATATATGCATATATATAAACATATGTATATATATATATACTTAAAATAATTCCTGCATTCTATATACTCATAAAAGTTCCTGAATTTTCGATAAAAATGTATGTTTTTAATTCCTGCTTCACATTAAAACGAGCGTTACTGCGCATAACTTTGCCATCCAGTTTAACTATTATAAATGAAGACGTAAATCAATTAGCCTTTCCTAACATGGGTAATTAGTATTACAATTACAACACCAGTTTCTCTAAACTCAGCTTTTTGCCGAGTTTTCAAAGCCTATATCATAACGGTTTCTTTTCAGAACAGTACAACTTACCTGCACTATACTCATCGAATTTAGCTTATAATTCGAGTGTGTGTATGCATTTGGCCTTGTTTGGAAGCTAATCGCAACTATGTGTTCGTGCTTGTTTGTTTGGCTTTTTTAGCTACTGTGCATGCTGTATATACATGTATATTATGGATATCCATGTGTGTGCATGTTTTATGTGTGGTATGAGTGTCATAGATATGTACACAGTTCTGTATCTCACTTTTACAATAAGTGGTATAACGCGGTCCAACAGCTTATATCACATTGTTTTATGGCGCTTCGCCTATACTTAACAATCCTATAGTTTTAAAATCGCTATACAGTCGTTATATCCTCAAACCTAACAGCCACTGGTATATTGAACGTTATTCTTTTAAGCTCCTTTGTATAATGTGTTTTTAATTTCAGCAATGGCGTTTTATCAACAGCATATCAAGAGTTGATATTACCGCACTGATATGACCGGAACGTAGGGGTACCATTTCACATCTTGATGTGTATATACCAATTTGAGAGCTACTGTACATGATTTTCTGCGTGATGGGGGCACGGATTGTCTCTTTTAATTAGAGTTTTTTGTTACTTTTCTGTTTATTTGCAAGATTACTTTAAGATTTTGTAAGTAGGCCTACATTAGGTGTTTGTTATATGTTAGTGCAGTGTTTGATTATTTGCATCAACATCGAATTAATTGTTTCACGCATTAATTGTTTCACCATGCGCATTAATTGTTTCACAAAGAATTCGACTATGGCACTCGATATCAATCCTAAGTCGTGTACATTAAGCGTGATTTGCAGTGAATTTTGTGACATTTCGACATTTGTTCGATGTAATGTTCTATAGTAACATTATTACTGTATCAGTAGCCTTTGGAGGGGAGTCTCCTTTTTCTTTCGCTAGACTAAAGAAGTAACCTTTTTGATGAGGTGTGTGGTGACTTTACAGATAAGACTTTGTGCAAGTCTCTTGGCAGTAGCAGTTACGTAAGTAATACGCCCCAAGGCAAGGTACTTATTGCCAGGTCCTTTGAAAGGGAGCTGCGGTCCCGCGGTTGCTTGCTATACATCGCTTCCTAAATGGAACACAATCATAAAATAACTCAAAATTTAATTGAATCAACTAAATTCGTATTTGATCCAAACCTCAGCATTTCATTTACCTTTTTGACGTTTATATGCTTTGGTGAATGCTTATCCCGATTAGTCACTCGTGATGCTAGCTGCACCCTTTCTTAAAAATTTGAAGAAGGATGCTGAGTATCTTGCCCGTTTCAACCCATTTTCCGCTGTCGGACAGGAATATGTCGTAAGATGTTGTTGTCACTAAATGATCCATGGGAAGTGTGGTGTGTCTGTCATTTTGGCAGAACAATAGCAAAAAAACAAAAACAAACAAAAACAAACAAAAAAACCAAAACACCAAGCTCCACAAGAGATAGAGCTTTACTATGCTAAAAGTGATACTAGTATAAACGATTTAAATAAAGGCAGAAAATGCCCGATTATTTGTAACATACAAGGCATAACTGGGTTTCTTGGATCTTACAAAACAAGCAGTAATCGACAGCCTGGTGAGATAACTTTTTCAAATACATTTCGGTCCCCCCCCCTCCCACTGTCTATGCTGTTCATCATAATCTATTACCCATTGATACGCAGGTAAAATGGAGAAGATGTGTGTATACCGTAATGATATACACCTTGTCTTGAAAAAAACCGAAGAGCGTAAACATTCAAGCTATATACTAGTCATTGCACCATCTATTTCGTTGTTGTCTTTTTGAAGTCATTCTCCTGGTAATTTTAATGGTATAGATAAGGTACATTTGTATTTGCCTAATTATTACATGAATGACGTGAAAAGACTGTAACTCCGTACAATCATATTTATTATATAGATTTCTTTGGCCCAAGTGTTTTCTCTGTTCTTCTCTTTCACTATACATATATGCTACTTTTTTCTTTTCACAGATGGCAGGCTTGATATCCTATTGCAGCATTTCATTTCATTAGTATATTATAGTTTTGAAAGATTGAAAATAATCTTGTATATCATACTTCAATAAATACTTCACTCAACAATAAGAATTTCGCCTCGTCTGTTTATGATCTCCCGTGCGTTCTTTTATCATTCATTTTGTTTAAATCCTGATTTTGCAGGACAAGAAATAAGTAAATAGACACACTAATGAGGGAACGAGGCAAAAGGCCGATTTTCTTTCAACCGTTGAATGACGCAGAAAATACGAAAAAATTCTAAAACTATGTCAAGAAAATATGCCCGATTACATTGGCGTGCAATGTACAGAACAAAAGAACGAATCCCTCAAATGTTAAGTTTGAAATTGTGCCTAAAATAGTTTGGTCAGGTGGAGAGTGGAGTATGTTATAGCTCGCGAACAAGACACTCATGTTCACATGATAATCATAAAACATTTTAAAACAAACTGATCTTATATTAAATGATTATAGTAAATCTGGTATTAAGACTTAATTTTGTGATATTTCATAATTTTTATAAAACACCATGTTTATCTCAGTCATTTCAGGTAATTTGTGAAACATGCGCAGCCTTGCAAACGTCTACAAAATACATGAGCAAGCTCCTACAATATCAGACTCCCTAGACTAGAGGGCGCCCTTAGTGTTTAACCCAGTGGTTTAACCCCCTACAGACATCCACAAAATAATAAATGAGACCACAGACAGTATGTTGTAGATGAGAACATTGCCACCCTGTGTTGAAATATTACATTGTACGGGGAATGGTACTTTCAAGCAGTACACAAAATGGTAACGTGTGACATTCAAAACTTAATATTTCATCTACCGAGTGATGTCTTTTTAAAAACAATTTTAATGCTTTTGTTCTCTGTTGATCTAATCACTATGTGTATCCAGCAAAGGCAGTACATGTATTCATTTCAAAGTTCTTTGTTGCAACTTATTAAAGTTTCATTCACTTGACCCAATAAATATGTTCTCTTTGTAAACCTTTCAAGAGGTGTATGACATCTACTACATGTACAGTGTATTACTTTACCAAGCAGATCACCATATTCTGTGCATCATTTCCGTCCTGTACACCATAGAAGGGATGGACCAGCTTTGTTCTGTTTCCATGATTGGCTCAGTTATTTTGAACACACCTGGGTACACATACAAGTAAATACACACAACATGCACAAACTAGCAATAAGTAAGTACTTTAAGTACAGTGCACTCCTGTTATAACGAACACGGTTTTAACAAAATTCCAGTTACAACAAAATAAAAATTCAGGCCGCTATATTGCGGCTCTATGTATCTTTACTGTTTATTTGTAAGGTTATATTATAACGAAATTTGGATATAATGAAAGAAAACTGCTGGTCCCGAAGACTTCGTTATAACGGGAGTTCACTGTACTTGTGGGAGTACCCCGTCGTTTTCTCCCATAGAAAAAATACTCCCACAATGTCATTTTTACCCACACAGTGCCTGACTAAATAAAGCGAAACATAAGATGGAATCTCCAAAATGCATATTTTGCTCGTCAACCATACATACATACATACATACACACACACTACAGAACCCTTTGTATAGACACAGTACACACATTGTATCATGCACAAATGAATGAGAACTGCCGGTGCTATGTTGCTCAGTGGTGACTGATGGAACACAGACCAATTCAGCAAGAAGCAAGTAACTTAATATTTGCCCTGTTCCACATGAAACTTTGGGCTTAATTCATGTACAAATGTATTAGCTCAACTGCTTGATCATTATCTGTAATATCACAAACACTCACACATTTGCACTCACTTTCTGCAAAATATACATTTGTAGGTCCAACTCTTTGAATACATGTACATGTAACAGATACATACCATTCCCCACCCTTCCTCCTTTACTGTATGTATTGTGTTCTCTGTTGTATTCCACACTGTTGCATATCAGCTTTGAAACAAGGTACTGTATCTCCTACATGTATAGGATATCTTCAATATTATTATCAACTATAAAAGTGTTATTTCTGGCAGTATACACACAAGAAAAAGCTGAAAAGTAGACAACTTGGATATTGTATTTCTTATTTCTATCTTGTGTAATGTGCAGGCATATGGCTTGACAGCATGAAATTAGCAAAATTCTGTGCACGACTGTGACACCGAGAGCAAAAGGGCTGGTATTTCAACTCATTTATCAAGCCTATTGTCGGTGATGCAATGTAACACCTCTTTTCTTCTTGAGAAGTTACATACTGCATACACCATAGTATTCCATGGAAATGAGCACTGCATTTCCTGGATCAAGATTAGTAGGGCAATCTAACAACAGCTTGAATTCAGATCGAGATTCACGACAGACTGAGAAATAACGACTCACCCTTTACAACGATGAAGTTTGCAGTTTTACCCTATGAAGACAAAGCACAAGGACAGCAATACCTCATTTCAGGGGATGTGAATTCTACTGATATCTGCAGATTCATAAAATTTGCAAAACTAAATACATACATGTACACTTTGGAACACATAGTGTACACAGTACACTGCAAGTGAAAACAAAACATAACAAAACAAAATCATGTTCACAGCATCCATGACAAAATCAAACCGGCAAAATGACCACTACACATTTCATGTGCATTAGAGACAACAACAACAAAAAAAGACTATTCCCTTCTTGTTTTTGTTTTGCCAATGGCGTAATTTATTTGTACAGACTAACAACCCTCAGTGTTCCCATCTCAATGCCACAGCCCAGCCTACTTCTTCTTTCCCTGTTGTGTAGCCTTGAGAACTTTGTGGACGATCTTCTGTTCCTCGATCAGGAAGGCACGGACAATCCTACACACAGGTAGAAGAAAAAGAAAGGGCACAGTGTGAAAGCAGTGATTGCATGAGGGAAATTAGTTATCACTCAATATGGAAATCAGGGTATTTTGAAACACACTACTGTATAAACAACCCTCCTCCCAACATGCATTGTGACTCGTCTGAGACGAGTCGGCCATCCATCTCCTCTCTGAAGGATATACTGCATTGTTCATAAACAGGAGAGATGGCATGATGACATACAGTCAATCTTGCATAAGTCAAATCTATTTGGACCAAAGAAATAGCTTCCTCTTAGAGAAAATTTGACTTAGGGATTAGAATCAACATAATGTAAAGAGAAGAGGACTTGAATAATACACCACATCTAAACACCAAGAGATAAAAGTGTACACGGTAAAGGAAGTACCCTGGATGGTATGAAAAAACAAGGCAAGTGCCAAATTGTGTCTCGCCAATTCGCGTACAATAAATTAATATTTTTCTAACTCCCAGAAGTTCTTGACCCACCTATGACCTTTGACCTTGTGGTGACCTTCAACTCCCCAAGGGACATTTACTTTTCAAGTTTGGTCACAAACGGACAAAGCGATCAAAAGTTATGACCCATAATCGAAACGCGCCATAAAAACTTAATGGGCCCTATAAATTTGTTGACCCCTTTCTGTGACCTTTGACCTTGTGATGACCTTCACCTCCCCAAAGGACATTTACCATCCAAGTTTGGTCTTAAACGAACACAGGGATCAAAAGTTATGAGCCACAATCAAAACGCGCCATAAAAATTTAACATTGGACCCTAAAAGTTTGTTGACCCCTGTATGTAGCCTTTGACCTTGTGATGACCTTCACCTCCTCAAGGGACATCTACCATCCAAGTTTGGTCACAAACAGACAAAGGGAGCAAAAGTTATGAGCCATAATCAAAACGCGCCATAAAAACTTAACATTGGGCCCTAAAAGTTCGTTGACCCCTGTCTGTGACCTTTGACCTTGTGGTAACCTTCAAATTCCCAAGGGACATCTACCATCTAAGTTTGGTCACAAACAGACAGATACATCAAAAGTTACGAGCCATAAACGAAACGCGCCCTAAAAAATTAACATTGGGCCCTAAAGTTCATTGACCTCTGCCTGTAACCTTTGACCTTGAGGCGCCCTTCATGTTTGGTAAAATGTGTAACTTTGCATTACCACTCTTCCCTCCAAGTTTGATTGAAATTGAAATCCTCAGTAGAGAGTTATTCAAGTTTTCGTAGCGTTACGGACGGACGACGGACGGACAGACGCCGCAGGCGATCCCTTAATCTCCCCACACCTCCGGTGGGCTCGACAAAAAAAAACAAACCAAAACTTCTTCATAATACTCAGGAAGATAATGTTGGGGTCTGACAATACCTCTGCTTGACTGCCTTTGCACAGAGACATCCACCATAGGCTCGCGAGACCTTCTTCTTTGGCTTGGAGAGAGCCATAAGCTTCTTGGGGCGGGCAGCTTGAACCTAGTGAACAAGAAAGATGCAATAATATCACTTGACTGAAATCATAAGGTCATGGAATAGCATTGTCACACATCTTTATCTACAAGTGTATGCAAATTCATAAAAATGTGAAAGGAGGTCCGGCCTATTCTCTTCTAAACAATCTCAAGCGCGAAAACATGTCTCTTACATGAACTTTAAGCACCTACCCCTTATAAACTGCCTAATGCCTAGAGGAAACATTTAAAACATCAAAACATCATCCATTCATCATACCAATCACAAATGGACAAACAACAGACTTTCAGCCCTATTTTGCCACCCGACATGATTACGGCAAAAAGCAATCCTAAACCAACTACTGCTGCCCTGAATACATACACACTCCAACACTCCAGCAGGTTTGCTTGCTACAGTATGTGCTAGAAATTTTGAGAGCAATATTTTGCTCTGGGATTCAGTAATACATATACATGTAGTACAATCTTTTGCACAATGCCTCCAAATCCAAACCAAATTAATCAACTCCCTCCAAATCCCATGCCCTACTTTTGTCTTTCTGTAGTACATAATTATAAGAGCACCTTCTTCACAGAGAAACTACCTTTATCATCTTCCCTTTGGACACAGAGAAACTACCTTCATCATCTTCCCTTTGGCCACAGAGAAACATGATGACTGTAAATCAAATGAGACATGCTACATCATTTCATCCCGACTTTGAAACGTTAGTCCTCAGACCTGTAGGTCGCATCTGAGTAAACTAGGGGGCATTCCATGAAGCACTTTGTCAGGTATTTTTTCTGACCAACTGTTACTGAAATCTAATGCTACTGAAATCCTTGCATCTCATTGGCTGAGAGCAAATTTGTCTGGCAAATTTGTAGGACAAGATGCTTCAAGAAATGCCCCCCCCTAAATTCATCAGTTTTACACTACAATGAGAACATTTTTCCTGCCAACAAATCTTACCCCCTTGAGCTTCACTCCTGTGTCACCGCATCTGGCTGGTGAAGGCTTCTTCTTGAGGTAGTGGTACACCAGGCGCCCACCTATATGATTAAATGTTCAGGTTTGAAATCTGTAGTTAACCTTGGAACACCTAAGATAATCATTGATTGTACACAATATGGATATCTACACCAGCTATAATAATAATACACCAGCTTTTTGATTCAGTGTTAGTCCAGAAGTCTGAAATTCAACAAGTACTGCTTTTGGTTTAATTTGGAAGATATGACTAAAATAAGATGATGAAATCAATTAGTACAGGAGGCAGTTTCCAAATGGTATAAGCTGATTAATCTCAAAGTACTGTAGGAAACGTATACTGAACCCTTTGCTTATGATCACATGGGTGTAGCATGCATTCAATGTGATGGATATTCGGATCTTATATCCTACGGGCATTGGAGCATTATTTACTGTCTAATACAGTCAACCCTACCCAAGTCAAATCCAAAGACCTATCATGAATCTTTAATTACACAATAAATTAACATATGTTCATATCCTTCTACGGTAAAATTTTTCTTCAACCCAGCCAATTTATTGACCTGTGTGAGGTTGAATTAGGCAAGGCCGACTATAAATGTTCTTCTTGAGTAATTAAATGTCTCACAAATTCACAATCACTATAAATGTTCACCTTAAAAGACAAGTCCACCTTCATATACATGTGGATTGAGTGAATGCAACAATATTAGTAAAACACATCAGTGAAAGTTTGGGGAAAATCGGACAATCCATTCAAAAGTTATGAATTTTTAAAGTATCCGCGCAGTCACTGCTGGATGAGAAGACTACTACAGTGTATGAGGTCATAATTATGCGTACAACGATATAAAGAAAATAAAAAGAGAATTTCACAAAACTTCACTCTTTGAATAAAGTGCACATTTCTTTGACTTGTTACTGACATATGATAAGGGTAATATTATTCTCCCTGCCTTCTGAAAGAGAGAAGTCAAGTGTTCTTTTGTTATGCGAGAAGAGTGAAAATATGTTGAATTTTCTTTATTCTTTCTTTATATCGTTGTAAACATGTGACATCACAAGCTATAGTAGTCTTCTCATCCAGCCTTGACCGAGCAGAAATTTCAAAAATAAACTTTTGAAAGGATTGCCCGATTTTCCTCAAACTCTCACTGATGTGTTCTACTAATATTGCTGCATTCACTCAATCCACATGTCTATGAAGGTGAACTTGTCCTTTAACCCAACTTTTCTTATAAGAAAAAAAAAATATAATACGAAATCATATCATGAAGATGGAGTAATATGAAGTCTAATAACACAATACTGCCACAAATACTACTACTACTACTTCCACTATTATTATTATTACTACTACTACTAGTGATAAATGATAATAAAAACAAAGTGTTCATGGCTCAAACATTCTGTATATCTTGTCATATGCACTACTCATAACATAATGCTAACGTACAGTGGGATGGTATCAAGTACTGTCTTGTGGTTGGGCAAAGGTATCCACTTTATTCTGTGAAGTTTAAGGGTAGTGAGTGTATTTTTACTCTACATTCACTGATTATGGGGTAAATGGCAAAGAAATCCACAATGCAAAGCTTCACTTACCAGGTGTCTTTACCCTGTGATAGGAGAATAAGAGAATGAGACAGGAATAGTTATAATTCATGGACAAATGTTGATGGTAAAATCTCATTTAATGTACACTAAGGATGAAAAATGGCTTAAATTCACAATGTAAGGCAAATTATACACACTGAAGAGGAACAACTTTTAAAGGGTGTGTACAGTTCTGGTCGAGGTGAGGATTTAGCTTTCAACGTTTGGCGAGATATTCAGAAACCACTCTATGAGATGTCAAAGAGCATGCAGTTCTAAGGGGTATCAAAAGTTTATTCGATGAAAGTCGGTTTTGAAATGGCTGAGATATCCAAAAACAAGGTGAAACAACGAGTTCCTAATAAAGTTGTGGCATGTCGCCTTTTATCATTAGCACTTTTTGGGATATCTCAGACATTTGAAAACCAATTTTCATCAAATAAATGTTGAATCCTTCTTAAAATTACATGCTCTTTCATATCTCATAAGAGGCTTTTCATTATCTCACCTAGGAATGTTCAAAACATGAATCCCCACCTCAACCAGTACTGTACAGTCCCTTTAAAGTATTATTTATAACCAATGAAGTTTATGTACAATATATTTGCCAGAACTGTTGATTACACATTACAATGTATTAACCAATTATCATGCATGCTTCATGTACATCACTTAGAAACTCTATATTGTTCACACATGTGCAGCATAAAACTACCAGTCAACACTATAACTCCAGCCTCCTTTGGCTTTGCATTCAAACCACACAACTGCCAACACTCCAACAATGTTAAATTAATTCTTGCTTTACTTACACTTTGATTTTGTTGGACTTGGTGGCATATGTGTGCCTACGTCGGAAGGTGAGCCTCTGCACCATTTTGTGGCTGTAGGGTAACAAAGAATAAAGAAAATTTTGGAGTAAAAATGTTCAGTTCATATAATGAACTTTTCTGTAGACTGTACATGCCTATTTGATTATCCTGGTATGATAGCCCTACTACATATCGACCACCTTCTTTTAAACCGACCGCGTATTAATTGGCGCACTGAACACTTAGTACGCACTTCTCTGCGCGCAAAGCACATAAAAATGGATTGGCTTTGACTGTTGATGAGGATGGTGTGGGAAAACGCGAAAATTCACTGTTTATTAATGGTTTTAATCAAGGACAAAATTTCGAATAAATACTTTCACCGAATTGTAATGTAATGTCTATGGAAGTTTCTAAAAAGCTTCGTACAACACGGTGTTCAATACAACTCGGTTTGCGTGCATTGTCAATGCAAAAACAGCGGTCAATCCTAATAACGAGCGTTACTGTGGGGAGCTGAAACGAGGCCACGGAAGTTCGTCGGCGATATTTTTGCACTGAAACTTCGAATCGAAAAGGGAACAACGGCATTTGATAGAGCTGGATTTTCTCAATCACGTAGGTCAAGTTTTTTAAGTGAATTTCAGTGTTAAATAATCTTATCGAGCAAATAAACATTAGGCGGTCGATGAGTTGTAGTATGGTAGGTGTCCAACCTACCGACCGGGTCCATAACGACCGGCCGCGCATTATAATGGCATTGCGCGTACAGAAAGAAAATGTACGCATGGGACTACGCGCAACGGTGTTCGATTCTTCACTGGGCTACGCTACCGAGTAAAATGTGGCGAAAATAACTAAGTATTCCCTCTAAATTACCGAAATTTAGCAAAATCGAGTAAGGTTTATCGTGTAACTACATATAACTAGGCCTACTTTTGCTGACTCGTTGTTAGATGTAGAGTATCCTTCCGTAATAAATTTGACGATTTTGACCGCAAAATTGTCACCGCCGCTTGTACGATCGTGCACACACGTTACACATATACATGACATAAACATTTTGTCGCCCGCTACGACCGTACGAGTTGATGCAGAAACGAGAAATGAATGTGAAACAACAAACCGACTCATCTAATTTATTTCAATTACGATGAAAAGTTTCCTAATGAAAATCAAGTCAAATTCATCAAACAGTCCTTCAAAAGTAATATCGAAGGATTCAAAATATATTCAAATATTATTGGGGAAAAAATGACGGCTAGAAAAAAACAGCGGCCTGTCGAAAAAACGCATTTAAGTGCCCTTTATACGCATTGTCAGGGTGGTCGGTTGAAATGAGCAGGGCAACTGAGTGCGGAAAAAATGACACCCCACGCGTTCGAAGCCGCCATCTAAGAGCGCGTACCTCAGATCGCATTTTCAGTGCGCGCTTGTGAATCCGGAGTATTTTCTCCACACGTGAGTAAAATTTCAGTCAAATTGTGAGATTTTTCACGTTTCTATTGATAGAAAAACGTTAGGTGTCCGGTATTATGAACACCCAACCATACTAGAGTAACTGCGTCAGTAAGCGGCCGTGCAGCCGTTCGCGGCAGGTACAACATACACGGTAATATACAGCTAAACACAGCATTGCACTGTTACATGCACACTACACATATACTAACACACTAGCAATCAACAAAAACCAACCGATAAAATGGGCACGATCTCTGACGAAAGTGAAATTTTCTCACCTAAATGACAACATATCGCATCCAAAATGAAATTTTCTGTACTTCTTAACATAACAGTTAAGAAACAATGGTCCAAGAAACTGGATTTTTTGTCGTTTTCTCGATGTTCGTGGGTTTTGAAAACATATCCTCACATAAAATAGAATTTTCGCGAGCCGATGTGGGCCGCCATATTTTTCGGAAAGTGGATGTTACCATCGGAAAAAAATGAGAAAAACACGAGAAAGACATCAACAACACCGCCAGAATTGCGATCTTGTTTGCGGCCAATGCATGTGCGCACGCTATTTTCACATGCTTTTGCAATGGGAATTGGCGCTTACGCAATGTTCGCGAGACATGTGAAGGCGTTCAGCTAAAGATCGCGGAGCACGCGCGTATTGCATAGGGATTGTACATCGTGCCGCAAGCAGAAATACTACGTCGCATATCGCCCTTATCGGCGAAAATTGTGCCGGGTTTTGCCCTGGTAAATCATGAAAACTGCGTTGGTCAATGGTAAATTTCTTTCATGAAAACAATTGCGTTAATGAATAATCTTGTCTATGATATATGAAATGGTTGAAAATAATTTGCCTGATTTGTTTACAAGTTGGAAAAACCCTTAACAATGCTTAAACTGCCGCAAACGGGATTATGAAATGGTTGAAAATAATTTGCCTGATTTGTTTACAAGTTGGAAAAACCCTTAACAATGCTTAAACTGCCGCAAACGGGATACTTTACTCTAGACCTAGTAGGTCCAACCATACAGTGGACTCCCGCTACAATGAAGTCCTGGGGACTGCCATTTCAGTGCCAGTTTTCTTTTGTTAGGCCCTACATCAAAATTTTATAATAACCGAACAAATAAACAATAAAAAACAAAGAGCAGATGATGTTGCAGCCTGAATTGTTACTTCGTTGTAATTGGAATTTTGTTATAACCATGTTTGTTATAATGAAAGTGCACTGTATGTTGCACTTTAATCTTTCTCATGCTTTTGATTCCAGCGCAACTGGTTAGGCCTGTTTTAGGGCCTAAAAAACTGCTGGGGGAGCTGGGTGCGTCAAAATAACCCACGCGTTCGAAGCAGTTATCTTGGAGCGTGTACCGTAAATCACATTTTTATTGAGCGCTTGTGAATTAAGAGCATTTTCTTTATATGTGAGTAAAATTTCAGGCATATTATGACATATTTTAAGCATTTATGGATATGAAAAACATTAGGGTGTCGATGTGTTGGACACCCAACCATACCGTTACCTATGTAGGCAATTGGGGAGGCCTAACGTTAGTGATATCGTGTAATTTACTGAACTAATAATGTGAGTCGGTGTGTGGGTGCATATTAGGAAGATCGCCTAATTTCTGGAAGAGGTTTTAGTATCTAAGCAAATTCTGTCAAATAAATCCCAGACATGGTCCATCCTTTAATGTATTAACTTGAACTGTGTATAATGGTTTAGTTAAAATCATCGAATTGGGCTTGATTTAGAGGGATATTCCTACCGATTTCGTTACTACTCCAGTAACTGGGTGGGATATGTCTGAAAAGAAAGATGTACCACAGGCTCTTTCAATATTTCAAAGATTACCACAATGTAAATTTTTTACTAAGATGGGCAATAATTGAAATTTTCTCTATTTATAGATAATATATAAATAATTAGTTTATTTTGAATGTCATCATAGTCATACAAAGATATTAGATCATATTTTACAATAAATTGTTCTTCTGGACATTTTATAGTAATTGGCAAGTTACACGGTGGTAAAATGGCAGCCGCCATGGAAGAATTCGAGCATCAGTTCGCGGCTGTTTCAGCTGAAATTACATCTAAAATCAATAAAATACCAATGCTGGTAGGAGGTAAGCGTCATAATCACTATGTACTGTACTTTACAAACATCATTTATTTCTTTTATAGCTGAATGGCAATGTCCAGCTGTGTCACCTCAGCTCAGTGATGTTGCCCGTAGGCGCACCGTAATGCTAGATAGGTAATACACAGTCGTTGTATATCACAGTGTTTATACGTGGAACGGCCGTAGCCGGCCATAAATGTGTGAAAAGTCAGACAGCGCACAGCGCAGTGACGATCTCGGTACACAGCCCTGTCAGCTATAAATTTACCTCATGGCATCAGTGTCTATCTCATGATCTATCACACAGTTAATTAGTGGCCGTAACTATCCTATAACGTATAAATTACACAGCCAGGGCCCCTGTCACTGTACAGCTACAGTCAACACAGACAAGATTACAGCGTAGTGGCCGTGCTCGCGTGCGTGCGTGGCGTGAGAGGCTTGGATGGACCAGTTGGGCTGTGTAAATTTACAATAGAGATCTATGGCCCAAATTCATGAAGGTGGTACAATTGAAACCATGGTTTAAACCATGGACAAAGACCGTCATATTTTATGGGGCGCCAAGTCAGCAAGTGTCGCATGACCTAGCCCTAGAGGAGGCATAACTTTAGTAGAGCATCTACATGATCTATGGAGTAAAAGCCCCAATTTTCGGACACTTAAGCTTTTTTGCAATATTTATTCAACTCAAATAATACTCCACAAAATTATATCTATAATAATGTATGTTAAATATATCAACCTAATTTTCCCCAATATTTATTTTGTTAAACAGATCATGAAATTTCACAAAATCCCCAAATATTATGACCTTGTCAATTCCCCAAAATCCGGACAGCGTCTCCAAAATTCGGACACGCGCGCAATGTCAATACGCATACAAGGCCACTGAAATAGGATGTTGCGGCGCCCGTTCGTGTCCGAATTTTGGGAACTCTGCACTTGCATTCAGCCCTTGTACATTTATTCACTGCATCGACACGTACAGAGATTTTGTTTTTCTTTTGTGTTTTTGAGGATACCATCACACTCTGAGCTTGCGATAAACGAAAAATCTCGCAACAGAACGGCGTGATTTTTCAATTTTTAGCGCTTTTTCTGCGATTCTGATTCTTTACACGGGACCTAATTCGCGCGCGCTTTGGAAAAGTTGTGGCAATTCCGCGTTTTTGACGGCAAAATTTGGGATTTTAGATGGATTTTTGGAGGTGACTCGGGCACTTTCCTGTGGTGAACGAATGTGCTAGTATGTGAAACAATGTGATAATAAAATTATGCTTGTGTTGTGACAGTCCACTTTGCTGCCTTGTGATAATTGGTAAGTGTCCGGATATTGGAGGCCGGCCGAAAATTGGGGTTCTTACTCTAGAATTTCTATCTCGTTATCAACAAATCAGACATTTCGTTGACAAAATACTAGGTCTAGTATAGATGAAATGTTCATTTCGTTACAAAATGTTCATTTTGTTACGAAATGTAACATTTCGTAACGAAATAAGGGTCTAATCATTTCGTTAATGAAATGGTCATTTCGTTGTCAAATTAACTGATTTTGTAACGAAATAGGCCATGCGACACTTGGCGTCCCATAAAAAACTACGGTCTTTGTCCATGGTTTCAATTGTACCACCTTTGTGAATTCGAGCTAGTGAACTATCATATAGGCCTAGGTCTACCCCTTTCATATTGTCATCCTCAGACGTCATACCAGACTCGAGTCTGGGATGAATACAGAATGACTGTGCTCCCAAATCCTTATGTAAACATGAGGTAAAGTTTAGGCCTATAACCCGTGGTACATGTACCCTTTCATACTGATCTCGAACACAGCTCGAACTCGGCACACATTCCCATAGCAACAATACATACATACATCTACAACAGTCAGTACAGTGTACATGTATACGTAGCCATTGGCAGTAAAGCTAAAGTATACTGTATGTAGTATTAATTACTAGCGCAGACTTGCCCAATTCCAAGCAGGCAGACAGGTTACCTTGCCTTGCAATTTTACAAGTGAAGTGAGTGTAAAAATTGTTTAAACATAAATGAAACAAAAACTATTTTTTATTTTGAAGTAAATGTCTAACGAATGATTAAATAGTACAAAAAGAGCATATAGACTCTTTTTTGTAGTATTTAATCATTCGTTACTCTTATTTTTGCGGCAGTGTTCTACAAATTTGATATCTCCTCAATTCTGCAAATAATTTTCGCTGATAGGACCATGGTATGCAATAAATAAGTTATCATTGCACATTGACAAATCACACACATGTGTATATATACTATCGTGTGCTAGCACAGTTGTTTTTATCCGAGATTTCCAGTTCCGGTTGTATCTCGTGTCCGTTCATATAGACAGTGGTCTGGGATGAACACGGCACGTCCTCCGGAGGACGTGCCGTGTTCGTGCTAGACGGTCTAGCATGAACTGCACGCTGTGTTCATCCACTGTTCGTGCTGTGTTCACGTCGAGTTCTTCTCCCCGCAAGCTTTCATATTGACAGTGGTCTGGGATGAATACGGCGCCTCTGGAGGACGTGCTTTTTTTGGGGGGGCCAATATGAAAGGGGTAATAGTTTACTCACCTGTAGATCTACTAACATAACGCAGGAGCTGGTCACTGGACCGGTCACGGAAGCTGGGCTGCTCTGCTTGACTGAAACTAAAGATCAGTCTGTATTTTACCGTCAGGGATATAGAGTAAAACCCTCAGTTTTCGGCCGGCCTCCAGAATCTGGACACTAATCACTTTTCACAATCCACTAAATTCTATCGTCACAACACACGCATATCACATCCTTTCACATACCGTACCGGCACTGTCGTTCACAGCAGGAAAGTGCCTTAGTCACCCCCAAAAATCCATCTAAAATCCCAAATGTTGCCCTCAAAAATGCAGAATTGGTGCAACTTTTCCAAAGCATGCACAATTTATATCCTGTGTTAGGAATCAGGGTTGCCAAAAAAACGCTAAAAATTGAAAAATATGCTGTTCTTGCGAGATTTTTTGCTTATGGCAAGCTCAGAGTGTGATGGTATCCTCAAAACCACAAAAGAAAAACAAAATCTTTGTAGTGTACGTGCAGATGCAGTGACTAAATGTACAGGGGTTGAATGCTAGTGCTGACTCGCCAGGATTCAGACAACAATGGGTGCCGCAACATCCCCGATGCAACCTTGCGCCAACAAGGTACATGTATAGCGCGGTGCATTTTTCAGTGGCCTTTTACATTGAATGTGCGTAGCACGCATCCAGATTCTGGTGGATTATCAAGGTGATATATTTTGGGGTTTTATGGATTTCTGTAATGTATTTGATAAACTCAAAATTGAGATACCGGTACTGTAAAAGTGAATATTTTTGCGTGACTGATTTTTAGCTTTCAGCCAGGTAAGAAGAGTTTAGCGTGTTTTTAATTACGTGGAATCAAGATATCAACTATTGAAACATAATGGCAAGCAAAAATGTTTGCATGCTTTTATTTTCGCGCTTGTTTCTGGTTGCGCAAAATGCACGAAAATTTCAACACCCCAAAAAAATTCCACTTTTACAGAAATGATAAAAGAAATTTGTTATATTTAACATATACATTGTTATAAATATGACTTTATATATATTTTAGGTGAACAAATATTGCAAAATAGCTTACTTGTCCAAAAACTGGTGGTTTTACTCTCCGCTGTACATGTATGTTCCGCGTAGCGCAGACTGCATCTCGTCTGGCGTCATGGAATCCGGACTTTAAATAGCAAATTCATAAAATGGCAACTCTTCACTTCATGAGATGCGGCTCTTTCGTAATTGGATGCCTACAAATACGGTTTTATTCCTAAGGCAATCAGAGACTGGGATGGGCTGTCTCTACTCATCATGAATTGCTTTTTTTTTAGCAGTTCAAGAGAATCATAGTAGCCAAAAGTTAACCAATACAACGTGTGCATGGAAGAACGACACGAATGCAAGCGAGGGCGCTGGGCGTAAGATATCTCGCGTTGCGTACAATTGTATGCTTCGTTCTTTAGGGCGCATGATGGATAGGCAGTGGCAGAAACCTTTTTACTTGCACAATGAGCACGCCACCTACAACTTGTACACCTGAAAGAACACAATGCACAGCACATACTGATTGCATCCACTATTACAGGGTGCTACACAACTTTTTACCACGTGCCCCGGTCAGGCAAGCAGATACCGCGTACTTGCACAAACATGAATTTTACTAACCGGAAAGAAAGTCCATTAAAAAAAAATTATAATAATACAGAAAATCACTTGTAAGTCAAGGGCTTGATAAAACACAATAATTTGAATAAACAATACACTGACTTTGATTCACATGCTGGATGGAATAACAAACTTGGATAGATCAAGTATTGGTGTTGTATTGCATTCCATTGGGGCTCTTCACATGAGTGTTCAAAAGTTGCTGATATGAAATTGACTGTTGAGTGATGTGTTACATTACATCACTCAACAGTCGCTATCTTTGGTCTTCTGTTTGGTTGACTTCATGGGTTGAAGGGGAAAAAGTGAAGAAAAAAATGGCTTCAAAACTTTTTGCCTGCCCAGTTCGGGCAAGCTTTTTTTTCCATCGTTCCAAAACACTTGCCAGACTTTTGATTTTCACTTGCCCCAGGCAGTTGGGCAAGTGCTTATGTAGCACCTTGCTCTTAGAACACCACACCACAAACCCTCATCTACATGTAGTTTGTTGATAGAGTATGTGTAGATGGTATCTAGTTCTAGGATATCACTGTTCCATGAATCTGTGTGCAGTAACAGCACTGTTATGGTGTGTTTCTACGTTACACTGACTTGTATAAGATGCTATGTATGTTTTGAGGTACCGTTATACTCTCGATTAAAGGCACCGTTTACCTTCGGGAGCAGTGATTTAAAAAATGTTTGAGTTATTGATGAATATGTGTAGGTCACTTGTATGACAAAGCACCCTACCATTTAAAAATCTTGCAGTAAAGCCTAAAATGTTTAGGAGATATTACTATTTTTCTCACTAAACTTAACTGTAGATGGTTTAGTCCAGAAATAATCTTATTATAACTATTGTTCACATTTTGTATATTCAACAATACTTAACATTGATTATACCGATTTACTTTTTTGCACTAGTTGTTTCAATCCCTAACTCACAGTTCAGAACTATTTTGAAGCACTAAAGGTGGGTTTTTGTTTCATCTGCAAATGATAAACAGTGCCTTTAAACCAAAACCGTTCAATGTGCAATTGTGCAGGCTGCATGTTGTTGTCCTAAGTAATGAGATCAAATTTTGAAGCTGAAATCAGCACTTTCCACAATTTGTTGTGATTCAAATTCATGTGATTTGATATGTTTAAAAGTGCCAAATTTGTGTAATTTTGATGCAGTTTGGTCCAGCAGTACCTGAAATATCCACCAAGATATATACACGTGTATACCGATTTTATGAAACTGCATCATCCAAGTTTAGCACCATCTGTGTATGGATCTGGGTGGAGCATATACAGTGTAGAGAATGTATGCTCTTTCTAAGGGCAGTATTGAAACACAGTTAAGAAGTATAGACATTATAATTGCATTTTTCTATGAATAAAAAATGTGAACAAATCAATCATAATTGCATTTTCTCAAAAAATGTAAACAAATCTGTTATTTCCTAACTTGATGTAGAAAATACAATTGTAAAGTGGGATGTAGTAAACAGGGAGAAACAACAAGTGCCATTATCAGCCTGGGAATTGAAGGTACTGGGTATTTTTCTTTCTGTTTTTTTCAATTAAAACTGATAAGTGCATAGAACCATACGGTACATAGCTCTCTGTAGTGCTGAAAGTTGCTATGTAAAGAATGAAGTTTATCAAAATATCAATTGATGTGTATGCAAGCATCAGGATACACAACATTACAGTAACTAACACTGGTATAATTCAGGTGTGTGTTACTGTGACATACTGTACATTTCTATGGGGCATTCTTTTTATTAGATTTTGTTTGATCCTGAATCGTATGTACAATGTAGCAGAGGTACAATCTGTAGAATTGCTCTTGATCGTGCTTTGCACATGTGTACAGGGTATGTGTGTTATGAGGGAATATTGTACAAATGCATGCATTGCGCAGTCAATGTTTTTCTCTGTGTTTAATAATGTATTCATAAAGTTGTATGTTGTACCATTCAAGCTTGTAAATATACGACTGTAGCTCAGATGTCATTTCTTTGTGTTGACCTTTTCAGCTGAAAAGAAGCAGCTTGTCAGTGCAGCAGAAAAGCAAGTTGATGAAGCTCTTGAATTAGTAAGTTTACATTGTGTCTGACTTTTTGATAATAGTTATTATTATCTTTATTTTCCCCTCTGTTTAATACTCATCAGGCTTTCTATCCTCCATATTCTCTCTAGCCAGTTCGTACATTACATATTATATGAAATCAAGGTACTTTGCTTGGCACTCGTGGCAACAAATTCCTTCAATTCTCTGTAGAATTCCTATGTCCTTTCCTCACAAACATGAAAACTTCCCATGAATATAAATGTGTCTGTCCTCCAATGTGGGTATTAACCAAATATTTGCATGGAACTGCTGTTTGGATAACAGGTTAGTGAAATGTTTTGTTGGTTTTGATTGGATATATTTTGTTTTTGTATGTACTCTGTTGTAGATAATTTGTAGGCATTATTGTACAATATGCATGTTGTACAATATACAATAGCATTTTATATACATGTAGTTCACACAAAATATCTTTCCAATATGTGCATGTAGCATTAGAAGGTGCATTTTATATGACACCATTGTATGAAGGTTTCTGAATCATTTCATTTAAGCAAATTAAAAAGGACAAAAACATTTGGTGTGTTTTTTCAATTTTCTTAATGTCAGGCCAGCTGATTTTTCTTTGTTTTCATATACATTTTGAATACCATAAAGAGGTACAGTGGACTCCTGTTATAACAAAGTCCTTGGGAGTGGCAGTTTTCTTTCGTTTTATCGAAATTTCGTTATAACCGGACAAGTAAACAATAAAAATGCATAGAGTGGATACCATTGCGGCCTGAATTTTTACTTAGTTGTAACCGGAATTTCATTATAACCGTGTTCGTTATAGCAGGAGTGCACTGTACAAATGATATATTGTAGCGCATCAGCACACCACGTTTTGTGGTGTCATCACATGTTTTATGCTTCATTTGTCAAGTCAATCTTACTCTACCTGTTACCGTTCTTCAATGTTTTTCTTCGCAAATCAGCTAGAACAAATGGATATTGAGATCCGCAGCATTCCGTCCAGTGAAAGGCAGAAGTTCACCACCCGCTTAAAAAGCTACCAGACAGAACTGAATCGACTTGAGAAAGATTTGGTGAGACAAATGCTTTTGGTGGCATATAATTGAAAAAAGAGCAAAGTTGTATCATATAAATGTCTTTTTGCCCCCCCCCCCCCCCCCCCCCCCCTTTGACGGGAAGGTTAGCCACATGTGTGTTATTGATGTCTGTCAGGCTTTAGTGACAATCTCATGCCTGTACAACAACATAAAATTAGTGCTGGGGTATGTGGAAGTGGGACTGTTATGGTAGTAAAGCGTTATGTTTGTATTGAAAGCAGTTTCTGTTTCTTGTTACTGCATTGACTCGAAAACAACTTGGATGTGTCACATAGAAGCCTTTTATTGCATACCATGAGTGTAAGACTGAAGTGGGTAGAAATTGAGCATAAAAAGCTGAGCTGGGTAGAATTTGGAATCATGACATCTGTGGTATATGGTCACAGAGTGAAACTGAGAGCCACAATGTCATGTTTCATCGTCAAAGGTCAAGCCACAATAACATTCCATTTTTGTATGCAGAAGAGAAACATTTCACTTATCCCATTAAACTTTTACATAGATGTACTGTGTCAGGGAGTGGACAAGTCTCATTCTGGTAGAAAATAATGATGTTCTGTACACCAATGGTATCATTTAAACCTGTAAGTAACGCTTTTAGTAAGAGAGGGCAAAAATTGCAGTACTCAGAAGAATGATAAAGCTGGCGGTTTGAGCATCCTGATGGAATGCATTGTCTTTAGACATTGAATATTGTGGTTTTTAAGAAAGTCTAATGTGTGTCAACTGAATGGATTTAAGTACTAAGAAACATGCATGGACACATCAGGGCTCGACACTTACTTTTTTGTCTGGTGGCACTTTTTGGCCAATAAACTCTTTAAATCTGAAATTTTGGTGGCCCAAAAAGATACTCTGTATGGTATGTAATGGCTCAAATCAAGAGCAAAAGTAACAATCCATTTTTGAATCTCAGTTGCTTGATCGGGCCACCAAAAGACAAATTTGTTAGCCTCACACTAATTTATAGTGGCCCCAGGCCACCTCGCCGCCACCAAAGTCGAACCCTGCACATACAGTGTAGATTACATGATGAATGCAGGCTTGATAAGCCATGTGATTGATAGTGATGCAATTTTGTTTTATTTATTTATTTATTTATTCATTCAAGATTTCATGCATGTTCACAAAATAGGAGTGCATACAAAATGTATGCAAGTACATCTCATATAGCCAAGACAGAATATATACAATAAGTATACATTGATAAGAAGCAGTTACAGATTATAGTATACAACTCTAAGAGAGCTACATTATTCAAGGTAACGAACACGCAAAGGAATTGCAACATTCACACATGTATGTTGTTGAGTTGTACAAAATACAAATGCCACGAGGATGATGCTGGCAAGTAGATTGATTTTGAGACTTTTCTCCTGCCGATAAAATTTGACCCTTTCAGCGACGGTCCAAGGTGTCTTCCAGGGACGATGGAACCAGGGAAGAGCTCTTGGGGCTAGATGACTATCGCAGTTCGGAGGACCAGGTACAGCCCAAAGTTTGGTCTCACCTAAAGGCTGCGTTTTGATGTAGATGTTTTCATCAGGTGGTTAGTACTATGCACCAACATTAACAGGTTAACCCATCATGTGTTGGGGGAATATTGCTGCAGAAATCATCATCCTGAAATCATTATCCTGCCACCACAAATTGGCACCTCACAAGTTTTTACTACATATTTATTGTTGGAGAGAGACTTGGTGAAACTAGTTAGAGTCAGAAAAACATAATGAAAGAAACACTAATTTGAAAGAGATTGGAACGTAAATCTTCTAAAATGTGTTGCCAATCTAGGGATTGGTAATAAATTGGGGGTGTAGAAGATTTAGATAATTCTGCAACTTAGATAGATCATGGTATATAACTAAGATTTGGCTCAAAGGAAAGACAGTTTTTTATTTTGCCATATTAAAAAGATACCAACAATAAATAACATAGATCATATGCTGAACTGATACAACTGCAAACAAAAGAAATGTGGCCTCTAGAACTTGATGAGGTAGAGGTTTTGTTTTGTTGTCAAAGTCATGCAGTTCTTAAAAAACACAAAGTTCCTGTGTTGAGTATTTTGCCAATACGGTTTCTTTGTTTTTTAATTGTCTATGTTGAGATGCATTCCTTGATAATGCAGCCATTGACATACACACTTCCATTGTCAATATTTACATTAAAAAGCCTGCGCTGTTTACATGCTGATTTCTACCTTGAAAGTAATATAGAGGCCCAAATGTGCACTTGTCGGCTACCATTTGTAAGTAAAGATTTCAGCAGTCTACACACTTTAAGTCATTCATATGGAGTTGCTATTCGCAGGATCCTTTTCATAATTATACAATATACTAAACCAAGGATCCCTATCTCAAAACTGTTTTATATGTTAGTAAGTAGCATATTTTAGTTTGTGTGTTTCTGCAAAGCTTTTTGAATTGCATTTGCATAGTCTTTTTTTCTTTGCTTCAGACCTTACTGGTACATGAATATAAATTCGCTGTGTGCAGACGATTGTCTGACTATTTTGACTTGTCAAACACTTAATTTGTGTTTGTGTGACTGTCCCTATTTTGTTTACTTTTGCAGAGGACAAGATTACTGGATAACACAGAGAGACTGGATAGAACCTCCAGAAAACTTGAGGCAGGCTACAGAATGACTGTAGAAACAGGTCAGTTCTAGTGCATGTGGCACTTCACCTTGCTTATTTTATTGGATATTTTATTTGATGGGTGATTTCTTGTCTTTTTTTTTTTGGGGGGGGGGGAGGGGGGTGGCAGAGAGGGAGGGGTACTTTGATTTCATATCAATAATTTTGCTTGTGTGTGTGTGTGTGCGTTTCATACACGAGTCATGTGCATATATATTTGCCAGCAGTACTTTCATTTAAAGACAGTTCTGTGGATTGATCCAGTGAGTTCATTATGTAATGAAGTCTGTTATATGAAGTTCATCTGATACAGAAATATAAGAACAGAAATACATCTCCATGGTGCCAGTTTGACTTTGATAAAAGCCATGTGTAGCAATGCATAAAAGGAGCTGCCATGTGTAATGAGGAAAAGGATGATTCCGCAGGTCTTATTATGGCCAAAGGTAATGACCACTGAGATGATGATGATAATAGTGATGATTTGCAATAAGAATTGAGGCAATATATGTTAGTTTCCATGTCTTTTAATACCATCCTCTTTTTGTCATTCACAGAGCAACTAGGGCAAGACATTCTTGACAATCTCCACAAAGACAGGGAGAAGATTGAACGGTCAAGGAATAGGGTAAGATTAAACTATTTAAACTTTGAGGTTCTTGTGGGAGAGTTTGGGAACCCCAAATATCTGGAATTACTGAGATGCATAGTCTCTTTTGTATTTGTTGCTTGTAAAAAAAAAAAAACTTTTGACAGTATTTGCATGTTATCTTATCTTTAGAACTCCATCACTAAGAGTTTCTGCAGCTCCAGAGTAATTTTTACAAGAATGTCCATGAAGGCCATGATTCTCATATACGCTATTGAACCCGTCCAGCCGACGCCGTTATGACAGATATATCTGATATATGAAAGTTACAGTCAAGCTAGTACATGTGAACCTGAATAGGTGTGCGTGTTAGTTTTCTCTTGAATTTCTGAGGGGATGTGGATGTAACAGCAATGCTTATTCATGTCGATGTAGGGCAATTTTTCAATCAGTTGCAATTTGAGGATTAGTTCTCACTTAAAATGTTGTGATTAAGAGGCTTTTGAAAATTCTACTACCGAAACAAACAATTGTCCCTATACAGTGAAAGACTCTTATGAAAGAGAATATTTAACACTCCCCTATGAAACACTTAAGCAATGATTAGTAACAATTATGATAAAGAATGTACAACATCAAACAACAGCATTCTGGTTTCTGGGACCCGGGGGGGGGGGGGGGGGGGGGGGGGTGGTTAATCATTTAGAATATCAGATTAGACAAAGTGTTAATACAGATTTATCTCCTTGTTACTAACACACTATCCTTGGGCATGTTTCTACTGAACAATAAAGAATGTGAGGTGATGCAAGGTGATGCACGGTGATGTGGGTGATACAAGGTAATCAGAGGTGATCTGTGGTCCACCTTTTTGGGTTGTAGATGCATGGTGATGGGACGGACAATTTTTCAGTAGAATCATGAGCAGGTAACGACATTTTCAGTGTGCTGGAAATCTTTAATTCTTATTGGGAGATTCTATGTATTATTCAGGTGATTGTAAGGGAGTGCACACGCTACCTGATCTGTTACCTTATGAGTCACTTCCTAGTGCATCACATTTTTGCAAGTTCCCTGTCATCAGCCTGCATTACGGCATATTTTATTGCTCACTAGAAACAGTTTGGGTAGTAGTATGATACGAGGGTGATGCAGGTGACAAAAATTTGTGGCGATGCGAGGCGATACAAGGTGACCAGTAGAAACATGCACCTAGGGTTCCATAGCAAAGTTTAGTCGAGTGAATACAATGTACATAGCAAGAAGCAGGCAGCTGAAGTTTCCTGTGGCTTTTTCTTTCAGTTACGTGACATGGATGCTACTGTTGGCCAAAGCTCCCGTGTCCTCAGTGCAATGATGCGTAGGTATGATCTGTGTCATCGCTTTATTTTCACCACCCAGCTCTCGAGTTTCTTCATGGTTTATGTTTATTTGCTTGTCTTGCTTTTACCCCGTTACCCACTTATGCTGTATTTTGAGTTATCTTCAGTTGGATTTGTTAAAGTGATGACCTTCTTTTCCCCCTATTGTGGTAAAGAAGTAATGACATGACATACATGTACAAGAATGAAGTATGCCAGTAGACCTCCCTAGTAGGTAAGGCTTCATTAATCAATAATATAATGTTTACTACTTGTCCATATGGTGTGCAAAGGCAATGTGCCAAACGTAATTTATTTTATGGAAAAGGGGAAATTAAGATACCGGTATATTGAGTTTGCCAAACAAATGACATCAATAGAATGGACGGCCATATGATTTTGATCTATCTTTTCTCAACTGTGCTGCATAATTAATGATACAGAATGTTTAAAACTGGGGGAAAAGAAGACCTCAAACACAAAGAATTTTGTGGAGGGGAGTGGGGGAAATTTCACTTTTAAGGTGATATGTCACAAAGCTTTAAAGAACTGACAGTCTAGCTAATTGGCCAGTGTATCGCATATTTACTCATTTATTGTCAATAACTATTTGACATTCATCTGCTCTCAACAGGGTTAGTATTTGTTTTTAACTATTGGTTTTGCTGTAGAAGGATAGCTGTTTCGTTGTCCTGTTTTAAGACATACTTATTTCAGTGATGCCCTGCCCCTCTCCCATATAAGAGGAACTTCTGTGACAGCAGTTGATCAGCCTTCAAGATGTATGTTTAAGTTGGCATGGAAATTGTTACAATTTTTTTTTACTGATATGTATGTCTTCTCTTGTATGCTGGCGTAGTAATTCATATGCTTATGAAATATCCATTCATCCCCGTTTCCACTTGCAGGATCCTTCAAAACCGTGTAATACTGCTCATCCTTGGCCTCATCATCCTGACTATCATCATCCTCATCATCTACTTCCTGGCCAGGAAATGATGACGGCTGCGACGAGCTGCTGAAAGGTGCAATGAACCCTCTCTCCTAATAGCGGGACGATACTTTAAGGTGGCTGGTAGTGATGTCTGGCAGGTGTAGTAGACAAGATGCTGATTGCCATGCAGCTCCCCAGAAGTTACTAGTTTTCTGTCCAGTCGTAATGTGTCTTTTTGGTCTTGTGTTAGAGAGAAAAATACACATGCGGACAAGGTTTGTAGGTCAAGACTGTCATTTTTTTAAAAAAAATGACCTGTGTATGTTTTGTATCCCCTTGATCCTTGTACTTGTGCTTAAATTTTCACTTAATACTGCATGCCTGAAATAGGTATTAAAGGAAGAGTCAGTCATAGTCCTGAGGGGAAAAAAAAGGAGTAGTTGCCACTGGAATCCACCAAGTACTGTGATCATGGGAGTGATAAAGTGAGTTTATTACCCTCCTTGACACTCCTACAGAGTGACAGGTGACAGGAAATTCAAGGGAATACACAAAATGTTGATCAGCCAGCAGCAAGGTTGGATGAGGAAAGTAGGGCATTATTAGAGGAATATGAAATCAGAACTGCTTGTATGTTGCTATGACAACAGGCAGTTACATCATGCATTGTGTGATTTCAGAACACACAGAAGGCATGAATGTAGCTCGAAAGCTGTAAGTTTATGCGTTGGTAGTCAAGGCATCCAAGCTGCTTGTACATCAAGGCTTATCTTTGTGTTTTGTGTTATTTTTCTTTTGTCTTATTTGGCTGGTTTGTTTATTTTCGTTTTTAGTTTGTTATTTTTTAAGCAGTTCACCTAATGCACCTGTTAGCCAGAGTAAAAAGCATGTTCTAAATCCTGTGCAGAAGTACCGGTAGTTACCATATGATTAGAGCTGTTTTCCCAAAGAAAATCAGTGGGATAGTCAATGTCAAGTCATACCTTAATGTTTGCACAATACATTATCACACTTTCGACAGTGGTCTGCATTCAACTGGTAAACAATACTGCAGATGTAAGATGATTTCAAATCCAGTGCTTGTGTTGGTGGCAGTGCAGTTGTATCACTTGTACTGTGGTCCGATCAGTTGAATTATTTCTCCTTTTTGATTTCTGTGATATATATTTCATTCAAAGATATCCCTAGTGTCTAACATTGACTGGAAACAAGAGCTATTCCAAAGAAACTTGTCTCTCCTTCTTACCGTAGCATATGGTGACCCCAAGCAGCTGGATGGTGACGAGATATAAACCACTCTGTGGTCTATAATGATAATGAATAACATTCATATAGCACTTAATACTGATGTTTCTAAGCGCATCAATCCGGGGGGAAAAAATATATATATATATATATATATAACGTAAAACCCGGGCTCTCCCCAATGTGTTAACTCAGTGTTACCTTTTCTCGCTGGTCTGTCTCCATGTTGTCGTTCAACATTTCCACCATTGCTGCTGTGGTCAGGCTGCTATAGTCGGCTCGCAGTACCACCGTTGCTGTTGAGTTCTGGCTGACCATCACCCCTTGTAGTGGTCCAGCAGGAACTGTCGTTCCCGTCTGTTACTGGAGAATTCTTGCCAGATTGTCTGGCGTGGATTCCAGTTTATTAACAATTACCTGTTGTTTGGCCTTAGTGATCCAAACATGATCTACATAGAGTTTTCACTAGGCTCTCTTCTTGAAAAGAATGCAAGTTTTCCTGCATGTCTTGTTGTATTTATTGCAGGCACTTGAGAACTTCTTAACTCTTCTAGTCTTGTAGGTAAATCATCCACAATGTACAGCCTTGAACTTTTCAAAATTTTCGCCAGTTTTTAAATCGTGACTTTATCGGTAAAGCTGACACAGAATTGAGTGGGTTTGTATTTGATGATGTTTCAGTTTGGCATTTGTGAAGTGTACCCTCTCGAAATGTAATGAAAAACTCTTTCAACACATGTGGAAGATTATTTTCCTCTGCAGCCAAATCTGTAACAAAGCTATTTTGAGCAGCATAGAGTATGCTGCAAGATTGTCCATTGCTTATTGCAATGCGGCTTCCTAATAGCTCCTTACTCTGGACATCATCCTAACTGTAGTTTAAATTGCAGTAACAAAATGTTCCTAAATCATGTTTGTCTGTAGGTTTGTCACTACTTTGTATGTGAATACCATTGTTTTATGACAAAAGTAAGTGAATATTTATAACAGCTACTGATGGAAATACTGTCAGGGGATCTCTTTCTGGAACATAGTCATCATGGTGTAATTTGTTAGGAGCTTGTGAAAGTGATGTATTAGGACGGAGAAGTGTGAGAAGACATGTTCTTTTGAGATTCCTGTGATAGTTGTTGTTGGTAGCGGGCCTCACAGACTGATAGTGAGATGTGGAAACATGAAAGACTGCACCAAGACTCATATAATTCCGGTTCACTATGATTCAAAGAGCGACTGCAGAGCTGCATGGAGCCTGAGCATGCAGCTCAGTGGTAGTGGGGAATCAACACACAGCGCTAGGCTGCAGCAGCATTCACAACACGGCGGCGGGGTTCACCACCATGCACCGTACGACATGATAAAGCTTTACAGTGTATATGCCCTTTTAGCTGTGTATAAAACGCCGAAAGCCACGAAAGAGTGGAATTTGGCACAAACAGCCAGTTTATCAGTATACCCAACACAACCGTGTCAAAACCTGACCCCAGGGCGCTCTTTGTATGCACAGTTATCGGGCTGGCTGGTCGCAGTCAACCAAGCTAGCTGCGAAGCTGCATAATGCGCTCATCACATATGCAACGTGTGTGCGTATCATTGTCACACGTTTGGATAAAGCGCACAGTACATCAGCGTAACAATATTCACAATAATTCTTACCCTCATTTTCTGTCGTTTTTCAGCGGCTGGTTGATGAACTACATCCTTGCTGCCCGTGCTGGCGGCCGTGATTATTGGAATGGCATTTGGTTTTAGCCGTTTCTGTCTTTTGAGGTCAAACTCGGCCCAAAATCCAAGATCTTCGAAGTCCGACACATCAAAATGTTCCCTACATATTACACTGGCGTCCAAAGGACCCTTCTACTGAGCCCTTGTGAGCTTGACCTTTACTATCCAAATTTTCCGCAGATTGGGGTCCTTTGGAAAAGAATGAAGGCTAACTCCATCTTTGTACGTATTTGAACATCCCGCTACAATACATCGTGTAGGCATTTTCTCTTTTCTCTGCTCTCTACAGAAATGACAATCGAACAAATCCTCGGCTGAACAAAGGTCACCACGCATACGCAACTTCTACTGAGCCCTTGTGAGCTTGACCTTTACTGTCCAAATTTTCCGCTGATTGGGGTCCTTTGGAAAAGAATGAAGGCTAACTCCATCTTTGTACGTATTTGAACATCCCACTACAATACATCGTGTAGGCATTTTCTCTTTTCTCTGCTCTCTACAGAAATGACAATCGAACAAATCCTCGGCTGAACAAAGGTCACCACGCATACGCAACATACAATACAAATCCAATACAATGCTTGTGCGTGTAGCAGCTTGCATGATCACTATTGTGGCACAAAAGCCGAGCAACATTCTCAAACTGACGTCAGAGGGTCACGTAATAGTATAACCTCGTTTGGGAGTGTTTTTGGTGGGCAGGGCGATTGGAGCCAAGACAAGGTAAATTCTAATGAGTTAATCGGTAATAACTCCAGTTGAAAATTTTTCTTCTTGGCACTTTTTGTGAAATTGAGCTCGTAGGATGATACTTTTTCATATGAAAGTCAATTTCAATGGTATTTCTTGGGACCTTTAAGGTGACAGGGCAAGCGCTGGCTCCAAATGACATACAGTATAGCTTCCAGTAACATTGTAACTCTCTAACAAAGGCGAATACATTTTTTCCACTGCATAACTGTCTCGTTTTTTTTTTTGGGCGATTTTTTGCGATATCCACTACAAAGATTTCTCACAAAGGTCTGTCCTAATCTGCTCTGCTCTATGATCTGCCCGAATCTGACTGACTCTCTAACTAATCTCCCCTCTGATCTCTTAACAAGGGGAAACCTGGCTTTATTTATACTGGATGTTGGCAGTGGCCGTCTGTAGCTACCTGTCAATCACTTTCAATGTAGATGGTCAAATTGATTGCAGCAGATTCAGCGCAGACAAGAAAACAATTTTCCAGTGTCATTTTCCTGTTCCTGATGTTCTCTGTCTTGAGTCACAAAAATGTGAACCTCTTTGAGGAAGGTGCTTTATCTTCTCTTTCAAGTTCCAAAGAAGAATTTTACTAGTTCTGACCTGTTCTTACGGCAGACAAGAAACTTCTTCCACTGCTGAGGCCCCTGTTGGTCTTCACCTCAGATTTTTGTTGTGAGACTTCCACTTGAGCCACTACGTCCTCTCTTGGCATCTTTGATTCTCACATTCCTGTGAGTGTCTACCACAAAGTGGATACCTTCACTTCTTGAATATGCTCTTTGCAAGATATGTAGGTTGCTTCAAGACATTATCAGAATATTGGCCAGATGTCGCTGGTAAATTTGCCTGTGGAAGTTCTTGTATCATGGCCACGACGTCTATTATCCATGTGTTTCGTGATGGAATTTCTATGACTGTTGAGGCTGAACTTCTGATGCTGAATAGTAAGGCAATGATGATTTAGTTGTTTTGTTCATTGATCCATCTTGGTGTGCTAGTGATAGTGGAAGTGAACCCATGTTGAAGCTAAACATGTTTCCTATACATAACTTCCCAACATTTGGCATTATCAGAAGTTTCTGGAATAGATTCCTTTGCACTTGCAGTGTGACTTGCTTGCCATATGTCTTTGTCTAAACTACACTTGTACCTTATTCTTAGACGTGAAAGCCTTTGTTTTCATTTGTATTCTGTCTGCCTACACAAAGTGTGTAAGGGGGTATGTAGGAATCACTTTGAGGTCGGATGGCTGGGTGGTCGGGTAACCCATGGACCTACAACAAAATTGTCTTAATTTCTTAACATGTACCATTCACCTTAATCGATGGTAGGAGACAGTATAAATAAATCTTGTAATTACACGGACTTACACATAAATTGTTCATATATTGAACCAAGAAACCCAGCAATTTTGGCTAAAAACCAGTGCACAGCTTTCCAGAAATCTACATATGTACCTTAACAAATTATAGAATTTATTAATTTCATTTCTTAACAAGTTCTTTACGAAGGTTCTTCTCTCCTTTCAAAGATGTCTTTTTTTCGTCTTCTGCACTAAATTAGAAGCCTTCACAAAAGCATGGATTCTTATTTTTGTCCAGTAATTGACGATAGTTAGAAACAATGGTAGCGTGTTCGTCTTGTGGAGGCAGGATGACGTCAACGTATTCCACAATTGTAAAACAAATTTGTCCTTGGCACACTTCTCTGTTAAGGTGTCCCTAACATTAACATATTTCATTACATTCGAATTGCTCCTTGAAAGAAATCCTTTTGATACTTTTTCCATTGCCCAAAAAAGTCTGCAAACGTCATCAGTGACACAAAATAGGCCTCCTCTATTTTGCATCTCAATCCATGCGACAGTATACGATAGAAATGGCGGAGCCATGGTTTTGCCATCTTCAGCCGCCTTCCAAGACTGCAAGATTGCAGCATACTCCTTGGCTAAAGATTGTTTAGAACGTTTGTAACGCCTCAGGAGGGGCATATGGAACAAATCAGCAATGTAACGTATCACCTGGGCATCATGGTCATTGTCTTCAGGTCCACCTTCCTATTTGTTTGGGTCCCTGGTGTCCTCCTACCCATACAACTACCAAGTCCAGCAGTTTCTCAAGCACATGCTGATACAAAATGTTGTCAACTATTGATACGGGATGAAAATCATTCATGGCGAAAAATGGATCCCAATGTTTCTTATTCTTTTTGGACATTCGAACTTCATGAAGCTTTGTAAATGTGTCATCGTAGAGAGCAGGTCCAATTGGGGTTTTGTGGAAGCAGGATGATGTCAACGTATTCCACAATTGTAAAACAAATTTGTCCTTGGCACACTTCTCTGTTAAGGTGTCCCTAACATTAACATTTTTCATTACATTCGAATTGCTCCTTGAAAGAAATCCTTTTGGTGCTTTTTCCATTGCCCAAAAAAGTCTGAAAACGTCATCAGTGACACAAAATAGCCCTCCTCTATTTTGCATCTCGATCCATGCCATAGTGTATGATAGAAATGATGGAGCCATGGTTTTGCCATCTTCAGTCGCCTTCCAAGACTGCAAGATTGCTGTGTACTCCTTGGCCAAAGACTGCTTAGAACGTTTGTAACGCTTCAGGAGGGCATACGGAACAAAACCAGCAATGTAACGTATCACCTGGGCATCATGGTCATTGTCTTCAGGTCCACCTTCCTATTTGTTCGGGTCCCTGGTGTCCTCCTACCTGTACAACTACCAAGTCCAGCAGTTTCTCAAGCACATGCTGATACAAAATGTTGTCAACTATTGATACGGGATGAAAATCATTCATGGCGAAAAATGAATCCCAATGTTTCTTATTCTCTTTGGACATTCAAAATTCATGAAACTTTTCAAACGTGTCATTGTAGAGAGCAGGTCCAATTGGGGTTTTACTTAAGCTGCCCACCAAGTCCAACAAACATATGACGTATTCACTGAGGCACCCAAAGAAGTCTGTGTCTACTTTTGAGAGGATGTTGGATGCCAGCTTTCGTACATCAGCACCTTATCCATACTTCCCAGAAAACTGGTCGTCACTTGAAACACCTTCTAGTATCATTACTTCAAAAGGATTTTTGCCCTGAATGTCCATTTGTTGTAGTAGGTTCATGGGTGACCTGTCTGTTGCAATATCTTGCAGATGAAACTACTCCCTCAGTTTTTGAGCAAATAATCTAAAATTTGAACATACAGTGTATGACTGACCTTATAGGCAGATGTGCAAGATGCCTTTTTTCGTCAGTATTGAGTTGTGCGTCCCCATGATGATGGCAAATTTTTGTAAAAATCATACCAAAATTTTGTGGATCAAACTGCTCTCGTACCTCTTTCATAACCAAAGTCCTCTGGACATCACACAATCACACTCTAGACGGATGTCTGAGGTGCGATTCGTTAAGTGAACATGAGGTGCAGGCAGACCACGGTTTCATACCGGAGGCTCCTCTGGAGTGTGCTCATCGCACGTTACCACGGCAACATTGTTAGCTTTGACAGGGTGAACAGTGGACGACCTCTGAATGTCATCCACTTTTCAGCGTCTGGTGTGAAAGGGGTGTCAGTTTTAAAGTGATTCTTTTGATATTCAGCACGTTTAGGTGGCATGATGTGTAGTTGTGCAAGATACCTTGTTGTGAGTGTCAAGAAATGTGTTGCCATGGCAACAGCATCTTGTAGGGGGTTGAGAAAATTATATCATGTGATCTTTTGTTACATAATGCATGGTTTACCAATCAGAAGACTTCGAAAAGGCATGGCATGGACACATACTGCCTTCATGAATGCTACAACTTTGTGTAGTGTGGACTTCTTTGCGTAATGGACAGTGACCATCACTCACACATTTAATCATTTGAAATATTCAAAGAACCTTTATGATTATTTCTATATGTGTATGAATATGATACAAATTTGCATTATATATATGTATATATCATATACACATATGGCTTTTGAATAATGCATTCCATGTTATGTGTTTTACAAAGATATGCCTTGGTGTACTAGTACTCTTAGACGATGTCTCCACAAAAAGTCAGTAATTGAAATAAACTGTTCTTTAACTCTGTTTAAAACAGATATTACTAAATAAGGAAATATACGAAATATATAAGAAAATATATTTTGTACGTTAATTTGGTTTTGAAGAAGGAGATATGGTAATGATTTGAGTTAGTAGTGCTATGTTGTTGATGGAAAACAGTATTTCACAATCATGTGTTAATAAATGTCCTGTGTTAATGTTATGTAGTGAGGACATGACAGGGGTCTGATTTTATCTCAGTAGATCAGTAAAACACACATACCACTGTAATTTAAGTGAAAAGTTTTCGGCGTTTCGCACAACATAAAGCGCGGAATAAGAATATGCACATTTTTTTGCTTGATATGCTGTTATGCTTCTTCATGTTGTGATTCCGCTGAATTAAAAACAAGCAAAATTTGTCTAACCAGGCTGATCACAAAAAGGTACTCCCGAGAAAAATGTTCACCTTTTCAGTATACATGTACTTGCATATCCTGGTGAATGCAGTGGCAACTTTCTACTGTAGTATTGATGAAGCATGTACAAATGTACAAAATATTTATTGCCTCATAGCTCACAAGACAGATGAGCTTCTGATATTTTTAGTCGCATTTCATGCACAGTACATCACATTAGTTGTTTGCAATTCATTGGTTTGTGATAGGTTTCTTATTCTTTGCATATGTGATAGATTCATATTTTCATGCTCAAGTGTCTGCAAACTGCAATATTTTGTGTTTTCTTTTTCATTCCTGGCATTGCCAACTTAAGTTGTATGACACATGTAGTAGCCACCAATATGTTCAGTACAAGTACAGTGGGTCTTTGGGTAGCCATCTACTCCCAGTCAAGACTTTACTGTTCTGAAAGAATAAAACTAAAGGATTCACCAAGTCACCAGAATCCTGCTGCAGTGCTGCCCTACACACATACAAGAGACATAATCAACAATTTGTATGCCACATTATCCTCCTTTGTAGGTGAGAGGAGGCAGAAGTACTTAGTCCCACACATATAGATTGAAGGAACTACACCGACGAGCATGTTTGTTTGTTTTTTACACGATAGGTGTGAAATTTATCCAGAATATGGAAGCTATGTTACTTTACATAAGGGCAGTATTGAAGTGTATTACTGTACTTTGCCATGATGGGCTCAGATTTGACTTGCATCTCATCCTCCTCCATTCTCCTCCTCCCCCCCCCCCCCCCCCAAAAAAAAAAAAAAGGGGGGGGGGTTGGGGGAAAAAAGCAATCAACAAATAAGCAAACATATAAAAAGCAAAGAAAAAAACAAATTAGAATTGTTAAGTGTTGAACTTGAAATAAAGGCTTGCTGTGTCAGTGGTGGTTGATGATGAACATTTAGATGGAGGATAAATATTGAACTCATGCCCTTTTCAGTGCGGAGGTAAAATGCAAACTTCAGCATAAATTTTCAGGAACTGAAATTTATTCAATAGAAATAAATCATGCTCTACTCCACATACATTGCAGTCTATGGTTATGTGCTTCTTGGAGATCACTTAATTTTGGTCCTAAGTAATGGTAGCCTTATGTAAGTTAGGGTTCATGGTATGCTACATACTCGACTTGAATTGTGGCACGAAAATTTCAGCGTATGATGGGTATTCCATAAACAATATAAATATAGACTCTTTACATGGTTTGCATGTTTAAATCATATCATAAAGGCCTAATGTTAGGTTATATAACAAAATTTGGTACACCGAAAGAAAACTGCCATTTACAAGGACTTCATTCTAACGAGAGTGCACTGTATCTTGTAAAATCATTGACGTGTACATGCAAGGCTGAGCATTGAATTTGAGTGAAAGATGTAAACCGTAGGTTTACCCAGACTTTCAGCTCTTTGCATGTGAGGTTATGATATCCCATTAGACTTTGGCCAAAGCTTCCAAGTTTCCTGCTGGCAGGGGGGTTAGTTTTCATCACCTAGGTTCAAGCAATCATCAGCTGAGAGCCAGAAAGGTGCCATCGCGTTCTAAGATTTGAGCATAGATAAAAGATTTTCACAAAATAAACATTATTTTTCAATAATCAAAAGTGAGTAGATTAATAAGTATTGTTCCAAAGTCGAGTAGGATTCGAACCTACGACCTCCTGATACAGTACAGCATCCCTGTTCAAATCCTACTCGAGTATGTACGCCCATGATTTTTTATCATGGCTACTATTAAAACACTGATCAATTCAGTGCTTATTTACGTCAATGTAGGGCAATTTGTCAATCAGTTACAATGAAAAAACATCTCGACGGAAGAATTTCATGAATTTGAATATTGTTCCAAATATAGGATGAAATAGCACCCTTGTGATTTCATTTTTTAACATTTTACTGAAAATGAAAATAATTTAGAATGAAAACCATAATGTAGAGGAGATAGAACTCTACAACGCGATACCAATGACTCAATATTCCCCAAAATTGTGGTAACGCCCTTCTGGTTCTCAGCCAGTGATATATCTGTACATCATTTACATAGGTATTCGCAGTAACATTCCATTTGTATCATATAGCATATTTGCATTGCTTAATGTTTGTTGAATGGGATGGGCATGAGGAGATGGAGGGAAGATGATATCGAAGCAGTTGTTAGAAGAGGAACAAGTTTCCTCTGAAAATCATTGTATTTGATTTTAACCAGATACTCTCAAGCAGTTAATTATGATGATCCGTCCTCCGGCTCACTTAATCCATGCATGTGAGCTAAGATGTGCTTATTATGCAACACCTTGCCATTTGAGCCTGGTGGACACGCCCAGTGTCATCAAGCATTGCTGTGGCTGCTTTTTGTCTGAGCGAGCAGAGCTCAGTGGGTGCAGAAAACAATTGGAATCTCAGCATCGTCTCCCCCATCCTGGGCCTCTCATATGTCAGAAGAAGCTTCTGTTTCTTCTCTCATGTCTTGGGCCGTTTACTGTAAAAGTGGAAATTTTAGAGCATTTCTCGCAACCAGAAACTAGCGCAAAAATAAAAGCACGCCAATATTTTGGCTTGTTATATGTGCCACTACGTAATGTGTTGATACCGCGGAATTAAAAGCAAAGCACACAAAATTCATTTAACTTGGCAGAGCCCGAAAAATTACTTTCCACTTTTACAGTATTATATCTTTCGTGAATCTCGGCGTTATTATCGTAGCACTAGGCCTCTCCTTCCTTGGACATGTGAGGACAGTGGAAAGGAATATTATATTACTGCTGTTATCATATTCATACACAGCATGTACGTATATGGGGGTGGGGAGGAATTGTATTTAATGCATGTGGTGCCATTGTTGAATATTTCAATGTAAATACATTTCCTTCTGTGTAGATTTCACTTCATGTGTACATGTTGTAAATTTTGTGATATAGAAAATATATTATTATATAACTGTGTATATGAAAAGATAATAGGTGCAAATAAAAGTACATGAGAACAGTAGACCCTATGCAGACAGTGTGTTTTGTTTATTTTTCTTATAGAGTAATTTAGGTGAGAATGAGAAGATGTTTTGGAGAGCAACATTTTATTGATTTAGGTGAGAATGAGAAGGTGTTTGGAGAGCAACATTTTATTCCAGATATGAAAAACAATAATGGTCGCAGGTTTATGAGTGAAACTTTGGCTATCATACTGTTGCTAGAAAAACATTATACAACGTCCAAGTAGATCCTTGTAATTTGATTGGAGGATTGTTGGTGACGTGATATTCAATAAGTACTCCATTCAACGCGCCGTGCAATTTTGGTTCTATTTTTGCGTGCAACTTGGTTCAATTTTTTTCGTTCTATTCCACGGTTCGAGAAATTGTACGGTACTGCATGTACTGTGTGTTGCATATTGAGGATCGCATGCAGCTAGTGCAGTGTACGTGTGCGGTACTTGCATGCGCGTATGTAGGCCTACGTAGTGCTAGTGTACGTGTATGACCTGTATCTACACTGATTGCACAAGCCAGAAAGAGAATCGCAGTGGCGATCCACATGTTAGTATGGCTATATTTTTCATACATATATAGACTTCTAGGCCTACTTAGACCTACCCAACAATCCTCCAACCAAAAAGATCTACTTGGACGTTGTATAAAACAAATAGTGTATGGTCTTTACTCTTGCAATGGAACGAGATTTCGCACTCGGTGAAAGATGAGGCGCAACGTGACCATTCACTATTTGTATACTATGTCATGTTTGTTATCAGGAATAACAGTGATATTTCACAGCCTGAATGATCAGTGCTGTCGACGGCAAACTGAAGTTGGTTCTCCCATCATACTTGTTTACATGTACAGTCTATTTTCAATACATGGGCAACATGTGATTTTAAACTATATACTATTATAAAGGGAAATCTCCATTTCCAAGCCCTAGGCTTTTGTGTGATTTCCTCTTTTGACTCACACATCTCTCTAAATATTTTGAATGTGATTTTATGAAATGAATAAATTGAATTGAATTGATTGAATTAACCTATTAAAAATATATAAAAAAACATGGAGAGGGTGATAAGGAAATAAAAATTGGTAAGTCTTTTAACACATTGACTATGTGAGAGCTTAAGACTGTCAAGAACAGATAATTGTGCACTTCAATTAGCTTTACAAACAAATTTGGTATTACTTTGATTTGTCAATCAGAATGCTTAGAAAAGATATAATATCAAACCAGACATTTAAAAGGGGAACAAACGATATGACAGTGTATATGCATACAGGTACACTCAAATGTCATGTATACT